>NC_064931.1:77229875-77840452 GCF_023897955.1 Schistocerca gregaria
CTGCGCGACCGCTACGGTCGCAGGTTCGAATCCTGCCTTAGGTTAGTTAGGTTTAAGTAGTTCTAAGTTCTAGGGGACTGATGACCTGAGATGTTAAGTCCCATAGTGATCAGAGCTATTTGAACCATTTTGTACCGTGAATATCAGAAATCCAGTAAAACATCAAATCTCCTACATCGCTGCTGCTGGAAAAAGATCCTGCAAGAACAGGGCCAACGACGACTGAAGAGAATCGTTCAACGTGATAGAAGTTCAGCCCTTCCGTATACTGCTGCAGATTTCAATGCTGGACCATCAACAAGTGTCAGCGTGCGAACCATTCAACGAAACATCATCGATATGGGCTTTCGGAGCCGAAAGCCCACTCGTGTATCCTTGATGACTGTACGACACAAAGCTTTACGCCTCACCTTGGCCCGATAGTACCAACATGGACTGTTGATGACTGGAAATATATTGCCTGGTCGGACGAGTCTCTTTTCAAATTGTATCGAGCGGATGGATGGGTGCGGGTATGGAGACAACCTCATGAACCCATGGTCCTTGCATGTCAGCAGGTGACTGTTCAAGCTGGTGGAGGCGTGTGCAGTTGGAGGGATGTGGGACTCCTAATACCTCTACATGCGACTCTGAGGGTTAGACGTACGTAAGCATCCTGTCTGATCACCTGCATCCATTCATACCCATTGTGCACTCCAACGGACTTGGGTGATTCCAACAGGACAATGGGACACCGCACACGTCCAGAATTGCTATAGAGTGGCTTCAGGAACACTTCTGGCCACCAAACTCGCCAGACATGAACATTATTGAGCGTTGCAACGTGGTGTTCAGAACAGATCTCCACCCCCTCGTACTCTCACGGATTTATGGAGAGCCCTGCAGAATTCGTGGTGTCATTTCCCTCCAGCACTACTCCAGACATTAGTGGAGTCCATGCCACGTCGTGTTACCGCACTTCTGTCTGCTCGCGGGGGCCCTGCACGATATTAGGCAGGTGCTCTTCAGTGCATTAGGTGTCTACTGCTTATGGCTCTTTAACTGAAAACTATTATATATTTGCGCTCTCGGCGTTTACTCAGTTCAGTTTATACAATTCCTTTTAACAGCCACGCGACTGTTATCGTGAGTTACGATTATCGTCTGTAGTAGAATATGGACTGCATGTGAGTACAAGTTTTATGTACAATTGTTACACAATATAAAGGCAAGCTAGTTTTGCAACATGAATAAGTTTCCTAACATCTGCAGTAAATCAACTTCAAAAAACGATTCGAGAATGTATTATAGAATATTAGAAATCATCAAGTGTGTCACAGACACCATGGTATTTATCTCTAAAACAATAAGTCCGAGATGTTCCGGTCCAACTAACTTTAGGCAAGCCACTGAAGACAAATAGGTCGGCGAGGCTCACATTAGACAGGATCACCTGGAAACTGTACGAAATAATGTCTGAATCATAATTTAAAACGGGAAGAATGTAGAAATTTAATATTACATAATAGAGCTCACAAAACTAAACATTTTTCGTTTAGTTTTTATTTACTTTTATATTGTGTCAGTTCTTGAAATGGGTGGTTTGAACAAAGCTTAAGGACAATGGTAGAAATGCCGTGGTATAATCGTGCGTTCAACTTTTCAGTGGTGTAGGGCATTTTTCATTGCAGCTTCATGTTTCAAATGGCGGCCTTTTTCCTTTCAACAGTAATTGAAACTATGAGTTTTCAACTGGAAAAATAATTAAGTATCACAGAAAAAATTCTCTTTTAGGTTATGGAATTCTAAGCTCATACTTCTTGATTAGCGGCTGTACTTAAAATACGATCTTTCATTAGTTGGTACTTATATATAACGGTGGCTTCAAAGACATCCAGAGTGTCAATAATGTCCTACAACGAAAAAAATATGATAAACCGAATCCGGTAAGTATGCTTGCCGCTTTGAAGTGGAGAATGACTTTGGAGAGCTCACAGTGTGAAAAACGGCACACAAAAGTGTTTAAAGTAGCGTCGAAATCCTCTGAAACTGTTATTTCATTAGAATAATAAAAATACAATGTGTTCTTTGTTAATAACTGCTAAAAAAAGAATCCTCTACACAAGTAGTTAGTTCATGTTGCAGCTATTTACCGGGAGTCGCTGCAGAAATGGAAAGTCTGGAAGATACATGTGAAGAGTTTTGCAGTTATTTTATATATCACTGTAATACATTTATTATTTGTTTCAATATCTTCATCGTCGATGAAGATACTATCTTAGAGGCATACAACCACAATGTATTTCATAATGTAAAGGAATATGGACTTCAGCAGGCTGCACTTTAAAGGTGTTGATTATTCATGCAAATGCATAATCGATTTCGACATTTTACCATCAAATGTACCCTATCTGATTAAAACTCCGGGCAGCACTACGAAATGAGGAATTATAAAAGGTGGCGGGAAAGATTGTGTTGTCAACTGACGAGCACTAAAAGCAGAATGGGTCGCTCACGAGAGCTCAGTGGTTTCAAACGGGGATTAGTCATTGGCTGTTACCTGAGCAAAAAAACCACTGGGGGCCTTTCAATATTTCTAAGGCTCCCCAGGAGTACTGTTAGTGATGTGACTGTGAAGGGAAACGCGAAGAAACAACCGTAGTTAAACGAACACCAGGCAGACCCCATGCGCTGTTAGATAGGGAGCGCCGAACATTGCGGAGGGTGGTTATAATAAATCGCATAGAATCAGCAAAGCGAGATTCCAAAGGCTACCGACAGTCCAGCTAGCACAGTGACGTTAAAACGAATGTGATACAGTGGTAGAACAGCTCCACATAAGACACACATTTATGCAGTCGGTGCTAAGGGACCCTTCAGGCAGGGTAAAGGGCGAGGCCTCTAGAAACGAATATTTTGGAGTGATGAGTGATGCTACATCCTGTGGCATTCCGATCGAAGGGACAGGATTCGACGGATGCATGGAGAACGTTACCTACCATTATGTGTGGTGCCTGCAGTCAAGCACAGAGGAGGTGATGTGAGGGTATGTGTACGTTATTTGTGGTTAGGATGAGATTCCCTTATTAGACTCGAGAAAAGGATAAATGCGGAAGGATATGAACACGTTTTTGTCCACAGTCCGACATGAACCCGCCTTTGGGATGAGTAGGAACGTCGATTTCACTCCAGAGCCCGGAGTGGAACTCACTGCCTTCTGTGATTTGGCTTCTCCAGCAAAAATCGGCTGTCATCCCTCCACAGACATTAAGCCACCTCGCAGAAAGTGTCCCCAACAAATTTCATACCGTTATAAAGGCGTAGGGGGGACACACACCATAGTAATGACCAGATACTTTTGATCAGGCAGTGTATAAGCGAAAACAGTCGCATCTACATCGATGCAATGAAACATGTGTATGCATGGATAGCCGCTAACCATTGGTATCTTGGCATACTTCTTTACCACGAGCCTGATGGGGTGGCCGAGTGGTTCTAGGCGCTACAGTCTGGAACCGCGCGACCGCTACGGTCGCAGGTTCGAATCCTGCCTCGGGCATGGGTGTATGTTAGGTTTAAGCAGTTCTAAGTTCTAGGGGACTGATGACCTCAGTAGTTAAGTCCCATAGTGCTCAGAGCCATTTGAACCTTTACAAGTTGCGTGAAATCGCGTAAAGTTCTGCGAAAACATTTTGTTTAGTTAAAAACAGAAATGAAACCCAAACTGACTGTAGAACGTATCTACATCTGCATGCATACTCTGCAAATCACATACAAGTGACCGGCAGAGGCTTCATCAAACCACCTTCACAATTCCCTATTATTCCAATCTCGTATAGCGCCCAGAAAGGACGAACACCTATATCTTTCCGTACGAGTTCTGATTTCCCTTATTTTATTATGGTGATCGTTTCTCCCTATGTAGGTCGGCGTAAAAAAAATATTTTCGCCTTCGGAGGAGAAAGTTGGTGACTGTAATTTCGTGAGAAGATACCTCCTCAGCGAAAAACGCCTTTGTTTTAATGATGTCCATTAAATCGTGTATCATTTCAGTGTCACTCTCTCCCCTATTTCGTGATAATACAAAACGCGCTGTTCTTTTTTGAACTTTTTCGATGTACACCGTCAGTCCTACCTGGTAAGGAGCCCACACCGCACAGCACTATTCTAAAAGCAGACAGTCTCAGTAGTAGATCTGTTACATTTCCTAAGCGTCCTACCAACAAAACGCAGTCTTTGGTTAGCCTTCCCCGCAACATTTTCCGTTTGATTCTTCCAATTTCATTTGTTCCTAATTGTAATTCCTAGGTATTTAGTTGCATTTGCAGTTTTAGATTTGACTGATTTACCGTGTAACTGAAGTTTAACGGGTTCCTTTTAGCACTCATGTGGATGGCCTCACACTTTTAGTTATTTAGGTTCAATTGACAATTTTCGCTCCCTACAGATAGCTTTTCTAAATCGTTTTGCAATTTGTTTTGATTTTGTGATGACTTTACTAGTCGATAAACGACAGCGTCATCTGCAAACAACCTAAGACGGCTACTTAGATTGTCTCCCAAATCGTTTATATAGATAAGGAACAGCAAAGCGCCTATAACACTACCTTGGGGAACGGCAGAAATCACTTCTGTTTTACTCGATGAATTTCAGTCAGCTACTACGAACTGTGACCTCTCTAACAGGAAATCACAAATCCAATCAGAATTGAGACGATATTCCATAGGCACCCAATTTCGCTACAAGCTGCTTATGTGTTACAGTGTCTAAAGCCTTCCGGAAATCCAGAAATACGAAGTCAATTTTAAACCCCTTGTCAATAGCACTCATCACTTCATGCGAGTAAAGAGCTAGGTGTTTTAGAAGAACAATGTTTTCCAAATCCATGTTGACTGTGTGTGAATAGACGGTTTTCTTCGAGGTAATTCATAATGTTCGAACACAATATGTGTTCCTAACCCCCACTGCTTATCGACGTTAATGATATGGTTCTGCAATTTAGCGGATTACTCCTGCTATCTTTCTTGAATATTGATGTGACGTCTGCAACGTTCTAGTCTTTGTTTACGGATCTTTCTACGAGCGAACGGTTGTATATGATTTTTATGTACGGAGCTATTGCATCAGCATACTCTGAAAGGAACGTAATTGGTATACAGTCTGGACCAAAAGATTTGCCTTTATTAAGTGATTTAAGTTACTTCACTACTCCGAGGATGTGCACTTCTACGTTACTCGTGTTGGCAGCTGTTCGTGATTCGAATTCTGGAATATTTACTTCATCTTCTTCTGTGAAGGCATTGGTTGCAGGTTCGAATCCTGCCTCGGGCATGGATGTGTGTGATGTCTTTAGGTTAGTTAGGTTTAAGTAGTTCTAAGTTCTAGGGGACTAATGACCACAACAGTTGAGTCCCATAGTGCTCAGAGCCATTTGAACTTTTTTTTTTTTTTTTTTTTGTGAAGGCATTTCGGAAGGCTGTGTATGGTACCTTTGCTTTGTGCGGCAGTATCTCCATTGCTATTCTGTATAGGAGGCATTGATTGTGCCTTGCCGCTAGCATACTTCACGTACGACCAGAATCTCTTTAGATTTTATGCTAGGTTTCGAGACAAATTTTCGCTGTGGAAACTATTATAAGCATGTCGCATTGAAGTCCGCGCTAAATTTCGAGCTTCTGTAAAAGAGCGCCAACGTTGGAGATTTTGCGTCTGCTTAAATTTGACATGTTGTTTTCGTTGTTTTTGCAACAGTGTTCTGACCCGTTGTGTGTACTAAGAAGGATCACCTCCGTCGTTTGTTAATTTATTTGGTATAAATCTCTCAATTGTTGCCGATAGTACGTCTTTGAAGTCAAGCCACATCTGCTCTACACTTATATTGTTAATTTGGAAGGAGTGGATGTTGGCTCTCAGGAAGGCGTCAAGTGAATTTTTATCTGCTTTTTTGAATAGGTATTTTTTCGTTTATTTCTGGAGGATTTGGGGGGTTAAAATATTCAGTCTCGCTACGACAACCCTGTGTTCACTAATCCCTGTGTCCGTTTTGATACTCGTCATTGACTCAGGATTATTTGTTGCTAAGAGGTCAAGTGTGCTTTCACAGACCTTTACTATCCGCGTGGACTCATGAACTAACTGCTCGAAATAATTGTCAGAGAATGCGTTTAGCACAATTTCGGATGATGTTTTATGCGTACCTCCGGAATTAATCATGTATTTTCGCCAATATATCGAGGGTAAAAGTCACCACCAACTATAACTGTATGAATCGGGTATATGTTTGAAATCAAATTCTAGTTTTCTTTGAACCTTTCAGCAATTGTATCATTTGAATTTGGAGGACGGTAAAAGGATCCAATTATTATTTTATTCCTCTTGCCAAGAATGACCTCTGCTCATACAAATTCGCAGGAACTATCTAGTTCAATTTCGCGACAAGACAAACTACTTCTAACAGCAACAAATACGCCACCGCCGACCATGTTTAGCCTATCCATTCGGAACACCGTTAGGTTCTTCGCAAAAATTTCGGCTGAGCTTGTCTCCGACTTTAGCCAGCTTTGAGTGCCTATAACGATTTGAGCAACAGTTCTTTCTATTAGCGCTTGAGCTCTGTTACTTTCCCAACAAAGCTTAGACAATTTACAGCTGTTATACCGATGGTTCCTGTAACTACATTCTTCCTGAGTTCGGCCTGCACTCTTTGTGACTGTAGCCCTTTTTGCGTTTTCCTGAGACACTCTAACCTAAAATAACCGGCCAGTCCACGCCACACAGCCGCTGCTACCCGTGTAGCCGCCTCCCGCGTATATTGGACTCCTGGCGTATTTACCGGAACCCGAAACCCAATCAATCAAAACTGAGAGTATTATTAGTAACTAGGAAAATCATTTTGTATTCTCTTATGATCCCATATTTACACATGGATCAGCATTTGGCTGTAAGGGTCAATTCAAGTGCATTTTCTTAAGGGCGGTCTGTTCCAAGTTTTAACCACACCTGCAGTTCCACTAACATCAAGGAAATGAGTACCATACGCTAGGACGAGCGATTTGGTGCAGTTGTTAAGTCACTGGAGAGGACAGGTGTTTTAATTCCGCTCCTGGCACCTAGATTTATGTATAACCTAGAAGGATTAAGACAAATACCAGAATGATTTCTGTAGAAAGACCAAGATCGATTCCCTTCCGTGTGATTAACCAATCCGTGCTTCTTTTCGGCCGTAATTACCTCGTCATCGATACATCGTCAAACTCGAATTTTCTTTTCCTCCTCCCGGCTGCTTTTGCAGAAAACAGTGATAGCCATGGTAACATTAATGTCAATAAATATTAACAAGGTAGTTATATAGTAATCGTTTGTACAAGCATACAATCAATCCATTTGCTTTTGGTTGACTTGTCGGTTTCCTTTTTACAGTTGCTGTTTTAGTTCTCTTACTTTCTCATTAGGCAGGTTAGATAATTGTTAAAACCAGAATCGCTTAAAAACTTATTAAATACGTTAGTCTCCCATAAACACACCTCCCACCGTTCGTTAGCCACATCTTCACGCTTTATGGTACGCACTGAGTCTTACTGCTGAACGTAGAAGAGCTAACCACTACACTTTGAATCGCTGAATCTACGTGTTTGTTATGATTTTCAGTCTTTTCAGATCAAATGTTGCTACAGATGGGATAATATTTCCAGCATCTTGGGTGCGACGTAATTTGCGAGGAAAACAAAGACATTATTAGCGTATCTGTCAGTGGAAAAACGGCACGAATTTTTTGTTCATAGTCAGATTGTTGGGAAAGCCCTGATACACTACTGTACGAGGTGGTTCTTACATTGCTGTATGGGTTCGAGTTCTGGACTGTAACGAAAAGAAGACCTTAAGCCAACGCAAATATCTAAAAGGGAGATACTCGGGTCGATAAAAAATTGCAGGGGTGTGGATAAAATCCGAAGGAATTGTACAAGGAGAGAATTAGATGTGTTGTCAGTATTAGATAGACAAAAAAATTATTCAATAAAAATAAAATATTGTTTGAATGCAGGCTACTGAGATTCCAAAGGTAATCCAGGGCTACCACACCAAACATGGCAATCCTGAAGAAGAAGATGAAGAAGAAGAAAGAGTATAAACGAGCACATATTTAAAACTATTGAAATATAAGCTCACCGGCCAAATGATTACTCATTCCTCAAAGCAGCACACTGTGGCTTTGTAGGCCGGCTTGGGTGACCGAGCGGTTGTAGGCGCTACAGTCTGGAACCGCGCGACCGCTCCGGTCGCAGGTTCGAGTCCTGCATCGGGCATGGATGTGTCGATGTCCTTAGGTTAGTTTGGTTTAAGTAGTTCTATGTTCTAGGGGACTGATGACCTCAGAGGTTAAGTCCCTTAGTGCTCAAAGCCATTTGAACCATTTTGGAATCAATGTGGTAGGATGGTCGATGTGGAGACGTTACAGAATGAGAGAACGGAGCTATCACAATTGGACGTGCTCGTCGCCACACCGTGAATGAAGTTACCTGGTTTGTTGGTTTATCAAAGCAGACAGACTAACGTGTCTGCAAGGAATGATGTACCAGTCGCACCCACGTAATTCAAGAACACTGGACGTAAAAAGACATGTATGTTACGCTTTTTGAATTACTATTTGCTTCAAAACTGACAGTAATTGCTGTTGTCAGAGAAGGTAGGTCCACCTTAATCAGTTTCGAAGAGAACATTGCGAAAGGAACTACAGGTAATGGATAATAGGAGGCAGGTACCTAGCACAGGCCTAAGGCCACTGGTTACAGAGGCTCGTTAAGTTCCACGTCTTCACATCACCAGACATCTTAGAAACTGGGCAGTAGGTGACTCGAGGCATATAGCGTGACGAGACAAGTGGCGATCTTGTCTGTTTTCAAGAGATGCAGGGCATCAGGTACACCTATGGCCTAATGAGGCGTTTAATCCACAACCTACTGATAGTTTTATAATGTTACTTAAAAACCGTCTTGATTGCAAATATTTTTATTCATATGACCGGTTTCACATGCTACGTCACATCGTCACATCGTAGCATGTGAAAACTGCTGGATTTGGACGGGTTACTCCTGTAACTGAAATATCAGATCTGAAGATGGTTCTGAATGAACCGAAACCGGTCATATGAATAAAAATATTTGCAATCAAGACGGTTTTTAAGTAACATTATAAAATTCACTGATTGCTGTTGCCCCATAAGACATTATGTCTGTTTTTGCAAAACCTACTGATAGCATAGTTCAGATGGAGCGTGGTTCTATGGGGACCTTCTCTTACCGTAATTTGGGGCCACTGATTTAAGACGTTCATTTCAACATTTTCGAAGACAATTTGTTTCCCTCTCCTCTTCATCTGTATGATGAATACGTTATGGTCACTCTCGTCTTCTAAGATGACAGCAGCCTTTTTAACAGATCTCCAAGTAGACGCTCCTGCTATGACGAACACTTACGCACCCAATCCTTACATCCCCGAGTGGTCCGCTAAATCAACAGGTGAAAGGTAGCCATCAGCTCCTAAGTTTCTTACTGTCAGCGTTTGAACAGGTGCCAGACATAAATCTCGTTGCATTTCAGATGAGGTAGCAAAATTCGAGAGAGAAATAATGCGCACAGACGCACGCTCGGCATCCGATGTGTTCGCGGCTTCAGATTCTCAACACCTGCCGCTTGGCACGGCAAATACTTTTTCATTTGCGGAATAAGTTTTCACGCTTCACTCACTTTTTCTAAATTCTCTGAGTACGACGCATTTCTGCAACATACTACCATCATCACTCGCATTACAGTTATACACTACTGGCCATTAAAATTGCTACACCACGAAGACGACGTGCTACAGACGCGAAATTTAACCGACAGGAAGAAGATTAGCTTTTCAGAGCATTCACACAAGGTTGGCGCCGGTGGCGACACCTACAACGTGCTGACATGAGGAAAGTTTCCAACCGATTTCTCATACACAAACAGCAGTTGACCGCCGTTGCCTGGTGAAACGTTGTTGAGATGCCTCGTGTGAGGAGGAGAAATGCGTACCATCACGTTTCCGACTTTGATAAAGGTCGGATTGTAGCCTATCGCGATTGCGGTTTATCGTATCGCGAAAATGTTGCTCGCGCTGTTCGTGATCCAATGACTGTTAGCAGAATATGGAATCGGTGGGTTCAGGAGGGTAATACGGAACGCCGTGCTGGATCCCAACGGCCTCGTATCACTAGCAGTCGAGATGACAGGCATCTTATCCTCATGGCTGTGACGGATCGTGCAGCCACGTATCGATCCCTGAGTCAACAGATGGGGACGTTTGCAAGACCAAAACCATCTGCACGAACAGTTCGACGACGTTTGGAGCAGCATGGACTATCAGCTCGGAGACCATGGCTGTGGTTACGCTTGACGCTACATCACAGACAGGAGCGCCTGCTATGGTGTACTCAACGAAGAACCTGGGTGCACGAATGGCAAAACGTCATTTTTCGGATGAATCCAGGTTCTGTTTACAGTATCATGATGGTCGCATCCGTGTTTGGCGATATCACGGTGAACGCACATTGGAAGCGTGTATTCGTCATCGCGTATCACCTGGCGTCATGGTATGGGGTGCCATTGGTTACACGTCTCGGTCACCTCTTGTTCGCATTGACGAACAGTGGACGTTACATTTCAGATGTATTACGACCCGTGGCTCTGCCCTTCATTCGATCCCTGCGAAACCCTACATTTCAGTAGGATAATGCACGACCGCATGTTGCAGTTCCCGTACGGGCCTTTCTGGATACAGAAAATTTTCGACTGCTGCCCTGGGCAGCACATTCTCCAGATCTCTCACAAACTGGAAACGTCTGGTCAATGGTGGCCGAACAACTGGCTCGTCACACTACGCCAGTCACTACCCTTGATGAACTGTGGTGTCGTGTTGAAGCTGCATGGGCAGCTATACCTGTACACGCCATCCACGTTCTGTTTGACTCAATGCCCATGCGTATGAAGGCCGTTATTACGGCCAGAGGTGGTTGTTCTGGTTACTGATTTCTCAGGATCTATGCACCCAAATTGCGTGAAAATGTAATCACATGTCAGTTCTAGTATAATATATTTGTCGAATGAATACCCGTTCATCATCTGCATTTCTTCTTGGTGTAGCAATTTTAATGGCCAGTAGTGTACTTATTTCTGTAACGGTGTAATAGATCCACTTGTCCCTTGGCATCTTAAACTTAATGCCATATGGTCTTGCTATGTACGAGGGATCATCTGCGCTAGACAGTATTTATAGCGGATTATCTTGTAACACGTGCCGAGGTTTCAGGGAGGACGAGGCGTTAAACGAAGGAATGATCGTGTTTAGCTTCTCTGTGACAGCGAGGTTATTAGAGCCATTACACATAAGCAGAAACAACGTAAAAAACATGCCAAATTTAAACAGAAGCAAAATCTCCAACGTTGGCGAACTTTTACAGAAGCTCGAATTTAGCACGGACTTCAATGCGAGATGCTTATAATAGTTTCCACAGCGAAAATGTCTCGAAACCTGGCAGGAAATCCAAAGAGATTCTGGTCGCACGTGAAGTATGCTAGCGACAAGACACAAATCAATGCCTTCTCTCCGCGATAGCAATGTAGATAATATGGAAGACAGTGTTGCCAAAGAAGAGTTACTAAACACAGCCTTCCGAAACCCCTTAACAAAAGAAGACGAAGTAAATATTCCAGAATTCGAATCAAGAACAGCTACCAACATGAGCAAGATAGAAGTAGATAATCTCGGAGTAGTGAAGTAACTTAAATCACTTAAAAAAGGTAAGTCTTCTGGTCCAGACTGTATATCAATTAGGTTCCTTTCAGAGTATGCTGCCGGTGTGGCCGTGCGGTTCTAGGCGCTTCAGGTTGGAACCGCGTGACCGCTGCGGTCGCAGGTTCGAATCCTGCCCCGGGCATGGATGTGTGTGATCTCCTTAGGTTACTTAGGTTTAATTAGTTCTAAGTTCTAGGGGACTGATGACCACAGATGTTAAGTCCCATAGTGCTCAGAGCCATTTGAACCATTTGAAGAGTATGCTGATGCAATAGCTCCAAACCTAACAATCATTTACACCAGTCCGACGACAGATACGTACCCAAAGAACGATGCACAGGTCATACCAATATTCAAGAAAGATAGGCCCATATCATTAACGTAGATATGCAGCAGGATTTTGGAACATATTTTGTGTTCGAATTTTGTAAGTTACCTCGAAGGAAATGGTCTATTCACACACAGTCATCACAGGTGTGAAACACAACTAGCTATTTACTCGCACGAAGTGTTGAGTGCTGTCGACTAGGAATTTCAAATTGATTCCGTATTTCTGGTTTTCCGGAAGGCTTTTGACACTGTACCACACAAGCAGCTTGTGGCGAAATTTCGTGCCTCTGGAATATCGTCTCAGTTCTGTGGCTGGATTCGTGATCTCCTGTCAGAGAGCTCACAGTTCGTAGATATTGACTGAAAGTCATCAAATAAAACAGAGGTGATTTCGGGCGTTCCACAAGATTGTGTTATAGGCCCTTTGCTTTCCATATCTATATAAACGATTTGGGAGACAATCTGAGCAGCCGTCTTAGGTTTTTTGCAGATGACGCTGTCATTTATCGACTAGTAAAGTCATCACAAAATAAAAAAAAAACATGCAAAACGATTTAAAAAGATATCTGTAGGGTGCGAAAATTGTCAGTTGACCCTAAATAATGAAAAGTGTGAGGTCATCCACATGAGTGCTAAAAGGAATCCGTTAAACTTCGGTTACACAGTAAATCAGTCAAATCTAAAACCGAAAATGCAACTAAATACCTTGGAGTTACAATTACGAACAACTTAAATTGGAAGGAACACACGGAAAATGTTGTGGGCAAGGCTAACCAAAGACTGTGTTATATTGGCAGGACGCTTAGGAAATGTAACAGATCTACTACTGAGACTGCCCACTTTTAGAATACTGCTGCGTGGTGTGGGATCCTTACCTAATAGTATTGACGGTGTACATCGAAAAAGTTCAAAGAAGGGCAGCACGTTTAGTACTATCGCGAAATAGGGGAGAGAGTGTCACTGAAATGATACAGGATTTAGGATGGGCATAATTAAAACAAAGGCGTTTTTCGTTGAGGAGGAATCTTCTCACGAAATTCCAGTCACCAACTTTCTCCTCCGAATGCGAAAATATTTTGTTTACACCGACCTACATAGGCAGAAACGATCACCATGATAAAATAAGGGAAATCTGAGCCCGTACGGGAAGTTATAGGCGTTCGTTATTTCCGGGTGCTATACGAGATTGGAATAGTAGGGAATTGTGAAGGTGGTTCCATGAATCCTCCGCAAGCCACTTGAATGTGATTTGCAGAGTATCCATGTAGATGTAGATCGCAGTGGAAACGATAGCTCAGCTCAACAAGCGTTGCGAATGAAATCGGACCTGGGGCTGTAAAACGTATGATCGAATTTGTCCTAAATGACTGAGGGAAAATATAAATCGATATATCTGGAAAACGGTTTCTACAGCTTTCTTTCAGAACAAGAGCCCTGTGTCTCCACGACAGCGAAAAACTCCCTGGTCAAGAGGTGTGGAGGAAATATTTTGCGAGTGCCACGCTCCTCAACTGTCGCTCTGTGAACAATACTGGTTTCGATGTCTGCTGCGACTACAGTGCAGCCAGTAAACGCTTTTCGTCCTATGCGGCGGCCCATTCTGTATATCAGTGGTGTCCAGAAAGAGGACGACGACTTACTTGGGTCACTGACACATAGGTGACACTTTATGCCTAAAATATGATAGTTGTTTAGGAGGACCACCCTCCTTCAAGAGATAAAATATATAATCTCATTAAAATTCAGTTGATTGCCCACTGTGCACACATATGATGTGTCTGCAATTGTTTTCAGTAGACTGTTTAAAAGGACGAGCTAGTTCTTCAACAAGTCAAATTGTTTACATCAAGTAATCCTGCAACCAGCTACCTTTTATATTTCTTCATTTCAGCCGAGACGCTTTCCTGGCTTTCCCTTATCTACTACTGGCGCAATACATCTCGGTCTTCATCAACACGACGTTTACGTCTTCTGCATTTTGAACGCTGCAACTGCCCTGTGCCTAGTAACAATTAGTTTAACTACCAGGTTTCCCGTGTTGTATATTCTACATCAGAGCCGGCCACGGCACGCCAAACTTAACGTTTGCAGCGTATACTGGCCGCAGGTGGGCCAAGGCCTGACCCGTCACTCGGCTTTGCTTCTCGAAAGAACTCAGAACAGCGGGACATTTCGTTTAGCAATGCCGTGCGGTATCTTACGCTCGGCACAACTCTCTGAGTTCGGTAGAGTCGTGGTGTCAGCGTTGTTTACTTTCGCTGTTCGTTCGTGGTACGATGGACGTTCAAAGGGGCAGAGGCTGTTTACACACAAGTAGGCAGTCTAGCGACCTATCGTCGCAATCCTTTAAAATGAATGAGAATGGCGGAAGAGAGGGATGAGAAGTCTCAATTCGCATAAGCGATGGGTACAACTTGTTTTGCTTGTGATCTATGTTGTTGAGAAATTCGAAGTATAAAACCAAGGCGTATGCAGTATGGCTGTACTGCCATTTAAATGCGCCGCGTTCGCTGTTTCCCCCTCTACCGCTCATCGGTCTCAGACTGCAGTTTGGCCGTCGGGCCCCTGTGTGGCCGACGAGGCTAAATCTTCGCCGCCCCCGTTCTACATGCATATCTACATCTAAATCTACAAGAACACTCAGAAGTTCACACTTAAGTGTCTGGCAGAGGGTTCATCGAACCACATTCAGATTATTTCTTTGTATTCCACTCTCTAACATGGCGTAGGTAAAATGAGCACTTAAATCATTCTATACAAACTCTAATTTCTCTTATTTTGTTGGCTCTGAGTACTACGTGACTTAACATCTGAGGTCACCAGTCCCCTAGGATTTAGAACTACTTAAACCTAACTCACCTAAGGACATCACACACATCCATACCCGAGGCAGGACTCGAACCTGCGGCCGGCCGCGGTGGTCTCGCGGTTCTAGGCGCGCAGTCCGGAACCGTGCGACTGCTACGGTCGCAGGTTCGAACCGTGCCTCGGGCATGGATGTGTGTGATGTCCTTAGGTTAGTTAGGTTTAAGTAGTTCTAAGTTCTAGGGGACTGATGACCACAGCTGTTAAGTCCCATAGTGCTCAGAGCCATTTGAACCATTTTCGAACCTGCGACCGTAGCGGTCGCTCGGTTCCAGAGTGAAGCGCCTAGAACCGCTCGGCCACACCGGCCGGCTCTTATTTTGTTACAATTATCATTTTTACCTATGAAGGATGGCGACACTAAAAGTTTTTCGCATTCAGAGGAGAAAGTTCGTGATAGAAGTTTCGTGGAAACATATCGCCTCAAAGGAAAAACGCCTTCGCTTTAGTGACTGCCCCCCAACTGGCTTGTTATATCTGTGGCACTCTCTCCTATATCGCTATAATACAAACCGAGCTGCCTTGTAAGGACTTTTTCAGTGTCCTTCGTTAATCCTATCTGATAAGGATCCCATAGCAGAAAGCAATTCTCTAACAGGGGATGAACAAGCGTAGTGTAGGCTGTCTCTGTAGTAGACCAACTCTGTCAATAAAACGCAGTTTTTAGCTTGCCTTCCCCTGAACGTTACCAATATGATCGTTGCAATTTAAATTGTTCGTAACTTTAACTACTAGGTATTTTTTTAGTAATTTTTCTTAATTATTAGTTGCATCTAATTTTGTTCTGTAATTAGGAGCTCAGTTTCTCATATTTGTATGCAGAACACACAAACTTTTAGATTCACTGATGGAGTGCAGTTTTCAGCATGTGTGTGACTTATAAGTCTGTTTGTATCGGAAATTACACTTAAAGTCAAGTTACAATTTTCGTACACATTCCGGAATTACTTATGAAGTTACTTCTACTTACTGACTTAATACTGCTGACGGTAAAACTTCATACACGCGTGTGAATGACATCGGTCACTGGCCACATTATCTGCTTTATATACAATGTATATACCCTAATGAGTTGCGCTATGTTATTTATAGTCAGTTTTTAATTTTTTCACATTGATTATATACAGTGATTATACTAGCATTTGACATGAATGGTTATCTATCTAGTATAGTAGAGAATGAAAAATAAATTATACTGGATGTTTCAAAAGTGATATGGAAATTTTACACACAAAAAGTAATATCACATACTTTGCGTGCAGTTAATAAACTGACATATTGGAAAAACACTTCAGAGTGGAGAATATAAGGTGGGTTGATCATGTAACCAATGAGGAGGTACTGAGCAGAATTAGAGAGAAAGGAAATTTATATAGGTTGCAGTAGTTATTCGGAGACGAAGAGGCTTGCACAGGATACCGCAGCATGAAGAGGAGCATCAAACCAGTCTTTGGACTGAAGGCCACAACAACAACCAAGCAGCCACTTAGGGATGGAGAACAGAAAAATTATGGCAATTTTTGTTATCTATTATTATTATTATTATGTTTTTGCTAGTACTGCATTTGATGATAATATTTTACGAGTAATATCTGAAACTATCTTCCTAAGAAGTTTGTGGGTATCTCAGTTTGATCATTTACTATTATGTTTGAGGCTGTGCATCTGTGGGAATCAATTTCTGTCTTTGCGAATCCTGTCACTACATGTCCGTTCTTAGCAATACGAAAGCAAGGATCGGTTTTTTACTATTTTTAAACGAAGAGCATCAACATGTTTGGAAAGTCATGTACTGAAATTTCGTCTTGTTCGGCCTATGTATATCACCGGACGTGGACTGCAATTAAGCCAGTATATCCCTAATCGAATATATAGCTTGTAGTTGTTTTGAATACTATGGATGATTTTCTGCTTCATTTCGATGTTAGTGTAAAAGCTGATTGTGATATTGCTTCCTCGTGAAGGTTTGCTACTTTATATAAAAGTTTTCCAAAATATCGCATGCACACATTTCTGGTAGCTGTTGCATAGTGTTATTTGGCGTTGGTATTTATTTGTTATTGTGTATATGGGAATTTATTTTAATATTTAATTTTCCATGTTCACTGCGAGATTCGTACTCCGTCCACGTGATGGCCCTTTGAATCACTACCTTTAGTGTCCAGTAACAAGGCTTTATGCAAATACTGCAGGTCTGTTATGTAGTTGATCTCAACAACAGCTCTGAAGCCTGAAGGTCGTGGAGCTACTGAGTTACAAGAACCTATAAGCTTTTATTTTTCCTGATGCAGCTAAAATCACTTATCTATCATTTGCCTATACGTTGTTCGAAAAGGTCAGTTTTCTACAAAGGAGACGCTGTCATAATGACATCATTAATTCCATGCTCTCTGTCACACCTGAGTGTAGTTTTTGTTTCATCTGACTGAGTGTTGCTGCATTTTAAAAGGTGCAGGATTCCTCATAGCAGGATTCTTCATGGATCTAAATATATTGACCGATTTTTACTTTTAATTGATTATAGCGTAATTCAATCGAGACGCAAGCTTTACTAGAAAGTAAACTGTGTGGCCTAAAGGTTTCAGATATTTCACTTTAGACTTACTTGATATCCTGATATAAATTTGAGGGCTGGATACAACCATTAAATTTCCAGCACGGATTTTAACTTGAAAGCTTGTAGCTGTCACACTATGTAGTTCAAATTTTTGTCACGTATTACGCGATATAAGTAAAATTCTTTATTAGCCACAATATAGGAGGTAAACAAACAGTAAAGTCGTTTGACATTGTTTCCTAGGATGTTTTTTGTGTCCGCCCACACTGCCGCCATGCAAAATGTGAGAGATGTATTTTAAAGTGTATGTCGTAAATGTAGGTGAGTATGCAAAACAGCTTTTCATCTCTAGCTCATCATCTGATGAGTGACTGCTCATTTTACTGCATAAAACAATGGCTGCTGCTAGGTGGTGCTCCATTTTAGTGTAGCGTTTCCGACTGGCAAGTACCAGTGCTGTCCTCAGTTAACCTGTAATATGTTCCATCACATTTAAATTGAAATTGCAGTCGACACACACTTCGTTATTAATTATTTACTCTCCTCAAAGTCCATCTTTGCGTGAACATAGCTGGAAAAAATCCACGGAGTTTGTTTTTGTTTGCACTATTCGTAACAAGGATATACAGCAGTCTCGTAGCACCATTATGCAGATCATTTATAGAAAACTTAAATGACGCACCTCTCATCTTCTTTTTACTTCATGGAGATAGTACACAAATTAAAATCGTCCTCGCGTGGAATCATCTCTTACGTTTTTTTATAATCAGTTCCCTGACAATATTTTGTAATTTAAGATGCACATTCCGTTTGACTTGTGTGCAGAATGAGAATAAGAAGCACATATTTATGTAATACAGTGAACGGCGTATCCGTTCGAATCACTCAATGTTTTTTTGGTAGATGAATAATTTTTCAGAACATGTCCACTCTATTCCACGAAACAGCAAAGACAACGTTCTGCGGAATCGTTCCTGAGTACACGTTATGCAGCAATTTCTAATGTAAAAGTGATGTTGCGTGTAATGACTTTTTACGTTTTGTGCCGTTCTTGCTTTCTGACTCGCGAAGCCTCTGCTTTTTAGTCTCTGAGGTTGCTACTGTGTCATGACACGTCGAAAATCGATTTACGAAAATCCATCCTCTAAACTCATTCGCTTAATTAAGATTAGTTCACGAACGGAGTGCTACTGGGTAATTCTAATCATTTAGTTGTCCTACCTCGGTCTGAAAGACCGGTGAATTCCATATTATCTGCATTTTTTCGTACGTTTCGCTGACCACCGATCAAGTTCATGTCATGCATCAGTATTCGAATCTGAAGTGATGTTTTGTCCCTGTCTTTCCACACACTGTTTGTCTGATTTAATGGTAGGAAATTTATATTTTATCTGCCCCTACAGCATCTAGGGATAGGGAAGTTAATGAATCAGGCAAGTAACGAACATATGAAATCAATTACGTAGAAAATCCTCAATCTATCTACTCCACAGAGGAATAAGACTCGGCAGATGCGGGAATGTATGAAGAAAGGGTTTTTCAAGACTCTTCTTGAATTCTGTTGAAGAGTTTGAAACCCCTAACAAATGGTTTTGAAGAAATAATCAAAGAGTTGCTGATGCATTTGTAAGTCTGCAGTTTCTTTTATTTCACATCGTAGTTGCGGATGCGTGTGGTTTCTAGCAAATATTTCATGGAAGATTGGCTTGTAGTTAGCGATGGATGGAAGAAAAGCTGTTAGGGATGAGTTAAACGTAACATTTTCTTCACAGGTGACCAGCAACTTTCTTAACATCTCATCAACCGGTTATTGACAGATCTATCAAAAGTTTCAATGCGTACGTAGGCGACTAGTTTATATCCATCTGGTTCATTTTCAGGCCTGGACTAGTAGGGCTGCATTGAAAGCACCTGATGTTAATAATAAACTTAAAAAATACATACTGCATAAAGTGTTCGCAGAATGACTGTCATAATCCATATGTGCCTTTTGATGAACTGACTTTGACCTGCTAAGTGGAGTGTGACAGTCATTCTGCGAACATGTTATGAAGCATGTATTGCCATTTTTATGTTTATTATTAACATCGGGCACGTTTAGTGCAGCCTCAGTAGGCCAGGCTTGAAAATGAACCAGTTATTTCGAAACTAGGCGACAAGCATATGTACTTCAACTGTAGACAGATTCATTGATAAACGGTTCATGAAGGAGCCATCTATTTTCACCTCATCTTGGTAGCAGCTATACCTTTAATCACATTGTTTCATTGGTTTGCTGTTACTTTCATTTCAGTGCTTGAGATTTTATTGTAAGGTCTGCTGGTGGTTCTCGTTGAAAGTCTTGTGTTTTCATTCCTTGTTAACATATATCTGGGTTTCACAGTCTTCCTGTGACCATGAAATGAGTTTTCCCTTCTAAGGACACTCACACCCGCTTACTGTTGATACTAAACAATGTTATGTTTTATCCCAAGATAACTGTAGAGCAAATGCTACGATGTTTTAAAGTAACTGATCTCTTGTGTGGATATCTGAGCTCCTTGAATTTTGACACTAAGTGCCACAACTTCCTGAAAATATTTAGGATTTCCCTATGAGTTCGAATCTAATTTATAATACACAAACTTTTGTGTTGGCATCTGTTTTATTTTTGACTGTATTTTTCTTACTTTGTAGTTGTTATGTTTCCAGGCATATCTATTTTGATGCTTCTGGTAACTTATACATCCAGTTTTTCTTCTACTTTTATTTTATTTTTATATTTTGTTCGTTTTGTGACTAAATTTCATTTGTAGCCATTTGCGATATGGTGTTTGGGCACACACTACCTGACGTAAAATGCGAAGTATGCAGAAAGGCACGATCGGGTGTCGATGTAACTTTGTACACGTACACACCATCGGCTTGTTTGTGAATGAGTAGAGTCGCAATTCCCTGTGACAGGTAGAATGGCCACCAGGATGCATTAGTGCTGCTCGTGTTCAGTGCTGTTAGCAGGCCTGGTACGGTCAGACGTTGAGTGAGCAATGTGAAGGGCACGAAGATGATGCGTACTAGTATGAGGCAGCGTTATCAGCACTTGACAGTGTTTCAAAATGGCCTCATTCTGTGGGTCTCCATTTGGTCAGCTGGTCGAATCGTGCATTATACAGATTTGTGGATCCGATGCTGGACTGTATACGAAGGTGAGGGCAGGTATACTCAACGTCAAGATTTCGGTCGACAATATCTGACCACCAAAAGGAAGGAGATTCGTGCACCAAGGACATCGTAACCCCTTGATATCTGCACCTGGCATCCGGTAACAAGCAAAGGACTCCATCCAAACTTATGCTCCGCTTGTTGGAGAAGAGCAGCAGCCTCGTGATGACTGGGTGTTGTGTGCTGTCCTTAAGTTAGTTAGGTTTAAGTAGTTCTAAGTTCTAGGGGACTGATGACCATAGACGTTAAGTCCCATAGTGCTCAGAGCCATTTGAACCATTTTTCAAGAGCAGCAGGTGATCTACGGGATCAGCGTCCCATGTTTCCGTTAACACCACAAAACTAACGGTAACTTCAGACTGCAATGAATGGCGTCGAACTGTGTCAACGATGAATCTGGGTTCTGCACTACCCCGAATGACCATTATCGACAACTATGTGGCGACCTAGGGGAAGGATCCATGCTTCTAGTGTTTTGAAGAGGCATACCGGTGTTACTCCTGGCGTCGTGGTTTGCTAAGCCATTTGAAATGACTTCGGATGACGGCTGTAGTGATTTAGGGAACTCTAAGGGCACAAACGTACAGTCGTGGACAATACGAGCAAGACCCCTCGCCTTTTCGTTATGCTGATCCGCACAGCTTTAAAGTCTGCTACACAGCATAACAGGCAAGGCGACGAAGTGCCACCAACATACTATCACAGGCGTGAAATTGACGAACTCTCCAAACTTTGTCAGACTGTTTTCAATCATATCTAAGACTATACGTGGGTTGGAACTTAAATAGTGGCAACTATTTATTCACAACCTAAACAAAAGAGTTACATGTTTGCCCCTGTTACTGTCCTTCAAAGTAGTCACCAGAGTTGTGTAGAACCCGTTGCCGTTAGTCGCTAATAACAATATTTTGTTATTTCGATAAACATCCTGAATGATTGTCACATAAGCGGTGAATGGATCTGAGCACTGTGTGAGTTAACATCTGAGGTCATCAGTCCCCTAGAACTTAGAACTACTTAAACCTAACTAACCTAGGGACATCACACATATCCATGTCCGAGGCAGGATTCGAACCTGCGACCGTAGCGGTCGCGTGGTTCCAGACTGTAGCGCCTAGAACCTCTCGGCCATAACCGGTGACATGAAGGCAGAAAATTCATGTTTTAGAGTCCAGAAAGCTCTATGCAGCAGAAACTGCAGATCATTTTGCCATTTTCGTTGCGAAATTGCCGACTTATTCATGTCTGGGGTAATAATAGAGGGCTGTTTGCCTCGGTTGTCTGCTAGCGTAGTGAAAGGTGTTTGCTGCTGCAAGGGAGGTCTGGTTTGTTTTCGGTTCTAATCTCGATGGAGACAAATAGAATATCAGTATAGCAACTTTAAGAAATTCTCGCCCCCCGATACGTTTTATTGCTAGATTTATTCTGTACTGGCACCCTATGGATGTCAATTTGAAAGTCTTGTAGAATTTCATACTTGTTACTGCCTTCCTTTTTCCGCTTCTGTCAATAATTGAATTGACTTACGTGTGGCACTGAATGATTTTTAACCGAATTTCGTTATGAATCTTCACGCATTGCTGAATTTGGACACTTTCATAGTAGGTCACCAGCGGTAATCCACTATGACTGGTCTGAAAGGTGACACAAAACGTTTCGCGGCCGAATGCGCATAGTATTTTGCTAATTCGTAAAAGATCTGGGGTACTTTGTCTTACTAGAAGAGTTGTGTTATCTCGATAAGCTGAAATTCATTTTTATTATGACAGTTCATACTAATTATCGTTTCTTCTTTCATTTATATCTTATTTTTACGTGTTGTGTTTGACACACTAATCAGCATTAATATAGTCTTACACATGACTGAAAACAGTCTGAAAAAGTTCGGATAGTTTGTCAATTTCACGCCTGTGCATAGTATCTTGGTAGCACTTCGTAACCTTGCCTGTTGTTCTGTGTTGCAGACTTTAAAGCTGTGCGGATCAGCATAACGAAAAGGCGAGGGGTCTCGCTCGTTTTGTCCACGACTGTACGTCGCGGACATCCTGCGTCTTCACGTATTACCTCTCATGCGACAATATCGTGATCCAATTTTTTAACAGAACGATGTTCATCCTCAAATGGCACGTGTCTGTACGAACTGCCTGTCTGACGTTCAGGTACCCTGTGGTCAGCATGACCCCAGATAAACATGTGTGGTACCATCTCGGACGTCAACTCCGTCCCAGTGCACGTATCCCGGATAACAAGCCCACGCCCGGGTTCCCGGGTTCGATTCCCGGCAGGGTCAGGGATTTTCTCTGCCTCGTGATGGCTGGGTGTTGTGTGATGTCCTTAGGTTAGTTAGGTTTAAGTAGTTCTGAGTTCTAGGGTACTGATGACCATAGACGTTAAGTCCCATAGTGCTCAGAGCCATTTGAACCGGATAACGAGGACCAGTTACAACAGCTATGGGCACGCTCGCCGCAGGATAGGATACAATAGCTTTATGACACGCTTCCCAAACGAATCACTGCATGCATACAGACCAGAGGACGTGTACCTACTGTTAAATGAGCTCTTACTATCAAGTTCTTTGTAAATTTGACTCGATATTATAATCGCTGAAACAGCATCCCATACCCTGTCAGCCCGTGAATTTTTTCTTAGTTTCCGCCTCCTCTCCCCGTGGGTGCTTCAACTCTAAGAAGGAAAGAAAATGTGTGTGAAATCTTATGAGACTTAACTGCGAAGGTCATCAGTCCCTAAGCTTACACACTACTTTACCTAAATTATCCTAAGGATAAACACACGCACTCATGCCCTAGGGAGGACTCGAACCTCCGCCGGGACCACCCGCATAGTCCATGACTGCAGCGCCTAAGATCGCTCGGCTAATCCCGCGCTGCAAGTGCATTTGCTAGCTGATCCTGTTAAATGGTGTTGCCTTTAGTTCTTACATGAATATAAAATGCGCGCAGATTGCTTATTTTTCTTATTGTTACCTCTAGTTAAATCATTTAATTATTTTCCTGCTTTCTACAGTCAATCTTAACTTTTGTTCAAATGGCTCTGAGCACTATGAGACTTAATATCTATGGTCATCAATCTCCTAGAACTTAGAACTACTTAAACCTAAGTAACCTAAGGACATCACACAACACCCAGTCATCACGAGGCAGATAAAATCCCTTACCCCGCCGGAAATCGAACCCGGGAAGACGGGCGCGGGAAGCGAAAACGCTACCGCATGACCACGAGCTCCGGACTTTTCCCTGTTTAACACGTTACAACACGAAAACTAATTGCCATAAGAGTACCAAACTTTGTAGCATTAATATCCAGAGTATGGGTTGCACGATTTCCATGCGCCACAGCGCCACCGTCCAGTTCCAGTCATCGTGATTCATATGACTACGAAGTCTTTCGCGACGGAGTCATTGCATAAATAGTTCCCGGTCTACTTGCCGAGTCCATTTTGGATAAAATTCCGAGCTTTCGATGACTACCTCCGTCATCTTCATCAGGGGTAAAAGTGACTTTCGTGGACCGGTGAAGTTTCCGCTTTTATAAGCAATGGATGGCTTCTCATTGGCTGGATGACGTCATGGTGAAAACGGCGCGTACGGAGGTGGCGGCCTCCATGTCCATAGATTTTGTTTGCGCGCTTTATCCAGCGTTGCTTGCAGCGCCATCCATCGCAACAGGCGGAGAACTGCAAGGAAGGCACGAAGTCGCCCTCTGTTAACACCACAAAATTCAACTGTTTCCCTGATGTCAGAATCCCAAATCTTTGATTCGTGAGCCATTATTCTTGTTTCATCGAATAAAATCTTAAGTTTTTTTAACAAACTGTACTCAGCCACCGCTGATTTTTCTAGATATCTGTATTTCAGGTGACGCTGATGTTCCACACAGCGATCGGCAACAGTTCTTATAGATTGGCCCGCATAATTTTTGCCACACACCCAAGGAATGCTGTAAATTCCCGGTACTCTCAGGCCGAGATTATCTTTCACGGGTCGCAACATTTCCTTAATCTTCCTGGGTGGCCGGAAGACTGGTCTGATTCCCTGCCGGCTCAGGACTCTGCCGATCTTGCTGGTCGTTGCACCGCAGAATGGTAGCCGCGCGATGTGTTGGTCCTCTTGATCTGTTCGAACAGCGTCCTTCCTAGGTTTCTTTGCCAGAGTAGATCTGATATCACGATCAGAGTATCCATTTTCTCTGAATACCGTCGTCAGATGGTTAATCTCGGAGCTGAGATGATCCTTGTCCGAAATAGTCCTTGCTCTCTGCACCAAAGTATTCAGCATAGCTCTCTTCTGAGCTGGGTGGTGAAAACCACCTGCGTTTAGATATAAATCTGTATGCGTCGGTTTTCTGTACACAGAAAGTCCGAGACGTCCATCTGATTTTCGCTCCACCAACACATATAAGAAGGGTAGCTTCCCATCCTTCTCCACCTCCACTGTAAATCTTATATTCTGGTGTATACCACTCAAATGACCAACAAACTGCTGCAGTGCCTCATTGCCATGTGGCCAGGTTAAAAATGTATCGTCAGCATACCTGAAGAAGCATGATGGACGTAAGGTAGCACTGTTCAATGCTCGTTCTTCGAAATCCTCCATGAAGAAGTTAGCTATGGCTGATAACAGTGGCGAACCCATGGCTGTTCCGTCAGTCATTTCATAATATTTTCCACTATACAAAAAATAGGTGGTCATCAAAGTGTCGAAATAACTTCAGTATTTCAGGACACGACACTCAGTTTTACCCCTGACGAAGATGACGGAGGTAGTCATCGAAAGCTCGGGATTTTATCCAAATTTGACCGAGAACTATTTATGCATCGTGATTCATAGTCTCACATGCCTCACCAGTCACAGTGCACTTGCTGACGTGTCAACATGAGCTTGGATAAAAGGAGCAAGACATTATTGGTGAAACTCTATTATCGAAAGAACAGTAATGCTGCAGCTGCACTTCGAAAATATCGCTCGCTGAAAGGATTACGGAAAGGTCCTCTTTCCCCACGTGTTGTGCGGAGCATGACGTAGATGTTCGAATCAACTGGATAACTGGGCCTCGCTCCGGGAAGAGGACGACGATCGGTTTCACCACAGGTGGTTGATGAAATAGGTGTTGCTGTGGCAGACAACGCTGGGCACAATCCCCTATCCTCCGGCTGAGCGTGTGCTGTGTAACGACAGTTGAACATCCCGTGGTCTACTGTAGGGAAGGTGATTCGAACCATTCTCAAATGGTATCTGTACAAGACCCATATCGCACAGCAGCTTGCACCAGGACTCACAACGACGTGTTGACTTCACTCTCCACTTTCTGGCAGGGATTGAAGTTGCGAGGGCTGACCCTGGACCATCCTATGGACAGACAAAACTCATTTCCCTCTGACGGCTGAGGTGAACACACAGAATTGGCGAGTGAGGGATCTTCACCTCCAGCCACTGTGTATGAAGCTCCTCTGTGAACGTGTCACCGTATGGTACGGCTACGTTCATCATGCTCCCCTTCTTTCTTGAACAGGTTGGCGCTCAAGGACCAAAGACGTGCAGTGTGACTGGTCAGCGTTACTGCAATATGTTGCGCCAGCGTGTCATACCCGCCCTACAGGAGAGAGATGTATTTTCATGCAAGACGGGTCCCCACCGCACGTCGCTCGTGATCTTCACCTGCTTCTCCGAAACATATTTGGAAACGATCGAATTATCAGCAGGTCGTTTCCTAATGCTTGGCTGGCACGATCACCTATGATTTCCGGTTGTGGGGCTATCTGAAGGCTAGGGTTTACCAGGGGAACATTCACACATGTGCTGATCTGATGGGCAGCATGTCAAGAGAGGTACTCAGCATACCTACAGACATGTTTTGTTCTACTGTGCAGATTGCAATGCTGCGCTTTCAGACTCTGTTGGGTGCGCAGCGTTGGCCAGTAGCTGCTGCACCGTATTTAGCAGAGTAGATATTTGCTGGGTCTGGAACTGAAACATCTGCATTGGTTGCGTTGCATCTAACGCTTGCAGCTGACGCGCTTGAGGAGGGGGTGGGATACGCGGGGGTGGGCTTGTTGAAAGAGACAAATGCAATAAACAGACAAGGCAAGCAAGAAAAATAGGTACAAGTGCAAAGAAAATTTCTGTAACGCCCACCTGAAAACACTGATTAGCAAAAACACCTTAAGAGACTGTTAAAGCAAAGCCCCTGCAAAGAAAAGACCCGAGGGAATTAAGGTGCCAGCAAAACAGTAGCACATGAAAAGTCAAAACAGGGAAGCAGTAGTAGCTGTTGGCTCTTGGTTCGTGGGACACATCGTCACAAATGTTATGCTCCGCCCACTCGTCTAATATAGAGTGCCTAGGAAACTTGCTTTCTCAGATCGCTAGACAATAATTCAAGCAAATAGTATTAATGTAGTTTATTTCGGTAAGATAAATGACAATACTTAATAATAAATGAAAAGCACCATTTTGCTTTTGTTCTACAATATTATTTTTATTGTTAACCGGTTTTCGGCTTACAAGGCCATCTTCAGACATTTACTGAGTATTGTCATCAAAGAAGTTAAATGTTAGCAGACATTATTGGAAGAGAAGTAACACATCTAGAGTGAAGTAGAAACATACAGTGAGTAATATCTTTGCAATGAAATAGTAAAAACTAAACAGTACATAAATAACAATGGAGTTGACAGGAAAACCTTTAGCACAAAATAGGAATAGCATGCCTACAGAACAGTTTCTGTTAATAAACAAAAGTAATAAAATAAGATAAAATTAGAACTAGACAAGGCTGCATCAAGAGGTATGAAACACGGAGAGTGATACACAACCAATTAAAAAAGAAGAGACAGTTATCAATGCAAATACAGAATACACGAGGAACTTAAGCAATATCAATAAGATAAACAGAAATTAGTAAATGCAGGAAAATTGAGGTGTTTGAGGGAACCTATAGTTTGAGAGTGTGGTGGTACTGCATTTTAACATTAACATTATAATCAAAGCAGTGGCTGTGTACCAGTTTACATTAAATAAATGAGCAAAGTAAAATATGAACAGTATTTGATGAGGCAACTACAAGGGGAGTTAAACATGGACAGTAATACAAGTACGTTAGATGCAAATCCTTAACTATTGAAACTACAGCATGTGTGGGATACAAAGACAACTGCAACAAATAAAACAACTTAATGACTACAGGAAAATGGGAATATGTAGGAAGAGAGAGTGTGGGAAGTAATGAACAACAAAAATGATTATATGAAGTTTAGGAGAGGGGAAGTGTTGAGTTGTGTCTGGTCATTTAGGATGAGATCTGGACTGTGAGCAAGATGTTTGTTAATTTCCAGGGCTTCCAGCAGGTTGAGTTTATGGCCTTTGTTTGCTAAGTGAAGTACATGGGACATTGGCTGGTAGTTATGACCCTCACTCAGTACATGCTCAGCAAATGCAGAGTCTGAACTCTGCAACCTCCAGCTGCGATCATGTTCAGCCAGCCTAGTTGATATGTCTCTGCCTGACTGACCAATGTAAAATTTGTCACAATCAGAACAGGTGATTTTGTATACCCCACTGTCTGCTAACATTTAACTTCTTTGGTGATAATACTCAGTAAATGTCTGAAGATGGCCTTGTAAGCCGAAAACCGGTTAGCAATCAAAATAATATTGTAGAACAAAAGCAAACTGGTGCTTTTCGTTTATTATTATAATGTTGTTCTACCAAGAACCGACGGAAGATTCTGTTAATATGACAATACTTAACTTTGCGTATTTACAAAGATGTGTCGCAAGCAAATGGCGACATGCAAATAATCAGTGTCCTTCAGTATATACAGTTCCAGTACAGGCAAAACAATACAGTTTCTGTCACTGCTGTAGCCTTCGTAGGACGGCTCGTCTTCAATTCGGGCCCGCGGCTAGGCGGTGCGGCACTTATATTCTCTTCGTGTAGAGGCCGCTCCTGTCTTGGTGTCGTTCTAAGGACGGGCCCGTGGGCGTACTATTGGCTGACGTCATCTCACAGCCCTCTCTGCTCTTCCTGTCTTGATCGTCGTACCGGCGCTTGACGTTAGGCCCAGAACAGCGTTAAATCAAATAAAAGACATCTCCATCTTGATTCTTCATGTCTTCACATTTATTTCTCAACACCGGACGAACACATTTCTCGCATCGTGACACCAGTTCGTTGTTACGGTCACTGTAGAAAGTCTGACTTTGTTGATGGAGCCACAATCTCGCCTCTACTTGCACTACTTCATCACTATCAATGTGAGGTCCTCGAAGGTAAGTCAAGTCCCATAAGATTTCACACACATACATTTTCCTTGAAGGTGTTCTTTGTGTTTTGAAAGGAGATGAAAATCGAATGGGGCAAAGTTGAGACTGCGTGGTCGGTGATCGATTACAGTGAACCTAAGACGTCGGATTGTTGCAGATATCGCAGCACTCGTGTGTGGTCTCTCATGGTCAT
Source organism: Schistocerca gregaria (assembly GCF_023897955.1). Classification (NCBI taxonomy): domain Eukaryota; kingdom Metazoa; phylum Arthropoda; class Insecta; order Orthoptera; family Acrididae; genus Schistocerca; species Schistocerca gregaria. The sequence goes on from NC_064931.1 coordinate 77,259,096, forward strand.
GCTGAACTAGAGGGCGCTCCGTGTGTGGAGGAACTTTTCGAATTCGAAACTCGATTACAGCAGGCGGTTTTCACGCACAGACATGTTTACGTTTCACACCTCCACGTTACGTGCTACAATCCGGAGCATTCTATCAGTCGATCGTTGGAAAAAAAAGAAAAAGAAAAAGTTCAAATGGCTCTGAGCACTATGGGACTTAACATCGGAGGTCATCAGTCCCCTAGAACTTAGAACTAATTAAACCTAACTAACCTAAGGACATCACACACATCCATGCCCGAGGCAGGATTTGAAACTGCGACCGTAGCGGTCGTGCGGTTCCTGGCTGAAGCGCCTAGAACCGCTCGGTCACACCGTCCGGCTCGATCGTTGCAAATATGTAGATATGAAGAATAAAGATGTAGAGTGTTAATAATGTATCTTCTATTTAAAAAGCTTTAAGAGTTTTCACATCAAAAATTAGTAGGCATCCCTTAACAGTACGCCGTCGTACTGTCACAATTAATGGCCCTTCGTATACTGTAGATTTCCTCAATGGGAAAGGTGTATGTAATAACAACAGTATACGAACAGTGATTAACTGTGTTAACACATTTCACTGCAGACTGAGTAATGTATTTTACTTCTGATGGCAGGCATCACTTCATAAAGTGTCACAGAACCGCTTTCATTTGATTTTCCATCACAGTACCGGTATAACCATTAGGCTGTTGCAAACAAATTTATAATATCTTAAGGTAATTTGAAAATTGAAAGCAAAAGTAAATAAAGAATTTTTATCAGCAGTTCTTGGGGTTTGGGGTATCACTTTGTTTAAAAAAATAAAGAATTAAGAAGGCATATTATACGAAAGTCGTAGTATCCACGTGGAAGACAATACTCAAATGTCAGAGAGCCTGTATTGCGTATTGCATGTATATTATGCGTATATCCTCCAAAGGTTCTAGTGAAGAAACCTGGACAGGTACGAAGACGTGAAGATTAACCTACTTCTTTCTTGTTCTCACTACGGAATTGACAAACGAGTTAAGTGGAAATAACCAATTGAAATCTCTCTTTCTTTCTCTCACAGTCACAAACACACACACACACACACACACAAACACACACACACACACAAACACAAACACCACAGTATCCGTTTACGTCTAATATCGGACAAAACTGAAGTCATTGTGAGCGGAGCCCATTATTTTATTATTCCAGCATCCGATGATGAACAACGAGGGCTGTGCATAGTGTGTATTTCTATTTATAATTTAGTTTTACCGAGGAACTACTAAATCAAACGAGCTAGAATAGGATTTGAAGATGCTTCCTCTAGAATGTTCCGCTGTGCTTTATCACTGCACCAGCTGTGGGACTGCTGCTTTTATAGCGGCGCTGCAGCTTATGTGTCCGTAAATCGTTTGGATTCCATCACACTGAGGAGATGCCGTATTGACCCGCCAGCCGTCTGGTTATCGGCTCTGTTACGGCATAAAGCCAATGGCCGGCACGCCAGTCGGAAGGACAAGGAAAACAAGGCTGTGAGAAGAGGTCAGCCAATTGCACGCTGACTGGACCTCCCTTCAGGACGACAACGTAACAGCAGCGGCCCCTACGTGAGGACAACGTAAGCGCCGCGTTCAACTGGTGAAGGCCCAGTTCAATAGCAGCTCCAAGACGAGCGACTCGGGCGGAAGCGTCAACGCTAGTGACTTCGCTTGTACTGTCTATGTAGCACAGACTAGGAATTGTTTATAATGAAGAGGATTCATTATTTCACATGTCGCCCTTTGCTTGCGACACACCTGTGCAATGGCAAAAATTAAGTATTGAAATTAAGTATTGTAATTATTGTAACCCCCCCCCCCCCCCTGAACCATGGACCTTACCATTGGTGGGGAGGCTTGCGTGCCTCAGAGATACAGGTAGCTGTACCGTAGGTGCAACCACAACAAGGGGTATCTGTTGAGAGGCCAGACAAACGAATGGTTCCTAAAGAGGGGCAGCAGCCTTTTCAGTAGTTGCAGGGGCAACAGTCTGAAAGATTGACTGATCTGGCCCTGTAACACTAACCAAGACGGCCTTGCTGTTTTGGTACTGCGAACGGCTGAAAGCAAGGGGAAACTACAGCCATAATTTTTCCCGAGGGCATGCAGCTTTACTGTATGATTAAATGATGATGGCGTCCTCTTGGGTAAAATATTCCGGAGGTAAAATAGTCCCCCATTCTGCCTTCCGGGCGGGGACAACTCAAGAGGGCGTCGTTATCAGGAAAAAGAAAACTGGCGTTCTACGGATCGGAGCGTGGAATGCGAGATCCCTTAATCGGGCAGGTAGGTTAGAAAATTTAAAAAGAGAAATGGATAGGTTAAAGTTAGATATAGTGGGAATTAGTGAAGTTCGGTGGCAGGAGGAACAAGACTTTTGGTTAGGCGAATATAGGGTTATAAATACAAAATAAAATAGGGGTAATGCAGGAGTTGGCTTAATAATGAATAAAAAATAGGAGTGCGGGTAAGCTACTACAAAAACAGCATAGTGAACGTATTATTGTGGCCAAGATAGAAACAAAGCCCATGCCTACTACAGTAGTACAAGTTTCTATGCCAACTAGCTCTGCAGATGATGAAGAAATTGAGGAAATGTATGATGAGATAAAAGAAATTATTCAGATAGTGAAGGGAGACGAAAATTTAATAGTCATGGGTGACTGGAATTCGACAGTAGGAACAGGCAGACAAGGAAACGTAGTAGGTGAATATGGATTGGGGCTAAGAAATGAAAGAGGAAGCCGCCTGGTAGAATTTTGCACAGAGCATAACTTAATCATAGCGAACACTTGGTTCAAGAATCATGAAAGAAGGTTGTATACATGGATGAACCCTGGAGATTCTAAAAGCTTTCAGATATATTATATAATGGTAAGACAGAGATTTAGGAACCAGGTTTTAAATTGTAAGACATTTCCAGGGGCAGATATGGACTCTGACCACAATTATTGGTTATGAACTGTAGATTAAAACTGAAGAAACTGCAAAAAGGTGGGAATTCAAGAAGATGGACCTGGATAAACTGACTAAACCAGAGGTTGTACAGAGTTTCAGGGAGAGCATAAGGGAACAACTGACAGGAATGGGGGAAAGAAATACAGCACAAGAAGAATGGGTAGCTTTGAGGGATGAAATAGTGGAGGCAGCAGAGGATCAAGTAGGTCAAAAGACGAGGGCTAGTAGAAATCTTTGGGTAACAGAAGAAATATTGAATTTAATTGATGAAAGGAGAAAATATAAAAATGCAGTCAATGAAGCAGGCAAAAAGGAATACAGGCGTCTCAAAAATGAGCTCGACAGGAAGTGCAAAATGGCTAAGCAGGGATGGCTAGAGGACAAATGTAAGGATGTAGAAGCTTATCTCACTAGGGGTAAGATGGATACTGACTACAGGAAAATTAGAGCGACCTTTGGAGAAAGGAGAATCACTTGCATGAATGTCAAGAGCTTTGATGGAAACCCAGTTCTAAGCAAAGAAGGGAAAGCAGAAAGGTGGAAGGAGTATGTAATGGGTCTATACAAGTGTGATGTACTTGATGACAATATTATGGATATGGAAGAGAATGTAGATGAAGACGAAATGGGAGATACAATACTGCGTGAAGAGTTTTACAGAGCACTGAGTCGAAACAAGGCCCCGGGAGTAGACAACATTCTATTAGAACTACTGACAGCCTTGGGAGAGCCAGTCCAGGCAAAACTCTACCATCTTGTGAGCAAGACATATAAGGCTGGCGAAATACCCTCAGACTTCAAGAAGAATATAATAATTCCAATCCCAAAGAAACCAGGTGTTGACAGACATGAAAATTACCGAACTATCAGTTTAATAAATCACAGCTGCAAAATACTAACACGAATTCTTTACAGACGAATGGAAAAACTGGTAGAAGCCGACCTCGGGGAAGATCAGTTTGGATTCCGTAGAAATATTGGAACACGTGAGGCAATACTTACCTTACGACTTATCTTAGAAGAATGATTAAGGAAAGGAAAACTTACGTTTCTAGCATTTGTAGACTTAGAGAAAACTTTTGACAATGTTGACTGGAATACTCTTTTTCAAATTCTAAAGGTAGCAGGGGTAAAATACAGGGAGAGAAAGGCTATTTACAATTTGTATAGAAACCAGATAGCAGTTATGAGTGTCGAGGGGCATGAAAGGGAAGCAGTGGTTGAGAAGGGAGTGAGACAGAGTTGTAGCCTCTCCCCGATGTTATTCAATCTGTGTACTGAGCAAGCAGTAAAGGAAACAAAAGAAAAATTCGGAGTATGTATTAAAATCCATGGAGAAGAAATAAAAACTTTGAGGTTCGCCGATGACATTGTAATTCTGTCAGAGACAGCAAAGGACTTGCAAGAGCAGTTGAACGGAATAGACAGTGTCTTGAAAATAGGTTATAAGATGAACATCAACAAAAGCAAAACAAAATAAATCGGGTGATGCTGAGGGAATTAGATTAGGAAATGAGCCACTTAAAGTAGTAAATGTGTTTTGCTATTTGGGGAGCAAAATAACTGATGATGGTCGAAGATGAGACGATATAAAATGTAGACTGGCAATGGGAAGGAAAGCGTTTCTGAAGAAGAGAAATTTGTTAACATCGATTTTAGATTTAAGTCTCAGGAAGTCGTTTCTGAAAGTATTTGTATGGAGTGTAGCCATGTGTGGAAGTGAAACATGGACAATAAATAGTTTGGACAAGAAAAGAATAGAAGCTTTCGAAATGTGGTGCTACAGAAGAATGCTGAAGATTAGATGTGCAGATCACATAACTAATGAGGAGGTATTGACTAGAATTGGGGAGAAGAGGAGTTTGTGGCACAACTTGACAAGAAGAAAGAAGAAGGGACCGGTTGGTAGGAGCATCAAGGGATCAGAAATTTAGCATTGGAGGGCAGTGTGGGGGGTAAAAATCGTAGAGGGAGACCAAGAGATGAATACACTAAGCAGATTGAGAAGGATGTAGGATGCAGTAAGTACCGGGAGATGAAGAAGCTTGCACAGGATAGAGTAGCATGGAGAGCTGCATCGAACCAGTCTCAGGATTGAACACCACAACAACAACATTTATTTTATTCGAGACATTTGCCTTTCGCGGGCAAGTGCTCTACCATCTGAGCAACCGAAGCACGACTCACGCCCGATACTCACAGCTTTACTTCTGCCAGTATCCGTCTCCTACCTTCCAAACTTTACAGAAGCTCTCCTGCGAACCTTGCAGAACTAGCACTCCTTAATCTGCCAGGAAGTTTCTTATCAGCGCACACCCCGCTGCAGAGTGAAAATCTCATTCTGGAAACATCCCGCAGGCTGTGGCTAAGCAATGTCTCCGCAATATCCTTTCTTTCAGGAGTGCTAGTTCTGCAAGGTTCGCAGGAGAGCTTCTGTAAAGTTTGGATAGTAGGAGACGGATACTGGCAGAAGTAAAGCTGTGAGTACCGGGCGTGAGTCGTGCTTCGGTATCTCAGATGGTAGAGCACTTGCCCGTGAAAGGCAAAGGTCCCGAGTTCGAGTCTCGGTCGGGCACACAGTTTTAATCTGCCAGGAAGTTTCATATCAGCGCACACTCCGCTGCAGAGTGAAAATCTCATTCTGGAATTTATTTTATTGTTATAAAACTCATAAATACGATTTGTTTGAATGTTTGTCTAGCGAACCTAGTAACCAGGCTTCCTAGACACCGCAGGCTTACCAGAATGCTCTTCAAGCCCATTCACATCAGCGTAGCGCGTTCCCTAAATTTCACATCACTATTATACCATCACATCACATAAAGTTACACGATGTACATTTCAGTAATGTTACCATCATAAGCAGTGGACACAATTCGTTCTTGATGTTACATTTTTTTTAAATTCAGTTATTGTTGTACCATACAGAATAGTGCCTTACACTCTTAGCAAAAAGGCAAAGAGGAACAGTGAAAGCAGTTTGTTTCTAACTTTTTCTTTCTGACGATCTCTTGCAGCGTATTGGAATACTTATAAAAAGAAACTTTCTATTTTTTCTTCGTAGTATTATTATTAGCGATGAAGCATGTATATGTTTGAACAAGAATGGGGAATTAATCTAGCGCGGCGTTGATGAAGGAATCATCTCAGTATTCACCTTAAGTGAAATAGTATTGTATCCCCATTAACTCCGAATACGAGTCCAGCGTCTGAAACACTGAGCTGCCTTATTCTACCACTATGGAAAAGAAGTTTGCCACAGGAGATAGAACGCACTTCTGTTTACCAACATAGAAATGACGCAACTGTGGAGCAAGTGGAGACTGCAGGTACATTCCTTTTAAATCATTGTTTAGACTTGCTGAAATATCAGCGCAAATACAGTTCTCTCTACCTGGAATATGTAATACACTATACACTAAACTTTATATTCTAGCAAGTGAGGTGGCACAGTAGTATCAACATGGAACTCGCACTCTGCAGGGACAGAGATTACACGTTCAGCCATCCTGATTTAGGTTCCGTAATGTCCTCTACGACTTCAGTGACATTCCCAGATAATTCCTTTGAGGATCACACGACCGCTCTCGTTTACCATATTTGCCCAATTTCAGTTTGTCTTCTAACTCCTCGTCGATGGGCATTAAACCCTAATGTTCCTTTTTTCTTATATGAGTAACTGTGTAGTAAACAGTAGCTGTGGTGTGCTATGCGGACGGTTTTACATATTTCTCTTAGCACTTTCCCTGTCCTATCTTGGTAGCTATCGATATTAGATCTGCTAGCAATCGCCGATAAAGATAAATCAGACGAATTAGAGTAATTTCGAACTGTTGTCCTAACTTGATTATTTTGTAATGTTTAAAAAGAGATGTCTGTCATTATTTACGAAAACTGCATTTTTCATGTGAACTAGCGCTAATTTAAGAACCGAGCCGTGTCCTGATATTGTAGATGGGTTAGCAACATCAATAGTAAGATTCAGGACCGTTATTTCAATATATTCGTTATCATTCTTGATATTTTCCTTGCGCAATATCAGACACTCTTTCTTGTTATCGTTGTCCCATGGTCGTGTGGTTCGCTAAATTTTCTCTCATGATATGAGCTATTCTTATTTATGACTATGCAACTGCGTTCTGATGATGGTGCCACACTTAACCTAGGCGGCGAAATCTACTAAAGAATGAAAAAAAATTCGCACACGTGGAAAACCGTTCCTGAGTGGCGTGAACTCTTTTGTGTGCGTTCTTGAATGTAACTGTTTGTGTGTAGTGTTTTATAGGGTGGAGACTGAGAATCATCTAGGCATATGCCTCAACGAGCTTAGGAAAGTGCTGAAAAACTACAGTAACTTTCTGCATACCTGACAAACGGTCGTTTTCTCGGTGCGCTGGATACAAGTTTTAACTGATCGCAGTACGCGTTAAGCTAGACGAGATGTTGCTATGTAAGAAATAGTAGCAGGGACTTATCTAGGTTGGGGTGACAGGGACAGCGTCGCAGGTTCTCGAATGACGAAGGGCCGTCTGACATCAGAAAGAAAGAAAGAAAGAAAGCATGAAAAATTTAAAATGGCAGGCAAAAATGAAGAAACTAAAAATATTGCCTGTATCTTTGTACTAGTATGTTTACAAGCTCCTAATTTAAAAGGCGCTTGTCAGCATAACTATCTTGATTAATCTGTATATGGCTGACTTACCTTGTTTTTAATTTAAAAATTTCAACCGCTGATTATAAAGATATCCTTGGTTAACGTATTTGGTAAGATTTCCTCGAGGATCCTTGTATTTCAAAAATTAATCCTGGTGAATTTTTGATAGTAAGATGTATTTTGAATGTAACGTGGTAAATGGAATATGTTACATTATGTATGTGTTATTTTATTTGGAAGATTAAAAATTTTTCTCGTTTTTTAAAAATAAACTGTTGGGACTTTGGTTGTGTGTCTACCCATTTCCATAATCAGCCATTGCCAATAGTATCTAGTCTCAGTATTGCCACAGAAGTAAATGAAAAAATGGGTATCAAACTGCTCAGCATGAGGACTAGTTTTGCATGGAAATATTTTATTGCTTGAAAGTTATCAAGCTAACTAAGAAAAACGTAATTAGTGATTTAGGGAAAATTCGCAATGGACTTTTGTCAAAATTTTTATAGCCAAAAAAAGCAAGTGGTGTATCAAATTAACCAGCTTGAGGTCCAGTTTTGCAAAAGAAAAGAAAGAAAAATGTAAAAGTCGTTCCCCTGCTTTAAGATTAGCTGTAATTTAATTTTCGTTATAGTTTATGATAATAAACATTATACAGTATTAATTGTTTTAACTAGATGTTGTCTCCTGTAAGGTATGATATAAGACAAGACAATAGGCATGTCATATAACAAAATAGATATGACAAGAACGAGAAGGAAACTTTTTTTCACAATCTAAGGGGTAACAGTGACAGGTGTTTTCTTGTGTACTCTAAGTTTGATATTTTCATACTTTTATATGTGTTGCGCAGGAAATGTAAATTAATGGATAACCCCATTTACACATAATGATAATGTATTAAGATCACTAAGTGGTCATATCAGAGAACTGCTGTGTATTTTTGGCTACAAAGCTATCAGCAACATGAAAAAAATTTACAAAAGAAGCTATAGCTTTTGCTGTGGTGGTGGTTAGTGTTTAACGTCCCGTCGACAACGAGGTCATTAGAGACGGAGCGCAAGCTCAGGTTAGGGAAGGATTGGGAAGGAAATCGACCGTGCCCTTTCAAAGGAACCATCCCGGCATTTGCCTGAAACGATTTAGGGAAATCACGGAAAACCTAAATCAGGATGGCTGGAGACGGGATTGAACCGTCGTCCTCCCGAATGCGAGTCCAGTCTTTTACTGTCAGAACTGATTAATAAAAAAATAAAATAATGAATAAATTATGGAAGACCAGTTCTGTGAGCTACTAAGTGGTCGTTTTTACATTTACAGTAGATCACTCGCACTTATTCCCACGTGCATTATAGATGAACATACATCTGAAATGGCCTGCCACACATTCTCCTAGTATGCTGTAGTTTCCTGGCCACAAAAAATCTATAGAATGGTCGGAGATACAGGCTACTTAGCATCAGTTCATTCCTGTTATGGGATCCCATATTACCCATCTGACTCGCATTTGGAAGTTATCTACATTTTTCTTTTGGCTCTGGATTGACTTCTACTACACAAGTAGAAGTGACTCCCGTTTTGCTCACCGCACCATAAATCTCATCACTGCGTAACTTGCGTAACTATCTCATTCGTTCCACAGACACGATCTTAGGTTTTTTTTCGATTTTTCACTTCTGTCATATTTGTCGTAGTCCTATACCGTTGTGCCTGGTGCATGTTGTGCTCGTATTTGGGCTTTATTGGACGATTTATGGTTTCTTGACAAGTATTAGGTGTCTGTTGCTTACAACTTTTTAATAAAAAACTTTTATTTACGTTCATGACACTTAGTAAATTCGTTTCACACAATTACTGTTAACAGCCTCACGACTCATTTAAAGAGTTACGACTATGGTCTATAGTAGAGTATGAACTACACCTGACTAAAATTCTCACGTACATGGTCACTGCAAGGGTTACATAATATAAAGGCAACATAATTGAGCCTCATGACTAAGCTTTCTAACATCTACAGTAAATCAACTTTAAAGATATTTAGCTTCAAAATTTAGTCATATGACCACATAGTGTTTATGATGACTCATCAGACAATCGCCTAGTGCTTGACGTAGAAACTAATCAGTGAAGAGGTCTGAGCTTTACTGGCGTTAATGGGGAACGAAAGGGTTTACCGGCGTTTAATAAAGGACGGATATGAATGAGTGTGAAAACCGATGACTGGGTGCCACAAAAGCGTGCATTTGTGAGGTTTTGTACTTAAAGTGTATAAAGAGGGTGCAAACACGACAAACCTCTATCCAACTTTATAAAGTATCAGATGTCTGTTACATCTAACACCATGTCAGCGACCGAATGACAGAAACTGGTGTTGAGACGTGGAGTGTCTGACTACGAACAACGACGGTTGTCTTACCAAAAGCAAATTACTGATGATCGCCCCACTGCAGTAAACAATTCACCTGGTGTCATTTATGGCTTGCACTTGCATGAGAAAGAACTGCAAGTTACAAAGAATTTTTAGATGTAAAATAACTAGAACAACGATCTTCAAAGTAAATAGAATCTAGAACTATTTTTTACCCACATAAATGTAATTGTCAAAACGAAGTATTGTATCATATTATCTGAGTATCCTTGCCAAATAAAGAAACCGAAGTATGTAGTCCAGAAATATTTCTTTATACAGTACATTCAGTAATATCGACTATCGTGGAATAAGTGGGTGGTACCTGTGGGATGCTTAGTTTAGGTGAGACTCACTGTAGCTCTGTCAGAACAGTTGAAGAATGTATCATAGAATACGACTAAGCATCATGTGTGTCACACAACATGCTATTTATCACTAAAATAATACATCAGAGCTGTTTAGGTACAATTAACTCTAGGCAAGCCACGGAAGACAAATAGAATGGTGCAGCTCACATTAGACAGGATCTGCTGGAAACTGAACGAAATAATGTCTGATAATCATTTAAAACGGGAAGAACGTTCAAAATTAATATTGTACAATAGAGTTCACAAAACTAAATAGTTCTAGTTTTTTTATTTCTTACTTATTACTTTTATATTCTGCCAGTTCTTGGCACGGGTGGTTATAACAAAGGTTAAGGAAAGCGGTAGAAATTGCGTAGCAAAATCGTGGGTTTAAAAATTTCTGTCACTGCTTTTGGGCATTTTTTCTTATTACTTTATGTTGTAAATGAGGGACTTTTAGGCTTTAACAGTAAACGAAACTGTAGATTTTGAACTGCAGTATTAAAGAATAAGAAATTGCTTGTTTTCGATGCATTTTTCACGGAATGCAAACCATACTTACATGTGTATGAAACTCTAGAATTTATTTAATTTATGAAAAAATGAATGAGCTGTTACATTTTAAACTTTATGTTTAGAAAAAGCTGAAATTTTATAGTTTATCTCAATTTTACCACAGTTTTTAATAGATTTGGAAAATTCTAGAGTTTTGTATTAAGGAGTTTGTGTTTAATAAGCAGTGCAAAATTCATCGAAGAATCTCTCTTACTTATGAAGAACAGTGTATCAATAGCAAAACATGCAGCCAATAGTAAGTGAAAAATGATGAAATTTCACATGTAAAAAAATATTTTGTTATGTTTTTGAACTTCCACTGTTATGAATGTGAGTCCTGAATTCTTCCTGGTCATGTTGACAAAGTTTTATGAATTTATTTGTAAAAGTATTTGGAAATTAAAATTTTCCGTAGTGCTTCTCCTGCTCCAAATCGGCCCGTTTGACGTCCAACCCCCCCTCCCCCTTAAATCAGCAGAGTGAGTTCCAAGAGGCTACCAGCACTCTATCTAGCACAATGATTATGTGTAAGAAGGGAGATCAGTGGTCGTGCAGCACCTCATAAGCCATACTTTTCTGCAGTCAATGTTAAGCATCGCTTACAGCGGTGTAAACAGCGACACCACCTGTAAACGAGTGATTTACTGTGACGAATTACGTTCCATCCTGTGACATTCCGACGGAACATTGTTTAATGCGTGCTTTAGAGGAACAGCTGGGAGACAGTGATTTTTTAAGGACGAAAATCCACACTGGCATAAAGCAACATAGCGAGGCAATGGTTTGTGAACAATAATAATTGCTGAAAAGGATTCGCCTGTCGAGAGTCCCAACTTAAACTCAATGGAACATCTTTGAGATGAGTTAGAACGTCGACTTCATTCCAGAAGTCAGTGTCGAAACAACACTACGTTTTCTGGTTTCGCCTCTTTTGGAAGAATGGGCTGTCGTTCCTCCACACACATTCACACACCTTCTGGAAAGTGTCCTCGACAGAGCTGAAACCGTCATAAAGACGAATGGTGGACACACCCCAGAATTATGCTTGGATACTTCTGATCAGATGTGTAACCGGGAAACGACTCAGTACTACAGTATACCGATACATTGAAACACGTCCATGCACGGACAGACGCTAAGCATTGGCATTTTACCGCATCACTTTACTAGGTGGATAAAATCGAGTAAAATTATGGGAAAATATTTTTGCTTACTTAAAAACGCAAACAGAACCAAAACTGATATTGGAACGCACCAACCAAAACTGAGCGTAATTATAACTTGTATACGCATTTTGTATTTGTGTGTAACACTGTAATTCCGTATGGATCAGCATCTGGCTGTAAGGTGCAAATCGAATGAATTTCTCGTAATATCAAGGAAATAAGTCCTATGCGCTAGATCGGGCGACTTGGTGCAGTTGTTACGTCACTGAGCCCACAATCGCGGAGACAGGGGTTTCGATTCCTCTCCGGTCATCTGCACTGGTGTCCAAAATTAAAGCGACAAACGGATTTTGCAAAGTTTCTTTTATTTACTCACAAAACAGTACAAACAGAAACGTTCTACGTTATTTTCAACTTAACGGATTTGCACACACATTCAGACAACTTGTTAATGTGGTCAGTATGGGGTGCGATCATCTCTGGCAGCAATACAGGCCCGACAACGACGGGACATGCTGTGAATGATGTCATCAGTCCCATGTTAAGACAATAACGTTTATTCTTCTGGCAGAGCTGCTTGCAGTCTTGGAGAGTGGTTGGTGGATGCTGACGTGATGCAAGCCGTCTCCATAGTGCATCCCAGGCATGCACTGTGGGAGTGAAATCGGAAGAGCGATCAGGCTATCCGTGCAATATCTTGCGAATACGAAGTCTGGGCCCACAGCACGTCGCAAAAATTAAAGATGAGGTCCCAAGATCTCGTCACGATACCTGACAGCGGTTAAACCTTGCCGATTCATCTGTACAATTTTATGATTAGGGGTTCCTCGATAACTATCTCATTCCACGATGTTTGGGTCCCGAAATCGTGTTTCCATTCTCTCCAGATGCGAATCCGTCCAGCATCACTCTCCAGACTAAATCGGGTCTCATCTGTGAAAACAGAACTGTTTTACATGGCTGCACCTGGAACATCGTTTCTCGTAGATACATTGGTATACTGTTCGACCGTCCAGGTGGCATGTCGATGACTCCACTCTAGACGTTCCTTTCTGTGAATACGCATCAGAGATAGACAAACAGCAGGCCTCTGACATAAGGGCCACTCTGTCGAATCCTTCTGCCCACCGTTTGCCTCTGTGCAACACGCCCAGTGGATGTCGCGAGCTCACATGCCAGTTGCCGTGCAGTCCTAAGACGGCACTGTCCTGCCCTTACAGCCAAATAACGGTCCTCTCTTCTGAAGTCACACGTGGTAGGCCCTGCCCTGGTCTTTGGGATAGAGTTTTGGTATCTGTAAACTGTCGCCACATCTGAGAAACAACAGAACGACTCGCATTAAGCTATCGGGCCATATCAGTTTGCGACTGTCCTTCGTCCTTTCTTTTTGTGGCCGTCCACCGCAGAGAGTCTGGTAGGCATCTTCTCTGTTCACTACTGCACCGTCTGTGACTGTGTACACAGAGATTATGGTTGTGGGGCTACCCGGCAAACACTACCTTCTTTCATAGGTGCCCTGACGTCATCATTGGCATGGTTGTTCATTGACCGGACTGCCATCCTCCGTGCAGAACACGATCGTACGGACATCTGGTTAACATGAAACTTCCTGGCAGATTAAAACTGTGTGCCGGACCGAGACTCGAACCTTCGCCTTACGCGGGCAAGTGCTCTACCAACTGCAAAGGCAAAGGTCCCGAGTTCGAGTCTCGGTACGGCACACAGTTTTTGTTGTGTTGGCAGAAGAGCCAACACCGTGTTACTAGTGGAGGCCGAAATGCACGCGTTTTAGCTCACGCAGGCTGGCGTGAGGAGGGAAGATCTATAATGACGTGAGGTCTGGAACATGAGAAGGAATTAGAATTCAGAAAGCGGACGTAATTAGTTTGATACTTAACTTTAATCCATTAATGATGAACGTCGCTCTTGAGGGTACATGATTCACAATATTATCTGTTCAGATTGTAGTAACTGAATATGGCGGCTTGCTAGGTCGTAGCAAAGGACGTAGGTGAAGGCAATGCTAAACTGTCGTTTCTGCAAATGAGAACGTATGTAGACAGTGAACCATCGCTAGCAAAGTTGGCTGTACAACTGGGGCGAGTGCTAGGGAGTCTCTCTAGACTAGAAATGCCGTGTGGCGGCGCTCGGTCTGCAATCACTGATAGTGGCGACACGCGGGTCCGACGTATACTAACGGACCGCGGCCAATTTAAAGGCTACCACCTAGCAAGTGTGGTGTCTGGCGGTAACACCACAGTTTTAATCTGCCAGGAAGTTTCGTATCAGCGCACACTCTGCTGCAGAGTGAAAATCTCATTCTGGAAACATCCTCTAGGCTGTGGCTAAGCCATGTCTCAGCAGTATCCTCTCTTTCAGTAGTGCTAGTTCTGCAAGGTTGGCAGGAGAGCTTCTATTAAGTCTGGAAGGTAGGAGACGAGGTACTGGCGGAAGTAAAGCTGTGAGGACGGGGCGTGAGTCGTGCTTGGGTAGCTCAGATGGTAGAGCACTTGCCCGTGAAAGGCAAAGGTCCCGAGTTCGAGTCTCGGTCCGGCACACAGTTTTAATCTGCCAGGAAGTTTCATATCAGCGCACAATCCGCTGCAGAGTGAAAATCTCAATCTGGTTGACAGTATGTATGATTATATCGGGAATAAGACGCAGGACGGGGAAACAGCGGTTTGTTGCTTTAATGTTGGACACCAGTGTTTTACCTAAATAGATTAATATAAATATGTGAACGATTTCCGTAGAAAGTCTATGGTTGATTCTTTTCCGTATGAGTCACCAGTCCGAGTATATTTTCCGGTTGTAATTACCTGATCATCGTTACACTGTAAACCTGAATCTTCTTTCCTCCTCCTGGCCGCTAAAATGGAAGACAGTGGTAACTATGGTAACATTAATGTTGATAATGATGAACAACGTAGTGATCTAGTAATCGTTTATGTGTTATAGAAACATATTTTATAGTAGAACATGAGCTTACGTATTAATTCACGTGCGACAAAACTTGAAGGAAGCTGTATCCAACTTATTTGCTTTTTCTGGGCTTTCCGATTTCGTAATAATAGTTGCTGGTTTATTATATTTGCTTTCCCCGTTATTCAGTCTTTTCAGTCTGTAACACCAGAATCTCTTAAAAAGATTTTCGTTAAATACATTAGCCTCATATAAACTTGCTTCCAATGTTTGTTAGCCATTTCTTCCCGTTTTATGCTTCGCACTGAACCATACTGCTTACCATAAAAAAACTAACCACTTCACTTTGAATCGCTGAATCTACATGTCCGCTATGGTTTTCAATCTTTTCAGATCAAAGGTTGATTTTGATGTGTCAATGTTCCCAGAGTCCAGGGTGTAACATAATTCGCGAGGAGAACAAAAACATAATTAGCACGATTAACCGACGCTATACCAATGTATCTACAAGAAACGATGTACCAGTTGCAGCCATTTAATTCAAGAACAGTGGTCGAAAAAGAGTTGTGTGTCACGAATATCCGTTTCAAAACCGACAGTAATTGCTACTGAAAGTGAATGCAGGTCCATATTAATCAGTTTGGAACCGAACATTGAGAAGGGAACTGCAGATAAGGGATAATAGGAGGCGGGTAACTCGCATAAGGTCACTGCTCACAGACATCCATGAAGCTCCACGTCTTCAAAGCGCCAAACAACGTAGAAACTGGACAGTAGGCGAGTGCAGCCATGTAGCGTGACCCGACAAGTGGTGATGTTACCTGTTTGGGATGCAAGACATAAAGTACATCGACGGCCCAATGACACGTTTAATACGCACCATATGGATGGTAAACTTAAGGAGGGAGGTGGTTTTATGATGTTTTCGGGGTGCTTCTCGTACCATAATTTGGGTCCACTGAACCATGAAGTTTATTTCAGCATTCTCGAAGACGAAGTGTTTCCCTTTCGTCTACATCTACGCTGTGGACATCCCCGTTTTCAAAGTTGACAACAGCTGTATTAACAGAGCTGCACGCATGCGCTGCTGGTTTGCCGAACACTAAGGCACTCTGCCGTTCCTCGACTGGACCGCTAAACCAACAGGTGAAACGTGGCAGTCAGCATCCGCTTGCTATGCTGGATCTAATCATCCATGAACGATTCAGCCGAATATCACCTATCTCAAGAAATGTAGTGCATTTTCTTCCTCTCAGAATACAGCCCATTAACAGTGCCAGAGCTGGTATTACACGGTGTTAGCGTGATGTATGCTGGGGTGACCTTTTTTTCAGTGTGCATCTGTCTATCATGGCCTCAACATTAATTTCAAATGGTTCAAATGGCTCTAAGCACTATTGGACTTAACAACTGAGGTCATCTGTTCCCTAGACTTAGAACTGCTTAAACCTAACTAACCTAAGGACATCACACACATCCATGCCCGAGGCAGGATTCGAACTTGCGACCGTAACAGCAGCCCGGTTCCGGAGGGCCTAGACCAGTAATTTCCTAAGATTCTTATTTTCAGTATCAGAACAGACATGCGACATAAATCGTGTTGCGTTTTAGATGAGGGAGCAAAAGGCGAGAGCAAAGTGTAACGCGCAGAAGCAGGCTCGGCACGGGGGTTTCCGGTGTATTGATCGACCTCGAAGCTCCCACGAGTATCTCGATTTATGATTCGCACATTTGCTGCTCGCCACGCCAGGTACACTCAAACGCAAAAAAAAGTTAGACACTAGTAAGGAATTATCCGGAAGGGATGGAAATTGGTAGACGTGATGTGCATGTACAGACAAATAAATGATTACAGTTTCAGGAAAATCGTATCAATTCTTCACGAAAAGAGCGCCACAAATTACGCAAGTCTGTAAGGCGTTCATCCCCCTCTTGCCCTTATACAAGCGGTCGTTCAGTTTGGCATTGGTTGGCACAGTTGAACTGTCCAGTTTTCGCATTAGATTCCCAAAATACCGGACTGGTTGCAGGGTCCTGCACATAGCGCTCCAAACGTTCCTAACTGGATAGAGATCCGGCGACCTTGTGGTCAAGGTAGGATTTCGCAAGCACGAAAACAAGCAGTAAATTCTCTACCTTTGCATGGGCAGGCATTATCTCGGTGAAATCTAAACCCAAGATGGCTTGTCATGAAGGGCAAGAAAACTGGCGGTAGAATATCTCCGACATACCGCACTGCAGTAATGGTACCGCAGATGAGAACCAAACGGACCTTGCTACGAAAAGAAATGTCACCCGAGACCATGACTGGTCGTTGTCGGACCATATGGCGGGCGACAGTCCGATTGGTACACCACTGCTGTCTGAGGTATCTCCAGACAAGTCTTCGCGGTTCAGTGGGACTCAGTTCGAAGCGGGACTTACCACTGAATGAGATTTCATGCAGAAGACGTGTCTGGACACACCCCAGAATGGGGTGGGATAACAACCTGACTGTCGCTTGCCATACGGCCTGACAGCCAGGACTGAGAGTCTGGGATGCCATTTCTTTTCATAGTAGGCCAGCTTTGACTGTTATCCACGGCAGCCTGACGGTGCTGTGGTACCTCGACAACACTCTACGCCACGTTTTTATTGCCCTTAATGGCAAGCCAGCTTGGGCTTACATTTCAGCAAGATAATGTCTGCCCGCTCACTGTGAGGATTTCTACTGCTTGTCGTCGTGCTTGCCAAATCCTACTTTGGCCAGCAAGGTCACTGAATCTCTCCTCAAGTGAGAATGTCTGGAGCATTATGGGAATGTTCATCCTACTAGCTGAGGATTTGGAATAACTAGCTCACCTATTGGACAACATCTGCCACAATATTCCTGAGAAAGACAGCTAACAACTCTGCCAGTCAAGTGCCTGCCTAAGAGCCTGATGTCGACCAACACATTATTGACTTGCTCAATTTGAGATGTTCTTTCTCTTGAATAGATTGATGCCGGGTCTGAGGGTCGAACCTGAGACTCCAGATGGCCGAGCTGAGGCCTGGACCCACTGTGCCGTATTTTGTCAGGTGGCCGAGCAAGTTCAAGAGCGTCAAGGGGCAGTGCAAAATGATACAGCAGTATTCGGTAACATTCGTTTATTCAGATAATTTACAGTACTCGGTGGGTGGAGCATAGTGTCGGCGTGCCGTCGGCTCGCTGTCCCGCGAGTCCAGCCGGTTGAGCAGACCCCTGGTATGCCAATGCCGCTGCTGCCATCATCAAGCCCGCCCGCTGCTGGAAGCTGGCCGCCGCTCACCAAGTCGCGGCCCGCCAGGGCATTTCGACTTGTGCCGCACTGCTGTCCGTGATTCCAGAGACTGCTACAGTCCCTGGTCCTCGCTGCCCTCCGCCCCGTTTGGCCTGCTCTGTCCAACCATCGGACGAGGGTGGGTGTACTGGTCACTAGTGGCTCTCGGGCTGCTGCTGCTCCCAGGACAGGACTGGACTCGAACCCGCGCGCTCCTGGATACCGTGCCGCAAGTTACTGCTAGTGGTGCTTGGCAAATGGCAACACCCGCCACTGTCTCTGGCACTGCTGCAGTGCTGCTGCACCAGGTGGGAAGTGAACATGGCCCGTAGACTCGAGTGGAACCGAGCCCCTACTGGACCAGCTGCAGACCGCTGTCACTGCCCTGTTTCAGGCAGAGTGTGCGGTCTCCAAGTTCCAGGCTGCCGTTCCGTCCTGTCCCGGTGTTGGGTCCCCAGAGGCAGAATATAGCCCGAACAAGTAGATAGAAACAAAGTAAAAGATTATGCAGGATACTTATAACATTGCCGCCAGACTGGCCCCTATAAGCGTAGACCAGCACAGGTCCGTCGCGACGCTCGACTGATCTGCCACACTCTGTCCCAAGCTAAAATTGCTCATCTATTTATATTGGTTTCTCCTCCGCTTCTGACATTGTGTCAGAGAGACACAGAAATTATGGCAGGGATAAATTCCCACACGTCAGCCACGTACAAATCGCCACTCTTGGCTCTGGCCTAGTACCCCGCCTCATACATCGCAATAACTTAAAGCATCTCTGCAGTTTCCTGCCTCGTTCCTCCTCCACTCCAAACAAGTCGTGCGTGCAATACTGCTGTCGCAGCTTGGCGCCCGCAAGCGCCATTTTTACCTGTCCTGTTCCGCTGGCTGTTGACTGTTACCACACTCTGCCAGCGGCCCCAGACTTCATCGCCCAGCCGCGCCTTTATTGAGATTTGATAAAATTTCCCTTTCTCTCGACTAGGACTGAAATTAGCACAGCAAAATTATTCATTTGTTTCTGAAATTGCACTCATTTGTTTGACTGCAAGTGTACATCACATCAACTGAATGCTGTACCATCCGATAATTGCTTCATGGTGGTCCTTTTTTGTTTTCTAGGTTTTCGTCAAGCGTATTTTATAAATTTGCGAAATCATTTTTACCGCTTGAGTTACCTTTTACTAAAATCTAATCTTTAAGCACACCTCCTTTTGGCCTCATGCTGCCATCATCAGGGTCGCATTGCATTACACTTATTTGCTAATCTTATCTTAGATTGTGTCCTCACTTGGCATGTTAAACTTAAACACCTTATAACGCTGTTCTGTACGAAGACTCATCTCCACTACAATATATTCTCTGTGGACTGCCTAATGACACGTTCTGAGGATTCAGAGAGAGTGGGGGTGTCTTCGACAACAAGGTCATTAGTGCTACAACATGTGCTCAACTGAGGAAGAATGTGGGAGATAAATGCATGTAGTCTCTCCGACGTTAACCATAGAAAATTTTAAGCACTGAGACAATGCATTACCGGACTCATTTTCATAGGACTTCTTTTTCCTCCATTTTCAATCAGGAATACGTCCCTGTGGCTTGTGAGTTGTAGTAATGTTCACCCTGTATAATTGGCGTTTGAAGTGATATCTCATGGCAATGACGAGAACACATCGTGATGCAAGTAATATGTTTAAAACGAATTTGAATATTGTATACGAATCATGAGTGTATGTGGGGGTGAGTGATTCAGAGCGTATCGGAACCTGGCTTAGGTGGTACGAAAAAAAAAAGAAAAAAGACGCATGATGTACACGTATAGCTCGTGTTACAGCACACCTCTTGTGAAGCTCTGTATCTATTGAGTAGCATTGTTGAGTTTCACTGCCGCAATTCTTTGTCGGGGCTCTTTATGGCAGAGTTCTTCGACGTGCCACTGAAAGAATCTTGTGACATCTAGGTTTGATTCAAGAGAAACAGAAAGCTGAAAGCTAAAAGTTGGGTCGTGTGCTGCGGTTCTGAAAGCACGTGTTGTATGTAACTAAAGGAAAGTTGCTGAAGTAATTTTTCGGAAAACATTTCACTTGTGCCATAAAAAATTAAAAACCGCATATTTTGGATTCGCATATTTTTCGCCTTGCAGTTGTTCTCGAGCGAATGCAAGGAATCTATAGGTTAAAAATATTTGATTATTTCAAATTATAAGTCTCACATCATATGACTTCGTCATTATCTTTTTGTTATTGGTCATGTTTATTAGAATACGTGAAGACCGATTAACTCGCTGCCCGTTGTTAGAAAGATTTGAAGTGAATGAGAGGGCGAATAGCGACTGGAAATCTGAGGTAGACAAAAACTGGCTATCTGAAATTGTCTTCATATTACGAAATACGTCGCCAGTGAAGATTACTTAACCAGTCCTCTCCAAACTAATAATATCCTTCATTCCACGATGCAGCGAAATGTGTTCGCATCTATATTTGACACAAACAAAGTAGAAAGCTGAATGTTGTGTCATATGCTGCTCTGCTGTGAAACTTACTTTATATAAACGAAGCAAACCTGCATTCCATACTGCGTTTGAGTTTATGCATAAGGAATTGAGAACTACAGGTTTAGAATTCGCATGTCATTTTCGCCATGCAGTTGTACCGAAACTGATTCAATCAATTTGACGTCACTTACTCGACTTGCTGGTCCCTAACCATTTTTCCAACCGACAAAGGGTGAGCTACAGGGTAATATGGAATCCGAGTCAAGATTCGTTTCGGGCGAGGTGTAGCCAGTACTCCGACCGAACACACTGAGGTACCGCGCTGGACCACTAGACTACCACACAATATGCGGAGTGTGTCACCTACTGTGTGTCTCAAGCAACAGCTAGTCTCTCGAATTATACCGGCTGGTCGCTAGGTGGCAATGGCGCCGCTTTCCCAACTAAACTTTAATTCATCAAAAGTCAGACAATTTGTACGAAATATTTATAAAAGTGGTTCAAATGGCTCTGAGCACTATGGGACTTAACATCTATGGTCATCAGTCCCCTAGAACGTAGAACTACTTAAACCTAACTAACCTAAGGACATCACACAACACCCACTCATCACGAGGCAGAGAAAATCCCTGACCCCGCCGGGAATCGAACCCGGGAACCCGGGCGTGGGAAGCGAGAACGCTACCGCACGACCACGAGCTGCGGACGAAATATTCATAAATTACACACAAAAACCTTTCTCATGGATCAGTGTAATTATTAGTGAAAGCTTATCAACATCCCTACGACAACTGAAGAGATTAGCCTGCACATATAGAAGGATGCGAAATCAAGACTTCAGTTGATACATATAGAGGTTTCTAATTATTTTCACTGTCATGAATTGCTGACCAGAACAATTACTCCTTTGTTACACATCAAACTACAACAGAACCCATTAATTTACAACGCCTCTATCGGCGACAGAATGAACTTCCGCGCAGTGTGTGCCGCATGACGTATTTGACGGCACATGTCAGTGCATAACGCGTCGTCTAGCAGTGACATCAGGTGGGTTGGACTCCCACACCTCCCAAATCGGAAGATTTGTGCCGCCAGGGCTACTCTCAAGGCGACACCGAAGTCTTGGAAGAGCCCCCGTTGCCATCTGTTGCCGTCCGCTGCCGCTTCCCAGCTTCCGCCATCGCTGCCGCCGCCGCCCGGTGCTCGACGCCGCCCCCGCCCCCTCTTTGTTCTTTTTCCCCAGTTCACTTGTCGCCAGTAGACCGCACAGTCCACCATGGACAGTTCCACCACCGTCATCTACACCTCCCCTTCCCCTGCCCCCACCATTACCTCCCGGAGTGCCTCCTCCGGGCTTCCCCTGTGTACTACATCTCGCCTCCGCACAGTCTCCTTCCCTTCTATCTCCTCCCCGCTCCTGTATCCCCACCTGTAAACTGCTCCTGCTCCTCTTCCTCCTCCTCCTCCTCTTCCTCCTCCCCCTGCTCCTGCTCCTGCTCCTAACGTCCCTCCCGCCCCTACCACTCGTCCGGATGAGCTTCCCCAACTCCTCTCTCGCCCTACTAGCACAGCCACTGCCTCCCCCCCCCCCCCCCCAAGTCACCATCCGCTGCGCCACAGTCGCCACCACAGAGCACCCACCCTCACTTCGAAGTGCCTCTGCCTCACACGAGGGGCAGCCTACTGCCACCTCCCAATCCAAACAGTCTCTCACCCCTCCTCTCAGGCCACCCCCACCAAAAAAACCCAATCGCCCAAGTGGCGACTTTGCCTCCACCACTTCCTTCTGATCCCCCAACGGGCATCACCCCTCCTCCTGCATCTCCAGCCTCCGCCCTGCGTACGTTCATCCTTTCCAATGCCACTCCTTAATTAGTCAATGCACACACCCTTACCTTCGAAATCTGTAAGTGTATCCCCATTGACCCAATTGCTCAACTTATCCCTGCAGGGACTCTGTGCTTATCAAATACCCCTCTCCCTCTTTCCACACTGATCTCCTCTGGAAATTTCCCCACAGCACCCTTGGCTCATATCTGTCTCTCACACCTTTCCTTACTTCATCCTCTCCCCGTCAGCTCCAACCCTGTTGTAGTCCACCAATCGTCACTGTCGTAATCAATCAGCCCTGTGGTCACGGAGGTGGAGGTTTTGGCAGAATTGAATGCCCTCCCTGCCCTGGATATCCGCTGTCTGACGTATCCATAACAACTCCGGCCCTACATTCCTGTTGCGTGTGTTTACAGAGTCCGGCTCCTCCATAGATCACCTCCTCACTCAGAGAGCCCTGAATTCAACTGTTGCACCCTGTTGACCCCTCCCGTTCCCCTCCTCAGTCCTACTGCTGCCAACACTGCCTCCTCTACAACGACCAACTCACCCAAAACTGCAAGATCCCCCACCTGCTTCCAATGCAAAGCCTCCCACTTCCTCAAAAACTGTCCTAACCTCGCCTCTTCTTCCTCTAACACCTGGAACGAACCCTACCCTACCCACTCCTCCAAATGCAAGGTTAAATCTGCTCCCACAAACCCTGAGTTCACCATTCCCATTTGCCCCATTGATCAGCCCATCCACCCCAACAATTCCCTCAACCCTACCCCTACAGTTGAAGACATCATCCAGTTCCTGACCATTGTCCTCCAGAATATCCACCCTTTCCAACACCCCCAAACACTTAAGCAGATGTTCCTTACTGCCCGCTCCATCTTCCATTAGAATACCTGCACCACACACTCACAAAACCAGGCTCCCTTCGCCTTCACCCACCTAGACATCCTCATTTAAGCCTCTCTTCTCCTCCCTCTGTTCCCTCTTGTGCACCAACAGTATTGTCTCCTCTACCTAAACATTCACTCCCTCATTGCCAACAAATACCTCTTCATGCATGCCATTTCCAAGCACCACATCAACTCATTCATCCTTAACGAAAATGTCCTCCAACCTCACTATATTGTCTGCACCTCTCCCTACCTCCTTCACCACACCGAGAATCCTCATCTCCTTACACGAGGTGGTGTCACTCTTGGCCACCTCAAGCATATCCCTGTCAGGCCACAACCACTGCTTAGTGACCCAACTCAACACCTCATCTTCAGCATCTTTTTCTCTCCCTCATCCTCTACGTCCATCCCGCAGCTCCTCTCCCCTACGACTTCATCTCCCATGTTGACCACACCTTCTCCATCTATGCAATTGCCACAGACCTCAACATCCATAGCTGTGACCCTGCCACCCTTCGGCCATGGTATCAGTTCCTCATCACCTTCCACAGTGGCCTTGTTCCCCTAACACAGCACACCTGTCCCAAAAGTAACTCCACCCCGGATGTCATCCTCGCTTCTCCCAACTTCGTTGGTTGTATCGCCTCATCCTTCCTCCAGATGACAATCAGTGATGCTGTGGAGGCCCATGTTGCTACCAAACATATCCACCCTCGCTTCTCTGCCCTACTCTTCCCCCACAGGCTGTCCTTCTTCTCTGTGAATCCTGCAGGATCCGCCACCCCTTCCTTTGCTCCCATGACTGGGATACTCTCCTCTGCCACCGGCAGTTACAATGACACACCCGAAACCTCTTAACAGCAAAGAAACACCGAGACTGGCGCCAGACATGTACACACCTCAACACTGCCCTCCCTGTCAACTCCTCCAAGTACTGGTCTGCCTTCCACCACCTTACTGGTAGCCATCACACCCTGCTTTGTCCCCTTCTCCACAATGACTGTCCTTTCCCTAAAAACCTCAGTAAGGTTAACCATTTTGTTTCTCACCTCTTCGAGGTCTTCTCCATTCATGACGATCCTCACTTTGATTACTCCCTCTTCCTCATGGTTCTTGAATGCTACCGGCCATTGTGGCCGAGTGGTTCTAGGTGCTTCAGGCTGGAACCGCATGACTCCTACAGTCGCACGTTCAAATCCTG
This sequence comes from Schistocerca gregaria, assembly GCF_023897955.1. Lineage (NCBI taxonomy): Eukaryota > Metazoa > Arthropoda > Insecta > Orthoptera > Acrididae > Schistocerca > Schistocerca gregaria. The sequence goes on from NC_064931.1 coordinate 77,283,842, forward strand.
CCTTGGGCATGGATGTGTGTGATGCCCTTAGGTTAGTTAGGTTTAAGTAGTTCTAAGTTATAGGGGACTGATGACCTCAGATGTCAAGTCCCATATGCCCAGAGCCATGTTTTTTCTTGAATGATCCAGTACATCAGTTCTGCCACTCGCCCCCAGTTTCTAGTACTTGGATCAGTTACCTCTCTTAGACGTAAACACTCCCATTACTGCAAATGACATCAAACTCATACTCCACTGCAAATTAAACACTGTCCCTCGTCTTGTTGGCACTACCTACTGCCACCTCAAGAAATCTCCCACCTCCTTCCTGGCTGTCCTTGCTACCTTGTATAACACCCCTGTCTCCACCGGCTATTACCTGATATGTGGAAAACTTCTCGCATCTTGCTGTACCTTATACCCAACAAATCCCCCCATGACAACTTTTCTTATCACCTCATCTGCCTCACCTTCACGTTCAGTACAGTCTTCGAGTCCATCCTCTCCTGCAATATTCATCACCATCTTAACCAGCATCATCTCCTTCCGTTTACCGAGTGTGGCTTCTGGCCCTCCACCTCAGCTGACAACCAGTTCCTTAATCTTACCAGATTCTTTCCCTCCAACTTAACTTCTGTCGCTCCACTATTTTTGTTTCTCTCGACCTCCAGTACGCCTATGACCATGTCTGGCCTCCTGGGCTCCTCTTTAAGCTCCAGACCTCCTCATTAATTTCGTCCATCTCGTTGTTTCGTTCCTCTCCCATCACCCCTCCTATGCCAGTATCCATAATACCAACTCCCATATCTTCTATCTCACCGCTGACATGCCCCAAGGCTCCGTTGTTTCCCCTCTCCTCTATCTCCTGTATACTGCAGATATGCCCAAACCTCCACTGTCTGTTCACCTCCTCCAATTTGCTGATGACACCACCTTCCTGGCCCTTTATCCTACCCTTCAATTGTCCAAACATACCCTTCAAACCCACCTTGACCAGTTCACCGTCTGATGCAACCAGTGGCTCCTTCGTATCAACCCTCCCAAGACCCAGACAATCATCATAGGTCGTGCCACCCACTCCTTCTGGCTCCCTGATTTTTACCTCACCATTTATGGTTGTCTAACCCACCTCACTCTTACCCTGAAATACCTTCACCTCACCTTCGGTTGTCACCTCACCTGGACTCCTCATCTCTTTACGATCCAACACAAAGCCCACAGTAAACTCTGCCCCTGAAACTACTGTGCGGCTGGACATGAGGACTGCATCCTTCCACCATCCTTCACACATACAAATCCTTGATCTGTCCCATCCTTTGTTGTGCCAGCGTTGCTTAGATTTCTGTCCCACCAGATTCTATAAAGTCCTCCAAATCCTTGAAGGCCATTCACTCGGCCTCGACTTCTGTATCCACCTCCCATCCCCCACTCGGATCCTCTATAACCTCATCCCCTTCCCACATCTTCTCCTTTTCCTTGAACACATCTGCAACCTGTACATCTTCCACAGACTCAATCCCCCCAACCCCTGGTGTCTTCTGTCCTCTCTACCCCGAGCCCATTGCTGCACCTTTACTGTGGGTCCCGCCTTCTCTCCATCTCCACACCCTCCACCTACTTTCCAAATGCAACTTCCAGCACCTATCCCTTGTGGATGATGAGCTTCACCCTGATATCTACCCCTCCTACCAACTCTAACCCCACATTCCCCCTCCCCCTCCTGAGGGCTCCATCTCCCTTCCCCTGAGCGGTTTTTTCCTCCCTCCTCCACCCCTCCCTCACCAGTGCACCCTGTCTGCATCTCTTCGCTACTTTTTGATTTGCCTTCCTTCTCCATCTCCCATCCCACCCGTCTCCTGCCTCTAGTGCGCCTCTAAGCATTCATGGTGGTGTCTGATTGTACTATATCGTGTCTCCCAACCACTTTCGCGCAACGACGCTCTGAGCGTGTTTTTTAGGAAACTAGTTTGAACCTGGGACCTGTTGCTGGTAAGGAGACGCCAGACCACACATGACATGTAGAATTCAGAAGAGTCCAGTGAGACTAGCGATGATATAACCAAATACTAAATGATCTCAGCGTCAGCTCCACTGCACTCCCTGTAAAAGAATCTTAATTCTAACTAAATATAGTGGAAAGGGTTCAAGGCTTTCCTATTTTTAGTTAGCTGGTAAAATAACGTCGAAAAAGCAGTTAAGTTTACCATTGGAAATTTATTCTAATCACAAAACATCGTTTATAAATTGCACTATTGATAAAAGGAAATGTTTTAATACAGGATGGTAAAAACCAACAGCGTTCAACAAAAATGTGAACGAATATTCCCTAAATGGGTTTCCAAGTTCTACAAGCGATCGAAGGATGACCTATGCCATATCACATCTATAATCTAGGTTTAATTTAAGTTTCACAAAAGAGAAAACTATCAAAATGGTCTACAGTGACCCTCAATTATCTTTAATAACTTATCTAACTTGTCGTAAATTACAGTGGCTGATGTGGCTTCTCAATAACTATATAAAAGAAAAATCATCGCGTTTCAGATCTGTTCTTCAAGTGGCAAATGTGAACACCATGAGTTTTAATTAACGATCACCATTAGTATTACGCAAAAAAGGGGTGTAACAGATGAGTCTTCTGCAGTTCTGAGTGAAGCCTTATGCGCTCAAAAATGCGGCATCGCGTGCGTTCATTACCTTGTCGGTGTTTAAGCAGCGTCAGGGCGGCAGCGGCCGGCGCACCAGCCGTCCAGCTCGCCGTCTCGGAACCAACTCTCCAACTTCTCCTTACTACAATTTACCGAAGTTAGTTTAAAAAAGCTATCTGGCTGTGTTTTCATCTGACCAATCAGGGTCTCAATGTTAACCTTACGCTCCGCCTACAAAAATTCTGTCTATCCAATGGGAAACGTTATACTTTTCGTGGTGGGGCAATGTTTTTAAAGTTTGTAACGTAACAGAGACGCTAAAAAGTCTCACGCTAAAACCTGCAGCTAGTGTGGTCCTTTTAGCGTTATCGTGAGATCTATACTGCGCTTCTGGAGGGCTCTATCTTTTAACATGGGCTGGGGAGTGATCCTAATGTAACAGACACGCGAAAAAGTCTCACGCTAAAACTTGCGGGTGGTAGTGGCCCTTTTTGTGTTATCGTAAGATCTATACTGCTTTTCTGGAGGGCTCTAGCTTTTAACATGGGCTGGGGGTTGTCCTTGACATACCTGAGACGCGAAAAAGCCTGACGCTAAAACGTGCGGGTTGTATAGTTGTACAGGTAGGCTCGAGGCGTGGGTGCCCAGCCCCTTCCTTATCCAGCTTAACACGGTTCTGCTCTCGGCTTCTGTCCTCGTTTCTCCCCTCGGAGCTGCGTCTGCCTCACGGTGGGAAGGTACGACATGCATTTAGGCATTCTTGTGTTAGTCTGTGGTATTCCATTTGCTCACTCGTTACTCGTATTACTTTGGTTAATTTAATGTCACGATTTATTCGGAGCTATGTGACATACTACTGGATTTGCTTATCATGTCAGGGTTTTCATGTAAGGTGTTGGATTTTCCTGACACCTTACACGCCAACCGACGTCCCTTGCTTTTCCTCCCACCGTCTCCAGCCCTCTTCGCCCTCCGCCCCCTCTTGTCCCCGCATTTCCCCCCTCACAGGCCTCACCTCCCTCAGAAGGTCCCTTACAGCAGCTTTTCTCTTCTTCGTGTATGCTCTGTCTCATGCAGTGGTTTTCAAGTGTCATCTAAACTAAACTCTGTACGAACAGGCCTCTGAAGGCCCAATGGTACCAACCTGCCGCTGTATCATCCTCAGCCCACAGGCATCACTGAATGCGTATATGGAGGGGCATGTGGTCAGCACCCCCCTCTCAGTGTACGAGACCAGAGCCACCACTTCTCATTCAAGTAGCTCCTCAGTAGCCTTAAAAGGGCTGAGTGCATCTCATTTGCCAACAGCACTCTGCAGATCAGATGGTAACCTATCCAAGTGCTAGCCCAGCCCGACAGCTCTTAACTTTGGTAATCTGATGGAAACCAGTGTTACCATTGCAGCAAGGCATTTGGCATTTTAAGTGTCATTGTTCTGGTGTATTTTAATACTATGCCCGACCTTTAACCTGTGTGTGTGACTTCAGTATTTTTTATGTGTTACGTAAATCGTCAATTGTGTTTTTTAACTTTATGCGGACTTTTTTTTTTACTGTCCCACATGAACGTCTCCATGTACGTGTATATTTTAATCCTCACTGTCTTCCATTACTATGGTCTTATGTCCCACCTTATCACCTTTTAAATGTATCGTTCTCATCTCTTTATTCACTGTATCACTCGGTTGAAGAGCGGCGGATTGTGCCACTGCCAGCCCTCGAAATAAAGGGAAAAAAAATTCTAGTAGGGGCGCTCTCGCTGCCGGAGTGCAGACACCAACTAGCAAGAGCACACTCACCATGGTCTACGGCAGTGGCGAAGCCCCCATCAACGCTCTAAGGCTGAGCCGACCCAAAAAAATTCCAAAATAAATCGTCCACACTGAATTTAACCCAATCTGATCATGTACCTTCGTAATTTTTTTTCAAATATTTTACGTCTTAACAGTTTAATGAATCACTACTCTAGCTTAGCAACTAATAGCAGCTCAGATTTCCGTGCTTGTTAAGAGTATGAGCAGTAAGCCTGTTTTTTGCACGTGTCGGATTGGGCTTTCTGCAGTGTGGATACGGTTTTTAAAAGCTGACGTTTGATTTGTTTCTGCTACCCGCCAGCAGGTGGATACACGCCTAGGTAGAATGACAATTCATTCTGCAGTTCCCCAAGAGATAGCGGGACTTCGCATCGTCTAGCACGCTAGCAGCTGCTGGCCAGAATGAGAAACCATTAACTCTTAATTTAAGTGTTTATTTGAAACACAAAGAACAAGAAGACATTCATAACTTACAGAAAATAAATTTGAATGCGTCATACGATGTTGCTGCAAGATGACAGGAAATAGCCTATGTATTTTCGTTGATCTTCAGATTAAAATTTAGTAACCTTACTTACACTCCTGGAAATGGAAAAAAGAACACATTGACACCGGTGTGTCAGACCCACCATACTTGCTCCGGACACTGCGAGAGGGCTGTACAAGCAATGTTAACACGCACGGCACAGCGGACACACCAGGAACCGCGGTTTTGGCCGTCGAATGGCGCTAGCTGCGCAGCATTTGTGCACCGCCGCCATCAGTGTCAGCCAGTTTGCCGTGGCATACGGAGCTCCATCGCAGTCGGCCGGGTGGACTTACCGCCGAATTGCTCAACACGTGGGGCGTGAGGTCCCCACAGTACATCGATGTTGTCGCCAGTGGTCGGCGGAAGGTGCACGTGCCCGTCGACCTGGGACCGGACCGCAGCGACGCACGGATGCACGCCAAGACCGTAGGATCCTACGCAGTGCCGTAGGGGACCGCACCGCCACTTCCCAGCAAATTAGGGACACTGTTGCTCCTGGGGTATCGGCGAGGACCATTCGCAACCGTCTCCATGAAGCTGGGCTACGGTCCCGCACACCGTTAGGCCGTCTTCCGCTCACGCCCCAACATCGTGCATCCCGCCTCCAGTGGTGTCGCGACAGGCGTGAATGGAGGGACGAATGGAGACGTGTCGTCTTCAGCGATGAGAGTCGCTTCTGCCTTGGTGCCAATGATGGTCGTATGCGTGTTTGGCGCCGTGCAGGTGAGCGCCACAATCAGGACTGCATACGACCGAGGCACACAGGGCCAACACCCGGCATCATGGTGTGAGGAGCGATCTCCTACACTGGCTGTACACCTCTGGTGATCGTCGAGGGGACATTGAATAGTGCACGGTACATCCAAACCGTCATCGAACCCATCGTTCTACCATTCCTAGACCGGCAAGGGAACTTGCTGTTCCAACAGGACAATGCACGTCCGTATGTATCTCGTGCCACCCAACGTGCTCTAGAAGGTGTAAGTCAACTACCCTGGCCAGCAAGATCTCCGGATCTGTCCCCCATTGAGCATGTTTGGGACTGGATGAAGCGTCGTCTCACGCGGTCTGCACGTCCAGCACGAACGCTGGTCCAACTGAGGCGCCAGGTGGAAATGGCATGGCAAGCCGTTCCACAGGACTACATCCAGCAGCTCTACGATCGTCTCCATGGGAGAATAGCAGACTGCATTGCTGCGAAAGGTGGATATACACTTTACTAGTGCCGACATTGTGCATGCTCTGTTGCCTGTGTCTATGTTCCTGTGGTTCTGTCAGTGTGATCATGTGATGTATCGGACCCCAGGAATGTGTCAATAAAGTTTCCCCTTCCTGGGACAATGAATTCACGGTGTTCTTATTTCAATTTCCAGGAGTGTATTTCAAATGTTGGCAGTAACGTAGCGTGTCTGTAGGTTTTCATATCAACAATACTACTTAGACGGGTTTGTGGTGAAACTTGAAACAAGAATTTTTTAGTTGAAATGTAGGAAGTAGTGGTAGTGATTAACTGATTAGTGAAGTATATTTCTGTATGTCCTCTGACTATGAGGTGTCATCTTCAATTTGTCTTGTCATTGTGTTGTCGAAAGGAAAAGTGTAATCTGTCTAACGTTTAAATCATTATCTTGTAACGCTTGGTATTGCTGACTAACTCATACTGCCAAAGACGCCTTTATTTCATTACAAGATCCACTGAATATTTTAATTGAAACCCCTGCATTCTTCTCTCGTCTGCCTTTAGAAGATAAACTCCCAGTGAAGGAATGAAAGTCGACGTCAAGTCTCTCAATTAAAAAATCTTATGGAAAATTTGTAAGACGTTTCCAAACATAATGGTACAATTCAAATCCGTGGTTAAGTGGCAATATTGTAAGGAACAAAGTTTTTTGTTTTTGGTGAGTGCTATTTGGAATGGGAAATGACGGTTTTGAATGGCGTAAGCTGGGATTAGGCGAAGGAAGTGTCAAACTTTCCTATCGAAAGTTAAAACGCATGAATGTTCCATTTCACGTATCACAGTAACTGCCTGATAAATGTAGTCAACTAGGTACAGTAAGAACTGACCGTTCTCTTTCAGAAACAACACTTCTGAAAGCTTTAAAACATAACGAAAAGGTTTATCGAACCAAAAGTATAATGAAGAGACTTATTTCAACTGTCTGCTTTTTAGCACGGCAAGAGTTAGCTCTTCGAGGTCCTGACGAACCTGAAGTATCAGTAAATAAATGAAATTATTTAGAATTTTTTGATTTCTTGGCAGAAGAGAACCATGCATAAAAGATCATTTAGGATCAGATGGAGTATTTAAAGGCACTTCCTCTGACACAAAGAATGAATTAATAATTGAACAAATTTCAAGTGAAGTTAAAAATATTCCTTTTATGTCCGTACAAGCGGACGAAACAATGGATGTCTCAACTAAAAGTCAAATGAGTGTAATTTTTCGTTTTGTAAATAACGAACATATACACAACATATATACAAGAGACAAGAGACATTCGTACTGTTTTATGACGTATCCAAAGACCGGAGTGCACAAGGCATTGCCACTGTTTTGTTGCAAGTGCTAACACAGGTTAAACAGTTTGAATAATGATAAAAACACGACGGATGTAGGGCAATGGTAGGGGAAAATTGTGGTGTGCACCCTGTTATGCTCTCTTTACCCACGGCTATCAACAGTTGAACCTTGTCCTCCTCTATGCTTATAAAAAAATTACGCAAGTAAATTTTTTTTGTCAATGCTACCAGGATTTCACGCATTTTTAGCTGTTGTAGAAAAAGAATTGAAATTCTGAGGGAAACGGGATTTAAACTACTTGCGAAACAAGGTAGAATTTTCATTCATGCGCTATACAAACCGTTATTCTTCACTACACAGACCTGAGAGCAACATCTAATGATGTGGTAAACAATGAAGGGTATGATAATTCTTTACATCAACAGTTGGGCTAAATAGTATACTGGATGATGAAGCTTTTCTTTTTCTACTGCAGCTGTACAATTGGATTTTCCAGTATACAAGAACCCGAGACCTCTGCCGTCAGGCTCCGACCGCTAACCATGTAGGCCAGACGGCGGCTCAGCAATGGAAGGCACCTAAGAAATTTTGAATCGATTTTTCTCGGGATTTTCCGAGTAGTGCGTCCTACTATTTTAACCACGTGAGGTGTTAGGGGTCCTCTTTCACCACACAAAATTTCGGACAAATCCCAAACCCCACGGTCGTGCCGTCTCCTTGTAAGTTCAAGGGGACTGATGACCTGAGATGTTAAGTCCCATAGTGCTCAGAGCCATTTGAACGATTTCATCAAGCTTTTCTTTTTTTACTGCAGCTGTACAATTAGATTTTCCAGTATACAAGTACCTTGTTTGATATCTTGCAAAGGAAAACTGTTCGAAACTGAAAACTGCATTAAGAGTGTTAAAAGACTAAGATGTGAGGAAATTATTTTGAAAAGCGTAGTGAAGCTAAGAGCCTTATAAATTCAGCTGGAGTGCCTGAAATTGATTTTAACAAAACAGAAGCAAGTAGTCAGAAACTGAGAAGGCTAGCATTCGAAATAATTGAAACAGTAGAAGTAAACATGGAAACTAGATTCCAGAACTTTCATGAATCAAATTTTACACAACTGTTAAATGAGAAACCTTTCTCAGGTTATAGTAGACCAAACAGTTTCCCGATACGTGAAGCTGAAACACTATTTAAAATATATTCTTTCTGTGACGGTGAAAAACTGAAAGGAGAATTTACATTTATTTACAGCAGTGATGGTAAACGTCTAAAGACTCGCGGCCTCCTTAAAATCATTATAAACAATGGACTAAAATTCGTTTTCTCTGAATGTGTGAAATTACTGTCGTTGGTTCTTGCAATTCCAAGAACCGCCACATTTTGCGAAAGAAGCGTGAGTACATCAAAACACGTTAAAATCTACTTTTGCAATGCAATGACGAGTAACCCACTGCTTGTCGATTTCGACTATAGAGAAGGGAACGGCGAAATCTTCAACCAAACGACAGGAGTTCATATCTCGTGTTGTCGATGTTTGCGCCCAGAAAAAAGGACTGGAGGATTTATATAAAGATGTAATGGTGGGTTGTTATATGTCATATTTTTATTAATTTGTAGCTGTTTAATTTTATATGCATTTATTTATAACAGTTTCTGTAGTAGTTTCTGTCTTAGTAGAAACATGTAACTAATTTAATTTTGTACTATTTCAATTTCAAGTTTTTGGTTTAAGATTTTTTTCTTTTTTTCGAAATTCGTAATTCTCAGACTACCTTACAAAAAATGAAACGCTTCGCCACTGATCTATGGACCGCTAGCGTGAACGCCCCTGTAGTACCGGCAGTCTGTCTTTAAGTGTATGTCTATACAATTAAGAATGGCAGACAGTGTAAGCTGTGTGTGTAATGTCCGAATTTAGCTTCACTCGTGTTTCATCAGTACTTCCAGTCGTGCACCTGAGATTTGCCGGCTATGGGAATACTAGAAGGTCTCAGATAAATTATATAATGGTAAGACAGAAATTTAGGAACCAGGTATTAAATCGTAAGACATTTCCAGGGGCAGATGTGGACTCTGACATCAATCTATTGGTTATGAGCTGTAGATTAAAACTGAAAAAACTGCAAAAATGTGGGAATTTAAGGAGATGGGATCTGGACAAACTGATTGAACCAGAGGTTGTACAGAGTTTCAGGGAGAGCATAAGGGAACAATTGTCACAAATGGGGAAAAGGAATACAGTACAAGAAGAATGGGTAGCTCTGAGGGCTGAAGTAGTGAAGGCAGCAGAGGATCAAGTAGGTAAAAAGACGAGGGCTAGTAGAAATCCTTGGGTAACAGAAGAAATACTGAATTTAATTGATGAAAGGAGAAAATATAAAAATGCAGTAAATGAAGCAGGCATAAAGGAATACAAACGTCTCAAAAATGAGCTCGACAGGAAGTGCAAAATGGCTAAGCAGGCATGGCTAGAGGACAAATGTAAGGATGTAGAGGCTTATCTCACTAGCGGTAAGATAGATACTGCCTCCAGGAAAATTAAAGAGGCCTTTGGAGAAAAGAGAACCACTTGTATGAACATCAAGAGCCCAGATGGAAACCCAGTTCTAAGCAAAGAAGGGAAAGCAGAAAGGTGGAAGGGGTATATAGAGGGCGACGTACTTGAGGACAATATTCTGGAAATGCTCTCAGACGTCAAAAAGAATATAATAATTCCAATCCCAAAGAAAGCAGGTGTTGACAGATGTGAAAATTACCGAACTATCAGTTTAATAAGCCACAGTTGCTAGATACTAACGCGAATTCTTTACAGAAGTAGTAGAAGCTAACGTTGGGGAAGATCAGTTTGGATTCCGTAGAAATACTGGAACACGTGAGGCAATACTGACCTTACGACTTATCTTAGAAGAAAGATTAAGGTAAGCAAACCTACGTTTTTAGCATTTGTAGACATAGAGAAAGCTTTTGACGATGTTGACTGGAATACTCTCTTTCAAATTCTAAAGGTGGCAGGGGTAAAATACAGGGAGCGAAAGGCTATTTACAATTTGTACAGAAACCAGATGGCAGTTATAAGAGACAAGGTGCATGAAAGGGAATCAGCGGTTGGGAAGGGAGTGAGACAGGGTTGTAGCCTGTCCCCGATGTTATTCAATCTGTATATTGAGCAAGCAGTAAAGGAAACAAAAGAAAAATTCGGAGTAGGTATTAAAATCCATGGAGAAGAAATAAAAACTTTGAGGTTCGCCGATAACATTGTAATCTGTCAGAGACAGCAAAGGACTTGGAAGAGCAGTTGAACGGAATGGACAGTGTCTTGGAAGGAGAATACAAGATGAACATCAACAACAGCAAAACGGGGATAATGGAATGTAGTCGCATTAAGTCGGGTGATGCTGCGGGAATTAGATTAGGAAATGACACATTTAAAGTAGTAAAGGAGTTTTGCTATTTGGGGAGCAAAATAACTGATGATGGTCGAAGTAGAGAGGATATAAAATGTAGACTGGCTATGGCAAGGAAAGCGTTTCTGAAGAAGAGAAATTTGTTAACATCGAGTATAGATTTAAGTGTCAGGAAGTCGTTTCTGAAAGTATTTGTATGGAGTGTAGTCATGTATGGAAGTGAAACATGAACGACAAATAGTTTGGACAAGAAGGAAATAGAAGTTTTCGAAATGTGGTGCTCTAAACATTGATGGTGGTGTCTTTTAATGGCCAGTAGTGTACATTGGGGAGTTCACCTTGGTGGCGTCTGCGAAATTGTCCGTAGGTCTGTGTATGATTACTCATTAATACGGGCCCATCGGATGAAAGGAACTGGTCGACATTCGTTTGAAAGAAGAGTGTTTTAGGGGTAAAGGGGAAAAAAGTGCCAAGGCAAGCGCCAAAGCAAGAAAACCTCCACGATAGTCTAACATTCTGCGTGGTGTCTGTTTGTTCTATATCGTGTCTCCCTACCACTTTCGCGCAACGACGCTCTGAGCGTGTTTTTTAGGGAATTGACTAGTTTGAACCTAGGACCTGTTGCTGGTAAGGAGACGTCAGACCACACATGACATGTAGAGTTCAGAATAGTTCAGTGAGACTAGCGATGATATAACCAAATACTAAATGATCTCAGCGTCAGCTCCACTGCACTCCCTGTAAAAGAATCTTAATACTAACTAAAATTAGTGGAAGGGGTTCAAGGCTTTCCTATTTTTAGTTAGCTGGTAAAATAACGTCGAAAAAGCAGTTAAGTTTACCATTGGAAATTTGTGATCGTTAGGGGGGCGGCAGCCGGCGCAGCAGCCATCCAGCTCGCCGTCTCGGAACTAACTCTCCCCTAACTTCTCCTTACTACAATTTACCGAAGTTGGTTTAAAAAAACTATCTGGCTGTGTTTTCATCCGACCAATCAGGGTCTCAATGTTAACCTTAAGCTCCGCCTACAAAAATTCTGCCTATCCAGTGAGAAATGTTATACTTTTCGTGGTGGGGCAATGTTTTTAAAGTTTGCAACGTAACAGAGACGCGAAAAAGTCTCACGCTAAAACCTGCAGCTGGTGTGGTCCTTTTAGCGTTATCGTAAGATCTATACCGTTCTTCTGGAGGGCTCTATCTTTTAACATGAGCTGGGGGGTGGTCCTAACGTAACAGAGACGCGAAAAAATCTCACGCTAAAACTGGCGGGTGGTGTGGCCCTTTTTGTGTTATCGTAAGATCTATACTGTTTTTCTGGAGGGCTCTATCTTTTAACATGGACTGGGGGGTGGTCCTTGACGTAACAGAGACGCGAAGTCTCACGCTAAAACTTGCGGGTGGTGTGCCCTAGTGGTTAGCTGGCGACGTGGGTGTCCAGTCCATCCCTTATCGTAGGGCCTTCTAGCTTAACACGGTTCTGCTATCGACTTCTGTTCTCGTTTCTCCCCTCGAAACTGCGTCGGTCTCACGGTGGGAAGGTACGACATGCATTTAGGCATTCTTGAGTTAGTCTGTGGTATTCCATTTGCTCACTCGTTACTCGTATTACTTTGGTTAATTTAATGTCACTATTTATTTGGAGCTGTGTGACATACTACTGGATTTGCTTATCATGTCAGGGTTTTCATGGAAGGTGTTGGATTTGCCTGACACCTTACAGTGCTGCAGAAGAATGCTGAAGATAATATGTGTAGATCACACAACTAATGAGGAGGTATTGAATAGAAATGGGGAAAGAGGAGTTTGTGGCACAACTTGACAAGAAAAAGGGAGCGGTTGGTAGGAATGTTCTGAGGCATCAAGGGATCACAAATTTAGCATTGGATGGCAGTGTGGAGGGTAAAAATCATAGAGGGAGACCAAGAGATGATAACACTAAGCAGATTCAGAAGGACGTAGGTTGCAGTAGGTACTGGGAGATTAAGCTTGCACAGGATAGAGTAGCATGGAGAGCTGCATCTAGCCAGTCTCAGGACTGAAGACCACAACAAGAAGGGGGGTGCGGCGGCGGGTGCGAAACGGCCTTGACTCGCCACGTGTGGCGCTGGCGTCGCAGCCTCGGCGCGTGAGCGCGGCACGTGGCTCACCCCTCAGCCAGCAGCAGGCGGTAATCTAGAACTCGCTGGCTGTTCCGCACTGGAGCTCGTCGTAGCAGGCAATGTATATTACTGACGTCCTGAGCGGAATAAAATTTCAGTGGTAGGTCATCACTTGAAAAAGAAATTGACTGCACTAGCGATGCGTTTACCGGCAGTGACATCGATTGCCGTACCCTTACAATTTGAGAAGAATATTGATGTCCACAGCTTTAACACTAGAAGAACAAAATACTTTTATTAGTTATTAATATAGCTGTCACTGTCTTATAAAGGAGTCCAATCATCTGACAGATAGCGAAGCAAATTTTAACTTCAAAATAAAATTGTTTCTTATGGGCAACTGATTTGACTACAAACTGCTTCCAGCTATAGCTTTAAAAAAAAGGTAAATTTTAATATATCACTCGTTCACAAGAAGTGTTTGAGAATAATATTCTTTTTCTTGTTAAATTGATGCAAGTGTGCTGGTTACTGATCTGTAAACGGTCAGAAAACATATCATATATACATAGTGTGCACACTGATTCGTTCCAAATCATTTGTACAAAAAGTTGTGTAAATCATCTACGGAAAATTTAACTTGCTATATAATGAACAGCGTGGCTGTGAGTTTACATCCAGCTGGTAGCATATGTGTAGCTTATATTCGTATTCGTTCTTTAAGTTTCTCATCTACGTAGCATTCTGTGTTGTTTGTCAGCTGGTAGGTGCTATACGTGATTCTGTTCTTACAACTATAGAGTCCGTCCATTGTTTCCCTGTAAAAGTGGTTTGGGAATGAATGTACGGAAAAGCAATTGAACAGTACAGAGAAAGAGAAAAAGAGAGAGAGAGTGAGAAAAAAATAGATCACAGTTAATTTCACCTTTGACTTACAGCGCGAATTCTGCTAGCTATAATGCTCACAACCAACAGGCTGCAGCCAGTCGATAATATTGGCATCCCAAACCTAAAGTACTACTCTTTTTGTCGAAAACTGCACGAATAATTATTTTCGAGTCAAATACGCCTGATGATGATGAGTGGCACAACTTCGTAATGAGAAAAATGATACTGCTTCAGTACTGCTTGTGAGTGAAATAGGTTACCAAGGCAGCTATGTGCCAGTTCCGAATACTTACCCCATGTGACATTACCTGCAAGGAAGTGAGAGTGTGACTTTCTGTGATGGTTTTACAGTTCACGTGAAATGTGCTATTCATGCACACGTCGCAGGAGTTCTTACTAGCACTCACATCGAATTTTTCTGCGGTATTCCATGTTACAGCAAGAAGCCCACAACTGCCTGTTGGTAAGTCACTCGCCTTTGATGCTACGTTGATTGCTACGAATAGTTCGTAACACAGTTGTCCCTCATGCATATGTAACTTCCTAAAACAACTATTTTCAACTTCTCTTATAAGAACCAGTCGTAAGTTTCATGATTTATCTGCGAAAGTTAATGGCTTTGAACAAAGTTTCTGTAAAACACATTTATGCCTAAATCGTAATAAGATGATTTTGTAAAAGACTTTTGCAAAACATTTTTTTAAAGAAATTTATTTCTGAATAAGATATATGTGTTAAAAGAAATACTGTCAACTTGAAATTTGGTTCATGATGAGAGGACTAGAATTATACAGGTGAAATGTGAAAGAGGCAGAAGTCCCCATCTGAAACGGAATGGAAATGCGGGAAAGCGAAAAGATCGAACGATCTGGTGCACTGCAACTCATAAGAGCAAAGAAGAGTGCATAAATAGCTCGGATGGAGACTGCGTTTTTGAAGTATCACGCAATTTACAATTGGGCTACATTATACGAGGGCTGGAACTTAAATAGTGGCAACTATTTATTCACAATCGATCCAAAAGAGTTACACCTTTGCACCTGTTACTGTCCTTCAAAGTAGTCACCAGTGTTGTGTACAACCCGTTGCCAGCAATGTGGAAGGCTTATTATACCGTTAGCAAAGGCTGTTGATGGTGCGAATGGAGCGGTCTAAAGTTATAGTGATTCTCGTGTACGACTATAATGGTGTATCCTATCGCATTACGTTCGTCCAAGGCAGACCGTCAGTGCAAGGTATTACTGTTCGATTCTAGAGCACCACCTGCGACCAGCTTTGCGAAAGAAACGGCGACACTTTCTGCGCAACCTACCCATCATTTTGCATGACAATGCGCTGGCGCATACAGCGCAAGCTGTGGCTGCTCTGCTCGGTCGATGGCACTGGGAAGTTATGTACCACCCACCATACTCCCCGGACTTAAGTCCTTGTGACTTTGATTTGATTTCGAAGATGACAGAACCACTCCGTGGCATTTGCTTTAGAACTGTTCCAGAGAGTCGACAGGTAGTAGGCCGCTCCATTCGCACCATAAACAGAACAGGCTCTGCTAACGGTATACTACGCCTTCCACGTCGCTGGCAACGGGTTCTACATTATGCTGGTGACTAATTTGTAGGACAGTAACAGATGCAAACATGTAACTCTTTTGTATCGGTTGTGAATAAACAGTTGTCACTACTTAAGTTCCATCCCTCGAATGTATAAATCGATGCCAAGTAGAATTTATTAAAAGCCCCAAAACATCAAGAGCTATGGCTGCTAATGCATGGGTTCTGTAGTCGTCACATTGAAAAGCTACTCCAATAGCCTGTAGCAAAAGGTTAAGAACTTTATTTCAAACTGTTATAACAGTTTTAACCAGTACATTTCTTGTGCACGTATATAAAAAAATCATAATTTGTTGCTACCATACACTGATTAAAAGAACTTCATTTTCCTAAGACAAATACCTAGGCAAGGTCCTGTCCTAAAAAAAATGATTCTGAGTATTCTAAATTACAAAGAATTATAATTTTTCAAACTTAATCTAATAAAATATTTTATATTTTGTATTTATATAATCTATAATTGGTGTTTGTGGAGCGTTAAATTTAAAGTTTTCTGAAAGTTACAATTATGCTCAACTCCACGTGTTAGTTATGAAATGAAACATCTGCTTAATGAAAACAAAAATAGGAAAGAAAATTATTTATTTTATAAAAATGATCTTGCTATTTTGGCAAAGAACTTTGAGTGTAGCATATTGTGACCATGTAAAGTAATACACTGAAAGTGGTAACCGTAAAATATACTATACTATTGTTTAAAGATTAAACTGCTTAAATCGAGAGCTGTAATCAAAACTGAACATCAGTTAGATATGTCGTATTTTTCGAGTAGTGCTTAGTGAAGATTTCATAAAAGTTGGAAGTTTACCATTTTCAGAAAAAGTATAGTTTAAGGACCAACATTTGGCTAATTGCTGAAGAATAAACGAAAGAATAGTTTCAAAGTTTGTGTGAATATTGTGTTAGGATCGTAACTGACACTGAGGTGCCAAAGAAACTGATACAGGTATTCGTATTCAAATACAGATATGTAAAAAGGCAAAATATGGAGTTGCGGTCGGCAACGACTTTATAAGACACTGAGTACCTGGCGCAGTTGTTAGATCGATTACTGTTGCTACAATGGCAGGTAATCAAGATTTTAGTCAGTTTGAACGTGGTGTTATAGTAGGTGCACGAGCGATGAGACATAGTATCTCCGAGGTAGCGATGAAGTGGGGATTTCCCCGTACGACCATTTCACGAGTGTAACGTCATTATCAGGAAACTGGTAAAACATCAAATCTTCGACATCACTGCAGCCGAAAAAAGATCCTGCAAGCACAAGACCAACGACGACTAAAGAGAATCGTTCATCATCAATACGGAGTCTCGGAGCCCACGGCCTACTCGTGTACCCTTGAGGACTGCACGACGCAAAGCTTTACGATCCGTCTGGGCCCGTGAACCCCGACATTGGAATGTTGATGACTAGAAACATATTGCCTGGTGGGACAAGTGTCGTTTCAAATTGTATCGAGCGGATGGACGTGTACGGGTATAGAGAAAACCTCATGAATCCATGGACCCAGCATGTCAGCAGGAGACTGTTCAAGCTGGTACAGGCTCTGTAATGGTGTGGGGCGTATGCAGTTGGAATGATATGGGACCCCTGATACGTATAGATAAGACTCTGACAGGTGACACGTACGTAAGCATCCTGTCTAATCACCTCCATCCATTCATGTCCATTGTGAATTCCGATGGACTTGGGCAATTCCAGCAGGACAATGCGACTCCTCCACGTCCAGAGTTGCTACAGAATAGCTCAAGGAACACTCTTCTGGTTTTAAACACTTCCGCTGGCCACCAAACTCCCCAGGCATGAGCATTATTGAGCATATATGGGTTGCATTGCAACGTGCTGTTCAGAAGAGATCTCCACCACCTGGTACTCTTGTGGATTTATGGACATCCCTGCACGATTCGTGGTGTCAGTTCCCTCCAGCACTACTTCAGGCATTAGTCGTGTCCATGCCACGTCGTGTTGCGGCACTTCTGCGTGCTCGCGGGGGCCCTACACGATATTAAGGAGGTGTACCAGTTTCTTTGGCTCTTCACTGTAATTTTGCTTCACTAACGCCTATTAATAAGCGGTTATTTACGTCTCAATTATTGAGACCCCTCATAGCCAATTTTTCTTTGTCCACACTTGAAGAGTACTATCTACACATACAGTAAAGAAAGTATTTATGTGTGTGGATGTTGTAGTATAACTCCTCTGGAGTTGACAAGGTAAGAATGAAAGTGGGCTGTTATGCTGCGAATGAGAAACTGGTTCTGCTTTCCTAAGTGAGGAAAGTCTATACAAAATAGCAAATCACACTTACACTTTAGAATAATCCAATGAAGGTAAATTCGCGCTTAATTAGTCTTGCGACCATTCATAAATAGCCTTGACCATACGAAAGGCCTGTAACCAAAAGGTTACTGATTCTACCCCTACCTGTAATATTGCTCTGTAACGGAATCCTTTGAGAATACGAAATAACAGTCTGATTCCTGTATCCAAATATATGGTCAAACAAACAAGTTAGTGAATGTAAGATTTAGAATTTATTTGGGAATAACTTTTATATGAATTTTCAGAGAAGGTACTGGCTGACTCTGAGCACTATGAGACTTAACTTCTAATGTCATCAGTCCCCTAGAACTTAGAACTAATTAAACCTAGCTAGCCTAAGGACATCACACATAACCATCCCCGAGGCAGGATTGTAACCTGCGACCGTAGCGGTCGCGCGGTTCCAAACTGTAGCACCTAGAACCGCTTGGCCACCCCGGCCGGCAGAGAAGGTACTGATCGAACATTCCGGCAAGAGGTCACGTTTAAACTTTTAAACTTTTCTCTGTGTGACAGGACCTTTTTAATGTTAAACATGGTTTTTTCCTATAATACTGTAAAAGTGTGAAATGTTCTGTTTGCGCTGCATGACAGGGTCATTTCGTGGATACTGTCTACATATGTATTCAAAGCATTCTTCAATGATATAGTAATCATTCCATGACACATTATAATAAAACGATACTGAATACAGTACAAGCGCAGTAGAGACAGAATGTGTACTGCGACATGAACCTACTGCAGTAATTAGGAGGAAAATAAAGCGGTTCAAACAGTATTTAAAAATGTAATAAAAGGGCAGACAGAACGTTGAGAACAGTAATGGGACATGCAAGATAAAGTCCGGAGGGCAGACGAATCAGCAAGTAACTATGATGATCAGTATACAGAAGGATCTGTTATACAGCAGAAAAATTATGTAGGAGATGTTGTCTATGGGAGTGAATATTTTGATATGTTGAACTTACCACAGGTCAAGAAAGAAATTTTAGATTCAGTGGAGGAAGAATCAGTTGAGGGAAACAACCCAGAACAAAATAGACAGGCACAGACAGATTTGTGTAAGATACTCCAAAATTTAGCAGCACAAACTAGTAATATGAATAGACAACTCCAGCAAAAGCATGTAGTATGAATTAACAGCTTAAAAAACAATTTAGTAGTATAAACGACCCATTTAAAGCACTAGCTAAACATATGAAGGAACAAATATGAAAAATTAACCAGTAGCTCGAAAACGTAGACAACAAAGTGGATATCATAACTAATGAGATTAAAAACATGGCAATAGAGATTGACAACTTAAATAAAAATTCTGATTTGATGCAGGGAGAAATCAATAATATTAACAAAAGATTTGATACTGAAACAGAGAAAAATCAAGGAAATTTGGACCTTTTGTAGAAACGTAAGTTAAGGAAAAGATTTCGGGTATAAAAAGGACAAGAACGTGTTCATCAACTGAGAACTACTGTTCACGAATCTGAGAAAGTTTTAAATGAAAGAGTACAAGAACGCGGGGAAAAGGGTAATAGCAAAACTCGCGTAGTCACGGAAAATTGCATAATCTCGAAAAGAAAATCAAGAGTGGAAGTACGTATGTAGTTGGCAGGATTGCCTACAATAACATTTTAGAGCGTAAAGTAGAATTTCACACTTACCGAAACAACAGTGTATTATCACCAGCAGATTTTATCAACATCTGTGATAGACTGATTCTTGATAATCTCAAACATCAGGAAAAAGGAAATATTGTTATTACTAGTTTTGGGCAAGATGCTTGTCAGTGGGGGATCAAGCTAAGAACTGAAGAAATGTAATTCAGTGAGTTCAGACGAAAGTTTTTGTTCGAATATAGGTTTTAAGAAATATGGAAGAGTTTTTGGGGAGAAATTATTACAGTCAGAATGTTCGAAGGAAAAGGCTATATGGTTATGTAAGTTTTGTATAGGAAATTGGTTCATTTACGGAATCGAGGATCGGAGTCCGAAATAATTTTATAACTTCAGGAAAAGTTGCCCCAAGACTCAAAAAGCTACGTGGGTAGCAATCGCAAATTCTTTGCATCGTTCTTAGAAAGAGTGATCAACGAAGACCACTGGCGTGAGCATCATAATTTCCGTCAGAATGAATACTACAGGAACCGTAGAAACAACTTCGAACATGATGACGACATATACAGAGGAAATACAATTCAAAAGGGAAGAGGCAGAGGCAGATTTACCTCAAATAATCACCGTCGGGGAAATGCATCGCGTAATGATTCTACATGTTGTGAGGCGTAAATCTAAGATCCGCGAATGTTGGGGGACCAGACGTAGGATTAATGCTCGGAATACACAGAGTGATTTTAAAGCACAGCAGTACCGTGGTAATGCGGTGCGAGACTATGCGACCGCCGCAACAGACGGCCAGAAGCATGAGCACAGTCGCCTAGGAGGAGTGCTTCTGGAGCAAGAGAATGATGGCAGCAGCTAGCAGAAGCGGAAACAGGGATGTCAATAGCTGTGCAGACTGCATGTGACGTCACAGGGGCGTTTAGCCGACAACAACTGATGTTTCAGTAAGGCGAATGGAAAGTTTATTTGTATTACGGTTTAAAGCAATATAATAAGGAAGAACGTGGCGTTGAAACGACAGAAAATTTCGAAGAAACAGGAGGTAAAATTAAGAGTGAGAGATTATTAAAAGGAGCCGCGCAGAGTTCGTCTGCACCGCCAAAGGAAAAGGTTTAGTCATGAATTAAATCGCGCCGCTCACAGATCGCGAGCATTACAGAAAAAGTATTCCATAACATCGAAGAAAGAGAAGATGAAACGGTCGTTTCCAAACGAGAAGAAGTTGTTAAGAACGAATACATGCAAGATATAGAAATTCATCACTACAATCAATATGAGGTGAAAGCTGACGTCATACGAGAAGATAACGGAGACAGTTCGGATGTCGAACCAATCGTAAACGAAACTAAGTTGCTGCTCCAGAAGGAAATGAAGAAGATCTAGTTACAGTACAACGCAATCAAAAATGCATGAATTACGATTCCTACACTAACATGGAGTTTACAAAAAGTTTAAGAAGAACCTTTATGCTAGAACCAGAAAGCGAGTTTGACTATTCTGACTCGACGAAGGTGAAGAGACGGACGAGATACGTAATTCAAAAATAGGAGAAGAAAAAATTTACGAAAACCTCAGTTCTGAAGAAATGTTAGTGAAAAGGAAGAGCTTACTACGTGTGAAAATTTTCCAAAACAAGAAATGAAATAAGAACAGAAAATTTATGAAGGAAAAGTAACCTTACCAGAATGTGAAAGAAATAAAGAAGGCGTTATTTATACCCAGGTTCCAGAAGACATTACGGATCCAAAAAAGAAAAAAACTACTGGACTAAAATTTCCGTAATCGCGATCAGAAGAAAGAGGTCTCCCAATTAAAGAAGAAATAGAAGTGGACACAATATTTTGGGGTGATCTAATGGTGGAACAGGATTTACTGAGAGAAGACCTAGAAGATACTGATGTGAGAGTGATTAAATACACTGTTACTCCTATAGAAATTTATGGTTATAAACTATGAGCATTATTAGACACAGGATCGAAAACTAGAGATTGTCTCAGCCATTTTACTAATATATAAAAGACAAACCCGAACTGGTAACTATTTATATTCAAGGACTCTGGATTGTATGAGCTACAGGCGAAAGAAGTAAACCTAAATAAATAAAGGTGTTATTGGAATTCAAAATAAAATATCAAACATTTACGCGTGATTTCTTAGCGATTTCAAAATTTAACACTGAAATAATTGTGGGTATTGATTGCCTATATAAAGAGAAAGTAACCATTAATAGTGCCAATGAAATTATCAGCATAAAGAATGAAGGACAAAATATCAATGTAGATTCTGAAGAAGTCGAAGAGAGTCTAAGAAAGGAATTTACCCCCATGATGTTAGAAATGGATACTGAAAATTACAGATTATTTGAAGAATTCGAAAGTTACCACATCAGAAGCATTAAAAACTCAGATCAAATGCTAAAAGAATTTAGGAGGCCTGTCAATGAAATACCTTATTTAAATCCAATTCAAAGAGCCTAACAGTTACAAATTCCCAACAAAACTATTGGATGAACGTGAAAGGGTACGGTACCGTATGGAAATACTACCACATGAACCTTTATTTTGTCTACATACAGTACTGTTAGCGAAAATACAAGCCGTTCAAGAAGAAACTGACAAAACGAATGAATGAACAACGATAGAACATAGTAACAGTGAACACAATAATCCACTGAACAAGAAGGATAGAGAAATTAGAATAGTTCACTGACGCCAAGTCGTTAAACAAAATTGTGAAAAGGAAAATAGATCTGTCAGAATCGTTTGAAGAAATGTTGCAGATTCTATAACGTTAGATATTATGCAGTCTGGATCTGACAGACAGGTACTGGCAAATCACCCATGATGCTGAATCTCGAAAATAAACGGCTTTCCTCTCTGCTGGGAAGTATTATCATTACAAAATGGTACTGTTAAGTTACACACGTCGGTATCCGTGTGTATACGTGCATTAGATTGGGTATCAGGAACAGATTTAAGTAACAAAAAAAAAACCTCAATTTACGTAGACGATCCATGAACAGCTATGGAGCAGTGGAAAGAACATTGTGAATTGTTAGAACAAGTATTCATTTCTCTACAAAAAAAAGGGGGTATGACTTTGAAATTTAAAAAGTGTGAATTAGTGAAGAAAGAAATAAAACTCTTAGGCCGTATCATTATGACTGCTGGAATAGTAAAAGACCCTGAAAAACTTAAAGCCATTGGAAAGTGTCCTCCTGCAAAAAAATAGGAAGCAATTAAAAGCTTTCCTCAGATTATATGGATTTTATAGAAAATTCGTAAAACGGTAAGCATTTAACAGATAAGCTTTAAAATATTTACTGAGAAAACACAGTCCATTTATTTGGACTACTGAATGTCAAAAGCATTTTAAAGAGATAAAGCGAGAGTTGTTAACAAACAACATTCTGCATCGTCCTAATTTAGCTCTACCATTTGAGATGAGTACTAATAGCAGTAATTATCGGGTAGGTGTAGAAATCTTTCAAGAAATAGAAAACCTGGGAGAAATAATCCTCAAAACAATTGCTTTCGCGAGCTGTACGTTAACGAAGTATGAACGAAATTACACGATTTCTGAAGAGGGAGCATTAGCCATAATTTAGGGATTGAAAAAATTTCGGAGTTATTTATGGAATCACAAGGTAATATTAGATAAGGATCATAATGCACTTAACTTTTTGAAGGATTATTAAACCGTAAGCTGTACCGTTGGTCTTTGTATCTCCAAAAGCCTGATTGCGAAATATGTTACGTAAAAGCCACAGAGAACCAGTATGGAGATGCACTTCTAGGCTCCCAAAAGAAAAAATCAACTTATCTGGGTGCATCTGGAGGAAGTAACTTTTAAATTGTTTTATTTAAAGAAGTACCAGGTAGCAACAGAACAGAGAAAATTTATAGGAACATAAAAAGGTTTCAGAGTGAAGATATTTGGACAACTGTTAAAGTTAAATTTCACAATTCTGAATGCCCTGAAATACCAAAGTGTTATAAAATCTTTAAAGATCCAAAAAACCGTTGGGGGTCAAGAATATATTAAACTTGAAAATACATGTAAGTAGAACTGATCAGAAGTGAGTAATATTTGATGATGATAATTGTAGGATTATTGGGAATATGTAAAGAACCCCAATGTGTTACATAGTGTACAGCTAATCAAAGTTTCGTGTAGCCAACAGAAGATGAAATTACATGGCAGGGAATGGACTGCCTAATTTGTAAATATAAGTGCTGCAGTAAGTATGTGAAATGCAATAAGAAAGAAATGTGACAAACTGACGGTCTAACTCTTATAAAGAGGCAGACAAGCATTGTGCAACGAAAATTCTGGTTTGTATACAAAAAAAAAATGGATAGCCATTGTATTCGTATATGGGGTAGCATAAATATCTGATTTTCTATGTACAATTAAATTTTTGCGCCATCTTAAAACGAAAATATTAGAAAATAGGTACAAATGAGGATTTTAGTATAAAAGGAATGAACAGTTTTGATAAATTTTATGAGCAAATTTAAGTTGTTTTGGAAATTACGTTAACAAACGCTAAGTGTGATGAATAAGAATGTGTTATTTTGAAAGAGATTTGTAATTAAGGATAACATAGGTGCAGTTTTGTGTCAGTGTTTCAGTGATGACTACCTGTTACGAGACATCATGGAACAGGGGTGCATGTAATACAATTGTCACTCACGCATATGTAGCTTTCTAATTAAAAAAAAAATCTTTTCAGTTCATCTTATAAGAACTGGTCACAATGCCATGGTTACTTATTCCTCACGAACTGACAGGTTTACAAAAGAAATTGTAAAGTTCTGTTCCGCACAGTGTACATCTGTAGACACTTATCTGCCTTGTTAGCAGATGTGCGACCGCTTCTGACGCGTTCACACCCTATCATTGCCAACTATGGTCTCACCGTTTGTGTTTCTTGAGCTTGGCGCAAGCCTCTGTTCTTTCTTCCAAGCCAACCAGTAGTCAGGAAAAACCACTTTGTGTTATCAGGTGAAGAAATGGGTCTCTTTCCGCGGCGACAGATCCTCCAGCTGAAGACAAGGAAATGTTATGTTACCTTATAAGACAATATCATGGGCCTCAAGGCGACTGGATGACCTCAGAAGTTAAGTCGCATAGTGCTCAGAGCCATGGGCCTCAGTTACACTGCAAGATTATTACCTTCTACAAATAACAGCTTTACCTTACGATTTGTTACACATTCATTCGTTTTGGCTGGACATCATGTCACCTGCAACAACATGATTGTTCTGGATGATGTGTAAAACTTATGAAACTCACCATCTCTAAGTGTTAGGCGCCTATTTTCTCCATAAAAACAGTGATATCTATGTTATTTTACTTATCCACGTGTTGCTCGCGTGACAAGTAGCCACAAAATAAGGTAACCGATGTTCATCAATGGCACTCTAATTCAATAGGCACTTTAATA
Organism: Schistocerca gregaria; assembly: GCF_023897955.1. Taxonomy (NCBI): domain Eukaryota; kingdom Metazoa; phylum Arthropoda; class Insecta; order Orthoptera; family Acrididae; genus Schistocerca; species Schistocerca gregaria. Next base: position 77,308,721 of record NC_064931.1, read on the forward strand.
AAACACCGTGTGCATGTTCGTATTATATGTAGGGCTGCACCCGTTATTTAATTGTTTTTATCTTGTATCTGGAGCGTAATTTGAATATACACTGAAGAGCTAAAGAAACTGATACACTTGCCTAACATCGTGTAGGGCCCCCGTGAGCACGCAGATATGCCGCAACACGACGTGGCGTGGATTCGATTAATGTCTGAGGTAGTGCTGGAGGGAACTGACACCATGAATTCTCCAGGGCTGTCCATAAACCCCGTAAGAGTACGAGTGGGTGGAGATCTTTTCTGAACAGCACATTGCAAAGCATTCCAGATATGCTCAGTAATGCTCACGTCTGGGGAGTCTGGTCGTCAGCGGAAGTGTTTAAACTCAGAAGAGTGTTCCTGGAGCCACTCTGTAGGAATTCTGGACGTGTGGGTTGATGCGTTGTTCTGCAGGAATCGTCCAAGCCCGTCAGAATGAACAATGGAGATGAATGGATGCAGGTGATGAGACAGGGTGCTTACATACGTGCCACCTGTCAGAGTCGTATCTAGACGTACCAGGGGTCCCGTATCACTTCAACTGCATACGTCCAACATCATTACAGAGCCTCCACCAGCTTCAACAGTCCCCTGCTGACATGCAGGGTCCGTGGATTCATGAGGTTGTCTCCATACCCATAAACGTTCATCTGCTCGATACAATTTGAAACGAGACTCCTCCGACCATGCAACATGTTTTCAGTCATCAACAGTCCAATGTCGGTGTTGATGGGCCCAGGCGAGGCATAAAGTTTTGCGTCGTACAATCATCAAGGGTACACGAGTGGGCCTTCGCCTCCGAAAGCCCATATCGATGATGTTTTGTTGAATGGTTCGCTCGCTGACGCTTGTTGATGGCCCAGTATTGAAATCTGGAGCAATTTGCGGAGGTGTTGCACTTCTGTCACGTTGAACGAGTCTCTTCAGCCGTCGTGGGTCCCTTTCTTGCAGGTTCTTTTTTCGGCCGCAGCGATGTCGGAGATTTGATGTTTTACCGGATTCCTAATATTCACGATACACTCGCGAATTGATCGTACGGGAAAATCCCCATTTCATCACTACCTCGGAGATGCCGTTTTCCATCGCTCGTGCGCCGACTGTAACACCACGTTCAAAGTGACTTAAATCTTGATAACCTGCCATTGTAGCAGCAGTAACCAAAATCGCAAATGATCTTACATATTTTACCTACTTTTCTACATAGTCACCAACGTTCTCAACACATGTCTCCAATAGTGGTACCAGTTTCAATATGCCTTGTTCGTAGAAGACCGTTTGGTTGGAATAGAGCCATCTGCAGACTGCTTGTTTCACTTCCGCATCTGTCGCGAAGCTTTAACGGGCCAGTAATTTCTTCATGGGGCCAAACAGAAGAAAGTCCGACGGTGCAAGGACCGGACTGTATGGTAGATGTTGGAACATCTCACAACCAGATTTGGCGATTCTCTCATGAACAGAAGTAGCAACATGAGGGTGAGCATTGTCATGAAGAATTCGGACACTATTAGCATTAATGATGTGGCGCTTGCCACGAAGGGCACCACCCAACTTAACCAAAGTTTTGATGTAGGCTGCAGGCATTCACAGTGACAGAGATTCTGTGTTCAGCAAAATCCACCAATAACACACCATGCATATCCCAGAAACTGCCAAAAGCACTTTTCTAGCAGACTAAGTCACTTTGAATTTTTTTGTGCGGGGCAACCAGCACGTTTCCACTCTATAGAGGCCTACTTGGTTTTGGTTGTGTAGTGGTACGGTCACGGCTCATCAGCAGTGAAGATTCGTTTGAGAAAGTCATGCCCTTCTGCGGCGTAACGCATTACTTGCTCCAAACTTGTAATAATTCGGTGGCGCTTGTGATGGTTTGTCAGGTTCTCAGACACCCAACGAGCACTAACTTTATGAAATTTCAACGTATCATGAACAACATCGTATACCGCACCATAGACAATATTGAATTGTTGCGATAAGGTTCGCAGTTGCATAGCCGGATGTTCAAAATTGAGGCCTCAATTGCACCGACATCCTGTGGGGGATGTAAATGTTACCAGTCAGAGCGTGGTGAAACAGTAAGGGTCACAAGTCTCTCTTGGAGGATTGCGTCTTACCTGGTGACATTGTTAATGTCCATACAGTCGCCCCAGACACACCACGCATTCTGTATGAATTTCACTCGGTTTATGCCTTTTGCCGGCCGAAGTGGCCGAGCGGCTCTAGGCGCTTCAGTCTGGTACCACGCTACAGCTACGGTCGCAGGTTCGAATCCTGCCTCGGGCATGGACGTGTGTGATGCCCTTAGGTTAGTTAGGTTTAAGTAGTTCTAAGTTCTAGGGGAATGATGACCTCAGATGTTAAGTCCCAAAGTGCTCAGAGCCATTTGAGCCATTTATGCCCTTTGGCCCACAAATATCGAACTACAACCTCGCTGCTCCTCACAAGCTGAAGACAATAACATGCACCATTGAAGTTCTGGCTTCTCTCCCTAGAGCTACTAATGAAAACAAAATACCCTCTGTAGCGAAAATTTCAAACTATATCGTCGTGAAATTTCAACAATCCAGCTGCAATACAAGAGGAGACAAAAATTATTGCGAGTTATTTCCCGATCCCCCCTTGTACATTGTTTTAAAGTTTCCGCATGTGAACCGCGCTGGGTAGGCCCGCGGTCTAAGGCGCCTTGCTACAGTTCGCGCGGCACACCCCGTCGGAGGTTCGAGTCCTCTCTCGGGCATTGTTGTGTGTGTGTGTGTGTGTGTGTGTGTGTGTGTGTGTGGGTGGGTGGGTGTGGGTGTGTGTGTGTTGTCCTTACGGTAAGTTAGTTTAAGTTAGATTGAGTAGTTTGTAAGCTAAGGGACCGATGACCTCAGCAGTTTGGTGCCATAGGAACTTACCACAAATTTCCAGATGTTTTTCCTTGCGTGTATGGCATGTTTAAACAATCTGACGAGAGTGGTATGTTAATTGGGACATGCCCGATTCACTGTATTTGTCACTGGCTTTTTCTGAATTTGTCTTTTGCACTGCATCCTATCTGTAATGCCCATTTTTAAAATACTTTGTTGTTGTGTATCAACACGCCATATTTGGAATGTTTTTTTATGTGGAGGAGGGAAAAATTCCTGCTCGGCTCGTCATGTGGCTCGGTATTGACTGAAGTTAACATTTAGCACAGATCTGTCTACAGAGACGTGACGTCACTTGATTTCAGTTTAGAATGACATTTTGTCACTGTCGGTTATTATCAGTATTACCGATACCAACCAACACTGAAACACTGGTCGCTGATGCACTTCGTCTTCATAACGAGGTGTCAGTATTTTCCTCTTTTTGGTTACAACTATTGGCGTGTGTTGTAGCCGTTGTCACCTCAGTGCACAGCCTACGATAGTATCAGTTCGTGGCTAAGACGACGCAGGTTTTTATCAAAGTCTTACGGTTGCCTCGTTGCAAATCGTGTCCCAGTGCAGCTAATTTGTCTATTTGGTTCCACGGAAAGTTGTCCTTATCCCCCACCGTTTGTTTTCACTGTTTTCTTCGCAATATCCAAGTGTACCTGTCCACAATTGCACGGTAGTCTACACAGGGTGGTCAGAAGTTGTCTCAAAAGCTTGTCGGGGTGTTGCAGGGGAGACTGCCCAGAGATGTAATTGTTAAAAAAATCGATACGGTGCGCCGTTTCCGAGTCATTTAGCATTGAAGTTAGCCAATCAGCTCGCTGCGAGCGCCAATTGATGCTGTCCGCCAGACACGATTAATGTCGGTTGTTCTCATAGCGTGAATGATAGCGCATGACACTGCTCAACCTGTGACTTGGGTTCGCCCTTGCTACCCTCCCATGTCCAATTTTTGTATCGTTGTCTTGTTCAGTTTTAGGAAACCAAACGAAGTACACGTCTGGCGACACCGTCTCTGGCGGGTCGCTAAAATCTGCTCGCGCTACGAACTGATTGGCTAACTTCAATGCTAATTAACTCACAAATGACGCAACGTATCAGGTTTTGTTCTTAACAATTATTCCTCAACACAATCGACACTGTAACTCCCTTAGACATTTTACAGACTGTTTGTGACCGCACTGTATATTCATGCTTCTGACGATTGCGGAGCGGCCTTGACCAGCGTTAAAACATTCCCGCATATTGCTTGAAAAATTAGAACATAATTATATATCAGGAAGACAAAGGCGCAGAGGAATACAACCTTCGATCATATCTATGTCACAAAAAGGTCTAAAAATGAAGCGCTTAATTTTACAGTGACGTTTCCTGATGGCGTTTCTTTTCTGTTTACAGCACAGCTGATGATCATAACTAGTTAATTTAAAGCAAGAATAGCTCAACTGTCTGCTATACTAGTTATCAGAGACCTCATTAGTAAATCTTAGCTACTGGTATTGAATTAACAGAACATATACTCCAAAGTCTTAATGTACCTAACAGTGCCTACGAATGTCCTTCTTCCAAAATCGAATACTACATACGTTCTGCTGTGAGTCAGCAACTGTTATCTGGCTTGACAGTACTACCAAAGGTAACGAAGAATAAATTTCCTTTACTTTACGTCTACAGTCACAATTTTTTTGTCATCAGGCTACCGATTTCGGTCTATAATGACCAACTTCAGATCTGCTTTATAAAAACATGTCCTAATTTACTGCAGCCATAATAGTACATTAGGACATGTTTTTATAAAACATATCTGAAGACAGTCATTATAGACCGAAGCCGGTAGTCTGAGGGCAAAACATTTGTGACCATAGACGTGAAGTAAAGGAAATTTATTCTTTATTCGGATCACTGTTTTACTCGCGACCATCTCGCGGATTCTGAGAAAATGATGGAGCACAAAACATTGATTTTCCGAAAATAGGCAATTTTTCATTCACATAAATTAGTAAACAGTATTTTAATTGAGATAAAAATTTGGTTCACTAACCGTATGCACTTTATTAGCAGTTCATGTTATTTCTTTTATATTAACTTCACGTTTTCTGTGTTGTACGCTGTTAATGTTCTTATTCTGAACGTCGGGAGAAGTCTTACTAGTTAACTACAAATTTTCAGTAACAAAACTGTTTGTTTTTATATTTCTTTAAAAGTTAGCCTGTGTGATTTGCAGTATTTGTTATGTACGATGGTGTGGGAATGAATAGACATTTCTAATACTGATATGTCAGAGAAATATTGCTAAGACTGCATTTCCTCTTAGTATCAAAAACTAAATAGACTAATGCTTGAAATTTTTGTTTCTTACGTAATATACCTTTTCCTGTGAAAAACAATGTATGAACAGCCTTTTTTATATATCGCTAATCATTTTAGAACTAAAGAAGAGACGAAGTGGGATCATTCGTGTGGTGATACGGGGTGCAAATGGAGAAATCCACTGACGTAAACGACTTTGACAAAGGGATTTTTTTATGGTCCACCACCTGGGAATAAGCATCTTGGAGTCGACGAAGCTGATCGGTTCTTTGTAGGTCACGGTTGTGAGCACCGAAGGAAAATGGATGTAGGACGCTGCAACGACAGTGGGTGAAACGTGGTGGATTTCCGTATCTCATCACAGAATGTGGAAGTCCATTCTGTAATTCAGGATAGGCGTCGATCTGCGGCACATCTGACGATGGAGTCCAATGCTCGTGCAGATACAAGTGCTTCGAAGCTCTTGAACATGAAACTTCGTAGCAGACTATCACTGCTTGTTGCCATGTTGCGCTAATGACGTCACCAAGCGTGGTGGCGCAGTGGTTAGCACACCGGAGTTGCATTAGGGAGAACGACGGTTCTAACGCTGTCCGGCCATCCAGTTTTACGTTTTCCGAGATTTCCCTAATTTCCCTAAACCGCTTTAGGTAAATGTTTAACTGATTCATTTCAAGAGGGCGTGGCTGATTTCTTTCTCCATCTTTATGCGAGCTTGTGCCTCGTCGCTAATGACATCGTTGTCGACGGGACGTTACACTCTACCTTTCTTTTCCAGCGACTACAGTAGGTACGGGATCGTTGAGATTTGAGCAGGGATCAACGGATGAATCATGTTTCTTGTTAAACCATGTTGATGCTCGTGTCCAGGTACACCGTCATCCAGGTGAACTTCTACTGGAAATATGCATCGCGCCATGGAAGTATGGCGATTGGGGTGTTATGCTATGGGCGATATTATGTGGACATCAGCGAGACTGGTGTTAGCAAGCGAAGGATCCGCGACAGCTGTGGACTATGTGAACATTACTGTGGATCACTTGCATCTTTTCCCCAGCGGCTATGCCGTTTTCCAGCAGAACAATATTCCGTGACACAAGACCGAAATTATGCCACAGTGGTTTTTTGGTGGTAAGCTCCTATGGGACCAAGTTGCTGAGGTCATCGGTCCCTAGGCCTACACACTACTTAATCTAACCTAAACTAACTTACGCTAAGGACAACACACACATCCACGCCCGAGGGAGGGCTCGAACCGCTGACAGGGGCAGCCGCGCGAACCGTGGCAAGGCGCCCTAGACCACGCGGCTACCCCGAGCGGACCATAGTTGTTTGAGGAGCACAATGATGATCTCATCTTGCCCGTCAGAGTAGCCAAGAGCGCTAATGCGCTGCTTTCTGGACTCGGGTAGGCGCGCCGGCCCCGGATTGAATCCGCCCGCCGGATTAACGACGAGGGCCGGTGTGCCGGCCACCCTGGATGTGGTTTTTAGGCGGTTTTCCACATCCCTCTAGGTGAATACCGGGCTGGTCCCCACGTCCCGCATCAGTTATACGACTCACAGACATCTGAAACACATCCGCACTTTTCCATGATTTACACTAGACACAGACAGACTCTGATTCCATTCCGGGGGGTACGGGATGGCGGCAGGAAGGGCATGCGGCCACCCCTTCACATTAACATGCCAAATCCGATTTAACTATGCAATCCCCATGCACAATGCAGGACAAAGGCGCAAGCGATAGATAGGTAGATAGATGATCTCATCTTGATGTCTTGCCCACAAAATTCGCGTGATCTGAGCCAGATGGAACACATCTGAGACTCTATTGGTTGCCAGCTCCGTGCCCACAAGGCACTGGGTCAGAATTCACGGGAACTGTGTCACCTGGGAGTGGGCATCTCGTGACACATACCTCTGGAAACCTACCAAGGACGTGTCGAACCCATGTCATGCAGAATCGCTGATGTACTGAGTTATATAGCTGGACGAACACGCTGTTAAGCAGCTTGTCAGAATAGTTTGGCTCCTCGCTGTATATGTACCAACGATGTTCGTTGTTACCCACGAAACATAAATAAAGTTAAATGTTATGTTGTTCGGATAGGCGCATATGTTAAGAAGAGTATATGTTTCCAAACACTGTAAAACGAAAAATTCATTTCCCGTAAAGAGCAGTGACCTTTCAAGCGTAATTATTGTTTTTATGTTATACGTGATTTAACAGCTTCTGTTGAAAAGCATAGTTCGTCCTATGCTGTAAAGGCAAGGAAATATGTCACTCCGTGTTAATAAGCAATATGTACACTTTTGTCATCATTTTAAATCCTACTCTCGTATTTAATGTGAAGGCCACATCAATTTCTATAGTAATTTCAGAAAATACAGTTATATGTGCATGACATGCATCAGTCATATTGTAGTCGAGATAAGCTTGTGTAGCCCGTGTAACGCTGCAGTGAACAGTATAACTCAGTAGTATCACAACACATTCTCAAATTTTGGATACGATTTGACACTTAGAACGTTCTTCATTCCCACTCATCAAATACCAGTAGCATGAAAACTGTGATTCTTCGACACATTTTGCTTATATTTTTGTTTCTAAAGATTCAGAACTTTCAATTTGAAGCTGCTGCTCTACCTTAGAAACATGTGCGGTCTCGGAGCACGCTTCTTCAATAGAAACAGCTAAATATACTGTAGTGGTCTATGTATGATGAGCAGCACGATTGGCTCAAAATGGCGGCAGCCGGAAAGCTGGCCACACTTTCCCTACACAGATTTTCCAGCGAAACCTTCGTTGGTCCTGGCCCGTCCCCAGTCCTTACGAGGCTGTCAGGTTTATTGAGGACAGAACAGTTAAGCCCCCCCCCCCCCCCCCACGTAGGTAAGTTCTGGGTCACATAGGGGGGGGGGGGGGGGGGCAGTAAGCCGCCCAGATTCCAAGTGCCTACGTCCCTATCTTATGCTCAAGGCATGTGTCGATACGTTTGCTCTTTGAACTGTTTGAGATTTACTGGCGACCAAATGCCACACTCTAAGAAAAGTATACAAATAAATAATGAGGACACCAGCAATTCACTGGTTACCAACCGACTGAATCTACAAACTTGATCAAGTGTTGACTATCTTTGGGGCGAAGTGTGTGTGTGTGTGTGTGTGTGTGTGTGTGTGTGTGTGTGTCTGACAACAGGAGAACCGTGAGGCAGAGAAGCATCTGCAATACAGTATTTGCACTAGGAGGGAATTTCTCTTTAAGGCTGATGAAGCGCAAATAACCGACACTATCAAGATGTGAAGTACAAAATGGAACGATAGCATCTGAAACCACTAAGTTAATAGCAAGGCATTTATATTTTGTTTTTATGATCTCTTACATGTATTTTAAATTTTCTCTTGGCTGTGACACGTCGGTACTTATCGATAAGCGCATGATGAGGCAATCACCTATGTTCGGACTTTGGAGCTCTGACGGGGATGGGGAGGGGGGATGGAGGGGCACTGGCTGGGAAGGGGGAGGGAAGAGGGGGAGGCTCTGGCGCCGAAGTCGGTGGCGAAGGAGGTGGTTGTTGACTGGAGTGGGGCAAAACGGAAGCGCGGCGGGCTAGTAGGTTGAGGGAATTGGCCGGGAACAAGGGGTCTATAATACGTGGAGCCCTGTCAAGCAGTGTTACTGCAGAAGTACACTACTGGCCATCAAAATTGCTACACCTCGAAGATGACGTGCTACAGACGCGAAATTTAACCGACAGGAAGAAGACGCTGTGATATGCAAATGATTAGCTTTTCAGAGCATTCACACAAGGTTGGAGCCGGTGGCGACACCTACAACGTGCTGACACGAGGAAATTTTCCAACCGATTTCTTATACACAAACAGCAGTTGACCGGCGTTGCCTGGTGAAACGTTGTGTGATGCCTCGTGTAAGGAGGAGAAATGTGAACTATCACGTTTCCGTCTCTGATAAAGGTCGGATTGGAGCCTATCGCGATTGCGGTTTATCGTATCGCGACATTGTTGCTCGCACTGTTCGAGATCCAGTGACTGTTAGCAGAATATGGAATCGGTGGGTCCAGGAGTGTAAAACGGAACGCCGTGCTGGATCCCAACGGCCTCGTATCACTAACAGTCGAGATGACAGGCATCTTATCCACATGGCTGTAACGGGTCGGTTACGCTTGACGCTGCATCACAGACAGGAGCGCCTACGATGGTGTACTCAACGACGAACCTGGATGCACGAATGGCAAAACGTCATGTTTTCGGATGAATCCAGGTTCTGTTTACAGCATCATGATGGTCGCATCCGTGTTTGACGACATCGTGGTGAACGCACATTGGAAGCGTGTATTCGTCATCGCCATACTGGAGTATCACCCGGCGTGATGGTATGGGGTGCCATTGGTTACACGTCTCGATCACCTCTTGTTCGCGTTGACAGCACTTTGAACAGTGGACGTTACATTTCAGATGTGTTACGATCCCAGCGAAACCCTAAATTTGAGCAGGATAATGTACGACCGCGTGTTGTAGGTCCTGTACGGGGCTTTCTGGGTACAGAAAATGTTCGACTGCTGCACTGCCCAGCTCATTCTCCAGATCTCTCACCAACTGAAAATCTCTGGTCAATGGTGGCTGAGCATCTGGCTCGTCACAATACGCCAGTCACTACTCTTGATGAACTGTGGTGTCGTGTTGAAGCTGCATGGGCAGCTGTACCTATACACGCCATCCAAGCGCTGTTTGACTCAATGCCCAGGCGTATCAAGGCCGTTATTAAGGCCAGAGGTGGTTGTTCTGGGTACTGATTTCTCAGAATCTATGCACCCAAATTGCGTGAAAATGTAATCACATATTAGTTCTAGTACAATATATTTGTCCAACGAATACCCGCTTGCGATCTGCATTTCTTCTTGGTGTAGCAATTTTAATGTCCAGTAGTGCACATTGGGGAGTTCACAGGGGTGGCGTCTGCGAAATTATCCATAAGTCTGTGTATGATTACTCATTAATACGGGCCCATCGGATGAAAGTAACTGGTCGACATTCGTTTGAAAGAAGAGTGTTTTAGGGGTAAAGGGAAAAAAAGTGCCAAGGCAAGCGCCAAAGCAAGAAAACCTCCACGATAGTCTAACATTCTGCGTGGTGTCTGTTTGTTCTATATCGTGTCTCCCTACCACTTTCGCGCAACGACGCTCTGAGCGTGTTTTTTTAGGGAATTGACTAGTTTGAACCTAGGACCTGTTGCTGGTAAGGAGACGTCAGACCACACATGACATGTAGAGTTCAGAATAGTTCAGTGAGACTAGCGATGATATAACCAAATACTAAATGATTTCAGCGTCAGCTCCATTGCACTCCCTGTATAAGGATCTTAATACTAACTAGATTTAGTGGAAGGGGTTCAAGGCTTTCCTATTTTTAGTTAGCTGGTAAAATAACGTCGAAAAAGCAGTTAAGTTTACCACTGGAAATTTTATTCTACTCACAAAACATTGTTTATAAATTGCAGTATTGATAAAAGGAAATGTTTTAATACAGGATGGTAAAAACCAACTGCGTTCAACAAAAATGTGAACGAATATTCCCTGAATGGGTTGCCAAGTCCTCCAATGGATCGAAGGATGACGTATGCTATATCACATCTATAATCTAGGTTTAAATTAATTTTCACAAAAGAGAAATCTATCAAAATAGTCTACAGTGACCCTTAATTATCTTTAATTACTTATCTAACTTGTCGTAAATTACAGTGGCTGATGTGGCTCCTCAATAACTATATAACAGAAAAATCGTCGCGTTTCAGATTTTTGCTTCAAGTGGCAAATGTGAACACCATGAGCTTTAATTGACGATCGACACTAGTAGTACGCAAAAAGGAGGTGTAACAGATGAGACCTCTGCAGTTCTGAGTGAAGCTTTATGCGCTGTTATGCGGCATCGCGTGCGTTATTTCCTTGTCGGTGTTCGTTAGGGGGCGGCGAGCAGCACAGCTCCACTCACCTCGCCGTCTCGGAATCAGCTCTCTCGTAACTTCTCCTTACTACAATTTACCGAAGTTGGTTTAAAGAAACTATCTGGCTGTGTTTTCTCTGACCAAATAGGGTCTCAATGTTAACCTTAAGCTCCGCCTACAAAAATTCTGTCTATCCAATGAGAAATGTTATACTTTTCGTGGTAGGGCAATGTTTTTACAGTTTGGAACATATCAGAGACGCGAGAAAGTCTCACGCTAAAACTTGCAGCTGGTGTGGTCCTTTTAGTGTTATCGTAAGATCTATACTGTTCTTCTGGAGGGCTCTATCTTTTAACATGGGCTAGGGGTGGTCCTAGCGGTTAGCTAGAGAAGTGGGTGTCCGTCCCTTATCGTAGGGCCTTCTAGCTTAACACGGTTCTGCTCTCGGCTTCTGTTCTCGTTTCTCCCCTATGAACTGCGTCTGTCTCACGGTGGGAAGGTATGACATGCATTTAGGCATTCTTGTGTTAGTCTGTGGTATTCCATTTGCTCACTCGTTACTCGTATTACTTTGGTTAATTTAATGTCACGATTTATTCGGAGCTATGTGACATACTACTGGATTTGTTTATCATGTCAGGGTTTTCATGGAATGTGTTGGATTTGCCTGACACCTTAGTTCCGACGGATAGCAAGAGCGGTAGCGGATTTCTTGCTGTCTGCGACTTACCTTGCATGAGTAGGTTTTGTTAGTATAGGAGATCATGCAGCTCGATAACGTGTCATAACCATCTGAACGTGATAATGAGACCTGTCCGAATATGTGTGGCAGCACAGCTCGTTGCTATGGGGACGTACTGCTGTACCACTGTGTCGGCGGTACTGGGCACAGCAGCGGCTCCGGTCGTCGTCCGAGGTCTTCTGCCGAGCTGCAGTATTGGCAGCGGGCACCCCCCCCCCTTCCCCGCCCCGCTCCTCCCAACCCCACCACCAGGTTAGTGGTGAGGAAGACCCGACAGTGCTTATCTAGTGCCTATTGTGAAAGCATTCATCTACTCGAGTGTTGCTTCGTCAGTGCCTTGTGCTGCCATCCTTCATCTTCTTTCTTAGTTCTACATCACATGCCTGGGCATGTTCGTCAGGGGCCTTCTTAGGGGTTTTTGGAGTTGCCTGAGGAGTGGCTGTCTCCTTGGCTGCGTCCTCCTCGCGCTGGGGCAGTGGTAGAGGCAGGCATCCATCAGCCTGCTCGGACGCAGCTGCCGAAAGGTTTCTCCCCTCTCCGCAGCCAGAGCGGCTGCAGACGCAGTCCTCTCTGTGCCGTGACGGCGTTGAGGGCCGACGACGCTGCGCATTGCGGCGCGCATGTGGACGATCGTCTGCTGCTGCTGCTGCTGCTGCTGCGTCTTCTCAGTTCTCGCCCCACAATTCAGGGGACATTCTGGCCGCTGAGTGCAGGTGTTGGGAATTCGGTGGGGGGGGGGGGGGGGGGGGGGGGCTTCACTGCCGGCTGGCGTCGTCGTCTTCTCTTGCATATTTGTATTAGTGATCGGATAAACTGCGATTTTCCGATATCAGTGATTTCTATGGATGCGATTTGTCACAATTAAGAGTCGCAGTTAACGAATTCAAAACTTGTGGTCCTCCGCTAATTCTGCGAGTTATGTGATTTCTGTGACTTGTGCGATTTCTGCGCTTAACGCGATTTATCACCGTAGATGTAAGAAATGAACTCCAGAATGAGATTTTCACTCTGCAGCGCAGTGTGCGCTAATTTGAAACTTCCTGGCAGATTAAAACTGTGTGACCGACCGAAACTCGAACTCGGGACCTTGCCTTTCGCGGTCAAGTGCTCACACAGTTTTAATCTGCCAGGAAGTTTCATATTTGAGCACACTCCGCTGCAGAGTGAAAATCTCATTCTGGAAACATCTCCCAGGCTGTGGCTAAGCCGTGTCTCCGTAGTATCCTTTCTTTCAGGAGTGCTAGTTCTGCAAGGTTCGCAGGAGAGCTTCTGTAAAGTTTGGAAGGTAGAAGACGAGATACTGGCAGAAGTAAGGCTGTAAGATCGGGTGTGAATCGTGCTTCGGTAGCTCAGATGGTAGAGCACTTGCCCGCGAAAGGCAAAGGTCCCGAGTTCGAGTCTCGGTCGGTCACACAGTTTTAATCTGCCAGGAAGTTTCAAGAAATGAACTGTGTCAATGTAACCGAGACACATGTTCTCGCCTGTATAGGCAATTATTTATGAGGGCCTAATGTAACATTTCAGTGACCCTACTGACGAAAAGTTACCTGAAGTGGTATTATTAATATTTCCAACGATTCTTCCTCAGTTGTTACATGGTATACGAAAGAAACACTTACCCACAGACAAAGTATTAAGTATGTTTTACGTATGTTCTTCCTTTGGGTTTAGTTTTATATTAATGGAACAAGTGTGAAAATATTGATAGTGTGATGTTGAGAATTATAACACAAATTGTTGTAACTGCGACCGGGACGGTCGCGGGGTAGCAATGCAAGGCGGGACCCGCGGAGAGGCCGGCGAACAACAACACAATGGGAGAGGACGGACACGACCAACGAAGGACAGAACGAACACAACAAGATCGAACCACGGAGTCACAAGGAAACAAGCACATCCACTCGTACACAGAACAAGGAAGTAAATTGTCTAACGTGAGGCGAGGCGCGGTGTCAACGAGAGATTAGACTGGCTGGCTGAGCTTTTTTTTTTGTTGAGTTTCGATTCCCCCCCCCCCCCCCCCCCCCCGAAGGGGGCGGGCTGGCAGCAGCTTAGTATGCCGGCCACTCTTCAGCCAACAGACTTTGTTTTAAAAAGATGAAGATAATAAATAATAAAAACAGGCGATAAAATCGGATACTTAAATGGTAACATGGTAATTGGTAACAACGTGGAACTTAAAACATAGAACAAAGGGATGATGGTGCTAATAAAATACATATGAAGCAGACAGGTAAAGTAATAGACAGACAGTTAAAAAACACGGCGACAGTCTGGTTTCTGTTAGCAAAAGACAAAATTCACACCCAGCGACAGCATGGTTTCTGTTCGCAACACTTTGGAAAGACGAAACAACACTGAACATTCACTTGTACACTGCACTAAAAAGTTGGCAAATATGACATACCACAGCCGAGAGCAGGTGGTGGGAAACTGGACAGATGATGGGAAAATAATAAGGGCAGGGGGAGGAGAGGAAAAACGAATGGGGGGGAAAGGAGCCGATGGAGGATGAGGACCCATAAGAGGGGTGGGGAGTGCTGGGAAGACACGACAGGGAGTGGGGAAGGCAGAGGAGGGGGATAAAAAAGGACTCGGGGGGGAAGGAGGTAGGGAGAGGTTCGGCGGGGAGAAAACAGGATGGAAGGGGGGGATGAGGGAGCACAGGTAAAAGGACAGAAGAAAGGAGGGGGGGTGAGGATCAGAGTTGATAGGAGGGATAAATGGAGGGAGAGAGGGCATCATCTGGGAGGGGGAGTTGATGGAAGCCACCTTGGCAAAGGAGATGAAGGGTGTGGAGATGGAGGGTGGGGGGGGGGGGGACACAACAGTGAAGGCATGGGAGGGGGTGATGACGGGAGAGGAGAGGAGCAACCAGGGGTGAGGGGGATAAAGGCAACACGAGGTGTAGAGTACGCAGATATGTTCAAGGAATAGGAGCAGATTGGGGAAAGGAATGAGGTCCTAGAGGATCTGTGTGGGGGACAGGAAGTGTATACGGAAGGCGAGGCGGAGTGCGCGATGCTCAAGGATCTGGAGAGACTTATAGAATTTGGGGAGGGGGGGGGGCAGATATCCAGGCAGGACTGGCATAACAGAGGATGGGACAGATGAAGGATTTGTAGGTGTGGAGGATGATAAAGGGGTGCAACCCCCATGTCCGGCCAGAGAGGAAGTTTGAGGAGTTGGAGGTGGTTGTGGGCTTTGGATTGGATGGAGCAGATATGAGGGATCCAGGTGAGGTGATGGTCAATGGTGAGGCCAAGGTAGGTGAGGGTGGGGGAGAGGCAGACAGGTCGGGCACAGACAGTTGGGGAGAAATCCAGGAGGTGGAAGGAGTGAGTAGTACGACCTACAATGATTGCTTGGGTCTTGGAAGGATTGATTTTCAGGCGCCACCGACTACACCATGCAGCAAAAAGGTCAAGATGATTCTGGAGAAGGCATTGCGACCGTTGAAGGGTAGGAGCGAGGGCGAGGAATGCGGTGTCATAGGCATACTGCAAGAGGTGTACTGGAGGGGGAGCGTTGGGGCATATCTGCCGTATACAGGAGGTAGAGGAGAGGGTAGAGGACAGAGCCCTGGGGCCCACCTGCAGAGGGGTAGAAGGTGTGGGAATTGGCATTATGGACGGTAACATAGGAACATAGGAAGGGCGGCGGGAGAGGAAGGAGGCCATCAGATGGATGTAGTTGACAAGAAGAGCGTAGGTTTGGAGTTTAAACAGGAGACTGGGATGCCAGACACGGTCATAAGCCTTTTCAAGGTCGAGGGAGATAAAAATTGCGGAGCGACAGGAGTTCAGCTGGAGGGAAAGAAGACGAGTGAGGCGTAGGAGTTGGTCGTCGGCAGAGAAGGAAAGTCGAAAGCCACATCGGATGTCGGCGAGGAGGTGGTGGCGGTGGAGGTGGTGATGGTGATGGATATGTCGGATAAGAATGGATTCCAAGAGCTTGTTGAACACCAATGTGAGACAGATAGGACGATAGGAAGAGGCATCAGATGGAGGCTTGTTGGGTTTGGAGAACATCAGGATATGGTAGGTTTCCCACAGGTCGGGGTAGAAGCCGATGGCAAGGATGACATTGTAGAGGTTGGCAACGACTGAAAGGAAGGAGAAAGGGCAGTGTCTGAGGTGGCAGTAGGTAACGCGGTTGTGGCAGGGAGCAATGTTGCGTTTAGTGCGGAGTGTGAGGCTGACATCCTGTGTAGTGATGGGAGTATTAAGTTCAGATGGTGGTGTGTGGCCCAAGTACTGGAAGCTAGGAGCAAGGGGAGGAACAGAGGTGTTCGTAGGGTCGATGACGTCAGGGAAGAGGGAATAATCAAATTGGGGATCATCTGGTATCGAAAAACATCAGAGAGGTGAGAGGCAAAGTGGTTGGCCTGACTGAGGTTGTCAGGAAAGGGATGGTCATCAAGGAGGAGAGGGTACAGGGGGTGGGGCGGTTCCCAGTAAGGCGATGGAAAGCAGACCAATACTTGGAAGAGTTTACTGGGAGTGTGGTGTTGAGTTGTGTACATGTCTGGCGCCAGGCGCGGCGTTTCTTCGCAGTAAGCAGGTTGCGGATGTGTCGTCGTAATTGCCGGTGGTGGGTAAGTGTGTCCCGGTCACGAGTGCGGAGAAAAGAGCGGTAGAGGCGTCGGGACTCTCAAAGGAGAAGGACAGCCTGTGGAGGCAGGGCGGGGCAGGGAGGGTGGACGGCTTTGGTGGGGACATGGGTGGCGACGGCGTCAGACAAGGTCTGGTGTAGGAAGGCGGCAGTGCGAGAGATGTCATCAGGAGATTGGAAGGTAAGGTTGTAGCCTTCAACCTGGGTGTGAATGGAGTCCCGGTAGGCATCCCAGTTGGCACAGGAGTAATTGTGGACAAGTTTAGGAGGGATGTCAGGGTGAAGAGCGGGGCGGCGATGGCGACCACTACAGATAGTGAGAACAGGAGCACCGTCACTGCCTATGAGGTCAAGGACATTTGCGGTGATGCGCCCAAGGAGGTTGGGAGAGGCAAGGACCACATCAGGGGTGGTGTTGGATTCGGGTCGGATGTGCTGGGGGAGGGGAACCAGGTCTCCCTGGAGGGTGGTGATAAACCGATTCCACCACTGGAGGTCGGCAGGATCACGGCTGTGGATATTGAGGTCGGCGCTGGCTGAGCGAGAGGCAGGCGTTTAAGTAGTCTATCGGGGGCGCTGCTATTGGCCGCTGGAACCACGTGTTCCACTGTGGCGCCCTCACACTAAGAGCGAGCCAGGAGGCGCACGCCGCCACAGCTTACGGCACTATGGTGCAGAGACCTCTATGGGTCTTCGACGTCCATGACGTCTGGCACTGATTCAAATTCCGCGGCGCGCGGTACCAGACAAATACCACACAGTACCATAGAAGTTCATGTTTAGAATACGGATTCTAACCACCTTGTTACGTTCACAAGTATCTGAACCACATTCTCAGTCACTGGATATAGCAATAATTCAAAATGTCAGTGACAACAGAACTGGAAAAGGTACCACAGTTCGTGAATAAACGTAGGGGCATCGTTTATGCA
The DNA here is from genome assembly GCF_023897955.1 of Schistocerca gregaria. Lineage (NCBI taxonomy): Eukaryota > Metazoa > Arthropoda > Insecta > Orthoptera > Acrididae > Schistocerca > Schistocerca gregaria. Next base: position 77,326,200 of record NC_064931.1, read on the forward strand.
AAGTGTGAAACCTCTCCACACTTAACTGCTTTCATTCCCAGAAGTATTAGCAGTTGTAAAATGTGAATTATATTGCTAATAATTAGTACCAGTATAAAAATTTAATAATCTTCGGGATTTTCCAGACGCAGTTCCCATTTCGATTACTGACTGCTCTATGTGCTCATCCACATCTAGAAGAGATAATCGTGAAGATTCAAAACGACCCTTGTAGAATTCGCAGTGTATAAGAGTCATAATTGATAACAAAAGTGTCCAAAATGAGTATTTGTATTGTGCCATTGAGAAGTCATTTTGTGACTTGAAAGGGATGATAAATTAATGTGAACTATACTGTGAGTGAATTAAGAAAATTGCAGTCTGATCTTTCATCCCGTACCCCAACATTTTCTGCCATGTATTTAGTGAAAAAGACTTGCTAGAGTGTGATACTGATCCGTCCATCTCTCCAACCTTGAACGTTGGTTGTGATGACAGTGAGACCTATAGCGTTGCCCAAGGTCTAGGTTATGCTGGAAGGTTGCGTGTGTTAAGGTTGATGATGTGCAAGTGAAAATAGTGGAAAGCTCTGGATCTTACAGTGACAAGTTGACGTTGGGAATATTACTAGTGTAATATTTGAAAATATAGACAAGTTTAACTGCGTATTGTAGTGTCGAAAAAAAATGTTCTTCTTGTGAAAACAGTTGTTAAGCATGTGGTAAAATTTACATAGTAGACACCAGATTGCAAAAAAATGTTCCAATGTGTGTGAAATCTTATGGGACTTAACTGCTAAGGTCATCAGTCTGATCTTACACATTACTTAACCTAAATTAACCTAAGGACAAACACACACACACCCATGCCCGAGGGAGGACTCGAACCTCCGCCGGGATCAGCTGCACAGTGTATGACTGCAGCGGCAGAGACCGCTCGGCTAATCCCGCGCGGCACCAGATTGCTTTTTTAGTAGTTTATGTACAATATATGTGTGTGTTACGCATCAAAATACTCGTCGGAGCCTTATGCATGATCTATTTTTGAAATTACCCTGTAGTGTCAACTAATGAAGAGTCACGAAAATTCCAGGTCTGTCTATTAGTAGAACCTTTACTCGGTCTTCGCATTTCTCAGCTGCTCCAATTCTCAGCCGAGTATAAAACTTTCCTCAGAGCAAATTAGCTTCTTGGTTCATTTCTGCGACCATAAACATGTAATATATCCATATCATGAGATACAAGGTTCATAGAATGAAGTACGGCATCTAATGTTAACTGCGCTTTTAAAATTGCTACTTGCGACTTGTCACGGAAATCGCAATTTATTTCGTACTTCTACTTTGTGATTGAGAAACTGGAGCGTAAAAATGAAATGTGGAACTATTTCCTAACATAAAACTTTTTGCATAAAGTAGGCCTAATAGGCGTTTGACATTGTCACTTCGTGAATTATATTCTGTCGTGTTATTTATATAAATGAGGTAGATAAAAATGACCATTTGTGCCAAAACAGTCTCGCTTATTTGGCGTGTGTTACAACTGCTGCAGTATTAGTAAAGCCTGTTTCGTTTTATATAGCAGACAGTGACAAAGTAGAGGTAATCAAATCGAGAAACGGCATCAGTCTTGGGTAATATTCGTAGTAACAGCTCAATACTAGACAACGACATTTTAACTTTCATGTAGAAAAACGATTGATATACTTCGATGAGATAATAGATTCTTTCGCAGAAAGGTAAGCACGCCGTATAAAACTATAGCAACGTAAAAGAGGAAAAAATGCTGGGACCCCAGGATTAAAGAAATGTGTACTGTGTTGCTTGTCTCTTGTCTTCACTGGTTTTATGTTTGTTATATTTAATTTTATGTCACACAGAAAAGAAAGTTGTTAGCTAATAGGCAATAAAGAGTGCAAGTTTTCTGAAGCGTTCTTATTCTCCTGGTAACAAATAATCCCACCCAGTATTAATTGTGAGTCTTTTAAGGAGGGTGGGGGAGGGTGTCAAACCGGCCGACTGGGAACATGAGTGGTGCCACAAGACATTTCATTTTCCACTATCCTGAATATACACTATGTTATCAAAAGTATCCGGACACCCCCAACACATACCTTTTTTATATTAGGTGCATTGTGCTACCACTTACTGCCAGGTACCCCATATCAGTGACCTCAGTAATCGACATCGTGAGAGAGCAGACTGGGGCGCTCCGCGGAACTCACGGACTTCGTACGTGGTCAGATGATTGGGAGTCACTTGCGTCACACGTCTGTACACGAGATTTCCAGACTCCTAAACATCACTAGGTCCACTGTTTCCGATCTGATAGTGAACTGGAAACGTGAAGGGACACGTACAGCACAAAAGCGCACAGGCTGACCTCGTCTGTTGACTGACAGAGACCCCCGACAGTTGAAGAGGGTCGTAATGTGTAATAGGCACACATCTAACCAGACCATCACACAGGAATTGCAAACTGCATCAGGATGCACCGCAAGTACTATGACAGTTAGGCGGGAGGTGAGAAATCTTGGATTTCGTGGTCGAGCGGCTGATCATATGCCACACACCACGCAGGTAAATGCCAAACGACGCCTCGCTCGGTGTAAGGAGCGTAAACACGGGACTATTGAACAGCGGAAAAACATTGTGTGGAGTGGCGAATCACGGTACACAATGTGGTGATCTGATGGCAGGGTGTAGGTACGGCAAATGTCCAGTGAACTTCTTTTGCGAGCGGAGGCGGTGGTGTTATGTTTCAAATGGTTCAAATGGCTCTGAGCACTGTGGGACTTAACTTCTGAGGTCATCAGTCCCCTATAACTTAGAACTACTTAAACCTAACTAACCTAAGGACATCACGCACATCCATGCCCGAGGCAGGATTCGAACCTGCGACAATAGCGGTCGCGCGGTTCCAGGTGGTGTTATGGTGTGGTTATGTTTTTCATGGAGGGGGCTTGCACCTCTTGTTGTTTTGCGTGGCACTATCACAGCACAGGCCTACATTGATATTTTAAGCACCTTCTTGCTTTCCACTGTTGAAGAACAACTCTGGGATGGCGATTACATTTTTCAACACGATCGAGCACCTATTCATAATGCACAGCCTGTGGCGGAGTGGTTACACGACAATAACATCCCTGTAATGGACTGGCCTGCACATAGTCCTGAGCTGAATCCTACAGAACAGGTTTAGGATGTTTTGGAACGCCGTCTTCGTACCAGGTCTTCCCGACCGACATCGATACCTCTCCTCAATGCCGCACTCCGTGAAGAATGGGCTGCCATTCCCCAAGAAACCTTCCAGCACCTGACTAAATGTATGCCTGCGAGAGTGGATACTGTCGTCAAGGCTAAGGGTGGGCCAACACCATACTGAATTCCAACATTACCGATAGAGGGCGTCATTTTCAGCCAGGTGTCCGGATACTTTTGAGCACATGGCTTCCATTACAAAATATACACATCTGAATTCCGCAGTGCGAAATACAGTGACGTGCGACAGAGGCTGTGTGAGGAGGCGTAACACTGCATTTTGGCACATTTAACACCAAATAACATGTCTTACATTTTCTCAAACATATATTTTTTATATGTCAAACTCTCCCTAAAGATGTGCGCTACAAAATGAAAGCATTTTTGCATAATCATTTTCTTAACTTTTTGACGTGCTACCTCAAACGCTGGAGGTAAGTCCGGGGCTCTATTAAGTTTTTGCCCCAGTTTGGAAATATCGTATATCCGGCGCTGGATTTTACTAATAAACTTCAGTTTTACATCAGAACGCTTTTGATTCAAAAGCAGTTTGACCCACACACATCATTCTTCGCTACAGCTAAGATTATGATCAATGATTTGTCCTGAGACAACGGAATACTTCCGGTACTATAAAAAAAAGGGAAGTCTGTAGTACTTGTGCACAGATAGATTTGGTAATAACTGTCACTATGTTAGAAGTGGCTTTGAGAAGAATATATACATAAAAAAATCCCGGTTACACGTAAAGATACCAAACTGACTACTATTGGTCAAAGCTTGGTATATAAATCGAAATAAACTGAGCCACAGCTACCCTGGTGTTCATGTAGACAGTGCCCACACACCTGTCTAGAAAAATGTAATTTACATTTAAGAAGATGATAAGAAAGGACAATGTAGGACAAAATTTTAATAAATTGCGAAATCAACAAACATTAAAGAAATATGCAGAGGGATACTAATACATTCATGGAAGCTAATAATAGTGACAAGGTCTGGAATTTGTTGAAACAAGTATCATTGAGACAGAGATAAAAGCTTTGGGGAATAAGCATATCGAACCAAGAAAACCTTGGATTATTGAGGAAATACTAGATCTCTTACATCAAAGAAAACTGTATAAGAAGGAAAATACAGAAGAAAGCCAAATGCAATAGAGAACAGTACTGAATGTCATTGTGACAAAATGTAAAGTGGACAAAGAAGAACGGACGAAGGAAGTTATGCGGAGTATAGAGGATGATGTAGTAGAAAGAAGAACAGATAAAGCATACAGTACGACAAAATCACTGTGTATTTAGCGAAGAATAACTATGACAGAAGATAAGACTGCACAACCATTTATTGATACAGAAGATATGACAGACCGGTGGAAGTTGTATCTTGAAGACCTCTACTACGATGAGGAAGTGTTGGAAAATACAGACTATCTAGAACCTGAATTATGGTGGGAGAAGATAATAAGCGGCCGATAATCATACGAAAAGAAATAGATCTATTACTTAAGCAGCTGAAGGATAAGGAAGCAACAGGAACATACGATATCCCAACACCACTTCCGAAGAGAATAGGTGAAAACGTGAAACAAGAGCTGTACAACATCACTGTAAGAAGCTTTTTAATGGATAAATCCCGGAAGACTTTTGCTAAAAATAGGACAAGTCACCTTACAGAAGAAATGAAATGTGAGTAACTGTTCGAACTACAGGACACTAACAATGTTGTCGCACGTATTAAAAATATTGCTCAATGCAATTAAGAACACGATTAAAAAGGAAACTCAAGAACATACATCTCAGGATCAGTTTCGTTTCACATCAGCAAAGAGAACTAGAGAAGTTCTCCTAGCAGTAAAAAGTAATCAAGGAAGAAGACCGAGTGTTAACAGGGAGACGTACGCTGTATTCGTGGATATAGGGAAAGCCTTCTTTAATACGAACTTGAAGTAGCTACTTAAGACCATGAAAAACATGACAGAGACAGAAGACTCACTCCACTGGTGTACAAAAACCAAAACGTAGGAGAAACGTTAATGAAAAAGTAAAACTGCATCCATTATAAGAGGAGTGAGACAAGGTTGCGCACTATCCCCGTACTCATTCAATATGTTAGTTGAGGAGACCATATCCAAATTCAAGCAAAAGACAAAAGGTATTAGAATCAACGGACAAGAAATACACTTTATAAGGTTTGCAGGTAACATTACATTAGCTGCAGATTTGGAGAAGTAACTAACAAGGACCGGCCGCGGTGGTCTAGCGGTTCAGGCGCTCAGTCCGGAACCGCGCGACTGCTACGGTCGCAGGTTCGATTCCTGCCTCGGGCATGGATGTGTATGATGTCCTTAGGTTAGTTAGGTTTAAGTAGTTCTAAGTCTACGGGACTGATGACCACAGATGTTAAGTCCCATAGTGTTCAGAGCCATTTGAACCATTTTTTGAACTAACAAGGAAAACTCCTCATCGCGTCCCCTCGGATTTAGTGGTAAGATGGCCTATCAAAAACTGAATACAGATCAAGCCCGAAAAAAGAAGGAAAATAGAAACAATGAACGGTCCAAGAACAGGAAGTGCAATAAAGAGCAGGCTAAAACAGCAACGGCGTCATTGGTACGTAATCATGGTGTGGGACTGCCAAGCGAGCGAGCGAGCTGTGTTCAAAGCTCCCTCGTGTTATTTATTTACTTTTTTTCACAGCCGTCCGATCACTAAAATGTTTGTTCTCTTTCTGTAGTCTTGGCGGTTGTCATACTATTCATTGGTAATAGAATATGAGTCATTTGGTAAGAATACGTTACCATCGCAAGTATATGTGATGAATAGGGAGAGCAGGCGAGATACCATATAGACGTCTCAGAGAAATGAAAACAACAAATAAACGGGTGTGAATTATGCTACAACAAAGGAATTCAAGAGTAAAAACTTCCAAAACCGAACGCAACTTCAAAAACGTTAAAAACATATGTTTTGACAGAGCACAGAGAAACTATTTGATTGTGAAACTGTTGAGTTAATTTTTTGCACCTTATGTGACAAAATGTTATGTTTTCATCATTTCCTTGGGAGTGGTCACACTCACATTCATACGAACGCCTATATCCGGCAAGGTGCAAGGAGGTATATCTCACTCACTTAGTAGTCGTACAAATTAGGTGTTTCGATAAAAGATTCCTATCATATGACACACGTACTGTCACGAATGCCGTGTATGACACACAAGGCGTGTTTTCCGGTGGAGGATTCGGTTGACTTGTGACCTTGTCATCAAACGTTTCCTTACGGCTGCTAATAGAGTAGTTGTGCAGAATCAACTGTCACTATAGGTCCATACCTTACATCTCGGTGTTTCAAACAGACGTTACACCACAACACAGACTCGATTTGAATAAAGCGAATAGCGAAAATAAAATATTTGTCTCGTGCGACGTTTGAACACTTATTTAGATTTTTTTGTGTCTCTTGATTTTTATTGTCTTTCATAGGTGCTAGACACAACATACAGAAACTAAAAGTGCTATTCAACACATCCTAACGCCTTCTAGAATTAAAGAGTTCACTAGAAAAAGAAAGGAAAACGGGACCGTGCAACGGCGCTGTTGGCGTGTATCCAGGTCGGCTTCTCGTTAACTTAAAAACTATGTATAGTCGCCTGAATGCATCAGGCATGAACGTCAGTTACTGAACGTTGAGCTGTCTCCTCATTTCACTTCTCATACCCGGAACGCCCCACTAGCCGGAGGGCCCGGGAACAACGAACCCAGGTAACTGGAAGAACATGTTCTATATTTCACATGTTGTTGTTGTGGTCTTCAGTCCAGAAACTGGTTTGATGCAGCTCTTCATGTTACTCTATCCTGTGCAAGCTTCTTCATTTCCCAGTACCTACTGCAACCTGCATCCTTCTGAATCTGTTTAGTGTATTCATCTCTTGGTCTCCCTCTATGATTTTTACCCTCCACGCTGCCCTCCAATACTAAGTTGGTGATCCCTTGATGCCTCAGAACATGTCCTACCAACCGACCCTTCTTCTAGTCAAGTTGTGACACAAATTTCTCTTCTCTCCAATTCTATTCAGTACCCACTCATTAGTTATGTGATCTACTCATCTAATCTTCAGCTTTCGTCTGTAGCACCACATTTTGAAAGCTTCTGTTCTCTTCTTGTCTAAACTGTTTATCGTCCATGTTTTACTTCCATACATGGCTACACTCCATACAAATACTTTCAGAAACGACTTCCTGACACTTAAATCTATACTCTATGTTAACAAATTTCTCTTCTTCAGAAACGCTTTCCTTGCAATTGACAGTCTACATTTTGTATCCTCTCTACTTCGATCATCATCAGTTATTTTCCTCCCCAAATAGCAAAATTCATTTACTACTTTAAGCGTCTCATTTCCTAATCTAATTCCCTCAGCATCACCCGATTTAATTCGACTACATTCCATTATCCTCGTTTTGCTTTTGTAGATGTTCATCTTATATCCTCCTTTCAAGACACCGTTCATTCCGTTCAGCTGCTCTCCAAGGTCCTTTGCTGTCTCTGACAGAATTACAATGTCATCGGTGAACCTCAAAGTTTTTATTTCTTCGCCATGCATTTTAATTCCTATTCCGAATTTTTCTTTTGTTTCCTTTACTGCGTGCTCAATATACAGATTGAATAGCTGCGGGGATAGGCTACAGCCCTGTCTCACTCCCTTCCCAACCAGTGCTTCCCTTTCATGCCCCTCGACTCTTATAACTGCCATCTGGTTTCTGTACAAATTGTAAATAGCCTTTCGCTTCCTGTATTATACCCCTGCAACCTTCAGAATTTGAAAGAGAGTATTCCAGTCAACATTGTCAAAAGCCTTCTCTATGTCTACAAATGCTAGAAACGTAGGTTTGCCTTTCCTTAATCTATTTTCTAAGATACGTCGTAGGGTCAGTATTGCCTCACGTGTTCCAACACTTCTACGGAATCCAAACTGATCTTCCCCGAGGTCGGCTTCTACCAGTTTTTCCATTCGTCTGTAAGGAATTCGTGTTAGTATTTTGCAGCCGTGGCTTATTAAGCTGATAGTTCGGTAATTTTCACATCTGTCAACGCCTGCTTTCTTTGGGATTGGAATTATTATATTCTTCTTGAAGTCTGAGGGTATTTCGCCTGTCTCATACATCTTGCTCACCAGATGATAGAGTTTTGTCAGGGCTGGCTCTCCCAAGGCTATCAGTAGTTCTGATGGAATGTTGTCTACTCCTGGGGCCTTGTTTGGACTTAGGTCTTGCAATGCTATGTCAAACCCTTCACGCACTATCAAATCTCCCATTTCATCTTCATCTACATCCTCTTCCATTTCCATACTATTTTCCTCAAGACCATCTATATACTCCTTCCACCTTTCTGCTTTCCCTTCTTTCCTTAAAACTGGGTTTCCATCTGTGCTCTTGATATTCATGCAAGTGGTTCTTTTTTCTCCAAAAGTCTCTTTAATTTTCCTGTAGGCAGTATCTATCTTACCCCTAGGGATATAATCCTCTACATCCTTACATTTGTCCTCTAGCTATCCCTGCTTAGTCATTTTGCACTTCCTGTCGAACTCATTTTTGAGATGTTTGTATTCCTTTTTGCCTGCTTCATTTACATCATTTTTGTATTTTCTCCTTTCATCAATTAAATTCAATATCTCTTCTGTTACCCAAGGATTTCTATTACCCCTCGTCTTTTTACCTACTTGATCCTCTGCTGCTTTCACTATTGCATCCCTCAATGCTACCCATTCTTCTTCTACTGTATTTCCTTCCCCCATTCTTGTCAATCGTTCCCTAATGCTCTCCCTGAAACTCTCTACAACCACTGGTTCTGTCAGTTAATCCAGGTCCCATCTCCTGAAATTCTCACATTTTTGCAGTTTCTTCAGTTTTAATCTACAATTCAGTTCGTGGTCACGCACATGTGCCCCTGGAAATGCCTTACAATTTAAAACCTGGTCCCTAAATCTCTGTTTCACCATTATATAATCTATCTGAAACCTTCCAGTGTCTCCAGGCTTCTTCTATGTACACAGCCTTCTTTCATGATTCTTAAACCACGTGTTAGCTATTATTAAGTTATGCTCTGTGCAAAATTCTACCAGGCGGCTTCATCTTTCATTTCTGACCCCATTCCATCTTCACCTACTATGTTTTCTTCTCTTCCTTTTCCTACTATCGAATTCAAGTCACCCATGACTATAAAATTTCGTCTCCCGTTACTATCTGAATAATTTCTTTTATCTCATCATACATTTCATCAATCTCTTCGTCATCTGTGGAGCTAGTTTGCATAGAAACTTGTACTACTGTAGTAGGCGTGGGCTTCGTGTCTATTTTGTCCATAATATTGCTTTCACTATGATGTTTGTAGTAGCTTACCAAACTCTTACTTTTTTTATTCATTATTAAACCTAATCCTGCATTACCCCTATTTGATTTTGTATTTATAACTCTGTATTCACCAGACGTGAAGTCTTGTTCCTCCTGTCACCGAACTTCACTAATTCCCACTATATCTAACTTCCTGTCACCGAACTTCACTAATTCCCACTATATCTAACTTTAACCTATCCATTTCCCTTTTCAAATTTTCTAACCTACTTTCCCGATTAAGGGATCTGACATTCCACGCTCCGCCCCGTACAACGCCAGTTTTCTTTCTCCTGATAACAACGTCCTCCTCAGTAGTCCCCCAAAAATGATTCAAATGGCTCTAAACGCTATGGGACTTAACATCAGAGGTCATCAGTCCCCTAGACTTAGAACTACATAAACCTAACTACCCTAAGGACGACACACTCATCCATGCCCGAGGCAGGATTAGAACCTGCGACCGTAGCAGCAGCGCGGTTCCGGACTGAAGCACCTAGAACAGCTCGGCCACAGCGGCCGACGAGTAGTCCCCGCTCTGAGATCCGAATGGGGGACTATTTTACCTCCAGAATATTGTACCTAGGAAGACGCCATCATCATTTAACCATACAGAAAAGCTGCATGCTCTCGGGAAAAATTACGGCTGTGGTTTCCCCTTGCTTTCAGCCGTTCGCAGTACCAGCACAGCAAGGCCGTTTATTAGTGTTGCAAGGCCAGATCAGTCAATCTTCCAGACTGTTGCCCCTGCAACTACTGAAAAGGCTGCTGCCCCTCTTTAGGAACCACACGTTTGTCTGGACCCTCAACAGATACCCCTCCGTTGTGGTTGCACCTACGGTACGGCTATCTGTATCGATTAGGTACGCAAGCCTCCCCACCAGCGGCAACGTCCATGGTTCATGGGGGGCATTTAACGTGTAGCCGCAAGATATCATGTTGCTCTTGCAGTACATACCAGAAGTCTATGACGTTCTTGTCATCGGTGCGATACAAATAATACATCGCCATTCCCTTTATCCAGTTTACGGCGTTTGCCCTGTCTGTGGGAAAGTATACTTTGTCTGGGAACAGTAGGTCGCCATGTGCGCCGTACGCAGTAAAAGGGCCAGCATTTTCCTCGTTAGAAGCCAACAGTCGATTGCCGTGCGATAAACCAAATGGTGCTCGTCGGAGTCGTCGATCGTGCAGTACGGGCATATCAGCATTTCGACCAGATGAATAGAGTGCATTGGTTGACGGTTCGGGAATTTGCCGTTCATCACTACATACCACAATGGGCGTACCTGTGTAGGGAGGGATGGAAGATGGACCGCTCTTCATATTCTCTGCACTGTATCGCCGGGTACTTCTTTTCGGCCACATTGCGAGATTGTTGCTGAAGGAAGCTTCGATATATGTCTTTCATTGTGAGCAGCCTGGTCTCCGGCAAACTGTCCGACGAAAAAGTCCCGAAGGTGTGAAGGCGGTGCCGTGATGTGGCCTTCATTGTCTGGTGGACAGAGTGAATGGGGAGCCACTTCGTTGATCACAGCGCCTATTAATGTGACGTGCTCGATTCTCCAATGCATCGTACTAAGAAATAGCGCATGCGCCCTGTTCTTCACGTTTACGACTCCGATGCCTCCTCCTCTCGGTGACAGCGTCAAGGTACCGTAGCGGATGTTGAGGAGGAGGTTAGAACTTACGAAATGTTCGCCGACTAGTCTTGACGCCATCGTGGTGGGCAACGGCAGTATGTGCGCCAAATGACTTATTTTCGGTACCAAGTAGACGTCGACATAATGTGCGCGCTGGAACATATCTATGGCGCGCAGTGCGTGTTGTGCCAATGTGCGAATCTGTACAGTAGCCGTCGATAATTATCCACCGCTGTACGTCGTACGTTTCCACGGAATACCACTCCCAAACACTTGAGTGTGGGGACCTTGGTGATGGTCACTAGTGCCCCTGGTGATAGCCCTCTGCCCACTCCATACATCGGGTCTTTCGTAGGTTGATGACACTACCCGCCACCGCTCCATACTGCTGGAGCCATTCCAGCGCCGCCTGGATTTCGTCTCCTGACTTGACAATAAGAACGACGTCGTCGGCGTATGCGTCGCATTGGAAAGATGCGGTCCGTAGTTGGACGCTTTCAAGTCGTCGTCGGAGGCCGTGTAGTGCAGGTTCAAGAGCGACTGCAAATAAGGTGGCCGAAAGGGTGCAACCTTGCCGCACTGGGCGCTGGATCGTGAAACGTTCGGAGCTAACTACGTTCACCAAAATCTCAAGTTTGCGCCATGAATCAACCTCATGATCGTGTCCACAAGCTTGAGGGGGTTTCTCATCCGTTCCATGACCCCTCGGAGGAACACATGGTCCACTCAGTCGAAAGCGTGATCGAAATACACTCCTGGAAATTGAAATAAGAACACCGTGAATTCATTGTCCCAGGAAGGGGAAACTTTATTGACACATTCCTGGGGTCAGATACATCACATGATCACACTGACAGAACCACAGGCACATAGACACAGGCAACAGAGCATGCACAATGTCGGCACTAGTACAGTGTATATCCACCTTTCGCAGCAATGCAGGCTGCTATTCTCCCATGGAGACGATCGTAGAGATGCTGGATGTAGTCCTGTGGAACGGCTTGCCATGCCATTTCCACCTGGCGCCTCAGTTGGACCAGCGTTCGTGCTGGACGTGCAGACCGCGTGAGACGACGCTTCATCCAGTCCCAAACATGCTCAATGGGGGACTGATCCGGAGATTTTGCTGGCCAGGGTAGTTGACTTACACCTTCTAGAGCACGTTGGGTGGCACGGGATACATGTGGACGTGCATTGTCCTGTTGGAACAGCAAGTTCCCTTGCCGGTCTAGGAATGGTAGAACGATGGGTTCGATGACGGTTTGGATGTACCGTGCACTATTAAGTGTCCCCTCGACGATCACCAGAAGTGTACGGCCAGTGTAGGAGATCGCTCCCCACACCATGATGCCGGGTGTTGGCCCTGTGTGCGTCGGTCGTATGCAGTCCTGATTGTGGCGCTCACCTGCACGGCGCCAAACACGCATACGACCATCATTGGCACCAAGGCAGAAGCGACTCTCATCGCTGAAGACGACACGTCTCCATTCGTCCCTCCATTCACGCCTGTCGCGACACCACTGGAGGCGGGCTGCACGATGTTGGGGCGTGAGCGGAAGACGGATTAACGGTGTGCGGGACCGTAGCCCAGCTTCATGTAGACGGTTGCGAATGGTCCTCACCGATACCCCAGGAGCAACAGTGTCTCTAATTTGCTGGGAAGTGGCGGTGCGGTCCCCTACGGCACTGCGTAGGGTCCTACGGTCTTGGCGTGCATCCGTGCGTCGCTGCGGTCCGGTCCCAGGTCGACGGGCACGTGCACCTTCCGCCGACCACTGGCGACAACATCGATGTACTGTGGAGACCTCACGCCCCACGTGTTGAGCAATTCGGCGGTACGTCCACCCGGCCTCCCGCATGCCACTATACGCCCTCGCTCAAAGTCCGTCAACTGCACATACGGTTCACGTCCACGCTGTGGCGGCATGCTACCAGTGTTAAAGACTGCGATGGAGCTCCGTATGCCACTGCTAACTGGCTGGCACTGACTGCTCCGGTGCACAAATGCTGCGCAGCTAGCGCCATTCGACGGCCAACACCGCGGTTCCTGGTGTGTCCGCTGTGCCGTGCGTGTGATCATTGCTTGTACAGCCCTCTCGCAGTGTCAGGAGCAAGTATGGTGGGTCTGACACACCGGTGTCAATGTGTTCTTTTTTCCATTTCCAGGAGTGTATATTGCCACGAGGGTTCCTCGTAATCAAGATGCCGACATCAATGCTATGATATTTCTGTATACCCCTAGAGCTGCGTGTATATTGCTCTTCCCACCTAGACATGTTTGATCTAAATGTATTTTGTCCTTTATCGCCGCCTGAAGGCGAGCACAGAGAATATGTGCAAAGATTTTGTAGTCTCCATTCAATAATGTCAAAGGCCGGCAGTCTTGTGGTCGACAACCAACACTTGGTTTCGGAACGGGTATCATGATACCCTCTGTGAACTCGGGAGGGACACATAAGGAAGGTGTTAAGAGTTCGTTGGACATCTGTACCCACGTCGGTCCCATCAGAGAAGCAAAGGTGCGGTAAAACTCAAGAGGGAGTCCATCCCGTCCAGGGGATTTGTTTAACGCACCACACTTTAGGGCAGCGTCCAGACCATCTACGGTGATTTCAGCCGTACGGCCGCCCACTTCAGTGGGATGCTCGACCGCTGGCATTTCGCGAAGCACGTCTGCCAGTCCTGCTCTGTCCAGCTGGTCCTCCGCATAGAAACTGCGTTCGTGGTGAGCAAAAGCACGTGCAATAACCTTCTGCAACGTGGCCCGCGATCCATCACCCATTTTGACATTCCGTATAAGCGTACGTCGCCGCTGCCTTCTTTCTCCCAGTATACAGGGTGGTCCATTGATCGTGACCGGGCCAAATATCTCACGAAATAAGTGTCAAACAAAAAACTGCAAAGAACGGAACTTGTCTAGCTTGAAGGGGGAAACCAGATGGCGATATAGTTGGCCCGCTAGATGGCGCTGCCATAGGTCAAACGGATATCAACTGCGTTTCTTTAAATGGGAACCCCCATTCCTTTTATTACATATTCGTGTAGTACGTAAAGAAATATGAATGTTTTAGTTGGACCACTTTTATTGGTTTGTGATAGATGGCGCTGTAATAGTCACAAGCATATGGCTCACAAATTTAGACGAACGGTTGGTAACAGGTAGGTTTTTTAAATTAAAATACAGAACATAGGTACGTTTGAACATTTAATTTCGGTTGTTCCAATGTAATACATGTACCTTTGGGAACTTATCATTTCGAGAACGCATGCTGTTACAGTGTGATTTGCTGTAAACACCACATGAATGCAATAAATGCGCAAAATGATGTCTGTCAACCTCAATGCATTTGTTAATACGTGCAACGACATTCCTCTCAACAGCGAGTAGTTCGCCCTCCGTAATGTTCGCACATGCATTGACAATGCGCTGGCGCATGTTGTTAGACGTTGTCGGTGGATCACGATATCAAATATCCTTCAACTTTCCCCACAGAAAGAAATCTGGGGACGTCAGATCCGGTGAACTTGCGGGCCATGGTATGGTGCTTCGACGACCAAGCCACCTGTCATGAAATATGTTATTCAATACCGCTTCAACCGCACGCGAACTATGTGCCGGACATCCATCATGTCGGAAGTACATCGCCATTCTGTCATGCAGTGAAACATCTTGTAGTAACATCGGTAGAACGTTACGTAGGAAATCAGCATACATTGCACCATTTAAATTGCCATCGATAAAATGGGGGCCAATTATCCTTCCTCCCACAATGTCACACCATAACACCATACATTAACCCGCCAAGGTCACTGATGTTCCACTTGTCGCAGCCATCGTGGATTTTCCGTTGCCCAATAGTACATATTATGCCGGTTTACGTTACCGCTGTTGGTGAATGACGCTTGGTCGCTAAATAGAACGCATGCAAAAAATCTATCATCGTCCCGTTATTTCTCTCGTGCCCAGTGGCAGAACTGTACACGACATTCAACGTCGTCGCCATGCAGTCCCTGGTGCATAGAAATTTGGTACGGGTGCAATCGATGTTGATGTAGCATTCTCAACACCGACATTTTTGAGATTGCCGATTCTCGCCCAATTTGTCTGCTACTAATGTGCGGTTTAGCCGCGACAGCAGCTAAAACACCTACTTGGGCATCATCATTTGTTTCAGGTCGTGGTTGACGTTTCACATGTAGCTGAACACTTCGTTTTTCCTTAAATAACGTAACTATTCGGCGAACGGTCCGGACACTTGGATGATGTCTTCCAGGATACCGAGCAGCATACATAGCACACGCCCGTTGGGCATTTTGATCGCAATAGCCATACACCAACACGATGTCGATCCTTTCTGCAATTGGTAAACGGTCCATTTTAACACGTTTAATGTGTCACGAAGCAAATACCGTCCGCACTGGCGAAATGTTACGTGATACTGAAACGTCCCCTTAGAAAAATTATACACAACTGTGCTTAAACTGACACACAATATTTTTAGCGCAAAGCAATTCCCTACAAGAGAATGGCCCTCACTAACATTAACCTATACCTTTCACAAATCACTTACCTCACAAAAATCTTGGTTACTCGAACTACTGCAATACAGGAAGCACCACTACTGCCAGCTAAATAAAAGATTCAAACTACGGAAGGCACTAACTACTGATAGGTAGAGTTAGCAAATGAATGATTTTAATAGAGAACAAACAATGTATTTACCTTAATAGTCATAATCTATATAGCAGTTCATGACATCCATTCTTACAAATTTCAAAACTCCTCCATCTCTCTCCGCACGTCCACCACTGCTGGCGGCTCACCTCCAACTGCGCAACGCTACGCGCTGTTAACATCCAACTGCCCAACACTACAATGGCGAGTATTACAACAATGCCAACAAGCCACTGACTGCACACAGCACAGCCTTTGATTTTTCATACAGAGCGCTATGTGGCGTTACCAATAAAAAAACCTAAACAGCCTACTTACAATACCACGTACTTATACGTTTGTGACTATTACAGCGCCATCTATCACAAACCGAAAAAAGTGGTCCAACTAAAACATTCATATTTCTTTTCATACTACACGAATATGTAATAAAAAATGGGGGTTCCTATTAAAGAAAACCGCAGTTTATATCCGTTTGACCTATGGCAGCGCCATTTTGCGGGGCAATCATAGCGCTATCTGGTTTCCCCTCCAAGCTAGACGAGTTTCGTTCATTGTAGTTTTTTCGTTTGATGCTTATTTCGTGAGATATTTGGCCTGGTTACTATCAATGGACCACCATGTATAGTGGAATGACGGCCGTTCGTTGAGTAATCCGTC
Source organism: Schistocerca gregaria (assembly GCF_023897955.1). NCBI lineage: Eukaryota > Metazoa > Arthropoda > Insecta > Orthoptera > Acrididae > Schistocerca > Schistocerca gregaria. The sequence goes on from NC_064931.1 coordinate 77,342,804, forward strand.
GAGCATCCTCGCACATACTTTAACTCCTTCCATATTCACTCTTGTAAGACGCAGCAGTTGGGCTTTGATGCGTTGGACAGCCTGATGACGGTCGGTAGACGGTGGTTGTTTTGCCAACTCACGTACGGCTGTGAAATAAAATTCGGAAATCGCCCGTTGCCAATGTGACTTGTCTTGGCCATACCGTGTGAACGTTCTGCGTAAAGCCGGTTTCACGCAGCAGAGCCACCATTTAAGCGTCGAATCGTACGAACGTTGACGCCGTTGACATTGTCGCCATGTGAGTTCAACCTCTCGTATACAGTTTTCATCCTGCAGGTGGGTAACGTTGAACTTTCATGGGCCCCTACTGTGCCATGTGTTCTGTCGTGACAGAGCGATGGTGCTGATTTAAACCTGGTGGTCTGTAAAAGCTGTAGGCCACACCTCGGCATCAATCGTCGCCTTGCGTAGCCCACGTGACACATACACCCTCTCTAGTCGACTAGCTGCGTGGCTTGTAAGGTGCGTATATCCGCGGCTGTCGCCGTGCAGGTGTCATGCAGTGCAAGATCCCGGACCAGAGTCTGTAACGCCGGGCAAGGAGCGAAGTGGGGTCGTTGGTCCTGGGGCCGCAGAACGCAGATGAAGTCGCTGCCGACGATATAATTCTCCTGACGTCCTCGAAATAGCGGCGACACTTCTTCTGTGTAAAAGTTTATGCGTTAGTGTCTCTTGGTTGACCCAGATGGTACGTAAACATTAACCATACGTACATCCCCTAAAGTCAGGGCAACACCACGGGTCGATGGTAAGTATTCCACGTCTTCCGCCATTATTCCTTCTCGTAACAGTATGGCTGTGCAACGGCTACCGTCGTAACCTGTTAAACGATAGTCGTCATAACTGTAAAACTCAACTGGGGCCTCGTTTCGTACACCTGGCAGAAAAACTGCCCGCAGCATATCTTGCAGCATTTGTATATTTACAGAGGTGGGAATGCCATTGATGTTAACTGTACCAATACGGTAGACGCGTGACATCTTATCGGTTGTGCACTGCTGGGAATTCACGCATCTACTGATCGGCCGTGGACAGAGCGTTCTTCCTGGACCGGGCCACACGACACGGCCTCTTTGGGTGCCATGGGCAAGGTTCTCTCCCGACTCGTTACCGGTGGGAGCCAATGATTGAACGTCGGCCTCCTGCATCTCATCAGTTTGTTCCATTTCTTGTGCCCAATCTCCTAGTGTATTGGTGAGGACTGTCTCTGTTGACGGACGCTCATCTTCAGGTGCGACCTCATCCTGTTGCATATCTGCATCCATCGCGTCTCGTTGATGTGACGTCTTTTCCACGCTTTGTAGCACCGACGCTGTGGATGTGACGGCGTCCTGGCCTGGCCGTGAAAAAGAATCTTGATCGTTCCCACTGTGTTGTTCATCGCCTCGGTTGTGGTGCCCGTCTTCTGTGGACAGCCGTCTCTTCTTTCGTGTCTTCGACCGCTGTTTCGGTGGTGGAGCTTCCACGTCTGCTGTGGGGTGCTGTTCAGTGCGATCCTCTTGCGGATCCGCTTCCATACCTGAAGACGCGTTCCACTAGACAGTGGTAGGACCGAGGCTGCGCAGCTGTTGTGGTGAGACAAGGCCATTTGCGCCGTCATTGACGTGGGGTAGGAGCGATACCTCGCAGAGTCAGCGGGCAACGGCTTGTCAAGCGCGTCGCCCACGACGTTCCGTAGCGCTTCCACGTACGTAATAGGCAGCGACGTCATCTGCTGTGGCGGCTGCTGGGTGACCCGAGGTAGCTGTACTACATCTACATCTACGTCCATACTCCGCAAGCCACCTGACGGTGTGTGGCGAAGAGTACTTTGAGTACCTCCATCGGTTCTCCGTTCTATTGCAGTCTCGTATTGTTCGTGGAAAGAAAGATTGTCGGTATGCCACTGTGTGGGCTCTAATATCTCTGATATTATCCTCACGGTCTCTTCGCGAGATATATGTAGGAGGGATCAATATACTGCTTGACTCATCGGTGAAGGTATGTTCTCGAAACTTCAACAAAAGCCCGCACCAGGCTACTGAGCTTCTTTCCTGCAGAGTCTTCCACTGAAGTTTATCTATCATCTCCGTAACGCTTTCGCGATTACTAAATGATCCTGTAACGAAGCGCACTGCACTCCGTTGGATATTCTCTGTCTCTTCTATCAATCCTATCTGGTACGGATCCCACACTGGAGAGCAGTATTCAAGCAGTGGGCGAACAAGCGTACTGTAACCTACTTCCTTTGTTTTCGGATTGCATTTCCTTAGGATTCTTCCAATGAATCTCAGTCTGGCATCTGATTTACCGACGATCAACTTTATATGATCATTCCATTTTAAATCACTCCTAATGCGTACTCCCAGATAATTTATAGAATTAACTGCTTCTAGTTGCTGACCTGCTATTTTGTAGTTAAATGATAAGGGAACTATCTTTCTATGTATTCGCAGCACATTACACTTGTCTACATTGAGATTCAATTGCCATTCCGTGCACCATGCGTCTATTCGCTGCAGATCCTCCTGCATTTCAGTACAATTTTCCATTGTTACAACCTCTCGATATACCACAGCATCATCTGCAAAAAGCCTCAGTGAACTTCCAATGTCACCCACAAGGTCATTTATGTATATTGTGAATAGCAACGGTCCTATGACACGCCCCTGCGGCACACCTGAAATCACTCTTACTTAGGAAGACTTCTCTCCACTGAGAATGACATGCTGCGTTCTGTTATCTAGGAACTCTTCAATCCAATCACACAGTTGGTCTGATAGTTCATATGCTCTTACTTTTTTCATTAAACGACTGTGGGGACCTGTATCGAACGCCTTGAGGAAGTCAAGAAACACGGCATCTACCTGTGAACCCGTGTCTATGGCTCTCTGAGTCTCGTGGACGAATAGCGCGAGCTGGGTTTCACACGACCGTCTTTTTCGAAGCCTATCCTGATATCTACAGAGTAGATTTCTAGTCTCCAAAAAAGTCATTATACTCGAACATAATACGTGTCCCAAAATTCTACAACTGATCGACGTTAGAGATATAGGTCTATAGTTCTGCACATCTGTTCGACGTCCCTTCTTGAAAACGGGGATGACCTGTGCCCTTTTCCAATCCTTTGGAACGCTATGCTCTTCTAGAGACCTACGGTACACCGCTGCAAGAAGAGGGACAAGTTCCTTCGCGTACTAGACGTCGCTGAAGACAGTCAGTTCGACATGGCCCTCCTGCCCGCAGCCAGAGCAGGTTTTCGGTTGACCATCGAATATAATTGTGGTTTGCGTACTGTAAGACCTTCGGTACACACACCATCAGATTATTTGACTTGTCGCTCTAACGAAGTAGGCAAGTGTCAGCAATATGTCTCGTGGTCTTAACGTGGCGTGCTTATCTTCTGCCGTTAGGGCAGACGATATAAATGCCTCTTGCACGCTTTGAGTATACGGTGACCAACTTTAAACAGAAGTTGATTAATTTTCACACACATTTATTAAAATAATAAAAAGCATAGATTTTATTTAATTTGATTCTGGATGCTGTTTACAATTGACAATCTGAATTTCCTTTGGTCTTGGTACGATAATCTTAATCCCACATATTTCTGATACTTGACAAAAGTGTCTATACATTTATCTTTATGGCTATGTACAGGAATATGATAATCTTATTAGGTGCAGACTTAAACTTGACTACAGACTAATACAGACTAACGCAGACTAATACAGACTGGCTAATCGGAGGTCTGTACGCTCGTTATAATACCTCGCCAGGTATCACTGCGAGAGTGTGATCCGCGAGGAGAAAAGGTTCTACGTTAGCAGCAATCTCATTGGCTGCGTTACATATTAATACGCGGATCGGCGGAAGCAGAATTTGGTCCGTCTCTATGGCAGCGCCAACTTGTAGTGCGGAGACGGACGAGCGCTGCGCCTGCGCTGTTGTGCTTAGCGGGGCGCGTTCTAGTGGGGAAGGTGTGTACGCGCTGACTACGCGGAACTATGTACACAACAATAACGATGGCTCGGCAGCCACCCATTGTCACATAAGATGGTTTGTGCTTCTGGAGTTCAATTATTATTTGAGGCACTCCGGTGAGTACGGGATACGTCTCGAAGCTGGTCCATTTCTCCGCAGTATGATGAAGGACCGTGCCGTAAGGGCGAAGTGGTGCGATAACCATGTCCGCAGGGACTTTGAACGGAAGTTCGAACTCGCGTACCGTTCTGCCTCCGAGACCGGCATGATCACCCACGTTCCCGACGACATGGCAAAAGTGGTAACCTTCGGTGGATCGACAATTAAGTCTGTCGCACACTGCCTCGTCTATGAGTCTTACGTATACGGCGCTGGCCACTATTGATAGGTGAATTCTTATCAGCTCCCGGGTATCTAGTTTTACCACTTCGCGCATGGAACGTTCGATTTCGTGTGCTTTTGGTCTTGTGTATTGTGCGTCGAACGTGAACTTGATAGTCGCCTTCCGGTAAGAAAGAACCGTCGTGATCTGTAGTAACAAATACACCGCTGTGCGAAGCCTCACGGATGTAAACAAAGCTCGCGCTGAACGGGGCGCGGCCGCTGCGCTAGGCACGTCCGAGCCGCTGCAACGCCGAAGGCGGATTGAGGTTCGCCCGCTTGGCAATCAAACACCGTGACCACGAAACACGACATCACACTGCGCTCAGCGGCTCTCTAATGGTGGCTTTTTAATTGTTATTTTTTATCATTATTTAATTTTATATTATTCTGGCTTTTAAAATGTTTGAAACTCAAATTCAAGTCTGAATCAAATTAAAATTATCTTTGGCTAATTGAATCTTCAATTAAATCAAGAAATACTACGTACTTGAAAAATCATGTAAAAATATTTTTTCAAATATTGAAATTGGAACTTAATTATCACTATCATGATTTATATTTTTTTTAGCTTGGCTCCTCTACCGCGATTGTCTGTTTGGCGAATATAATTTTGGGACGTGATTTAAGCCTAAAAGCTATCGGACTTAGTTTTGTGAAAAGTGAAACTTTAGACGCAGGTTCTATTCTGAAAGCAAACCAAACTTATTACACTGATTGGTGCCGTTAATACGAGATCATTCACTAACAGACATTCCCACACAAAGTAAGCCACATTTAATTATCAAATTCATGAAAAAGGCGAGGAAAAAATGTATGATTAGTCGTAATAACAAACACAATGAAATTAAATAGATATTATCATGCAAAACTAGCACAAATAACAAAATCTCTACGTAACATTGACCAAGCAATAATTCTTTTTGACCGTACCAGACAATGGCTGACTAGGAAGTGAGAGAACAAAAGATTGCGAGTCCTTGTTCGCTTTAATTACATAGACAATATAATTACAGAAATATTAATTTCGTTGTAACATCGTCTCAGCGCTACTGCGCGAAAACACACAGTCACGAAAGCCTCTAACACTAACACACTAACAATTATAGAGCCCCCTAAATTTTTAAAAGTTTGTCAAGTCATTGTGAAAAGTTTTAAAAATTTACATCGCTTCATTAGCTTGTTGTCTTTAGATTGTTCTTTTTTTCATCATTTTATTCGTTTGAGCTTGAGCTTTTTTAGCTTTACCAGGAATGTAATTTACCTTCCCATTCGGCTGCGATTCTGCCGGAACCTGGCGAAAAGACAGGAAAGGCATAGGCATCCCGTTCCTTTTTTCACATGCTATATTTTTCATAAAGTTTTAAAAACATTGCACATTGACAAAATCAGATCATTTAGTATATTAGTCAGAATGAACAAATTACATCGTTAGGAAAAAAAGCATCAAGGTAGTAACTTACATTTTTGACTTATTTGTCCTTGTGATTTGAGTTTGATTTTTGAAATGTTCATATTAAACACTTAGGAATCATCGTATGCGTTTTTGTTACAGAAATACGTGTGGTTCTTGAAACAGTTGACAATAATCACTCAGTTGAACATTGTTCATTCTTGCTTGACGGTTGTAAAGGCGACGCACTGTAGGTGATATCAATCGTGCTGCAGCATTCGCCGTTGCTGTGGTGTAGAGCGGCCACGGGAGCGTGCTCGTGATGTTGACAAAATCTGCAAACATGTCAGCCACGACGATCTGCGTTGTCTGCGATGGAGCAAGAAGATTGAGGAGTTCTGGACCGATTGTGCTCGTAGGATCCAGCCAGCTCAGGATATGGGGATTGCATGAAAAATTCGTAGACTGGGGCCAGTAACACAATTTTTAATACACATTCCCTAAAAAGGATTTTGACTAGTACGTAGTTGCAATCACTTGCAACACTAATTTACATCAGTTTTTCGGTGATAGCTGTGGGTTACATAGTATACATGTTTGCGTTGTGATACAAAAGGTCTAATTTATGGTTTTTGTTGATGCACTTTACTGTCAGTTGACATCAACACCGTTACCGCACAAACATGTTCATGTTAGTTCCAGTTTCCGTTCATTCGTTAGTGTTCTCAGAATACCATACATTACACATGTTTATCAAAGTTTTCGTTTCTTAAGCGCTTAGCTTGGCGTCGGCGTGTATTAGTCACGTGTGACGTCACATTCATAAAGTTTCAGCGCTACAGCCTGTTCCACAGGTTCCGCGAAATACACTCTATCTGGGTTTCAAGTAACAACACTTCACTGTGTTCCACTTCAGCGGATCATCATATCACTTCTGTGCTATCTTCTGGGTGAGTACACAAATTAAGTTCACTTGCCACTAAGAGTGCCGTCCATATTCGACATTAGTGCAAAGTGTTTGTATTTATTTCACCAAGCGAAATTGTATTGCCGGCCGCGGTGGTCTCGCGGTTAAGGCGCTCAGTTCGGAACCGCGAGTAATGTTACTTACAAATGTGCTCAAAGAAAAATCCCAGAGCTTATGTACTCTGTTGTAGGTACTAACTGTATGATTTAATTAGTGTTGATGTTCTATAACTTTCTAACTTTTCCTCTTACAATTCTTCGCGACATTACTTTCGTTGTGTGGCTGTTTGCGGCAGTGAAGCCTAGCTTTAATGTGTTTTTTTTTCAGTATGTAATGCGAGTGTAGTCATTACCACTGGAGCTAAGAACACCACTGACTGTTTTTACCACACAAACTGGTGTGTACCGTTGAAATTAGTCGCGATAATTAGTGCTGAATATAAATCTGCTTATGGTGCAATGTTGCCCTTCCACTACTACCGGACTAATATCTCAATAGTTTTATCACCTCACTTTAAAACACGACCGACAGTAGCTTGCTGTTTATGTTTGCAAACTATATGCTAGGCATAAACGTAACATTATTTTATACTGCACTACTGGCCATTAAAATTGCTACATCAAGAAGAAATGCAGATGATAAACGGGTATTCATTGGGCAAATATATTGTACTAGAACTGACATGTGATTACAATTTTCACGCATTTTGGGTGCATAGATCCTGAGAAATCAGTACCTAGAACAACCACCTGTGTCCGTAATACCGGCCTTGATACGCCTGGGCATTGAGTCAAACAGAGCTTGGATGGCGTGTACAGATACAGCTGTCCATGCAGCTTCAACACGATACCACAGTCGATCAAGAGTAGTGACTGGCGTATTGTGACGAGCCAGTTACTCGGCCACCATTGACCAGACGTTTTCAGTTGGTGAGAGATCTGGAGAATGTGCTGGCCAAGGAAGCAGTCGAACATTTTCTGTATCCAGAAAGGCCCGTACAGGACCTGCAACATGCGATCGTGCATTATTCTGCTTCACCACGATGTCGCCAAACACGGATGCGACCATCATGATGCTGTAAACAGAACCTGGATTCATCCGAAAAAATGACGTTTTGCCATTCGTGCACGCAGGTTCGTCGTTAAGTACACAATCGCAGGCGCTCCTGTCTGTGATGCAGCGTCAAGGGTAACCGCACCCATGGTCTCCGAGCTGATAGTCCATGCTGCTGCAAACGTCGTCGAACTGATCGTGCAGATAGTTGTTGTCTTGCAAACGTCCCCATCTGTTGACTCAGGGATCGAGACGTGGCTGCACGATCCGTTACAGTCATGAGGATAAGATGCCTATCTCGACTGCTAGTGATACGAGGCCGTTGGGATCCAGCACGGCGTTCCGTATTACACTCCTGAACCCACCGATTCCATATTCTGCTAACAGTCATTGGATCTCGACCAACGAGAGCAGCAATGTCGCGATACGATAAACCACAATCGCGATAGGCTACAGTCCGACCTTTATCAAAGTCGGAAACGTGATGGTACGCATTTCTCCTCCTTATACAAGGCATCACACAACGTTTCACCAGGCAACGCCGGTCAACTGCTGTTTGTGTATGAGAAATCGGTTGGAAAATTTCCTCATGTCAGCACGTTGTAGGTGTCGCCACCGGCGCCAACCTTGTGTGAATGCTTTGAAAAGCTAATCATTTGCACATCACAGCATCTTCTTCTTGTCGGTTAAATTTCGCATCTGTAGCACGTCATCTTCATGGTGCAGCAATTTTAATGGCCAGTAATGTAGTTAGGGGACGTAGGACATTGCGCGCATTTCCATCGAATGGTCAAACACGCTCCTGTTGCAGTAGCTCTAGTCGTTTTGTTTCTAAATGGAGTGCCGAATGTGGTGGGTATGTTTCTCTAAGACTTCTGCTCAGTTCCGACTTAAATTGGAATCAACACTTGAGGAAAACTGTAGAAATGAGTGCGACTGCAAGATGCGTAGGGTTGACTAAAAGGAGGTTGTAATTTTACTGTAGCAGACGGGTTCGAAGAAGCTGACTCATTTAGAGATATGTGAGTGCGTGAAATACGATTCACTTGTGGGTCTGAGGGTATGCAAGTATGTGGTTGAATGGAGAGACCTGATTCCAAATGATGAACATAATTTCTAACATATAGCGTGACACTATAGATCTGAGAGGCTAGTGTACATTTTCCCCTTAGGACCTCAATCGGCACATCATCTACTACTACTGATTGTGTTCCTTCTCAATCAGTCATCGCCTATAACTCAGTGGATATAACCTCTGATATGGTCTCGATACAGAGGAGGACGTAGGACATTGCGCGCATTTCCGTCGAATGGTCAAAACACGCTCCTGTTGCACGCCAGCACGCTCGCACTGTCATAGTATTTGTCCCGGAAACACTCTCTCAATCAGAGGTAATGTCGTACCTCGATTTGTAAAACGGGTATAGCATTTAACGTGGATACTTATGTGCACCTGTAGAACGAAGACCGCTTGTGACAGTAACTTGCAGTAGCTGTTGGGACTGAGTTTTTCTCTTTAACATCTGGTTGATTACGTCTGTGACATGGTGGCAGGACTCGCAAGAAGAACGTACGAGACATTGACATGAATCGTTGATTTTGGGTCAGTATTATTCCGTATCGTAGGCGAACAGTTATTGACGAAATATTATACTTGGTATTAGTGCTGGGTGCGCGATATGTTCGCATTTCAGCATCAGGTTTATAAAGTATGTGTGTTTGTGTAAAGAAAATGACTATGTCTAGTCGTGAGGTGGGTATGGATTTGACTTGGAGTGCTGTGATAGCAAAGGGAAGAGTATGTCCAGACGTGAGGCAAGTGCAGATATTTCCATTTACAGAGCCACTGCCTTCGGTAGGGTGTATTTACGATACTACGCTCATTGTCAAATGACGTTCAATTGAGATCGAGATCGTAAGATGGGCGCCTTTCGTGATCAAGCGGCAATTTGAGATGGTGCGTTTGCGTTGGACCGTTATTCCGTCCCATGTAAATTGTTCGGTTGACTGCTTCTGCACATTTCGCGTCTTTATTTAGGTGAGAGAAGATCGATTGTGGTGTGTGCATCTGACACGTGGAAGATACGTTTGCCTGTTGTCTAGACATAGTTGGTATACTGTCTGCCATCGGGTTCCCCTATATTGCAGGCAGCACCGCTTAACAGCCACGCTATGAGGGAAACAAACCAACAGCCAAACAGGCGAACACATCAGGTAAACACGCCGAAGATTCCAGTCGATTAATTGGCACCGTTCTTTGCAGAGGTCGCCGCGACATATCCGGCCACGGATACCTACGCCGGGTTTCTATTGGCTCCAGCTCACTATATAGGCCCGGCCGGTCGAAGGCAGACCAGTCTTCGTTCCCTGCTAATGGCAACCGTTATAGCAGAGTCTCAGAGAAGATATCACCGAAGCCACTGTACTCCACCGCCAGTCGAAGTACCAGCCGACCGAGAGGAACCACATCTCTGGCTAGATCGGCGGACGTCTGCATCTATTGTACAGCCAGCTATTGTATTGTAGAAGAAGTTAAGTTCAATAAACTGTTGGAGAATACAACGGTGGCGACGAGTAAGGATTCGACAACCCAAAGAAGATGGAACCACAACAACAACAAGCACAACCACAACTGCAACAGCAGAATCTATCAGTGCAGCAAGTACTGAATCAACTTTTTCAACAGTTCGCGATACTGCAGCAGCAACTGATTGCCGAAATTCAAAGTCTTCACCGTCCACCGGCACCGCCAGCATTCCCGGCATTCGATGAAGGTGCTGATGATCGGGAAACATACGAAAAGAGGATTTGTCAACATTTCCGGATTCATCAGGTATCCCAGGAAAATGATCAGAGAGCTTATTTTCTTTCTTGGAATGTCTCCCGTATGTACGTGCTCCTGACGAACCTCCAGCCACGTGATCCTCACAGTCTTACCTTCACCGCCACATGTGAGTGTCTCACCTCCTACTATCGCCTCAGATATCACGTCATGGCAACAAAAGTGGAATTTCACCAGAGTCGAAAGAAACCCGATCAGACGTACCGACAAGGTCTCGCTCGGAAGTGCAACTTCGTTACCCGCATATCCGAGAATCTTACGCAGATAACATGGTCCGGGATCACCTGCTCCAAGCAGCCCGCGACGCGGCTTTCCGCCACGATGCCTTAAAGTTGGAGGACCCGTCGCTAGATAAAATCATAGAAATTGCATTCAAGTTTGAAGTTTTCACTGCAGCTGACCGCAGATTGGAAACGTGGGCCGACGTCGCAGCCATCCGAGAAGAGACTTCCGACGACCAGGAGGACGTCGCGGCCATATACGCACATTAACGCCGCACTCCCCAGCGCAACACCCCGGCATCTTCTCGGCGTACGGAAAAGAAAAAAAGAGACGGTCGTTCCAGGAAGACAACCAGCAGCCGCAGCCGGGCCAGCAACGCCGCCGCAGGGAACCCCTGCGCCTTCCATCTCTTCGGGGATGCTACTCCCAGCATGAACGCGAGGATTGTCCTGGCCGCTGGGCGACGTGTCGCCGTTGCGGTCGGGTCGGGCACCTTGCATCTGTCTGTCGCTCTGGACATCAACCAAGTTGTGTCTTCGGCGTCCCCCAAACTGTATATTGATGTCACCACGTTGGGTAAGCCAGTTCGAGTGCAGGTCGATACAGAGGCTGCGGTATCCCTGCTCAATAATACTACCTACATCGTTTTAGGAGTGCCAAGCCTTCAACCGGCTCCTCGACGCCTCCTTACGTACAACAGACAGGAAATCGTTTTGTTGGGGCAGTTCACGACGGTGGTCTCTTACAAATCTGTCAGTCGTACGATTTCTTTTCTGGTAGTCAACAGTTCCGATGCTACCGATCTGTTTGGGTTGGATGCTTTCCATATGTTCGGGTTCACAATCGACGATCATGTACATCTGGTTTCTCCACAGATGCCGTTTCCTGAAGTTGACTCTCTCTGCACCGAATTCCAGGATCTCTTCTCCCACAGCATCGGGTGCGCCAAGCGGTTTGCAGCGACCCTCCACCTTCGGCCGTCAGCCCGCCCTCGATACTTCCAGGCGAGGCAGGTCCCCATCACTCTCCAGCAGCCACTGCGAGACGAATTGGACCGTTTGCAACAGGAAGGGGTGCTACGGCCTGTTCAGTTCAGCCCCTGGGCCACGCCTCTTGTCATCATCCAGAAGCCAGACAGGCGTCTCCGTCTCTGTGGGGACTTTTCGGCGACCCTCAATCCCCAGCTCCAGGTGGATTCCTTTCATCTACATCTACATCTACATCTACATCCATACTCCGCAAGCCACCTGACGGTGTGTGGCTGAGGGTACCCTGAGTACCTCTATCGGTTCTCCCTTCTATTCCAGTCTCGTATTGTACGTGGAAAGAAGGATTGTCGGTATGCTTCTGTGTGGGCTCTAATCTCTCTGATTTTATCCTCATGGTCTCTTCGCGAGATATACTTATGAGGGAGCAATATACTGCTTGACTCTTCGGTGAAGGTGTGTTCCCGAAACTTTAACAAAATCCCGTACCGAGCTACTGAGCGTCTCTCTTGCAGAGTCTTCCACTGGAGTTTATCTATCATCTCCGTTACGCTTTCGCGATTACTAAATGATCCTGTAACGAAGCGCGCTGCTCTCCGTTGGATCTTCTCTCTCTTCTATCAACGCTATCTGGTGCGGATCCCACACTGCTGAGCAGTATTCAAGCAGTGGGCGAACAAGCGTACTGTAACCTACTTCCTTTGTTGTCGGATTGCATTTCTTTAGGATTCTTCCAATGAATCTCAGTCTGGCATCTGCTTTACCGACGATCAACTTTATATGATCATTCCATTTTAAATCACTCCTAATGCGTACTCCCAGATAATTTATGGAATTAACTGCTTCTAGTTGCTGACCTGCTATTTTGTAGTTAAATGATAAGGGAACTATCTTTCTATGTATTCGCAGCACATTACACTTGTCTACATTGAGATTAAATTGCCATTCCCTGCACCATGCGTCAATTCGCTGCAGATCCTCCTGCATTTCAGTACAATTTTCCATTGTTACAACCTCTCGATACACCACAGCATCATGTGCAAAAAGCCTCAGTGAACTTCCGATGTCATCCACCAGGTCATTTATGTATATTGTGAATAGCAACGGTCCTATAACACTCCCCTGCGGCACACCTGAAATCACTCTTACTTCGGAAGACTTCTCTCCATTGAGAATGACATGCTGCGTTCTGTTATCCAGGAACTCCTCAATCCAATCACACAATTGATCTGATAGTCCGTATGCTCTTACTTTGTTCATTAAACGACTGTGGGGAACTGTGTCAAACGCCTTCCGGAAGTCAAGAAACACGGCATCTATCTGTGAACCCGTGTCTAAGGTCCTCTGATTCTCGTGGACGAATAGCGCGAGCTGGGTTTCACACGACCGTCTTTTTCGAAACCCATGCTGATTCCTACAGAGTAGATTTCTAGTCTCCAGAAAAGACATTATACTCGAACATAATACGTGTTCCAAAATTCTACAACTGATCGACGTTAGAGATATAGGTCTATAGTTCTGCACATCTGTTCGAAGTCCCTTCTTGAAAACGGGGATGACCTGTGCCCTTTTCCAATCTTTTGGAACGCTTCGCTCTTCTAGAGACCTACGGTACACCGCTGCAAGAAGGGGGGGCAAGTTCCTCCGCGTACTCTGTGTAAAATCGAACTGGTATCCCATCAGGACCAGCGGCCTTTCCTCTTTTGAGCGATTTTAATTGTTTCTCTATCCCTCTGTCGTCTATTTCGATATCTACCATTTTGTCAACTGTGCGACAATCTAGAGAAGGAAGCACAGTGCAGTCTTCCTCTGTGAAACAGCTTTGGAAGAAGACATTTAGTATATCGGCCTTTAGTCTGTCATCCTCTGTTTCAGTACCATTTTGGTCACCGAGTGTCTGGACATTTTGTTTTGATCCACCTACCGCTTTGACATAGGACCAAAATTTCTTAGGATTTTCTGTCAAGTCAGTACATAGAACTTTACTTTCGAATTCATTGAAAGCCTCTCGCATAGCCCTCCTCACACTACATTTCTCTTCGCGTAATTTTTGTTTGTCTGCAAGGCTTTGGCTATGTTTATGTTTGCTGTGAAGTTCCCTTTGCTTCCGCAGAAGTTTTCTAACTCGGTTGTTGTACCACGGTGGCTCTTTTCCATCTCTTACGGTCTTGCTTGGCACATACTCATCTAACGCATATTGTACGATGGTTTTGAACTTTGTCCACTGATCCTCAACACTGTCTGTACTTGAGACAAAACTTTTGTGTTGAGCCGTCAGGTACTCTGTAATTTGCTTTTTATCACTTTTGCTAAACAGAAAAATCTTCCTATCTTTTTTAATATTTCTATTTACGGCTGAAATCATCGATGAAGTAACCGCTTCATGATCGCTGATTCCCTGTTCTGCATTAACTGATTCAAATAGTTCGGGTCTGTTTGTCACCAGAAGGTCTAATATGTTATCGCCACGAGTCGGTTCTCTGTTTAACTGCTCAAGGTAGTTTTCAGATAAAGCACTTAAAAATATTTCACTGGATTCTTTGTCCCTGCCACCCTTTATGAACGTTTGAGTCTCCCAGTCTATATCCGGCAAATTAAAATCTCAACCCAGAACTATAACATGGTGAGGGAAATCTACTCGAAATATTTTCCAAATTATTCTTCAGGTGCTGAGCCACAACAGCTGCTGAGCCCGGGGGCCTATAGAGACATCCAATTACCATGTCTGAGCCTGCTTTAACCGTGACCTTCACCCAAATCATTTCACAATTCGAATCTCCGTCAATTTCCTTCGATACTATTGCACTTCTTATCGCTATAAACACGCCTCCCCCTTCGCTGTCCAGCCTGTCTCTGCGATATACATTCCAATCTGAGTTTAGGATTTCATTACTGTTTACATGTGGTTTCAGCCAACGTTCTGTCCCTAGTACTATATGGGCGTTGTGACCGTTTATTAATGAGAGCAGTTCTGAGACCTTTCTATAGACGCTCCTGCAGTTTACTATTAGCACATTAATATTGTTATTCCTTGTTGCATTTTGCCTACTCCTGCATTGCCGCGTCTCAGGAGGCGTCTTGTCGGGCCTAGGGAGGGAATTCTCTAACCTAAAAAAAACCCATGTGCACTCCAGGTTCCTTTGGATGAAGCTTCTCAAGCCCTCACCTTTCTGAATACGCCTGTCGGCCTGTTTCACGTGACACACCTCATGTTTGGCCTGGCTAGTGATCCGGCCATTTTCCAACGCTTCTAAGAACAATTTCTGCAGGACTTTCCCGGTCGCATTAATTACCTTGACGGCATTGTCGTTACGGGCCCTACTGCTGCAGTCCATCTTACCAACTTGTATCAGCTGTTTCTTCGCCTCCGCCAGGCTGCGCTAAAATGCAATAAGGAGAAGTGTTAGTTCTTTCGACCTTCTATTTCCTATTTAGGACATGTCATTTCACATAAAGGCATCTCTCCGTCATTTTCCTATGTGGACACCATACATTGCCTGCCTCCCCCACGGGACATCCATCAGCTGAAATCCTTCCTTGGAGAAATATCTTATTACCGGAAGTTCCTTCCATCGGCCGCTCAGGTGGCGGTCCCCTTATATCATTTATACCGCAAAAATGTCCCATTCAGTTGGTCCCCGGCCTTTGAGACGGCCTTTTCCACCCTCAAACGCCAGTTGCAATCGGCCTCCTGCCTGATTCCATATGATCCGTCTCTGCCGTTGCTGCTGACCACGGATGCCTCTGATTATGGGGTCGGGGGTGTCCTCCCCCACAAGTTTCCAGATGGGACAGGACGTCCGGTGGCTTTTCTATCCGAGGCCCTATCTGCCACCCAGCTGAAGTACTCTCAGATCGAAAAGGAGGCATTAGCTATCGTCTTCGCCTGTTACAAACTAGTGCTTTTTTTTATATGGACGGGCCTTTCTATCGTCACTGACCACAAGCCCCTCCTCTCCCTGTTTTTCCCAGAGGCCTGGCTTCCTACAAAGACGTCTCAGAGGCTTCAACGATGCGCCCCGTTCCTTTCGCAATTCCTTTACACCTTGCATTTTAAGTCCACCTCCCAGCACGCCAACGCAGATGCTCTTTCCCGCCTTCCTCTTAGTCCCGACCCTGCGTTTGACTCTTCAGACGTTCTCTTGTTCCAAGTTCATGAAGCGATCCACGACACCCTGCGCGGGTTTCTCATCAAGGCCTCCACAGTGGCAACTGCGACCACGCATGACCCATTGTTGCGCCGTGTCCGTTCCTTTGTTCAGCGCGGGTGGCCCAGCTCTACCCCCACCTGTGACCAGCAGCACCTTCAGTTCTTTTTTTCTTACAGGCATCAGCTGTCGGAGGTGGATGGTGTCCTATTGTGGGTAGACCCTACGTCCACTCCGCGTGTGGTCGTTCCCCAGCATCTACGGACCGAAGTCTTGCGTCTCTTACATTAAGGCCATTGGGGAATCGTTCGCACCAAGGTGTTGGCCCGGCGTCATGCCTTTTGGTTCGAGCTTACCAGGGACGTCACTCACAAAGTTCGGAATTGCTCCACGTGCACCCAACAGCTCTCCCGGCCATCTCAAACCTTCCTCTCTTGGCCTAAGCTGACGGGTCCCTGGTATCACATTCATTTGGACTTCGTCGGCCCCTTCCTCGGCTATCAGTGGCTTCCTGTCACCGATGCCTTTTCACATTTTCCGTTCGTTATCCGTTGTACCAGCACCATTTCGGAAGCGACCCTCGCTGCTCTCCAGAAAGTTTTTTCCTTGGAAGGGTTGCCGATAACAATTGTTACCGATAACGGCCCTCAATTCCGGGGCCAGGAATGCGCGACGTTATGTTCTGCCAATGGCATCCAACACGTCCTCACTCCGCCCTTTCACCCGCAATCGAACGACGAGACCGAACACCTCGTCCGGACATTTAAGGCCCAAATGACAAAATATGCCTCCGCCCACACTTTGGACGCTGACGTTGTTCCTCAGTTCCTATCGGTCGACGCCCATCGGCTCCCGTAGTCCGGTGGAACTTTTGCATGGCTGGCAACCTCGTACCCGTTTGCACCTCCTTCAGCCCAGACCCAAACCACGGGTTCCGACTGCACAGGCTCCCTTCGTTCCGGGATCCCTTATCTGGGCGCGTGGTTTCGGTCCGAGAGCCGGATGGATTCAGGGGGTGCCATCAGCTCTTTGACGTCCGTATCGCCGACACAGTGATCCACCGGCACCGCAACCAACTCCGGCACCGGCATCTGGGTTTCCCGACGGCTTCTTTTTTCCGGCAAGCCGCTCCGCCGCCTTCTTCCGGTTGTTAGCATCCCACTTAGTACATGAATCGACTTCATTTACTTCCGGTACGATGGACGTGGAAGAATTATGGGCAAATTTTAAACACATTGTAAATCACGCATTGGAAAAGTATGTTCCAAAAAAGTGGGTTACGGACGAAAAAGACCCACCTTGGTTTAACTGCGCAATTCGGAGAATGCTCAGGAAGCAAGACAGTTGTACTCGCGGTACAACAAAGATCGGGAGAATGAGGACAGGCAAAAGTTAGTGGAGATTCGCGCTGCTGTAAAAAGAGCGATGCGCGAAGCATACAACCACTACCACCGTAATACCTTCGCAAAAGATCTTGCTGAAAACCCAAGGAAATTCTGGTCTTACGTAAAATCGGTAAGCGGGTCGAAGGCTTCCATCCAGTCACTCACTGATCAGTGGGGCCAGGCAACGGAAGACAGCAAAACGAAGGTTGAAATTTTAAATTTAGCATTTGAGAAGTCTTTCACGCAGGAGGATCGTACAAACATACCGCCGTTTGAGTCCCGTACAGATTCCCGTATGGAGGACATAGTGATAGACATCCCTGGGGTTGAGAAGCAGCTGAATGGGTGGAAAATAAATGAATCGCCAAGCTCTGATGGGATTCCAATTCGGTTTTACAGAGAGTACTCTACTGCATTGGCCCCTTACTTAGCTTGCATTTATCGCGAATCCCTTGCCCAACATAAAGTACCGAGCGACTGGAAAAAAGCGCAGGTGACGCCTGTATATAAGAAGGGTAGGAGGACGGATCCTCAAAATTACAGACCAATATCCTTAACATCGGTTTGTTGCAGGATTCTCGAACATATTCTCAGTTTGAATATAATGAATTTCCTTGAGACAGAGAAGTTGCTGTCCATGCATCAGCACGGCTTTAGAAAGATTCTCTCATGTGAAACGCAACTCGTCCTTTTTTCACATGACATCTTGCGAATCATGGATGAAGGGTATCAGACGGATGCCATATTCCTTGACTTCCAGAAAGCGTTTGACTCGGTGCCCCACTGCAGACTCCTAACTAAGGTACGAGCACATGGAATTGGTTCCCAAAAAGATGTGAGTGGCTCGAAGTAGATAGAACCCAGTACGTTGTCCTCTAAGGTGAGTGTTCATCAGAGGTGAGGGTATCATCTGGAGTGCCCCAGGGAAGTGTGGTAGGTCCGCTGTTGTTTTTTATCTACATAAATGATCTTTTGGATAGGGTGGATAGCGATGTGCGGCTGTTTGTTAATGATGATGTGGTGAACGGGATGGTTCCGTCGTTGAGTGATTGTAGGAGGATACAAGATGACTTGGACAGGATTTGTGATTGGTGTAAAGAATGGCAGATAACTCTAAATATAGATAAATGTAAATTAATGCAGATGAATAGGAAAAAGAATCCCGTAATGTTTGAATACTCCATTAGTAGTGTAGCGCTTGACACAGTCAAGTCGATTAAATATTTGGGCGTAACACTGCAGAGCGATATGAAGTAGGACAAGCATGTAATGGCAGTTGTGGGGAAGGCGGATGGTCGTCTTCGGTTCATTGGTAGAATTTTGGGGAGATGTGGTTCATCTGTAAAGGATACCGCTTATAAAACACTAATACGACCTATTCTCGAGTACTGCTCGAGCGTTTAGTATCCCTATCAGGTCGGATTGAGGGAGCACATAGAAGCAATTCAGAGGCGGGCTGCTAAAGTTGTTACTGGTAGGTTTGATCATCACGCGAGTGTTACGGAACTGCTTCAGGAACTCAGGTGGGAGTCTCTGCAGGAAAAGAGGCGTTCTTTTCTTGAATCGCTACCGAGGAAATTTAGAGAAACAGCATTTGAGGCTGACTGCAGTACAATTTTACTGCCGTCAACTTACATTTCGCGGGAAGACGACAAAGATAAGATAAGAGAGATTAGGGCTCGTACAGATGCATATAGGCAGTCATTTTTCCCTCGTTCTGTTTGGGAGTGGAACAGGGAGAGAAGATGCTAGTTGTGGTACGAGGTACCCACCGCCACGCACCTTATGGTGGAGTGCGGAGTATGTATGTAAATGTAGATGTAGATGTACATGAACACCGCACTGATAGTGGGAAAATGTGGAACTTCTCATTTGATCATTGAATATTGAACTTGTAGATGAACTTATTGAATATGGTTAAATTTGAAATGGAATTAAGTACTTGGGTAATTGATAGGTTAGATGCGTGATGTGGGTGTTACTTTAGTTAGGATATTTACAGAAGACTATGTCTGGTGCGTGTATAAAGGTGCGGGCTTGAGGCTGTGATGCAAGCGGTCGCTCGCGGGCCGCTGACGCGGAGTGTGTCCGGTCATAAGACACGCGCGCCAGAGAACAGACGATCTTGTGTCATCACCCGACTTCACGGTAGCATCCTTTGGTGGCCACAATATGAACTAAGTTGGGCTCTGAAGCTCACAGTGAACATAGTGGGTGCCGTCATCTTGAATACCGGTACTTACGTCATGATCTGACATTAGGAGAGAGCCCTCTGGTGGCACCGATATGAACTAAGCCAGTTAGGCTCTGGAGCTCGTGGTGGATACACCGGGTGCAGCCATCTTGAATGACGGTACTTGCGTCATGATCTGACGTCACAGTGGTGCCCTCTGCTGTCACTGATATAAACTAAGCCAGTTGGAGTCCTGACCCAGTGGAGAACACACCTGCATGAAATTGGTTAAGTAATAAAGACAAGTACTTTTTTCCCCGCCATTTTGTTTGCTTAGTAGAGATAACCGAGGCGTGGTGCATTATCCTGCTGGAATTTGAACTTTCCGCCATTTTTCTGGTGGGGGGGCATAGCACTTTCTCGCCTTAATTCAAACTTCCCTCCAAAATCCGCCATCTTGATTGACGTCATCGCCGCCATCTTGGATGAGGTCATCTCCACCATCTTGAATAACTGTACTTTTGACTGGTGCCCACCTTGTTCCAATACTAACAGAATACAAACGAGTATGAACAACAACAATTGTTTCTTAACAGTGGAAATGGAAATGCCATGTGGCTAGGGCCTCCCGTCGGATAGACCATTCGCCCGAGTTGGGTTGTGTTGTTTGGGGGAAGAGACCAAACAGCGAGGTCATCGGTCTCATCGGATTAGGGAAGGACGGGGAAGGAAGTAGGCTGTGCCCTTTCAAAGGAGCCATCCCGGCATTTCCCTGGAGCGATTTAGGGAAATCATGGAAAACCTAAATCAGGATGGCCAGACGCGGGATCGAACCGTCGTCCTCCAGAATGCGAGTCCAGTGTGCTAACCACGGCGCCACCTCGATCGGTCGTTCTCCTGGTGCAAGTCTTTCGAGTTGACGCCACATCAGCGACTTGCGTGTCGATGGGGCTGAAATGATGACGGTAAGGACGAACACAACACCTAGCCCCTGAGCGGAGAAAATCTCCGACTCAGCCGGGAGTGGAACCCGGGCCGTTAGGTATGACATCCCGTCGCGCTGACCACTCACCTACCAGGGGTGGACAATATTAACAGTAACTACTATTTTTAATTTATGGATTTGTTCTCATTATAGTTGGCTCTAGTCATTATCGTTGGAGTCGCATAAATAACATTTTTTTTACTCAAATCAGCAATTTAACACATGAAGTGTCGGCTGACTGCACTTCTTTTGGAAGAGAATGATGTTTAGAAGGAAAGAAAAAAAATTCGTCACTGCGACTTTTCTTTATTCTGTGCTACTCTTGCCCCTAAGAGCCAAGAAAGATCCAGACGCAGTGTATCCGGTGTGCAACACATTATCTTACGAATGAAAGCGATTAATTTTGAAAATTTACAGCTTATTTTCCATCAATTGCTACACTGCACAAGCAAGAGGAAGAAGTTCAACATAATTCTAATCTGAAAGTTTTCACATCGTGAACTCAAAAAATTTTTCTAAAAGAACACATTTTGATTTATGAATTTCAGCACTAGTAAGTAATTATGTACATAGTCTCTTCAGAAAATTACAATAGTGAGTCAAATGTCCTTGGCTTCTCTCTTTGTCTGCGCATAGTAACTTCTACAATTATTTTTGTCTTAAATCTACTTTTCGCTGTCTGGAACCGCGTGATCGCTACGGTCGCAGGTTCGAGTCCTGCCTCGGGCATGGATGTGTGTGATGTCCTTAGGTTAGGTAGGTTTAAGTAGTTCTACGTTCTAGGGGACTGATGACCTCAGAAGTCAAGTCCCATAGTGCTCAGAGCCATTTGAACCATTTTTTTACTTTTCGCTTCTCGGCCTTGCAGACAGCGCAATTTTGATACACTTGTCATAAACTGTATTCATTACCTAATAATCTTGATTATTGACTTGTATAATTTCATATTCGTTACTTAAATATATGTGCAATCATTTGCGTGATTACTGTCGATCAATTTGAAGGATTCATTCTGTAGTGGCATTTTTGAAAGTCACACTTATGATCAAGGAGGGTCTCCAACCTACGACAGCCACGTTACAAGGCAGCGCAGTTTGTTTTATTTCCCTCGAATAGGAAACCATCAGTCAAGCAAATGACGAGTTATTGACAAATCATCATGTAACTTGGTTCAAATGGCTCTGAGCACTATGGGACTTAACATCTATGGTCATCAGTCCCCTAGAACTTAGAACTACTTAAACCTAACTAACCTAAGGACATCACACAACACCCAGTCATCACGAGGCAGAGAAAATCCCTGACCCCGCCGGGAATCGAAACCGGGAACCCGGGCGTGGGAAGCGAGAACGCTACCGCACGACCACGAGCTGCGGACCATCATGTAAGTGGGTAGACCAATAGTTCTTTCGTGACCTTGATAAATCAACAAACTGGTCAATTTTACGCGACAGTTGGAATAAGATTTAGAAGTGAACAACTACACAAAGTTATTTTGAGATACTTTTGTTTGACAGAAGTGAAGGCATAAGCCCTTCAACATGATTCCTTGCTGACGTTTCTCTTATAGCTTTGAAGAGATTGCAATAAATCGTTTTCTAGCATCTTCGGTAAAAAGAGCTGTATCGTGGTTTTGCTAATGCAAGCTGGAAGTCAGCCTAATTTAATGCACCTATGGGAAGTCCATCTAAGCCTTCAGCATGTACGTTTCTACGAAGGAAACGACGTGAAGCGAGGCAAAGACGAATTAGTATTGAATGGCAGAAGCGCGTTCTGTCGGGCAGACTTCGAAGCAGCAGGTGTAGCTTTACTGAAGCCCGGAGCAAGTCGCTGTCTGCAGACTCCTCCCTCGTCCGCACCGACCGTAACCATGGAGACAGCCACGTGTTCCCCCCACGCCCATCCTTTCGGCCGAGGCAAGCCGACGTGCTTCGTGCTAGCCATATGGGAAGTATCGATTGCTCTTGAGCGTCCCTCCGACATCCCCCGTCACGCCGTGAAATTTCTAGGAAACCGGAAGCGCCACTGGGCTATAACGAGCCAAAAGCAGAGTAGTGATAGAAAAGGAATATGTTCTAGGTACTTCTGCCGGGTCACTCAGTAGCTATTCCTCCCCCAGCAGAACTGCTGCCCCCTTACTTTCTTAATTTAAGTACTCTGCATAACCAGACTCTGCTAACGTAAAAGAATAACAAACACTTTTCTCTGGAGGTTGACACCTCTTTACTAAGTTACTCTCATAGGTTTCCGAAATTTCACCGAAAACAATATTTTGTTTATAGAAGTCCATCCGTGCCAAGTTCTTTCTGATTGGTGGAGGAGGATTGTTAGTGTGGAAACGCATAATAAACATTTAGCATCCGGTTAGCCTCCGTGGCACAGGACAGCATTGCTGCCCAGTAAAGCAAAGATCATACGTTCAAGTCATGTGTTGACCAGGGCTGTGAGTTATTAATGTGTCTATACTAAATACATGTTTCTCAGGTAAAATCTAATGACATGAACGTTACGTTGTACGAATTAAAAATGTCTTGCAAATAAATTTCATCATAATCTGTAACATGCTTGGGATTGAATCCTCACTTCTTGAAGCTGGTAAAATAGATGAAAATATCTGGCGGTGTAACTTTTTTTAAAAAAGAGGAAAGCGAACGTTGAACAAAGACAATTCCTGCCCCCCCCTCCTCCCCCTATCTCTCTCTTCCTCTTTCTTCTTTCTTTCCGATCATACACGGCTGCATTGGTTTGCACGTCGGTTTCTCTAAAAATAAAGCACATCCAATTTTATCGACAGCTTCACTCGGTTTCTCCTACCGAGACTCGAACGTTTCCAGTTGTCCCCACTACTACACACTAACTGTTTTGTCACCGCCAGACACCACACTTGTTAGGTGGTAGCCTTTAAATCGGCCGCGGTCCGTTAGTATACGTCGGACCCGCGTGTCGCCACTATCAGTGATCGCAGACCGAGCGCCGCCGCACGGCATGTCTTGAGAGACTTCCTAGCACTCGCCCCAGGTGTACAGCCGACTTTGCTAGCGATGGTTCACTGACAAAATACGCTCTCATTTGCCGAGACAATAGTTAGCATAGCCTTCAGCTACGTCATTTGCTACGACCTGGCAAGGCGCCATTATCAGTTACTATTGATATTGTGAATCTCGTACTGTCAAAACCGACGTTCATCATTAATGGATTAAAGTTAAGTATTCCACGAGCTACATCCGTTTTTCTAAACTGTAATTTCCTTGTCATGTTCCAGACCTCACGCCAGCCTGAGTGAGCTAAAACGCATGCATTTCGGCCTCCTTTAGTAACCCGGTGTTGGCTCTCCTGCCAACCACAACATTGGCGACGAGGCAAAACCGCGTTCTTCTCTAAACTGCCCTAATTTACTTGTGTAATGGCTTCGCCACAATCTCAAGATGTACTGTCCGAATTTTATCGCTTACAGAATCAGCAGACGCAGGCATTACTGGATGCTCTTGGACAGCTCGTCCAGGGTCAACGTGCAATGCGAAACGATGCGGCAGCCGCCGCTCCACCGCTAACGCAGCCACACCACGCTGTTGCACCAACTTTTCGACCTTTTGATGCTGTACTGGAAAGATGGACGGAGTGGTCACGCCAATTTGAATTCCATCTCGCCGCCTACAGAATTCAAGGTAACGAGCGGCAAACCTTTTCTGTTATCATCTGTCGGCGTGCAAACATACCGTGTGATAGTCAAATTATTTCCCCGACGCGAAGTAGCAACTCTGTCCTATGAAGAAATTTTGTCTGCATTAGATGCATATTTCAAAGAATCAGTCTATGTAGTTGCGAAAAGGTATACCTTCTTTTGTACAAAGCGTACGGCAGGTCAGACTAATCGGAAGTGGGTTGCAACCTTGCAAGGCCTCACTAGGGATTGTGCTTTTGAGTGTCGATGTGGACTCCCTTATTCAAATACTATGGTACGTGATGCAATTGCACAGAACGTTTCTGATGTTCGTATAAGGGAACAGATTTTGAAACTAGTAAATCCCGCCCTTCAACAAGTGATGGACATGTTGGATCGGCAGAACACACTTGACTTTTCTCACGAATCATTTGAAACTTCAGGTTAACCGGCCTGCCGGGCGAGCTGCACGGTACAGTAAACAGTCCTCGCGCCCGGCCGCGCCGCTGCCGCCAGGTTCTCAGCCACGTGTGCCGCGCCAGCACGCAAATGCAGTGATCAAATCATGCCCGCGATGTGCTACTAGACATTCGCGCGAGAATTGCCCGTCACGCCAAGCTGTTTGCTTTTATTGTAATAAAAAAGGACATGTTCAGAGTGTTTGCCAGAAAAAGCTCAGATCGGAAGCTCAAAATCATTCCAGGCCCTTTGCTTCACGCCGGAATCGGAATCGAACCAAGGATACTCAGGCTCGCGAAACTTCGCCCATGGAAATTCATGTAGTTCATTCCACTCTGCCCTGTGCCACTCTCTCTAACAGTGACTGTGATCGTCCCAAAAATAGTGTGCGTCGACATCGCCGGAACTCCCGTCAAGTCGGAAGTGATTATGTACCAGTGTCAGTTCACGTTACACGACACAGTCGCTCTTGTCGTCAGCGGGACAATAAACTTTTTGTAGACTTGGACATTAACGGCAAAGTGATACCATCCAGCTCGATACCGGAGCTGCAGTTTCACTGATCAATCAAGACACGTACAAACTGCTGGGCACACCTTTGTTGCGTGCCGAAATTGTTAAGTTAACTAGCTATTCAGGTCAAGAGATCCCTGTGTTAGGACAGTGCAGCCTTCTTGCAACATACAAAGGACAAACAAAACTTGTGTCATTTTACGTCCTTCGTTCTTCTTCTGCAGTGAACTTGTTTGGTTTCGATTTATTTCAGTTGTTTAACTTGTCTATAGTAAATCAGGTCCTATCAGTGAAACAGACTTTGCCTTCAGACAGTGTTTCTCGTTTATGTGAAGAATTTGCAGACATTTTTGCACCGGGCCTCGGTTGCGCTAAGAACTATAAAGCACATTTGGAACTGAAAGTAAATGCGCAACTGAAATTTTTCAGAGCGCACAATGTTCCCCACGCATTGCGTGATGAGGTCGCAAAAACATTACATGATTTGTAATCACAAGGTGTAATTGGACGTGTGCAGGCTTCTCTCTGGGCATCACCCTTAGTAATTTTGTCAAAACCTTCGGGAAAATTGAGACTTTGTGTGGACTTCAGGGCAACAGTGAATCCACAACTAGTGATTGCAACTTTTCCTTTACCACGCCCGGAAGATCTTTTTGACAAACTGTGCCCGGGTAAATATTTTTCTAAGTTGGACCTAGCAGATGCGTACTTGCAAATACTGGTGGACGAAGAATCCCAAAGCTTTTTTATGGGTTGTATCGATTCAAACGACTGCCATTCGGGTGTGCATCCGCCCCTGCATTGTTTCAGCAATATCGACAAACTGTTGATGCGTCAGTCTCTACTGCAGCAAATTATCTGAACGATATTGTGATCTCCGGAAAGACGGAAGAAGAACATTTGGCCAATCTCAGAACATTATTTCAGGTCTTGCGACAAAATGGTCTTCGCTTGCGGAAGGACAAATGTGTGTTTTTTTGCTCGTGATTTGCCATACCTGGGACATGTACTCAATGCCCAAGGCATACATCCCAGTCCCACGCACCTTCGTGCCATACAAGACTTGCCTTCGCCGCAGAATTTGAAGCAGCTACAGAGTATGCTGGGAAAAATTACGTATTACAATAAATACGTGCCGCATGCCTCTTCCATTTCAGCTCCGCTTCATCGCTTACGCCGTAAAGGTGTTCCGTTCGTCTGGACGACGGAATGCGAACGCGCCTTTCGCCAGCTGAAACCGGCGTTGCTTTCCAATACTTGGCTTACGCCATTCGATCCCCGGAAGCCCCTTTTGTTGATGGTGGATGCATCGGATTTCGGGATCGGTGCTGTGCTTGCGCACAAAGATGGATCGCACGATCGCCCTATTGCCTTTGCGTCCAAATTGCTCTCGTCCGCGCAAAGAAACTATTCACAGATCGAGAAAGAAGCATTGGCTCTCGTATTTGGTGTTACAAAGTTTCATGATTTCTTGTATGGTCGTCACTTTACCATCATCACAGACCACAAACCTTTGACATCGCTTTGTCATCCGAACAAGCCTGTACCTCCACGTACAGCGCAGAAATTCATTCGCTGGTCTATTTTCCTCTCGCTGTACCGCTACGATATCTTGTATCGGTCCACATCTAAGCACGGAACCGCCGATGCGGTGTTCCGCTTGCCTGTTGCTGAGGATAGGGCATTCGATTCCTCCGAACTTGCTTGCATCTTCATTGATTCGGAAACCGACGACGTGGTCGAATCGTTTTCGATTGATTTTCGTCGTGTAGCTACAGCCACAGCTGCAGACCCTGTCCTTGCTCCCGTTCTGCGTTTTGTTTCTACGCAATGGCCCTTGTCAAAGTCACGGATCGGGGACCCGTTGGTTCGCCGATTTTTTGCTCACAAGGAGAGACTTTTTGTTCGACGTGGTGTTTTGCTGTTGCGTTCTGATAATGATCAGTCCAGGGTTGTGGTACCACGTTCGTTACAGTCCTCTGTCTTACAGCTTCTCCACCAAGGACGTTGGGGTATAGTGAGAACGAAACAACTTGCTCGTCAGCACTGTACTTGGTTCGGAATCGATGCCGCGATTACGAATATGTGCTCTTCTTGCATGGTGTGTGCCGAACAACAATCAGCACCACCGCGGAAATTCTTTGCATGGCCAAAAGCCACTTCCCCTTGGCAACGCTTACACATCGATTTTGCTGGTCCATTCTGGAATGCTCGATGGTTGGTTGTGGTAGATTCATTCGGTAATTTTCCTTTTGTTGTCCGGATGTCTTCCACGACGTCATCTGCCACCATCCAAGCGTTATCTGCTATCTTTTGCATTGAAGGTCTTTCACAGACTATTGTTTCCGACAATGGCCTACAATTCATGTCCGCAAAATTTCAGTCATTCTGCAAGGCCAATGGCATTCAACATCTGACGTCAGCGCCATATTTCCCACAGTCAAACAGTGACCCTGAACGATTGGTCAGGACTTTCAAGGCACAGATGTTGAAGTTAAAAGTTTCGCATTCTAGAAAGGGCGCGATATTGCTCTTTTTGTCCTCGTATCGCTCTCAGCCCCGAGATGGTCGCTCGCCGGCTGAGTTGCTCCAAGGTCGTCACCATCGAACCTTGATGTCTTTGCTACATCCGCCGCATCAGGTTCCTGTGCAGCGGCAGACACCTGCTTTTGCTCCAGGCGACGTTGTCTACTATCGGCACTATCGAGGTTCACGGCGTTGGCTCGAAGGGCGCATTCTTCACTGCCTCGGCCGCGCTATGTATCTGGTTTTGGGGGCCTCTGGTTAGGTGCTCCGGCATCTCAACCAGCTGCGCCTCTGTCGTCACACGGGGTCTGCCGCTCGACTGTGCTTTCAGCGACGGTGGCGTCCAGTCAGTGCCCTGGGGACCTACCTACTGGCTCGTCTCAGCCCCAGGTGTTACCGACGCTGCCTACCATTTTGCCCCACGGCGACGCGCCGCCGCCACCGCCGCCGCCGCCTGTTCTCCCGCCGGCTACGCCCGCAGTGGACGCGTCGCTGCAACCGCCGGGCGCCTCCCTTGGTCACGCGCCGCCGATCGCTTCCCGTGACCAGTTGTCCTCCGAAATGGAACTCTTGCCCGCTCCGGACCATATGTCGTCTTCGCCCGTCGGGTGCCCCTGCCCGATAGAGGTCGACCCTTCGGCCCCTCCTGTCTCTCTGCGGGCGCATACACCGCATGTTGGCGTGCACCCTGGAGCAGGTTTTCAGGCGTTTCCTAGCTCCCCGCGGTCCGAATGGCAGGGTGCGGTTGACACAGTCTCGCCTGTTGTTAGGCTCCCCACCTCGTCGCATACGTCAACATGGGGTCCTCCCCACGGCTGGCGGAAGCCTTATGCCACCACCGTATGCCGATTTGCGGGGAGTATACGTCGGACCCGCGTGTCGCCACTATCAGTGATCGCAGACCGAGCGCCGCCACACGGCAGGTCTAGAGAGACTTCCTAGCACTCGCCCCAGATGTACAGCCGACTTTGCTAGCGATGGTTCACTGCCTACTTACGTTCTCATTTGCCGAGACGATAGTTTAGCATAGCCTTCAGCTACGTCATTTGCTACGACCTAGCAAGGCGCCATTATCAGTTACTATTGAGATTGTTAATCATGTACTGTCAAAACCGATGTTCATCATTAATGGATTAAAGTTAAGTATTCCACCAGCTACATCCGTTTTTCTAAATTCTTCCTTGTCATGTTCCAGACCTCACGCCAGCCTGCGTGAGCTAAAACGCGTGCATTTCGGCCTCCTTTAGTAACAAGGTGTTGGCTCTCCTGCCAACCACAACACTAACTGTACCCAGCAACTCTCTGCGGCCAGTTGAACGGGAGTTTAATTCTGTTGCAGTAGTTATACATGTGTTGGAATTACAGCTTTTTTGGAGAATACTCCACGGCCAAGGGTAGGGTGGATGCGACTTAATTTTCAGTATGCGTGGTGGCATACTGTGGTGTGCGTACTGTAAGACTTTTGGTACACACACCATCAGATTATTTGACTTGTTGTTCTAACGAAGTAGGCGAGTGTCAGCAATATGTCTCTTGGTCTTATGATGGCGTGTTTAACTTCTGCCGTTGGGTCAGACGATAGAAATGCCACTTGCACGCTTAGAGTAGCAGATTGACGATTACCAACTTTAAAAGAACTTGATTAATTTTCACACACATTTATTAAAATAATAAAAATAATAGATTTTACGTAACTTGATTCTGGATGCTGTTTACAATTGACAATCTCAAGCTGCTTTGGTCTTGGTACGTTAAACTTATTCCTGCACATAGCCATGAAGATAAATGAATAGACACTTTGTCAAGTATCAGAGATATGTGAGAATATGATAATCGTATTAGGCGCAGACTGAAACTTGACAATAGACTGGTACAGACAAATGCAGACTAATGCACACTGACTAATCGGAGGTCTGTACACTCGTTATAATACCTCGAGCGTTCAGGTATCACTGTGCGAGTGTGATCTGCAAGTAGAAAAGATTCTACGTTAGCAACAATCTCATTGGCTGCGTTACATATTAATACGTGTATCGGCGGAAGCTGAATTTGGTCCGTCTCTAAGACAGCGCCATCTCGTAGTGCGGAGACGGTCGAGCACTGCGCCTACGCTGTTGTGCTTAGAGGGGCGCGCTCTAGTGGGAAAGTTGTGTACGCGCTGACTATGCGGAACTATGTACACAACACATACTAATGGAGGAATTCACTCTGAAGACACCCAGCCCACTTTATAGCAATCATAATAAAGTATGATGGTAAAATTTTAAGAAGAGAATGTGCACAGGATGTCGCAAGCAGACGGATATAAATCTCGGGACGACCCTAACGATTAAGTTCAGACTCTCCAGCTACAGAGCTCCAGCGATGAGACATGAAGCAGTATCAATGATGACGGCGCCTTAGACCATCCTTCGCCAACGCGCTTTCATTCTCCATCAAAACACTGCCTTGTATATGTGTCAAAAGCAATTAATTTGCTATAGTTGATACAGCTGAAGAGGACAGTCGAAAACAAGTTAAATGTATGATAAATGGGGTTAAAAAATTAGACAAACGCCAAGCAATTCTTTAGGAGCTAATCTAAGACACGTAAATAAAACTTATGCTATCAATGTTACCCACAGTCACTTTTTTATCCTTTATCAGCAAACTTTTCATGATTAGCATATAGTAATGTCAGTATGCAATCAATGTGTTTCGATTGTTAAATGATACCGCTTTACACTGCATCCACCTATGTTTTGCGATTTCAAATACATACGAAGTGCAACTAGCATGTATTGGGTTGGATAGTGCTACAGAATTCAGAATAAAATAATACTACCGTTCCCTTGCACACTCATAGAACCAATGGGAATGTGATAATTTTGTCTTGTCTCTCTAGCAGTCTCATGAGGTCGGTAGTACCCGCTGTTGTACGTGCATTTATATTGCTAAGAATGTGCTACAAAGTATTTTCAGTTTGTGGACCATACTTTCAGATCAGTAGCTGTTAAGAAACCATGTAGTTAATGTAATTCAACAGTTAAAGAATTTTGTTTTTGTTTTAATTTTTTGTGTGGCATTAAGTACCCCTCCGCCCTTGGTAATATGCGTTATGAGAATGTCTTGGTACTGCTGGGGTTAAGTCTAGATTATGCGTTTTATTTTACCAAAATACACTTCAAACGATGTCAAAGTCATTCATATACTGTAACGTTCCTAGGGTAGCATTATCACCTGGCTTGGGAGCTGTATCTCACAATTTTATAGACAGCTGCTCTGATACTTTAGTAAATATACATTGCTATATACGCGTTTTTAGGGTGTAGGGAAGCACTATGCATGTTGCTCGACGTTGCTGGACTCATCGCTCCCATCCCATGACTATTGCATATCCAAATCACAGCCCACACAATATAATATGACTTCAATCACATTTAGAACATCGCGTGACCGGAAGTGTGGTAATGATGTCCTATACCCGATGGTTTTTCGCTTCTACAGTGAATAAACATCGTTAGTAAAAAGCAATTGTTGTTGGTGGTCATACTGCCATGCTATGGCGCAATGCAGTGTTTGTCCTACACTTTTCCGAATACTAACGCAGATCGACATGGCAATGCTCGCTCTGCAACATGCCCCCATGCTCGCCATAAGTTTTATGAGATATTTATGTAGTAAAGGCTTCCATTCTTCCACTAGCGCAGTCAACTGATAGACTGTCGTTGGTGCATGTGGACGTGCTGCAGTGCGTGTCCCTAACGCTCACTACACGTGCTGAATGGGATTCAAGTTGGGGGACGGGCAGTCCAGTGCAATACTTGACAAAAAAGTCTAGCAACATGTTTGCGTATTTCCTACGGTTGTCCCAAAAAAACAGTTCGTCTCAGGATAATGATTTTGGAAAAGTAGATACTTGGCCGTGCACGTACGTAAGCAATCGGTTCCTGTTATTGCCCGCTGCGCGTATTGACATTGCGGGCGTAAATCGTTAACACATAGGCAACTGCGGCCTGAGTGTCTGCGTCATTGTAATACACCGAACGACGACAGTAGACGAGTAACCTGTTCAGATGTTATTGCAACTCTGTTAACTGTTAGGATGGAAAGGAGATTTGCTATAGCTGAACTGTGCGATATGCATTTAATTTATGGCGAGGCAAAAGATGTTGCGAGGGCAGCTGTACGAATTTATCGAGAACGCTTCCCACAACGACGACTTCCTGCACGAAAGACATTTGCTGCTGTGCACCAAAGGTTTGTGTCATTGTAATTCTCCAGTTGTATGTGATTATTATGCATTTACATCTTAATAAAGTACCTTTGTAAATTTTCGTCCGTATGCGAAACGTATCTTATGTTCTGATATGCTTTCCGTTTTTGTTACATCATGACAGAATACAACTGACGAGTACGTATTTAATTTCCTTAGATTGAGAGATACTGGCTCTTTACCGCCCCGCGTGGAAGGCAGAGGACCACAACGCGCAGATCGTACATTGGAAGCTGAGGAAAGGATTCTGGACCGCATCCAGGAGGATCCTTCTCAGAGTACTAGAAGCATCGCCCGCCACGTGAGTATATCACACACTGTCGTTCATAGCACTTTACAAGAGGAGCGTCTGCGACCTTACCACATTCAACGCGTACAAGCATTGGAAGAACAAGATTTCCCTGCACGACGTGAATTCTCTGAGTGATTTTTGTTACACAGTGCGCAGCATGATTCTGTCAACAAAATTCTCGTCACAGATGAAGCGTGTTTCACTCGCGACGGAATAACTAATTTCCATAACATGCGCACGTGGAGTGTATACAATCCTCGCCACTTAGAGGCAACACATCTCCAGCGATGATTTTCCGTAAATGTGTGGGCGAGTATGCTCGATAATTACATTATTGGGCCCTATGTTTTACCTGCACGTTTGACTGGTAACTATTACCGAACGTTTCTAGAGGAAACATTGTTACCAACGTTGTTAGAAGACATTCCGTTAGGCATACGTCATAACATGCGGTTCCTCCACGATGGTGCTCCACCCCACATTGGTCACAGAGTACGCAGATTTTGGATAGTCGATTTCCCTGACGATGGATCGGGCGTTCGGGTCCACGTCGATGGCCAGCATGCAGACCTGATTTAAATCCACTGGATATGAAGGATCTTGTTTATGCTGAGCCAGTGTGGACGAATTGACGCAGAAGATTTTAGATGCTGCCAATACCACAAAGGCCAATGTGCATGTGTGTGAACGAGTGCGACGAAATTGGGTTCGCCGTAATGAAGCATGTGTAGAAGCGAATAGTGGTCATCCCGAACATTTTTTGTAGTATTGGTGTAAGAGGAAACGAAGTAATGGGTGTTGTTCTACAGAAGGAAAATAATGTGAATTTAGTAGTCGTTATGGCATTGCCGTAAAAAGGTGAAACAGTTGATTGTAATTAATGCACAACTATCTACTCGGTGATTGATTGAATTTGTACTAATGAAAATTCATTGTTTGATATTAGCTTCTCATTACTACTACGACCTTCGTTATCGACTTGTTGAAAAACAGACTGGTTGTATTCAATTTACGTAAAGCGAATTACACATTCTTGACAACCCAAAAACCGTTTACATTGATTTTTTCGGTAGCACTTGATTATCATACCACCTCGTTGTACACGTCTAACGATTTCAATCCTCTGGTCAGCTTGTTGCCTTTCTCTGGCCGCCCCGTCATTGTAGGCAATAAGCTTGGTACGCCATGTACTGTCGGTTGACTACGTAAACAGAAATGCGTATACTATCTATCCTAAGAACATTAGGTTTTAATAATACAAAAATAAAGTACATGATACAAGAAAATGTCAGACGTTTTTGTCAAGCACGCCGAAATGTACCATCTGTACAATTTTGACGCCTTATACCGTTTACACCCTGAAGCACCCCCGAAAAGACAAGCACGGGGAACGGGTACTGTGTCGCAGTAATGTTGACCGGTTGGTGTACTGTATTCAAAGATTTGGGAGTCAGGACGCCCATGCAACGTTATGCCTCACCACAGCATAACACAAGAACCACTAAAACGATTATGTTCGACAATACTGCTGCGTGCATTAACAGTTCCCTTCTCTCGCCATATCAGGATAGGTCCAAAATTACTACTCACGCTGGATCTGCTGTAACTGGTGATGAGCACCCAATCCCACTCCTCGTAGGTCCGGTGTCTGTGCTCTTGACACCATCGGAAATGGCGCTTCCGATGTGCGAGTATCAATGGAACACGACATACTAGCGATCAAGCAAAGGGACCGCCCCTACCGTGTAGTCGCCCTTTCACTGTGGAACTTGAGGTTCTGTCCCTTGCAGTTCCATCAGTTGCACCTACTGTCTGACGTAGGCCTCTTCTTATCTGTTGCGAAATTTAGAGGTCGTCTGCTGCTGTGGTTGATCGTGGTCGACCAACTCGTCTTCTTTGGATAGCAGTCCTTGCGGTTCGGTATTATCCTCATACTCTTGAAACAATGCTGTGAGCAGTAGCAAACTCCTACATCTACATCTCCATGGTTACTCTGCAATTCACACGTAAGTGCCTGGCAGAGGGTTCATCGAACCATTTTCACACTACTTCTCTACCATTCCATTCTAGAATGGCGCGTGAGAAACAGGAACACCTAAATCTTTTCGTTCGAGCTCTGATCTCTCTTATTTTATTATGATGATCATTTCTCCCTACGTAGTTGTGTCAACATAATATTTTCGCATTCGGAAGAGAAAGTTGGTGACCGAAATTTCGTAAATAGATCTCGCCGCAAAGAGAACCGCCTTTGTTTCAGTGACTGCCAACCCAACTCGCGTATCATATCAGTGACACTCTCACGCCTATTGCGCGATAACACGAAACGATCTGCCCTTCTTTGCACTTTTTCGATGTCCTACGCCAATCCTACCTGGTAAGGATCCACACCGCGCAGCAATATTCCAGCAGAGGACGGACAAATGTGATGTAGGCTGTCTCTTTAGTGGGATTGTCGCATCTTCTAAGCGTTCTGCCAACAAAGCTCAGTTTTTGTTTCGTCTTCCCCACAATACTATCTTTGTGGTCTTCCCAATTTAAGTTGCTCGCAATTGTAATTCCTAGGTATTTAGTCGAATTGACAGCCCTTAGATTTGTACGATTTATCCTATACCCAAAATATATCGGATTTCTTTTAGTACCCATGTGGATGACCTCACACTTTTCTTCGTTTAGTGCCAATTACCATTTTTCTCAACATCCATAAATTCTCTCTAGATCATTTTGTAATGGGAATTGATCGTCTGATGATTTTACTAGACGGTAAATTACAGCGTCATCTGTAAACAGTCTAAGGGGCTGCTCCGATTATCATCTAGATCACTTATGTAAATCAGGAACAGCAGAGGGCCTATGGCATTACCTTGCGGAACGCCAGATATCACTTCTGTTCTACTCGATGATTTACCGTCTATCACTACGAACTATGAACTCTCTGAGAGGAAATCACGAATCTACTCAAACAACTGAGACGATACACCATATGCACGCAACTTAATCAACTTAATTAATAGTCGCTTGTGAGGAATCAAGAGCCTACTGGAAACCCTGGAATGTGGAATCGATATGAGATCCCTTGTCGACAGCACTCATTACTTCCTGAGCTTCACTTGTCTCATTTCGTTCTCATTCCGGTTTCCGTATGATTATTCCCCATGTGAAGTCTTGCAAATGTTGTCTTGCGTCATGTAGCAATGGAAAACACCTCAGAAGTTGAGTCCCATAGTGCTAGAGCCATTTGAACCAACCAAAATCATCGTCGTCACACAGCAACATTTAGTTTGCAAAATTGCCTTGTAAACCGGAGTCTACAAGTTTTAGAACTTGTAACAGCTGTAAACAATAAGGATGTAGTTGTAAGCGTTTTCTTAAGTCTCCACACAGAAGTCACTGAAACTGCTAATTAACGACTACCCTTCCGAACTGATTTTTTGGGGCCACGCGCGGAGGACTCACTCGTTCAACATGTACTTCAGTCACTCTTGGCCCTTCTATAGTCTTTCCTTTGCGCACAAGTATGCAAACAAAACTGTTTTGGTTGCTCTTTCATAGCCTTAAAACGCGTATATTCATTTTCAAAATTGGTTCAAATAGCTCTGAACACTATGGGACTTAACATCTGAGGTCATCAGTCCCCTAGACTTAGAACTACTTAAACCTAAATAGCCTAAGAGCATCACACACATCCATGCCCGAGGCAGGATTCGAACCTGCGACCGTAGCAGCTGCGCTGTTCCAGACTGAAACACGACCGGCATATTCATTTTGAAGCACCCTGTATAAAACGTCTCCGAACATATTCCTGTAAAGAATAAGACATCGTAAGTTTAGAAGTAGAAAAACTAAGAAGACGAAGCCAAAAAGTATGAAGAGTGTAAGCCTATATGAAAACTGTGGGCGAATATTCATGCTACGGCGACTTAAAAGAACAACAAATCGGGAGCCTGACATTTGAACAAAAGAAGTGATGGGGCATGTTTAGCTCCTCAAACAACTAAAAACTGAAAGGAAGTACATTGATGATGCAAGAAATACAGAACTGAAAAATATAACCTTCGTTCCAGTACGAGAAGGTTACCCTACATATCATCTTCCATGATCAAATTTGTGTAAATAAAATACAAATGGTGCATTCGAAGTTAATTAACCTTCACATAATGCCCACGAACCTCTCTCCAATATTTCTCAGTTTCAGCGATAATGAGAGATGCTATTTTTTTAAATGAGGAATAAATAGTTAAAATTGGTGTAAAAGTCGCCATT
Organism: Schistocerca gregaria; assembly: GCF_023897955.1. Taxonomy (NCBI): domain Eukaryota; kingdom Metazoa; phylum Arthropoda; class Insecta; order Orthoptera; family Acrididae; genus Schistocerca; species Schistocerca gregaria. The sequence continues at coordinate 77,379,310 of NC_064931.1, forward strand.
TACTAGCTGGCGAAATTTTATTGCCTACATCTACATGGATACTTGGCAAATCACATTTAAGTGCCTGGAAGAGGGTTCATCGAACCACCTTCACAATTCTCTAATATTCCAATCTCGTACAGCTCTCGGAAAAAAACCAACACCTGCATCTTTCCGTGTGAGCTCTGATTTTCTTTATTTTATTATAGTGATCGTTTCTCCCTATATAGGTCGGCGTCAACAAAATATTTTCGCATTCAGAGGAGAAAGTTGGTGACTGAAATTTCGTAAGAAGATTCCGCCGCAACTAAAAACGTGTATCATTTCAGTGACACTCTTTCCCCTATTTCACGATAATACAAAACGTGCTGCCCTTCTTTGAACTTTTTAGATGTACTGCGTCAATCTTATCTGGTAAGGATACGACACCGCGCAGCAGTATTCTAAAAGAGGACCGGACAAGCGTAGTGTAGAGTCTCTTTAGTAGATCTGTCACCTTTTTTAAGTGTCCTGCCAAGAAAACAGTCTTTGGTTAGGATTCCACACAACATTTTCTATGTGTTTCTTCCAACTTAAGTAGTTCGTAATAGTAATCCCCACGTATTCAGTTGAATTTACGGCCTTTAGATTTGATTGATTTATCGTGTAACCGAAGTTTAACGGATTCTTCTGACACTTGTGTGGATGACCTCACACTTTTTGTTATTTAGGTTTAACGGCCAATGTTGGCACCATACAGATATCTTTTCTAAATAGTTTTGCAATTTGTTTTGATCTTCTAATGACTTTACTAGTCGATAAACCTAAGACGGCTGCTCAGATTGCTTCCCAAATCCTTTATATAGATAAGGAACAGCAAAGGGCCTATAAAACTACCTTGGGGAACGCCGTAAATCACTTCTGTTTTATTCGATGACCTTCCGTCAATTACTACAAACTGTGACATCAACATCTACATTACATTCCGCACGCCACCTAATGGTGTGTGGCGGAGGGTACTGTCGGTTCCACTTTCTGAGTCCTCCAACCCTGTTCCACTCGCGAAGAATGCGAAGGAAGAATCATTGTCGGTAAGCCTCTGTGTTGGCTCTAATTTCTCGAATTTTCTCATCGTGGGCAATGCGCGAGATGTATGTGGGGGGAAGAATATGTTGGCCTGACTCCTCCTGAAAAGTGCTGTCCCGAAATTTCAGCAGTAAATCTCTCCGTGATGCACATCCCCTCTCTTGTAAGATCTGCCAGTGGAGTTTGTTTAGCATCTCTGAAACGCTCTCTCGCCAACTAAAAGTTCCCGTGACGAAACGCGCCGCTCTTCGTTGGATCTTCTCTATCTCCTCTATCAGTCCTACCTGACAGCATCCCAGATAGATGAATAATACTAAAGAATCGGGTGAACAAGCGCCTTATAAGCTCCTTTTTTCGTGAGCTACATTTCCTTAAGATTCTTCCGATGGATCTGAGATTGATGTGTGCTTTTCCCACTTTGTTTTGTATGGTCATTTCACTTAAGGTCGCTCCGGGTAGTTACGCTTAGATATTTTACGTTTGTTTGTCATCAATAGTGTAGCTGTACAGTAGTGGATTTCCTTTCCTATGTATGCGCAATATGTTACATTTATTTACGTTCAGGGCCAACTGGCAGAGTGCGTACCATTCATCAGTTATCTGTAGGTTATTCTGCAAATTCTTACTGTCTTCTGGCGTTGCTACTTTGGTATAAACAACTGCATCATCTGCGAATAACCTTAAAGAGAATCCGACGCTTTCTACTAGATCATTTACTTTATATACATTGTGAATAGCAACGCTCCTATCACACTTCCCTGTGGTACTCCGGATATTACCTTTACACCTGTCGATTTAGTTTCGTTAAGATCGACGTGGTGAGTTCTGTCTGCAAGCAAGTCTTGAAACCAATCGCAGGTCTGCTCCGATACTCCGTAAGCTCGTATTTTTTTCGTTAAACGGTAATGCTGGACGGCGTCAAATGCCTTACTGAAATCAAGGAATACAGCATCAACCGGAGCGCCGTTGTCCACTGCGCTGTGGATCTCATGGAGGAACAGAGCGAGATGAGTTTCGCAGGATCTCTGTTTGCGGAATCCATGTTGATTTTTATAGGGGAGATGTTCATTTCCCAAAAACGTCATAATTCTTGAGCATAAAACATGTTCCATAATTCTACAAAAGATTGGTGTCAACGATATAGGTCTATAATTGTGTGGATCTGTCTTACAACCTTTTTCAAAAACGGGAATGACCTGCGCTTTTTTTTAGTCGTTAGGTACCGTTCGTTGCTCAAGCGATCTACGATAAATTACTGCTAGAAGACGAGCAAGTTCTTTTGCATAATCTTCATAGAATCTTATAGGTATCTCATCTGGTCCTGAAGCCTTTACACTACTAGCTGATTGTAGCTGCTTTTCAGTTCCGCGATCGGTTATCTCAATATCTGCCATTTCGACGTTCGCAGGACGATTGAAAGGAGGGACAGTGTTACGATCTTCTGCGGTGAAACATCTTTGTAAGACCGAATTCAGTATTTCTGCCTTCTCTCTTGTAATCTTCCGTTTCGGTGCCGGTGTGGTCGCTGAGAGAATGAAAAGATGATTTTGACTCACTTACTGTTTTTACATACGACCAAAATTTCTTAGTGTTTTTGCTCAGGTAGGTTGATAACGTCTTACTTTCAAAATCATTGAGCTCTTCTCTCATTGCTCTCCTTACGCTTATTTTCGCTTCGTTCAGCTTTTGTTTCTCAGCTGGGTTTTTACTTCTCTTAAATCTGAGATCAAGCGCTCTATGTTTACGTCTCGCTTTTCTGAAAATGGCTCTGAGCACTATGGGACTTAACTTCTGAGGTCATCAGTCCCTTAGAACTACTTAAACCAAACTAACCTAAGGACATCACACACATCCATGCCCGAGGCAGGATTCGAACCTGCGACCGTAGCGTGCTTTTCTAACACGGCTATTAAACCATGGTAGATCTTTCCCATCCCTTAAAACCTTAAACAGAGCACACTTACCTAGAGCATATTGAACGATACCTTTGAATTGTTTTCCATTTGTCCTCCACATCTTCGTCCTCACCACCGAATGTTTGATGCTGAAGGCTGAGATATTCTGAAATTTGTATCCTGTCACCCTTGCTGAGCAAATATATCTTCCTACCTTTCTTAACATTCCTTATAGGACCCGTCGTCATAGATGGTATCACAGCCTTGATCACTGATACCTTCCTCTCCTTAACTGATTCGATAAGTTCGGGCCTGTTTCTTGCTAGGAGGTCTAAGACGTTACCCTCACGAGTTGGTTCTCTAACTACCTGCTCAAGGTAATTTTCGGACAAGACACCCAGAACAATGCCACACGAATCCCTGTCTCTGGCACCAGTTTTGATGGCATAACACTCCCAATCTATACCTGGCAAGTTGAAGTCACCCCCTATTACAACGGCATGATCAAGAAAATTAGCCGGCCAGAGTAGCCGAGCGGTTCTAGGCGCTACATTCTGGAACCACGCGCCCGCTACGGTCGCAGGTTCGAATCATGCCTCGGGCATGGATGTATGTGACGTCCTTAGGTTAGTTAGGTTTAAGTAGTTCTAAGTTCTAGGGGACTGATGACCTTAGAAGTTTAGTCCCATAGTGCTCAGAGCCATTTGAACCAACCAGGAAAATTACTAATGATATTCTGCTAGTTCTGTCTGAAGCGCTCTACAACTACAGATCCTGACCCAGGTGGTCTATAAAAGCACCAGATCACCATTTTTGACCGTTCTTTGATACTCAATTTCACCAAGATTAATTCACACACGGAATCCGTGATAACCTCGCTAGATTTTATCGAATTTTTTACTGCAATGAACACACGGCCACCATTGGCGACAAACTTATCCTTACGATAAACATTCCAGTCTGAACTCAGGATTTCGTTGTCATTGACGCCTGGCTTCAACCAGCTTTCTGTTCCCGATACTATCTGTGCACTATAACCTTCAGTAAGCAATACTAACTCTGGGACCTTTCCTCGGATGCTCCTGTAGTTTACTAAAATCATATTAATCTTATCTATCTCTGATCCTCGAGGACCAAGATCCTCTGCGGTTGCTGTGGTTGATTAACAGGCAAATCGTGTTTGCACCCTTAGCGAGGGGTCCTCTAGCCTACTAGGGTGAGTCAAATGAAAAACTTAAATATTTTTTAAAAATATTATTTATTGTGCAGCAGTGGTACAAAGCTGTATCACTTTTAAACTTAATCTCCTCCACGCTCAATGCAAGTTCTCCAGCGCTTACAAAGTGCATAAATTCCTTAAGAAACAAATTCTTTTGGTAGTCTGCGCAACCACTCGTGGACCGCGTGGCGTACCTCTTCCTCAGGACAGAACTTCTTTCCTCCCATTGCGTCTTTGAGTGGTCCAAACATATGGAAATCACTGGGCAAGGTCTGGTGAGTATAGTGGATGAGGAAGACACTCAAAATGCAGGTCTGTTATTGTTGCAACTGTTGTACGGGCAGTGTGGGGCCTTGCATTGTCATGTTGCAAAAAGGACACCTGCTGACAGCAATCCACGTCGCTTTGATTTGATTGCAGGCCCGCACATGATTTTTTAGAAGATCTGTGTGTGATGCACTGTTGACAGTGGTCCCTCTAGGCATGTAATGCTCCAAAATGACGCCTCTTTCGTCCCAAAAGAGAGTCAGCATAACCTTTGCTGCTGATGGCTCTGTTCGAAACTTCTTTGGTTTTGGTGATGAGGAATGGCGCCATTCCTTGCTCGCTCTCTTCGTTTCCGGTTGGTGTAAGTGAACCCAGGTTTCGTCTCCAGTAACAATTCTTGCAAGGAAGCCACCACCTTCTCGTTCAAAGATCATTTCAAGAGTCAGCTGCCGTGATACCCATCTTGCAGGCACTTTGCGAAACTGGAGCACATCATGCACAATGTGGTGTGCTGACCCATGACTAAACTGTAAACATGCTGCAATGTCATTCAGTGTCATTCGGCGGATTTCCTTCACTATGGCTTCAACTGCTGCAATGTTCTGTGGAGTCACGACTCGTTGTGCCTGACCTGGACGAGGAGCATCTTTCACTTAAGTCACACCATTTGCGAACTTCCTACTCCATTCGTAGACTTGCTGCTGTGACAAACATCCATCACCGTACTGAACCTTCATTCATCGCTGAATTTAAATAAGTTTCACACCTTCACTACGCAAAAACCGAATAACAGAACGCTGTTCTTCCCTGGTGCAAGTCGCAAGTGGGGCAGCCACCTTTATACTGATACTGCGACAGTGTGTGTGCATCTGCACTATGCTGCCACTTACAGGCCATTCTGCACGATGTCCGTAGCACACTTACAAACTTACAGGTAAACGGCGCGAAATTTCGATTTGTTATTAGAAATTTAAGGTTTTCATTTGACTCACCCTCATAAAAAAGCTCCATGTGCTCGCCACACGTACTCCGCTACCCTAGTAGCCGCTTCCTGCGTCAAGTGCACGCCTGACTTATTAGGGGGAACCCTATAATTCTGTACTCGATAGCGGAGGTCGAGAAATTCGCATCTGATACCGTCGCAGAGCCGTCTGAGCCTCTGACTTAGACCTTCTCTGCTCCAAACCAGAGGACCGCAATCAATCCTGGGTACGATGCTACAAATAGACAGCTTAGCTTGCACCCCGTGTGCGTTGCTAGTTGCCTTCACCAAATCAGCCAGCTGCGGAAAGTAGCCCAGGATGGCCTCAGAACCCAAGCGGCAGGCGTCGTACGTGCCGACATGTGACACTACATGCAACCGGTTGCACCCAGTGCGCTCGATAGCCGCCGGCAGGGCCACCTCCACATCACGGATGAGACCTCCCGGCAAACATACCGAATGCACACTGGAATTCTTTCCCGCTTTGCCTGCTATCTCCCTGAGGGGCCTCATTAGCAGCGTAACATTGGAGCTCCCAATGACCCACCTACTGTACTTGTCCGGCCTGGGCAGAAAAATCGACCGATGGCCCAGCAGGAGAGGCATCCCGTGCTGACTCAGAGTTATCATCAACACTGGGAAGCACCTTGTACCTGCTGCTAGGACGTAGGGAGCCAGCCGCACTGCTCGCTCCCTCTTTCGCCTTCCGCCCAGTGACACGCGAACCCAACACTGTCTGCCATCCACACTGGAGTGAGGACGGACCGGTCACATGTTTCGTCGCAGCGACGTCCGGGTCACCAGCGGATTCCAGTGGCACCAAAGGTGTCGCAGGTCTCGTCACTGGCGTCCCGACGTCACCGCAACTTCTACCATTAGCTAGAAGCTTGTCGACGGTAGCCAGCACAGCTTCCAACTGTTTACGGACAGCAGCCAACTCTCCTTGTGTCCGCTCACAACAAGCACAGTCCCTAGCCACATCGTTCTATGTATAAAATAGATATGTCTCAGATTGCGCTATAGAGTTTGAAAATATGCCAAAGGAGAATAAAGTAACACTAATAGTTGGTGCGCAGATTTCTCACCGTACTCTGAGACCGCAAGCTATTAAACGAAATAAATTCCTCTACACCGAAAAATTTACACTAGGAAGCCGCCCTACACAAGGTCATTCACAAGACTTGTGCAAAAACAAAACCCACGATTAATTTTCTGGCCATTAGTCTACACAGTAAAATACAAACGTACAGTTCACTTCTTTGCAGAAGCACGTGAAAAAAAAGACTAAAGTAATTTTCAGTTTATCACAAAAGTGGTGCTGCTCCTCTGCTGCGCGTCCTCTCGGCTCGGCGGCTGCCGACAGGAAATCGCGTATCCAGTCACGTAACTGAGACGATATTTCATAAGCACGTAATTTCACTACACTGTCAAAAGCCTTCCGGAAATCCAGAAATACGGAACCAATCTGAGGTCCCTTTTCAATACTTCGTCCGAATAATGAGCTAGCTGTGTTTCACGAGAACGATGTTTTCTAAATCCGTGTTGACTGTGTGTCAATAGCCCGTTTCTTCGAGGTGACTGCCTGCCATAGTGGCCGTGCGGTTCTAGGCGCTGCAGTCTGGAGCCGAGCGACCGCTACGGTCGCAGGTTTGAATCCTGCCTCGGGCATGGATGTGTGTGATGTACTTAGGTTAGTTAGGTTTAATTAGTTCTAAATTCTACGCGACTCATGGCCTCAGGAGTTAAGTCTCATAGTGCCCAGAGCCATTTTTCGAGGTGATTCGTAATGTTCCAACACAATATATTTTCCAAAATCCTGCTGCACATCGACGTTAATGATATGGGCCTGTAATTTAGTGGATTACTCCTACTATCTTTCTTGAATATTGGTGTGATCCGTGCAACTTTCCAGTCTTTTGGTACGGATCTTTCGTCGAGCGAACGGTTGTATGTGATCGTTAAGTATGGAGTCATTGTGTTAGCATACTCTGAAAGGAACCTTACTGGTATATAATCTGGACCGGAAGACTTGCTTTTGTTAAGTGATTTAAACTGCTTCACTACTCCGAGGATATCTACATTTACGTTAATCATGTTGGCGGCTGTCCTTGGCTAGAATTCTGGAATGTTCACTTCATCTTCTTTGGTGGAGGAATTTCGGACGGCTGCGTTTAGTAACTCTGCTTTCGCAGCATTGTCTTCGATAGTAGTCTATCTCCGTTGCTATCGCGCACAGAAGGAATTGAGTGTGTCTTGCCGCTAGCATATTTCACATAAGATCGGAATATCTTTTGATTTTTCTCCCAGGCATCGAGACAAAGTTTCGTAGTGGAAACTGGTACAAGCGTCTCGCACTGAAGCAGCACTAAATTTCTAGCTTCTGCAAAAGATCGCCAATCTTGGAGATTTTGCGTCCGTTTAAATTTGGCATGTTCATTTCGTTATTTCTGCAACAGTGTTCTGAACCGTTTTGTGTATCAAGGAGGATCATCTCCGTCGTTTGTTAATTTATTTGGTATAAATACTCTCAACTGCTGCCGATACTATTTCTTTGAATTCGAGCCACATATGGACTACTCAGGAGGACGTCGTTATCAGGAGAAAGAAAACTGGCGTTCTACGGATCGGAGCGTGGAATGTCAGATCCCTTAATCGTGCAGGTAGGTCAGAAAATTTAAAAAGGGAAATGGATAGGTTAAAGTTAGATATAGTTGGAATTAGTGAAGTTCGGTGGCAGGAGGAACAAGACTTTTGGTCAGGAGAATACAGGGTTATAAATACAAAATCAAATAGGGGTAATGCAGAAGTAGGTTTAATGAATAAAGTAATAAGAGTGCGGATAAGCTACTACCAACAGCATAGTGAACGCATTATTGTGGCCAAGATAGACACGAAACCCATGCCTACTACAGTAGTACAAGTTTATATGCCAACTAGCTCTGCAGATGATGAAGAAATTGATGAAATGTATGATGAGATAAAAGAAATTATTCAAATAGTGAAGGGAGACGGAAATTTAATAGTCATGGGTGACTGGAATTCGAGAGTAGGAAAAGGGAGAGAAGGAAACATAGTGGGTGAATATGGACTGGGGGAGAGAAATGAAAGAGGAAGCCGCCTGGTAGAATTTTGCACAGAGCATAGCTTAATCACAGCTAACACTTGGTTCAAGATCATAAAAGAATGTTGTATACATGGAAGAAGCCTGGAGATACTGACAGGTTTCAGATAGATTATATAATGGTAAGACAGAGATTTAGGAACCAGATTTTAAGTTTTAAGACATTCCTAGGGGCAGATGTGGACTCTGACCACAATCTATTGGTTATCAACTGTAGATTAAAACTGAGGAAACTGCAAAAAGGTGCGAATTTAAGGAGATGGGACCTGGATAAACTGAATAAACCAGAGGCTGTACAGAGTTTCAGGGAGACCATAAGGCAACAATTGACAGGAATGGGGGAAAGAAATACAGTAAAGAAGAATGGGTAGCTTTGAGAGATGAAGTAGTGAAGGCAGCAGAGGATCAAGTAGGCAAAAAGAAGAGGGCTAGTAGAAATCCTTGGGTAACAGAAGAAATATTGAATTTAATTGATGAAAGGAAAAAATATAAAAATTCAGCAAATGAAGCAGGCAAAAAGGAATATAGGCGTCTAAAAAATGAGATCGACAGGAAGTGCAAAATCGCTAAGCAGGAATGGCTAGAGGACAAAAGTAAGGATGTAGAGGCTTGTCTCACTGGCGGTAAGATAGATACTGCCTACAGGAAAAATAGAGACCTTTGGAGATAAGAGAACCACTTGTATGAATATCAAGAGCTCAGATGGAAACCCAGTTCTAAGCAAAAAAGGGAAAGCAGAAAGGTGGAAGGAGTATATAGAGGGTCTATACAAGGGCGACGTACTTGAGGACAATATTATGGAAATGGAAGAGGATGTAGATAAAAATGAAATGGGAGATACGATACGGCATGAAGAGTTTGACTGAACACTGAAAGACCTAATTCCAAACAAGGCCCCAGGAGTAGACAACATTCCATCAGAACTACTGATAGCCTTGGGAGAGCCAGCCCTGACAAAACTCTACCATCTGGTGAGCAAGATGAATGAGACAGGAGAAATACCCTCAGACTTCAAGAAGAATATAATAATTCCAATCCCAAAGACAGCAGGTGCTGACAGATGTGAAAATTACCGAACAATCAGTTTAATAAGTCACAGCTGCAAAATGCTAACGCGAATTCTTTATAGACGAATGGAAAAACTGGTAGAAGCCGACGTCGGGGAAGATCAGTTTGGATTCCGTAGAAATTTTGGAACACGTGAGGTAATACTCACCCTACGACTTATCTTAGAAGCTAGATTAAGGAAGGGCAAACCTACATTTCTAGCATTTGTAGACTTAGAGAAAGATTTTGACCATGTTGACTGGAATACTCTCTTTCAAATTCTAATGGTGGCAGGAGTAAAATACAGGGAGCGAAAGGCTATTTACAATTTGTACAGAAACCAGATGCCTGTTATAAGAGTCGAGGGGCATGAAAGGGAGGCAGCGGTTGGAAAGGGAGTGAGACAGGGTTGTAGCCTCTCCCCGATGTTATTTAGTCTGTATATTGAGCAAGCACTAAAGGAAACAAAAGAAATGTTCGGAGTAGGTATTAAAATCCATGGAAAAGAAATAAAAACTTTGAGATTCGCCGATGACATTGTAATTCTGTTAGAGACAGCAAAGGACTTGGAAGAGCAGTTGAACGGAATGGACAGTGTCTTGAAAGGAGGGTATAAGATGAACATCAACAAAAGCAAAACGAGGATAATGGAATGTAGTCGAATTAAGTCGGGTGATGCAGAGGGAATTAGATTAGGAAATGAGACACTTAAAGTAGTAAAGGAGTTTTGCTATTTGGGGAGCAAAATAACTGATGATGGTCGAAGTAGAGAGGATATAAAATGTAGACTGGCAATGGCAAGGAAAGCATTTCTGAAGAAGATAAATTTGTTAACATCGCATATAGATTTAAGTGTCAGGAAGTCGTTTCTGAAAGTATTTGTATGGAGCGTAGGCATGTATGGAAGTGAAACATGGACGATAACTAGTTTGGACAAGAAGCGGATAGAAGCTTTCGAAATGTGGTGCTACAGAAGAATGCTGAAGATTAGATGGGTAGATCATATAACTAATGAGGAGGTATTGAATAGGATTGGGGAGAAGAGAAGTTTGTGGCACAACTTGACTAGAAGGGATCGGTTGGTAGGACATGTTCTGAGGCATCAAGGGATCACCAATTTAGTATTGGAGGGCAGCGTGGCTGGTAAAAATAGTAGAGGGAGACCAAGAGATGAATACGCTAATCAGATTCAGAAAGATGTAGGTTGCAGTAGGTACTGGGAGATGAAGAAGCTTGCACAGGATAGAGTAGCATGGAGAGCTGCATCAAACCAGTCTCAGGACTGAAGACCACATCAACAATAACAACAACAACATGGCCTACTCTTACATGTAGTGGGTTGGAACTTAATTAGTGGCGACACTGCTGTGGAGACACTATGCAATGCAATCTACTATTGTCGCTGATAGCACACGTTGTTGACAAACCTACCTCACCTCCGAGCAAATGGACTCGCCCGTCCCACGTCACCGGCGTGCGCACAATCGAGGGAAACAGTCACTCGTGAGCGAGAGGTCTAACGTAACGGTGTCACTTTGTTTTCGGAACAAGAAACACGGCAGACCGTCAGTGCAAGGTATTACTGTTCGTTTCTGGGGCATCACCTGCGACCAGCTTTGCGAATGAAGTGGCGACACTTTCTGCGCAACCTACCCATCATTTTGCATGACAATGCGCTGGCGCATACCCCGCAAGCTGTGACTGGTCTGCTCGGTCGATGGCACTGGGAAGTTAAGTACCACCCACCATACTCCCCGGACTTAAGTCCTTGTGACTTTGATTTGATTCCGACGATGAAGGAATCACTTCGTGGCATTCGTTTCAGAACTGTTCCAGAGATTCGACAGGCAGTAGACCGCTCCATTCGCACCATCAACAGAACAGGCTCTGCTAACGGTATACTACGCCTTCCACATCGCTGGTGACTACTTTCAAGCCGGCCGGGGTGGCCGAGCGGTTCTAGGCTGGAACCGCGCGATCGCTACGGTCGCAGGTTCGAATCCTGCCTCGGGCATGGATGTGTGTGATGTCCTTAAGTTAGTTAGGTTTAAGTAGTTCTAAGTTCTAGGGGACTGATGACCTCAGATGTTAAATCCCATAGTGCTCAGAGCCATTTGAGCCACTACTTTGAAGGACAGTAACAGGTGCAAACATGTAACTCTTTTGTATCGGCTGTGAATAAATAGTGGCTATTATTTAAATTCCAACCCTCGTATGTTAATTTGGAAGGAGTTGAGATTTTCTCTCAGGAAGGTTTCATGTGAATTTTTATCTGGTTTTTTTGAACAGGTATATTTTTCGTTTATTTTTGGAGAATTTGGTGGTTAGTCAATCTCGCTACATCAAGCCTGTGTTCACTAATCCCTGTATCCGTTTTGATGCTCGTTATTAGCACACGATTATTTGCTGCTACGAGGTCAAGTGTATTTTCACAACCGTTTACTATTCGCATGGGCTCATGAACTATCTGCTCGAAATAGTATTCAGATAATGCATTTAGCACAATTTCGGCCGATGTTTTATGCGTACCTCCGGATTTAAACATGCGTTTTCGACAGAACATCGAGGGTAAATCAAAGTCACCACCAACTATAATTGTATGAGTCGGGTACGTGTTTGAAATAAACTAAACTTTTATTTGAAGCTTTCGGAAATTGCATCATCAGAATTGGGAGGTCGGTAAAAGGATCCAGTTATTTTATTCCGGTTGCCAGGACTGACCTCTGCCTATACTAACTCACAGGAACTATCTTCTTCAGTTTCATGAAAAGGTAAACTACTCCTAAGAGCAACAAACACACCGCTGCCAACTGTGTTTAGCCTATCCTTTCGGAACACAGTTAGGTTCTTCGCAATAATTTCAGCTGAACTTATCTCCGGTTTTAACCAGCTTTCTGTGCCTTTACGATTTGGGCATCAGTGCTTTCTATTAGCGCTTGGAGCTCTGGTATTTTCGCAACACAGCTACGACAGTTTACAACTGTTATACCGATGGTTCCTGTATCTACGTTCTTCCTGCACTCTTTGTGACTGAAGCCCTTTTTGTGTTTTCCCGAGACCCTCTAACCTGAAAAACCGGCCAGTCCACGCCACACAGCCCCTGCTACCCGTGTAGCCGACTCCTGCATGTAGGGGACTCCTGACCTATTCAACAGAACCCGAAACCCCACCACTGTACGCCGCAAGTCGAGGAATCTGTAGCCTATACGGTCCCAGAACCGTCAGAGCCTCTGATTCAGACCCTCGACTCGGCTATGCTGCAAATGCTCAGATCTGCTTTGTGTATTAAATCGGGGACCTAGAAACGAGTGGTTGACAACCCCACAACAGGCCACAGCGGTCCACCCACCCCACCGCAGCCGCACACAGAACTCAGGGTTATTGTGTGGTTCGGCCTCCAGTAGAGCCCCCCCCCCCCCCCCCCCCTCTGGGAACGTCCCGTACCTGACACCAGACTAGTATAACCCCAAATGTTTGCATGGTAGAGTAATTACGGTGTACAGTTCGAATCCTGCCTCGGGCATGGATGTGTGTGATGTCCTTAGGTTAGTTAGGTTTAAGTAGCTCTAAGTTCTAGGGGACTGATGACCTCAGATGTTAAGTCCCATAGTGCACAGAGCCAATTATGGTGTTCGCGTACATGGAGACAGTGTTTGCGCAGCAATCGCCGACATACGAGGTGCATTCAAGTTCTAAGGCCTCCGATTTTTTTTCTCCGGACTGGAAAGAGATAGAAACATGCGCATTGTTTTAAAATGAGGCCGCGTTCATTGTCAATACGTCCTAGACATGGCAGCACCGTACGGCAGGTGGAATTTTACCGCCAGCGGCGAGAATGAGAACTGTTTTAAATACTTAAAATGGCGATGTTTTCCTTACCTGAACAGCGTGCAATCATTCTTTTTCTGAATTTGCGTGCTGTGAAAACAATTGAAGTTCATCGACAGTTGAAGGAGACATGTGGTGATGGAGTTATGTATGTGTCGAAAGTGCGTTCGTGGGTGCGACAGTTTAATGAAGGCAGAACATCGTGTGACAACAAACTGAAACAACCTCGGGCTCGCACAAGCCAGTCTGACGACATGGTCGAGAAAGTGGAGAGAATTGTTTTTGGGGATCGCCGAATGACTGTTGAACAGATCGTCTCCAGAGTTGGCATTTCTGTGGGCTCTGTGCACACAATCCTGCATGACGACCTGAAAATGCGAAAAGTGTCATCCAGGTGGGTGCCACGAATGCTGACGGACGATCACACGGCTGCCCGTGTGCCATGTTGCCAAGCAATGTTGACGCGCAACGACAGCATGAATGGGACTTTTTTTCCGTCGGTTGTGACAATGGATGAGATGTGGATGCTATTTTTTAATCCAGAAACAAAGCGCCAGTCAGCATAATGGAAGCACACAGATTCACCGCCACAAAAAAAAAAAAAAAATTCGGGTAACCGCCAGTGCTGAAAAAATGATGTCCATGTTCTGGGACAGCGAGGGCGTAATCCTTACCCATTGCGTTCCAAAGGGCACTACGGTAACAGGTGCATTCTACGAAAATGTTTTGAAGAACAAATTCCTTCCTGCACTGCAACAAAAACGTCCGGGAAGGGCTGTACCAAGACGACGCACCCGCACATCGAGCTAACGTTACGTAACAGTTTCTTCATGATATATGATCATATAAAGTTGATCGTCGGTAAAGCAGATGCCAGACTGAGATTAATTGGAAGAATCCTAAAGAAATTCAATCCGACAACAAAGGAAGTAGGTTACAGTACGCTTGTTCGTCCACTGCTTGAATACTGCTCAGCAGTGTGGGATCCGCACCAGATAGGGTTGATAGAAGAGATAGAGAAGATCCAACGGAGAGCAGCGCGCTTCGTTACAGGATCATTTAGTAATCACGAAAGCGTTACGGAGATGATAGATAAACTCCAGTGGAAGACTCTGCAGGAGAGACGCTCAGTAGCCCGGTACGGGCTTTTGTTAAAGTTTCGAGAACATACCTTCACCGAAGAGTCAAGCAGTATATTGCTCCCTCCTACGTGTATCTCGCGAAGAGACCATGAGGATAAAATCAGAGCGATTAGAGCCCACACAGAAGCATACCGACAATCCTTCTTTCGACGTACAATACGAGACTGGAATAGAAGGGACAACCGATAGAGGTACTCAGGGTACCCTCCGCCACACACCGTCAGGTGGCTTGCGGAGTATGGATGTAGATGTAGATGTAGATGTAGATAACAACTTTGAAGTGATTCCTCATGCTCCCTACTCACCTGTCCTGGCTCCTAGTGATTTTGGCTTTTTCCAACAATGAAAGACACTCTCCGTGGCCGCACATTCACCAGCCGTGCTGCTATTGCCTCAGCGATTTTCCAGTGGTCAAAACAGACTCCTAAAGAAGCCTTCGCCGCTGCCATGGAATCATGGCGTCAGCGTTGTGAAAAATGTGTACGTCTGCAGGGCGATTACGTCGAGAAGTAATGCCAATTTCATCGATTTCGGGTGAGTAGTTAATTAGAAAAAAAATCGAAGGCCTTAGAACTTGAATGCACCTCGTAGCGTAACTGAGGCGGAATAAGGGGAACCAGTCCGCATTCGCCGAGGCAGATGGAAAACCACCTAAAAACCATCTACAGGCTACCCGGCACACCGGTCATCGACAACCCGCCGGGCGGGCCTGCTCTGCTTTCATCTCGCAAGCAAGACTGGCAGCCTTTAACACTCCTGTTACCCACTCTAAACCAGAGAGAATCTCTTCCGATCCAAAGTTACACACAACATTGGTACCGAAGTGAACCACCACCTGCAGTTGGCTGCACCCAGTACGCTTCATGGCGTCCGGAAGGATCCGTTCCACGTCTGGAATGATTCCACCCGGTATGCACACGGAGTGCACATTGGCTTTCTTCCCTTTCTTGGCAGTTATGTCCCTAAGCACCCCCATAACGCAGCTAACATTCGAGCTCCCAACTATTAATAATTCCGCTCTCTGTGATTGGCCGGATCTTGCAGGCTGAGAGATTTCCTCTGAAACAGGACAGGCGATTGCATCTGGCTAAGGGACAGTGTCAGCCACAGACAGCACCTCGAGCCTATTTGTCAGACCAACAGGGGAGCCCTTACGTGCGACCCTCTGGAAAATCTTTCGCTGCCTGCCACGCCCCGAGGCAACCTCCCACTTGACCACAGATGGGGGGGGGAGTCAACCTCAGTGCGAGCAGTAACTGGGTTGTCCAACAGTGAGGACCTACCCGTGGACTCGGACGTGTTGGACGTCCGTTGGATCCCCATGGCGGGACCACAAAAATGGTGCCCATCCACTGCAGCTTCAAGCAGTGTAACCGAAGCCATCACAGCCAGAGCGAAGTCTCACCAACTCGGCTCGCATCCGCACACAAGTCACAGTCTCTATCCATACTAAAGACCGTGGAAAACTACACTACCCAGATAAACGGACTACCGGCACGTGCTGCAGAACACTACTGTAGGCGCTGACGAAAAGGCAGGAACTGTGTCTAATAAATTAGATTAATACGCAGAGATTCCAAAACTACCGAAGCAGTCATGAGACCAAATAGTTCGCCCCTGATTTGGAATGTGTAATATGTCACAAAATCGGTTTACTTAATGGCGCAAACGAAAACTGTGGCTATTAGATATTAAGTTCACACCCAGAAACTCCTGAAACTAAACCATCAAAACACACAGGTGAAATTATACAATTCGCTCCTGGTTAGGAACTCGTTAAAGTAACAACATCGGTTACTTCTCTGTTGCTGCACCTGTCTCGGCCGGTCGCTTCTGCCTGACTGGCTGGCTGACTTGCCAGCCTTATCACTGCAGTTTCCCAAGCAAAAAGTCTAAAATCTCCCTGTGACCTCCTTTGAAATTTGCAGACAAAACGTTGTAATCACTTCGCATTTCTCGTACTTCCGTTATTCAGATACTTCTTTACCTATAGTCGCTTTTATGTTTTCTTTTTCTGACACGTTTCCATCACAACAAAACGTAACAGAAGCTCCAAAGCAAAGAAGAGAATTCCTAGCAGATTGCTTTTACAATGAGGCAACGTGTGGACACGAGATCGCTCATGCGTACGTGCGTTCTTTACACAAATTTTTGTGTTTGCCCTTATTCACGTGCGTCTGCGATTGCGCAAGACGAGAAAGGCATCGGAGGACGTACCTTTATTGCACGCTGGTGGAGTCTCGAGTGATGTCATTATGACGTGGTACGCAGTAGCGAGCACGACAGAGACCATGTATCGGCTTTCGTGATCATTCTAGAAGATAAACTGCAGTAGCTCATTATACCCTCAATTGGTATATTCACTGCAATCATGGAAACTATTGATGTGTTTATTTTCTTTGAATATGTGAACCTGCAACCTTTTGGGAAAAAAGGGGCTCACAATACGCTTTGAAAATAGTAAATCGCGAAATAATTCCCTCAACATCACAGTGGCTTGGTCAACAAAGTTATGCAGTAACAAGGGTCCTATGTTCGAAACTACTTGGGGTGATTTTTTTTAAAAAAAGGCGGAAACTGCCTCCAAGCAGCAGCGTGCAATCTCGTACGGAGACGTTAAATTCGACGCAAGTAGGAAATTACCTTCAGAAATGATTCAGTGCTCAAAATTAAAGACTGAAATGACTAAGGCCGAAGCATGTCCGTCATATTGTCAACAAATTACAAATATCATTGAAAAACAGTGTCAGTGTGTCTCAAGTTGTCCCAGTACTGTTAGTTTATCAGTACGGCTTCTTGAATCTTACCTCCAAACACACATTCGTGGTTTTCAATCTCACCAGGGAGAGAGACTGGTGCCAGTATGACTTACTTGTCCTGAGACATCAGGGAAGTCATTAGTCACATCTAATGCTCAGTTTAACTTCTCATTTAGTTCCGATGTACACGATAGGCGCAGCACTGTTGTTGAAAATGGATGACCAAGAACTTTTTTCTCAAATCAATTGGCTGTAGTGAGCTGTTAATACTTGCAAATGGCTCTTTGTAACACTAAAATGCAAGGTTTTGTTAACGTTAGTCGGTTGACACCAACACATTTTAAAATTCGCAGGAGTACTTTCATTGCAGTTACCAAATGATGACAAAAACCTGATTAAAAAGGAAAATGGAATGAACATATTAAACTACCTGGAAAAATAATCTATGATGTGCAATGCCCTTCTGCATCTATGTTTCGTGTGTCAGGGCAGATTACTTTTCTTAAACACATTCTCATTAGCCATGCGCTAAGCTTTTAGGATCGTGATGCATAATGTTAACAAAACTTCGCATTTTACTGATATGATATATACAATATGGAGAATACACTTTGGCTTTAGACATTTATGTCTGTAATTTAAACATCTGAATCATTTCTGAAGGCAATTTCCTACTTGCGTTGAGTTTAACGTGGACTCTGTTTCACGCTGCTACTTGGCCGCAATTTTTGAAAAAAAAAAAAAATCCTTACACGTTTAGACTGCTTTCACCGCAGAGCTTCACTGTGACATTCATACATTGTTTCCCAAATTTACCATGGGGAAACCTATTGTGAGTCCCTCTTTATCCAAGAAGTTTGCAGGTTCACATTTTCAAAGAAAACAAACACATAAATAGCTTCCAAGAGTGCAGTGAATATACCAGTTGAGAATATAATGAGCTGCCCCCTTGATTCGTCTGCGAAAATGGCCACCGCATTTTAGCGTCTCGATCATAAAAAGTTGATACGCAGTCTCTGTTGTCTTCGATAGAGCGTGTACACGTCACAATGACGTCACGCTTGACGCTACCAGCGTCCAATAACTCACCCTCCCTTTACCACCCCTCTCCATTCAACACCTTTCATTGGAGGAAAGGCCGTTCCCAGCAGCCACAGCGCAAGTCGCCAAGTTATCGAGTGCCTCGATCGTGGCCGTACAGGGCTTTAGTATTAGAAACAGCAGCACGCACACAACCGACGCGGCTTTAGTTTCGTTTTTGAAGTAAATGCGGGACGGGGTTTCCCCGTTTGTATCGTCGAACAGTCTCTTGATCACAGTGCCACCACGCGGCGAATGCCTAAAACACCACGACCGCACTTCGTGCAATCAATTCTGCCATACACTATTCGAACGGTCATGTCACACGTTCCTCCGCCGCAACCATTACGCTATTGTAGAAGAATTTATCTAATTCGTGAACGATATTAGATGTTAAATTGTTTGAGTGCACCTAATAACATTTAGGTACAGGGAACATTTCCACGATCCAGTAAAAGTAGAAATGATGAAGGAAAGAAATTGCATTAAAAGTAATTGAAACCTTACAACAATGATGGCCTTTATCACTTTTTTTAAAAAAAATAAGTCCCTTAGATGGTGTCATCCTGTACAAATACATTCGTGAAATCTGCTATTGAGATTCCTCATTGACCGCTGCAACATCTCAGCTGGGATACTGTGAATTGCATCCCAGATTCTCTGTTTTAACTCATTCAGTGTTCTTGGTCTAGTCGTGCAGACTTCGGTCTTGAGGTAGCCTCACAATAAGAAATCACACACGGATAAATCTGGAGATCTAGGGGGCCAGGGAATGTTAACGAATCGTGAGATCACACGGTTGCCAAACAATTCTCGCACATATGCTATTGATTGCCGTGCAGCGTGTCATGTCGCTCCGTCCTGTTCAAACCGGGCTTCTTGAACGTTTGGAAAGTTGTTCAATGCAGGTGTAACGAAAGTTCATAACATCTCCACGTAACGATGGGCATTGACAGTTATTGTGTTTCCCTGTTCATTTGCGAAAAAATACGGTCCGATAATACCATGTGATGAAACACAACACCACACCACACTGTCACTTTACTAGCGTGTAAAGGGTGCTCATGAACATCATTACGTAATTAGGATTTTGTGTTTGCCCAGTAACGGTAATTCTGTTTATTCACATAACCTGTGAGATGAAAATGTGCCTCATGTGACATCCACAACTTGTTTAGAAATTCATCGTCGTTGTTTATTTTTGTTCTCATTTGTTGACAGAATCATAATAGTAACCGGTAATCGTCCTTCAATTGTTGCACCATCTGTAGTTTGTACGGTTGAAATTTTAAATCAAGATAAAGGATTCTGCAAACACTCTCCCGGGACATTCCAACCACTGCTGCTTGCTTGCGAATAGAACGCCGTGGGCTCCGTTAAGACAGACTCGCGTTCAACATTAATGTTCGCTGGAGAACGCACACCTTGGTCGTCCCGTTGGTTTCTTCTTGAGGGCAGGTCCAGTCTCTTCAAAGTTATTAATACAACATTTTATCTCGTGTTTCGAAAGAAGGGCATCATGACGTCCTAGACCTAAATTATAAAAACGTCGAAACTCCCTCTTCGCCGCTACCAAACTATAATTGTTTTTATAAAACATTTTTATGGCTTACGCACGCTGTTGTCCGTTCCACTGACCCATGATTACTGAAATGACGGACTGTTTACTCGCTAACTGCCACCTGCCCATGGCTGCCACTACTCAATTCAAACATTCCCATTATTCTGTGTTACCCTTTATATACATTTGAATCTTTTATTTCTGTAAGATAAAATACAAATTGGCCCTAAATTTGCCACCCCTAAAATTTGCCGCAATCCGTCCCTGTCTTACCAGTGTTTCATAGGGTGCAGTGATGCGGGTCGGTATAACCTTGTGAAACATCTTGTACTTGCTTCTTGTGACGCAGGGGGATAGATTGAGTGGCGAACCATCTGCTCGCTCTTCAGTTTGCAGACCTAGGACGGAGGGAAGTGCATGAGCACACTCTGACGACTGCTTTCTCTCGTCCTTCTACTCTCCACCCTGTTACAGCCCAATTTATCTCTTAAGACGGTTCTACAACTGCAACGGTTGCACAACTGTAATATTGTTCTTAGCCACTTGATTTAATAAGAAATATTTATTTTATAGCACTAAACCCTTATTAATCACCTGTGATATTTCCATCCCCTGCAACATCGAAAATTTTAGTCATAGACAACAAATGAATAGTATAATTTTTTGTAGGAAATTTAATGTAGTTTAATTTTGTACTGAGAAACATTCTTACTAGAAGGAGCGGTTTTCGAGTTATTCGAGAAAAACACACAAAGTAACCTCTAAACACCCTCAACCCGCCCCCACTCCCCGCTCACACTCTGTCAGGATTTTGTTCATACCACTCCTTTCTACCACTGTACAAAAATTTGGAACTACAGTTTTTCCACTAATTTTTCTTCCTGGTTCATGAATGAATCTCCACCCTCAGAAGTCAAAATACGAAACTACAATAGACTGTCAGTTTCATGTTCCATGCATCATTTTGCACAATATACCGATTTTGCACAATATACCATAATGATATGAAATGAATCATTTTACATTCACATCGCAAATTAATTTGTAAATATCGCTACATGCTGACATTTATACGGATTTTTTTTAAATATACGGATGTGAGTTAATAATGCATTACATTACCTTTTACATATTGCAGTAATAAACTGTTTTATCAAAATTTGCATATTTTTCCCTTGTACATTTCCTCTTGTGACACTGAACTATTTATTTATTTTATTCATTATCCAAAAGATCACAAATGTGATATAGGATTCGTCATTAGAATATTTACCTGTAACACATGATAACACATAACATAATAAACAAGCAAAGCAAATTACATAACCATAGCATGTAAGTAGAGAACAAACACTTAGTACACAAGAAAACACATACACATGACACAAAATGTAGGGCATTAACTGTACCTTATATACAAAATGAACTGGGGGCATTTTACTGAAATTTTATAAGTATTTAATAATCTGTAAATAAATTTAATTTCGTTTAAATTATTGAAAGCAAGTAAAGGTTTCCGTTTATTATCTGAGACAGTGTAGAAGCATTTATCAATCAGGTATTTTGTTACTTAATGTTTGAATTTACTTTTGACTTCCAGCTCTTTAATTTTGAATGGAAGTTCATTTAAAAGCTTTGCTCGTAAGTGGCTCACATGATTCTGACTTCTGGTTTTTATCGTATAGGAAATGAGGAAGTCTTTACAATGCCTTGTATTGTGATTATGGTAGCTAGAGTTGGTTTCAAGATTACAGTGATTTTTATTGATCATTTCAAGGCAATATATGTACATAGCATTGTTAGTATCTTTAGCTGTCTAAATAAGGATCTAGACTGTGTTTTTCGTGCACTTTGAGTCACAATACGAATAGCTCTTTCAGTATAATAAAAATTTCTTTTAATTTTGACTTGGTTTTGTCCCAAAAACTTATGCCATAGCTTGCATCTGACTGGAAATAACCAAAGTATACAGGTCTAGTACATTCTGGGCTTCATACCATGGATTTTATTCTTAAGGCAAAACATGCTGAATTGAGTAAGATACTCAACATGTTCATTCCAGTTTTGATGTTCGTCAATCTGCATTCCCATAACTTTGTAGTTCAGACGTTTTCTATTTGCTTGTTTTCCAGCATCATGCACATATTTTCCTCTTGATGCCTACTTCCATACTGTATAAAGTCAGTTTTTTATTGTATTTAAAGTCAGCTTATTTGAATAAAACCATGACTGGAAGTATGAGAGCACTTTCTCTGCTGTTGTACATAATGATTCTTTTATCTTGCTAATTATGACACTCGTGTCATCAGCAAACAACAGAATTTTGGCTGAGCTGTCTGTATATCATTGGTGTAAATTATTAACAACAAAGGACTCAGGACACTGACATGTGGAACACCTACATCACTTTGTTTTGGCTCTGATATGAGTTTAAAATTATGAAAATTGGAGAAGACCCCAGTTCAACAACTTGTGACCTGTTTTACAGGTAGCAATGTAACTTTTTTTTATTTTTTTTATTTTTTTTTACAATACCCCTAATGCCTATTGCCTAAAGTTACCTTAGTGGTATTTCATGATTCACAGTATCGAAAGTTTTGGACAATCGTAACTTAATTCCAACATGTTTATTTAACTCCAAATTTCATACTCTTTCTGTTGTGTTGTCCAAGATGACTGATCGGCATTGCACCCTGCTCAAAAACCATGTTGACTTATATATTGGTTTATGTATTTCTAGATTTTTGCGACCCTGATTTTCGTTAATACCTCAAGTCTTTTAGAAAAAACTGGGAAGAGTAAGATAGGTTGGTATTTTTTTAATTTTATGTGTGTGTCACCATTTTTGTACAGTAGTATAACTTTAGAGATTTTAAGCTTATCAGGAATGTTATGTGCACTATATAACTATACGCGATGCAGTTTTCTTAATTATCAATACAAATAGTTCATCTGCACTAGATGACATTTTGGATTTCAAGCTTTTAATAACTTTTAGTACTTGATAATCATCTGATCTGTTAGTATGGCCGTCATGCTGATATTTACCGTTGGAGCCATTATTGTTGGTTGTTGCTTAAAGTTGCTACTTATAGTATGGTGAATATTTAAAAAGTAATCGTATACATAGTGTGCCAAGACTTCTATTTCTATAGAGATATTTTCATTATTTTTATGATTAATTTCCTGATCTTCAGTGTGTCCTCTAGTTTCTTTTTTTACAATTTCCCACATCATTTTGCATTTGTTACTAACGTGCCTTATTAATCTATCATTGAATAATAATTTTGCTTTTGCTGTTACTTTGCGGTAAGGCTTTTTGTGAGGCCTCATTTACTCAACAAACTGCAGTTTGAGACATGTTTTCAGCTTTAAACATAGCATTTTCATGGTTTCACTTCACTTTTTAATTCCTGGTGTGACTCAGAAATTTGACACTTTCCGACCAGATGACCTATAACTTACAAGCTTTTTTGGAAAACACATATCAGAGTTTGTCTAAAACAGGAAGCAAATGTATTGTAAGTATCTCTCGTGTTTGTGCCAAGACTTCTCACCGAGCATCATTTCTTAAGATTCTTTTGAACTGGTTATAATTTTGAGTAGAGAAAAATCGTTTGTATTATATACACTCCTGGAAATGGAAAAAAGAACACATTGACATCGGTATGTCAGACCCACCATACTTGCTCCGGACACTACGAGAGGGCTGTACAAGCAATGATCACACGCACGGCACAGCGGACACACCAGGAACCGCGGTGTTGGCCGTCGAATGGCGCTAGCTGCGCAGCATTTGTGCACCGCCGCCGTCAGTGGCAGCCAGTTTGCCGTGGCATACGGAGCTCCATCGCAGTCTTAAACACTGGTATCATGCTGCGACAGCGTGGACGTGAACCGTATGTGCAGTTGACGGACTTTGAGCGAGGGCGTATAGTGGGCATGCGGGAGGCCGGGTGGACGTACCGCCGAATTGCTCAACACGTTGGGCGTGAGGTCTCAACAGTACATCGATGTTGTCGCCAGTGGTCGGCGGAAGGTGCACGTGCCCGTCGACCTGGGACCGGACCGCAGCGACGCACGGATGCACGCCAAGACCGTAGGATCCTACGCAGTGCCGTAGGGGACCGCACCGCCACTTCCCAGCAAATTAGGGACACTGTTGCTCCTGGGGTATCGGCGAGGACCATTCGCAACCGTCTCCATGAAGCTGGGCTACGGTCCCGCACATCGTTAGGCCGTCTTCCGCTCACGCCCCAACATCGTGCAGCCCGCCTCCAGTGGTGTCGCGACAGGCGTGAATGGAGGGACGAATGGAGACGTGTCGTCTTGAGCGATGAGAGTCGCTTCTGCCTTGGTGCCAATGATGGTCGTATGCGTGTTTGGCGCCGTGCAGGTGAGCGCCACAATCAGGACTGCATACGACCGAGGCACACAGGGCCAACACCCGGCATCATGGTGTGGGCAGCGATCTCCTACACTGGCCGTACACCTCTGGTGATCGTCGAGGGGACACTGAATAGTGCACGGTACATCCAAACCGTCATCGAACCCATCGTTCTACCATTCCTAGACCGGCAAGGGAACTTGCTTTTCCAACAGGACAATGCACGTCCGCATGTATCCCGTGCCACCCAACGTGCTCTAGAAGGTGTAAGTCAACTACCCTGGCCAGCAAGATCTCCAGATCTGTCCCCCATTGAGCATGTTTGGGACTGGATGAAGCGTCGTCTCACGCGGTCTGCACGTCCAGCACGAACGCTGGTCCAACTGAGGTGCCAGGTGGAAATGGCATGGCAAGCCGTTACACAGGACTACATCCAGCATCTCTACGATCGTCTCCATGAGAGAATAGCAGCCTGCATTGCTGCGAAAGGTGGATATACACTGTACTAGTGCCGACATTGTGCATGCTTTGTTGCCTGTGTCTATGTGCTTGTGGTTCTGTCAGTGTGATCATATGATGTATCTGACCCCAAGAATATGTCAATAAAGTTTCCCCTTCCTGGGACAATGAATTCACGGTGTTCTTATTTCAATTTCCCGGAGTGTATTTCTTCTTAGGAGTTGCAATGAGATGAAGGGGTTAGTGAGTAATGATCTGATAATCCTATATGTGCATTTGTTACTGTCACTTTATTTGTGACCACACTGGAATATAAGTTATCTATTAAACTTTCAGTGGAGTGTGTAGTTCTAGTGGGATCTGATGTGTGTGGTAACATGTTGAAGCATTTTAACGTCTAGAACCCTGTTTTTTTTATTTTTTTTACTGAACTTTGGACCAAGAGATTGATATTAAAGTCACCACAAAGAATTATGGGAGTTCTCATTAGAGAAAGCGTTGAGCAATACTACCAGTTTCTTGAGAAAGACTTCAGTGTCCCCAGTTGGTGGTCTGTAAACTGCTGCAACGATTCTTTTCTTTTTTTAAAATGTACAACTGAACATCTACGGCTTCAAAAAGTTTTGCAATGTTTGAAGATTTAGCCTGAGATCTGAACTTGAATTTAAGTTTAGGATTTAGATAGGGACGGGATATACACCATCACATTTGAAATTTAGCGTACACAACTGACTGGCAAGTTTATACTCGCTTAAATTTATTCTGTTTAATTCACTGTCCGTACACCAGTGTTCCATAGCACATAAACAGTCGATACTATTACTGTTAACTGCAATCTCAAGTTCAAGGTACTTATTTTGAAGACATTGAATATTCAAACTCATAATCCGTAGACCAATCAAAGATCTGACTGTCCTATGTCTTTACATTCTGTTTATAAAGTCCCGCTTACTCCATTTAAAGCTATATACCTTGTTGTAGATTCCTCTGCTTGCAAACATTTAACTGCCAGTTATGTGGCGTTCTGGCGTTGTTCACTGTTTGGCCCACTGGCTTCGCGAGGTTGGCTTTCTGCTTCTGGTGTGACTACAGAGAAATCAATTTTATTTTTATAAATTGTTAAATATATTTTTTTACGACAAAATTATTGCATAGTTGTTTCCAAGATAAATAGCGCTTTCTGGATCCTGTAACATCCGTTCGTGACATTAAATTTGGCGCCGCCGCGTTTATTTTGTTTGCCATGTTTACTTTGTTCTCATAGGCTGTCACGAGCCCGATGTGGTCACGTGGGTTGAGTACAAATCCCTTGGCGGCGTGTGTTTTGTTTGACCGAACCCGATATCGTCAGGCTCTAACCATGCTGCCGGGAAGATGCTAACAACAGTATGTATTGATTTTATACCGTCATGTTTGACAGATTTAGTTTTCGTGTTGGCGGTAGTTGTCTTGAGCAGAACTGAATGAATTACTTTGGAAGATGTCTTTGTCATCATTAAGGTAGTGTGTCGTAACCGAGTAGCCAGAATTTGAAGCTGAATAATAAAACTGTGGGCTATGAAGTTAATCTCATAACACACTGAGCCAAGGTTTATAGATGCCTAAGAATACAGTATAAAAACTTAACAAAACGAAGGGAGAAAAGCCAGCCGTGGAAGTAAATGTATATTGCGAATGCCGTTGTGGTGTTGAAATTAATTGTGTAATTACGCAACTAAATTTTTATGTGACTTTGTGTGAAATATAGGCACATCATTCACCTTTGGGTGTTGGTTAAAAAGGAAAGTATTTGATGTGAATGTAATATGAACGTTTTTGTTATAGATGCAGTTAACTTAGTGTCAAAAGCACATTCTTCGTATAAGATAGACCACAAAAGACTTGGTCGAATAAATTATATTTGTGTTCTCCAAAAAAATAGTTATTTGCGTGTTGTTAACCAGTACCACGTTGTCTGGTTTCGGATCATGATGTTTCTGTTCTGGAAGTGAACCCCTTTTTGTTTTCGGTAAACGAAAGGAGAAATTTGCAAATCAACTGCCACAGTTAGTTATGCTAGAAAATTATGGAGCATAGCCTATGTTGACGGACCTAGATTTTTGCAGCAAGAATGGTCAGATTCTGTATCATCCTTGGGTATACATTAAAGATGAAATAAGACAGGCAGGGTTAAGGTCTCTGTAAAAATTTGAAGCAGTGAATATAGGGGGAAAAATTGAGCTCTTAAGTGGTTGAACCAAGTCTTCCTTGGGATCTGTTTCTTGTCCAGTACTAACATGAATTTTGTATGCTTAATAAATTAACGTTTTAAAATGTAATGTTGTTATACATCAGAAATAGTTTGAGAGACTGGTAAAACTATCTCCTTGACTTACAACATTCTTGGTTACATTAAATACTGCTTGTTATGTAGACCCCTAGTGGGGGAACTCCTAGAGGATGACAGAAAAGTTCACAATGTGTAGTAGAGACTGAAAATTGCCGCTATTTAGTCTTCCTACTTTCCTCTTGATTTATTCATCCAATGATATAAGATTTCTGGTTATGATACACCACAGGTAAGCAGCTCAAATGTACATAAACATAGTGACGTTTTCTAACCTTCAGTGAGACTTCTGTTTTTAATTGAGAGCTTTTCATGGAGGAATGTGAAATTTGTGTACAGTGAAAGACTTATAGCTAATGCAACTTCCGGGCAGATTAAAGCTGTGTGCCGGACCGACACTCGAACTCAGGACCTTTGCCTTTCGCGTGCAAGTGCCTGACCAACTGAGCTACCCAAGCATGACTCAGCTTTACTTCTGCCAGTACCTTGTCTCCTACCTTCCAAACTTTACAGAAGCTCTCCTGCGAACCTTGCAGAACTAGCACTCCTGAAAGAAAGGATATTACGGAGACATGGCTTAAATGAATTTCTCATTTTGTGTGACCCATTTCCAATCAATTTGAGGCATCTTCAGTGGTAGTAGGTGTCAGTGAAGATGCCTTAGTAAATTAAGGGGAAATGCATCTGTTAAAATGAAAATTGTAGGCTTATCTATTAAATTGCATGCACCCAGACACAAGCTGAAAGTTATTTATATAAGACCAATGACTTTAAAGAGGCCAATTTTATTTTCCCTATTTTAAGGGTAACAACAAAACTTTAACTTTGTTATTCTGTTCCCCTCCAATGTCATGTTTCTGTACAGTGTGGTTTGTTACTAGTTCTGTGATCAAACATAAGCTGTACCACAGCAGTTTGCCATCTAAAATCCTTAAATCCTTGTAGAATAAATTGCCTTATTTTGTTTGTGATCATGCATTTTTTTAAGCACAGTACACTGGAAGTAGCTAATAAGACACTAGCTATCAGCTTTGATTGATGACACTGCCAGTGTCACAATCATTCGCAGTACATAAAGACTACAGAGACTATGCTCTCAAGCGATCATGTGTGTTGTAACTCTCCCGTCATCCCCACAGGAGGTTGGTTCCTTTCCTCTGACTGAGCTGCTCTTCTTTCCCAACCTTTCCTCGCTAAAAAAGGAACTAATGTTCACAAAAGCTGCAGAATAGCTTTTTTCATTTCCTTTCAAATGTTATATATGCAGCATTTGGAATTTTGCCTCATGTAATTACTTCGATGTGATGTGTGAAGTAATAGTTTGGCTAACTCAGTGGGACTGTTTTTGTGGTATTAAGGTTGAATCACATTGGATGTCATTGGAATGAAAGGAGGTGCCACCATCAAATTATCGTGTGTTCTACTCTAGACATATTGTGTTCGCTTAGCTGAGTATTGAATGATGAAAGTGAAGTTTTGGAATACTGTTTGTGATATACAAAGTTCAAATATAGTATCAGAATTAGGGATTTAGCAGCAACAAACCTTAATAATGGCTGATTTTCATAATGCATGCTCTTGACAAAGGTTGTAGGTAAATTTTCAGCAATGCTGATAAGTGAAGGAATAGCAAAGGTGTCCTCCAAACATATCAAATAAACAGCATTTGCTTACTAGAGTAAGCATAGATACCAAACAATAGTTAGAAGACAATACATAAGAGGCTTTTTTGACTTTGCCTATTGTGCATTATTATATTTCTGGGTACCAAATAATGTCTAAAATAGCTGTATGTTTTTCCTTCGATAGAGCTGACTTTCACTGTCAAAAACAGGTTTTTATTGAAACTTCTTTTCTCTGCATCTATTTTTATTTGCACACAGTGCAAGGTTTTCCTTTGTCCATGTATTATAAAACCGAAATAAGTGTTTTCAGATTTGGAGGGAAAACTTGCAGAGAAAATATCAAGGTCCTCGCGTCATAAAAACAATAGGTTTGTATAAGCAGTTGCCAGTGGGCTCATGCGCAGAGCTGAATTCGCGTATGAGCAGTGCCTTCCTCCCCCTTCTGGCTACTTGAAGCGTGGCTGTTTGCTATATGAGCAGTAGCAGCAAGTAGCCAGGAGCTAGCCAGAAAAATTTTTCTGGCACACCCAAGCTACCAGATTTGCGCATTCACAGAGCAAGCTGAGTTATAGTGGGGGTCCTTCTTCACATGACCCATGTTCCGTGTATATGTTTTGTTTCTTTGTTTACAGCTCCCACGTCAAATGAAATCAAAACAGATTTCTGTGGCTGGGAGCCATCAAGTGAATTAATATACATTCTCATAACCATGAAAGACCAAAATAAGTTACTAGTTTCAATTTTCTGATTTTCTATTATTTCCACATTATTAGCACTCAACCATTGCCTTAATGAAGCTATTGCTGTCTGTTTTATAGAGAAACTTGCTTCTGTTAATTTTTTCTGCTGAGACAGTTAGTTTATTTGAAACAAAGTGTTTCATTACGCGCTATTGGCTACTTTCAACCTCGTTCAATTTAAAGTGCAAATTTTCATTCTCTGGGACGAATGATGTTACACCATAATAAAGAACCAAACATGATAATACAGTACTGGACCTCCAAGAAAATTAGTATCATGAGAAGCACATGAAAAGCTGAGTATCAGGTACTTCAGAGTGCATCTGGACATAGAGATGTGCAAAGTGGAATAAAGCATTTTAGTATGGTTTATGAAATTCCAATGTTGCTGGAGTAGTCTCTGATGTTCTGTTCCTTGTATGACACTGTAAGATCTCTTAATGCTATATATGTATGAACATCGTAAAGATTGATTTGAAGGTGACTAAGTAGGCAAATTTGGTCAGTAGTTTTGAACTAAATATTTTGTTTCAAATATAATGACAGCTGTAGCAAAATTTTACAAATCTGCATTCTGTTAGTGTTTTTCAATCACAAGGAATTTGTTTATTACTTCTTCTAGACCTGAAGTTATTTCTTAATTTGTTTACGTCTTAAATTTATAGAATGCCATTCTATGCTAAATTTTAGACTGGCAGCATACCGTGTTTTATCGTTTTAACTCCCCACATGGCTTCATATTTATTCCTAGAATAAAATTAATCTGTCAGTTGTACAGTTTCTTTGCCTCACAGACAAATGTTAATTTTTTCACGTTTTGAAATAGTCATGAAATTTATTGTCCTTCATTCTGGTGTAAGCTACACAAGAAACTATCATCTTTTATTATTTTTTAATTTTTATTTATTTATTTTTGCAAGAAATTTGTATTCCATCCTACTAGCTTTTTGCAGTGCTATGTAGATGTAAACCTGTTGGAAATGATACTTAACAATATTGTAGAGTACGAATTTTTAAAAAATGTCTAGGTCACCCCTTAGCAAAATCTCATGGTACTTTGAGATGTGGAGTCTAATTTTGAAATGATATTTTGCCAAGAACTGCTTCCTTATTTGCATCCTTAATCTGTGTGGAATATGATAAAACAATTGCTCTAAATACAACTCAGTATGTCCTCTTAACAACATGCCGCAGGGCTGCACATGGTCATGTGATACCCCACCACACACGAAATTCCACCAGTAATAATACACTAGAACATGAAGCAGGAGTGAGCGTGGCAAAAATATGCTAACCCCTGATCTTACCACACAGTGTTGCCGCTCTCCCCACACAACTGTCAATATCAAAGCTTTCTTTATTTGATGATAATGCATGTGAAATCTTTTGACAATCTGGTTTCTGAAATGTGAAAAGGCCTTGACTCACGCAGCCTACTTATATAACAAGAACTGATATGATAAAGAAATCTTGGTACATTGCAGTGCGTTTTGTTCTGCCTGAGCGTATCACTAGAATTGGGTTGTTGATGGTGCTTTGCTAGGTATGAATATAGGGTTGTGTGTCGAGTACGCTCACATTTCATATTTTCTACTACATTTGTTCCTGC
The DNA here is from genome assembly GCF_023897955.1 of Schistocerca gregaria. Classification (NCBI taxonomy): domain Eukaryota; kingdom Metazoa; phylum Arthropoda; class Insecta; order Orthoptera; family Acrididae; genus Schistocerca; species Schistocerca gregaria. The sequence goes on from NC_064931.1 coordinate 77,410,401, forward strand.
TGTGGATCACGATTTGACTTCTGGTTTTTTTTCCAGTAATTTTTGTTCATTGAGGTGCTGGTGTTTCGAAACTTCTGACCACTTTGCTTCAGTTTTATTTATTTCTCTGTGAGCATAGGAATGTAAAATGTTCTTCTGGAATATGTGTCTGAGCAGAATCTAGTGTTCCTCGCTCTTTTTTTTTTTTTTTTTTTTTTTTTTTTTTAAGATCACACTACTTAGATCTACTTACACCAGGGAGATTTTATTCAGTTGATATGTTCAAAAATTCTTTCGCATATCGTGTTTACATTCTGTCATTGTGATATTTAGTTGTTCTGCTTTCATGTACCGGTCTCCATTCATTGTGTTTCAATATTCACCATACTGTTTTATAGGACATTGTATTTTTCTTAGGATTTTCCCTTCTTTTGTGTATTTTCTGTTTGTCCTGTTTCATTCAAATCCATGCATTTGTCTGCATATGGACATTATGATCATATTACAGCAATCTTCTGGACCATATTGCAATACCAATTAGGACTCTTTCAGAGTAATCTGGTGCAAAGGCTTCATGTTTAGCAATTACACAAACACTTTCTTAACAAAAGATCCATACCTAAAGACTGGAAAGTTGCACAGGAGACTACAATACATACCGTTAAGACAGGAAATAGAAGTAATCCACTGAGTTATACTATAATGCTGCAACTTTGCTTGAGTGAAGATAGATCTGTTACTGTGCATATCATTAGTCAGCAGAAAGGCCGTTTTGTTTTCCTTTACCCAAGTTGGTTAGTCTCCCCATCATGGCAGTTCTTCTGTACTGCCTCAAAAATATTACATTTCACATAATGTAAGTTCATTCAACTTCTTATGTACTATATGGTATCATTTGTTACATCTGGTCCACTACTTCTGCCACCAGGTGACATCTGGCAGCTCTGACGTTGCATCCTCACTGTGCTTCATCAACCTCATTTCCAACACAAACATCAGCTGCAGTGACAGGTATTGCTCTGCTATGACATGACTCGGGTAACGCACACAGAACACGAGTGTCCGTCAAACACCTGCCAAATCTGCCACAGTTGTGAGTAGACTGCTGGGTGTATAAATCATATAATCAGTCCACTATCTCAATTGCCAGTGTATTGAATTCAATGAAATATACTAGAAGAAACTGTAAAATACCTTCAGTTTGTTGAAAAGGACTGTTGAGCATTATCTTAATTTTTTAAAATTCTTTGATAGTTCACTATTTGGTAAATCGTTGAACAAGAATCTGTCCACAATGTGATATTTTCTGCACGAGTCTAGATTCTCTGAACATCTCACTACTGTCTTTGCAACACAGTGATGCAATGGGTACACATTACCTTTACCCCAGTAGGTGTTGCGTGGTTAAGGCAGTCACTCTCATTGGGGTAGGGCTGTTGTGTAATGTTGATTTTCTTACAATTTTACGGTATGCATTTCTGTGAAGTAAATTTTTAAAACTGCTGGGTTTAAGTGAATTTGTTTTCCCCCCTCAGCATTTGTTCAGATGAATTTATTATACAAGTTCATGTAATTTGAAATAAAAAAGGTTTCGTGTAGTTTTATACTGTTTTCTGTGCTTCTGTTTTCATTATTGGCATTCCAGTAAGGCTTCACCAATAGTTATCCATGCTATTATCTTGAACTGTGTGTCGGTTAACACCTATCGCTAGTGATCGTGGTAAGCAAAGATGGCAACTCAGCTGATTTGTGTATCTAATGGCAACATTATTTTTAGTTTCTGTTCTTGGAGAAAGAAATATTGTGTTTTAACATAGCAATGCCCTTTAGCACAATATGTGTCATAGTAAAATGAAATTGAATTTTCTACAGTTAAGGCACATATGCCCAAACATGTATTGTATTATTTAACAGCAGGTTTTATCATTATTGTATTATTGGACATGTGGTCTGTTTATTCAACTAAATACAGTGTCCAGTCGACAAAGAAAGGTCCAGTTTTTATGCCAAATCATATTTAGTGGCAGAGGTGGATGACATCTCCAGGAAAATAACAACATAGACGCCGCTGAGGAATACCAGAAAAGTAAATATAACACCAGGTTTTTTGAAAACAAGCGATTATATTATGACTTTTGTACTGTTACTACAGATTCACAAAGTGTATAAACAAATATGCCACATATACTCAAACAAATAACTGTTGGACTTGTTTATAACAACACCCTGTAGTCCCTTATAACAGTCCCTTTGTGGAGGTCCATATGCCTTCAATACTGTTTGTATGTGCGCTTGTTCCGGGGTCCTCGAATGTCATTTTGTGATTGTCACATGCTTGAATTCATCATCATTCTAACATTGCGAGAGACCAGAATTAATGTTGTACACAGCAGAGGCGTGCATCGAGCCTGTGCGGCCCGCCCAGGAACATAGCCACGGCTGCCGGGTGGCCCCGTCTCTCGCTACCTGGCCAGCCAGTCGAGCCTCACCGAGCCCTGCCAGACTTCCCGGGCCCGCACGGATGCCCGCAAGGCTCGGCTGTCTGTCAAGTCTCACGTCCGCCAGCCACTGCACTGCTGTGGATGCGACTGACATATTTGTGACAGTCAGCAAGTAGTTTTCTTCTTCTGCACAGTATTTACTGACACACAACTTCACCTGTGGTCTTATAGAAAATTAACTGTAATGCCTGGAACAGTGTGATTCCTTAAATCTGCTGTGTTTTTTGTAGTTGGTAAACCAATGTATTGTTACATGCTTGTAATAAAAAAATTAATAATTAGATTTTTCAATACATAACGGAAAGGGCCAATATTTAAAACTTTTTATTGACAGACATGAAGATAACTGTGTATCTCTTGGAAGAACTGATCTTTTTTTTGAAATAAGTTCATCTTCTTCTCGCCAGTACAGCTTCCTCAAGACAGTCTGGCTTCAGACTTGGCTAATTTGGCACATATTTTCTTAAAAATCTCCAGTTTAAATGTATTATTTCAGGGCTCAAACACTGTTTCGAATTGTTCATTAAAAATGTTACAGTTTGGGAATTCTTTTTGAATTCCGATAAAGTTCAGTGCTTAGACATCCTACACGATTTCCAACAAAAAAAAATCATCCCTCTTTGGATGAAAATATCAAGAACACAATGGAAAAACTTTCAAAGATTATTTTTCTGTTGTCTAGTAACAGGAGCTGGATTTGAAATCTCGTAGAAAAGACAATAATTTTCGAATCTCTTATTCAGCTCTGGATGTTTAAGATTTATAACCAAGAATTTAGATTTTATTTGTTTATAACAAAATCGTTTCAAGAGTATGGGAGTGCTTATCTCACAGTATGCCGCATTCTCAGCACAGTGTTCTTGTAGCTGGTACACCCATGGCACAAGCAGCTGCAATGTCGGACCAGTCACCTTCCATAGCCTTAGTAGGATCTTGTAATATCTCGAGAAACTGAATTAATTTGTCAACTATCTGGTAATTCCAGTTCTCAAACAAGTGTATTTTCCCGAATTCATATAAAACTTCAGCAATTTGTTCATGCTGCATAAATACTGATTTGACCATGAGACACAAAGTATTCCAGTGAGTATCAACTTGTTGCTTTACGGTAAACTTAAGCATCGAGTCTTTCATATGGCCACTCCTTTTTAAATAAGTTAAAACATTTTTTGTTGCTTCCAATGACGCGCAAACATCGGAACAATGTTCCTTCAACCATTTGTCCTTAAAAGTGTGGCGCAGAACAGTGCTAAGGCAGTGAAATGTTTCATGGAAGGTGGCAGTACTTCTCAAGTGCATTTTTCATATTTGCCCCCTGACCAGTAACGAATGTAACTTTCAACAAATAACTTTACAAATATCCCTTAGTTGCTCATGTTAGTTTAGATTTCCTCCTGTATATTTGTAGCACTTTTCTCCATGTCAGACGGGAACTCTGCAACAAACAGAACCTTATTTTTCCACTGCAACTCTCGTGAGATTGAATGTGCGGTAACGGTCAAATAATGGGTTTCAGTATACACATCTATCCACATACAGGGTGTTTCAAAAATGACCGGTATATTTGAAACGGCAATACAAACTAAACGAGCAGCGATAGAAATACACCGTTTGTTGCAAAATGCTTGGGACAACAGTACATTTTCAGGCAGACAAACTTTCGAAATTACTTACAGTAGTTACAATTGTCAACAACAGATGGCGCTGCGGTCTGGGAAACTCTATAGTACGATATTTTCCACATATCCAACATGCGTAGCAATAATATGGCGTAGTCTCTGAATGAAATTACCTGAAACCTTTGACAACGTGTCTGGCGGAATGGCTTCACATGCAGATGAGATGTACTGCTTCAGCTGTTCAATTGTTTCTGGATTCTGGCGGTACACCTGGTCTTTCGTGTCCCCACAGAAAGAAGTCACAGGGGTTCATGTCTGGCGAATTGGGAGGCCAATCCACACCGCCTCCTGTATGTTTCGGATAGCCCAAAGCAATCACACGATCATTGAAATATTCATTCAGGAAATTAAAGACGTCGGCCGTGCGATGTGGCCGAGCACCATCTTGCATAAACCACGAGGTGTTCGCAGTGTCGTCTAAGGCAGTTTGTACCGCCACAAATTCACGAGGAATGTCCAGATAGCGTGATGCAGTAATCGTTTCGGATCTGTAAAATGGGCCAATAATTCCTTTGGAAGAAATGGCGGCCCAGACCAGTACTTTTTGAGGATGCAGGGACGATGGGACTGCAACATGGGGCTTTTTGGTTCCCCATATGCGCCAGTTCTGTTTATTGACGAAGCCGTCCAGGTAAAAATAAGCTTCGTCAGTAAACCAAATGCTGCCCACATGCATATTGTCGTCATCAATCCTGTGCACTATATCATTAGCGGATGTGTCTCGTGCAGCAGTGGTAGCGGCGCTGAGGTGTTGCCGCGTTTGAATTTTGTATGGATAGAGGTGTACACTCTGGCGCATGAGACGATACGTGGACGTTGGCGTCATTTGGACCGCAGCTGCAACACGGCGAATGGAAACCCAAGGCCGCTGTTGGATCACCTGCTGCACTAGCTGCGCGTTGCCCTCTGTGGTTGCCGTACGCGGTCGCCCTACCTTTCCAGCACGTTCATCCGTCACATTCCCAGTCTGTTGAAATTTTTCAAACAGATCCTTTATTGTATCGCTTTTCGGTCCTTTGGTTACATTAAACCTCCGTTGAAAACTTCGTCTTGTTGCAACAACACTGTGTTCTAGGTGGTGGAATTCCAACACCAGAAAAATCCTCTGTTCTAAGGAATAAACCATGTTGTCCACAGCACACTTGCACGTTGTGAACAGCACACGCTTACAGCAGAAAGACGACGTACAGAATGGCGCACCCACAGACTGTGTTGTCTTCTATATCTTTCACATCACTTGCAGCGCCATCTGTTGTTGAAAATTGTAACTACTGTAATTTCGAAAGTTTGTCCGCCTGAAAATGTACTGTTGTCCCAAGCATATTGCAACAAACGGTGTATTTCTATCGCTGCTCGTTTAGTTTTTATTGCCGTTTCAAATATACCGGTCATTTTTGAAACACCCTGTATCAGTCGTACATGAACATGCATCATCCTCCATGTCCTGCAATACATGAGGGAGCATATCCACATGGTATTCGCCTGCTACTTTTTTTACATTTCTAGAAACTGTTGAAGGATGAGGAAGCACCTCGGTTGCACTTGTAGTGGAGTACTGTGCTCCTATTTCTAACAGTGTTTGTGCAAGGTCTTTAAATCCCTCTCCTGCAACTGTGCTGAAAGACCGCAGATCTCTTTCACACATTCTTACACACTTTTCCAGAACAACAGATTTTGCTGATGCTGGAAGGTTGCTGCTCCTGTTGACATGAGTATTCAGAGAAGTGTTGCAGGTATTCAGATGTCGCAACAGGGTACTGGTACTGCCACCACAGAAAGCTAATAACTTATGGCAGGCACTACACTCTGCAAGGCCTACTGATTTATTTCCACAATCTACAATCTGTGTAAAGTTTTGCCATGCCACGCTATATCCTAATTTCTTCAAACGAGTGTAGGCTCCCTCCACCAGTTTCAAGGAAACTTGTTTCTCTCTTCCTCACGTTTTCTAATTTTTGGAAGTTGGGAGGATATTTCCTGTTTGGTATGTTTTTCTGACATAATAATGACAATGTTTTAAAAACCAATCAGCTCTATCAAGATGCCCACAACAATTATAATGTGCTTGCGCCCTGATCACTTCAGTGTCTTGCACCGAACTGTCTGCATCCCCCCCATTCCCGGCAATGTCCCTGCTGCTGTTGCTGCGGGCCCTGTTAACTCTCAGGCTCGCAGGGTACCCCATAGAGCCGTGGGCTTAGACGGCGCATCGCGGCCTGCGCCCTCTGTTCCCGGTGCAGTATAGCTTGACTACCCGCTGTGTGGGCAATAGCACGGAGCGATCGGCTGCAGGCAAGCTCGGGTGGGTAAATGTGATGCGGGGCACGGCTCTGGTACACAAAAGGATAGATTACTTTTTACACTTCCGGAGCACCTTCTTCATACATCTGATAACTTGAAGAAAACATTAATGGTTCCTCATTCTCTTTCTTTCACTTACCTCCTTTCCCAGACAGTGCTTCATTGATTACATGACAATACCTTGGTCACAAAGATTTTGGCTGGCTGGCTGCCTGTCTGCCTCTGTGAGAGTGGGTGGGTCCCACTGATTGTACTCGTGCCGTTAAAATAATGCCCATGGCAGCCGGCGACACAGGCATCTAGGGCTAGCAGCGATGGGGATGCTCTAGTACAGAGCAAACCAATAGATGTCTACGGTCTCACTGGGCTACTGGTCGAACTGATACATGTCTCTGCGATGAAGTCCTGGTGATTCAGTGCTCACTTGGAAAGTTTGCAACTGTAAATGAATGCAATTACTGAAAGGCAGGTTCTGAGACAGACTTCCCTATTTAAACAAAACTGCAGTGAATGCAGTGTTCTGCATTCATGCCTTGGACAGGTGGCTTGAATAGATACATCCTTATAATTGTCACAGATTAAATACACAATTTTGCTAGGCTAGTTGAAGCATTCGGAATGACAGATATAGGGTGATACAGCCAATAGTTGATAGATTAACAATTTGAGTTTACGTTTATATTATTTATAGAACATCTACTTGAAGGAGTAAGTTGATAACAACACGTATCACAGAGAAAAGTTTCCTGTAAAGAATGACATACATACAACTAACCTTGTAATGCTTATTCTCTATATTTTCTAAATTTGTTACAGTGGTCAGAAATTACTAATAGTTGATCATAAGTTCCACAAAATGATCGCCCATAGTCCAGTAGTTGATCAATATGCAAAAATAAAATCATCTGACATAAGTTGATAATTACATCTGGGAACTTAATTTTAACACACTTACATGAATGATTAATGTACTGGACAATTTTTTCAATGAAATAAAACAATATAACATATTAGCCTACACACAACAATAAACTATACACAAATCTGCTCAGTTTCATTTCAGTTTTCCTATATCAACGGGACGTTGAAACTTGTAATGCAGCCTTCCTCCTGTAGAGGTAATAGAGGGTTCTGGAAATATTGCTAAAATCTGTGAAGAGTGAACAGTTATTGTATTATCTTCATCAGTCTTAAACAGTGTATTTCTTTCATTTCAGCTTTTCAAGCCCATTACCTCAATGTCCTCTTTTTTTGGTACCTCTTTGAACAGTGCACAGAAATTTATACTTATTATTCTTTTGGCCTGGAAACAAGATCAAAGCAAAATCTCCTCCTTTGAATGCAGGCCTTCCAATGTCATGTCTCTTCTCAGTGGTAACAAGGTTTTTATTACCTTCAGACTCATTTTCTGATGTGTCTTCATGAGGACTCCATTCATCACTGATGGATTCGGACTCTGAACTGTCTTTAAATACAGGTTTCTTTTTTGGTGGTTTTTTCCTTCTCAGCCCCTGGAAACAGTTTCCTTCCTTTCCTTTTTTTCTCATTCGTCTGTTTAGCCATTTTATGTACTGTTCTAGCTCGTTTGGCAGTGTATGTGTTGGCTTTTAGTTCTTCCTTTGATTTGTTGCAGTCTAGCCACTAAATGGATGTTGTTGCATATGGTATGTACTCTTTTCCTTCCAGCTTTTATAGGGGATTCAGTAGGCCAAGTAATATGATTAGCAAAATGTAGACTGCTTCTGTTTTTCTGAGACGAATGTGATGAAAGGCGTTTTGGAGTGTCTGCTTCAGAGTTGACTGGATGTGAAGAGGGCTGAGGAGGACCTGAACTGTCACTTTCTTGTATTGGATGATTCGTCTACTGAGTCAAAAGATATTTTGTTGTTAGTACACACTTGAGGATCTCCTGTTGGATTTTCTGATGTGGGTATGGGTTGTTCTGTACTACATAAATGCAGAGATGGCATGTTAGCATCTGAAGTTTTATTTGTTGAAGGTGATTTACAAGTAGCAAGAATTTTACGCCAAACCTGAAACAGATCTTCCGCTCCTGGGTCACCTGCCCATCCATTTTTCTCTGCTGCATGGAATTCTTCTGCTCTACCTCTCTTCATTAAAGATCCAAAATGCAAAAGATGTTAAACACCAAATGATGGCTTTATTGCATTGTCACATGTTATAACTGGTGCACAATGTTTAGATTTGCTGGACATACATCTAGCAGAGTCCAATGTGTCAGGATCATAAGGGAAAAAGACCACACTTCCTGAAACCATTTTTCACTGTTTCAGGAGTAGCCTTTTCATTGAAAGAGTGTCTCAAACAAGGGGCCAAATACAGTTTTTGTTACAACTTTGTTACCAGTTTTGTGTTCCCAATTATATAAGCATCTCTCCATCCAGATTTCAGAGGACGAAATATTGCCACATCAGCTGGTTGAAGCACATGAGGTGCATTTGGATACAATGCAAATTGTATTATCCTATTGTCAGCACAAAACTTAGCAACTTTATATGATGTATGAGATTTGTGCACATCTACCAATAAAATAACAGAAAATTTGACTCTTTCTTCAGCCATGGAAGGAAAACATTGGCAATGTATTCAAAGTAGAGGGCCCCTGTCATCCAGCCTTTTTTTGACCTCCCAGTGCCTCATTCACTGTTCAAATTCTCGGATATGTCCCTTGAAATTATCTGTAGTGGAAATACGACCATTGGGGGTACAGTGTCTCCAGCAGCATTAAAATTTGCCATTACAGTAATGGCCTCCTTTTCATTGCCACTTCTGACTTCATACAGATAGTCAAAAGAAATTGGACCCAGAACTTTCCCAGTTTTAGGACATGTTTCAAATCCTGCTTCATCTGCATTATAAATTCTTTTTGGTTTATTTAAAATGTCCAAATTATTACCCTGTTGAAGATGCTGATGAAGTTCATTGAACCACTGCCTGATATTTTCCTCAGTAACAGCTGCTCTGGCAGTATTTATGCTCTCAGCGTGCTGTTCTGATAAATCAGGGTGATGTTTCATGAATTACTTAAATCATTTTTCACCAGGCCTTCCATCTGCCAAAACAATGTCACTCAGTTTCATACAGCGTCCTTCACTTTATTCCATTTGCATGGATCCAGCTAACGAATAAATTCTCTTCAGCTTCTGTCAAAACTGAACTTCGTCCCATCTTACGCTGCATAGGTACTTTTCCTTTAATTTTATTATTTAGCGTACTAAATGGAATACCTTAATGTTTTGCAGCTTTCCTCATACTAATGCCACCCGCTTGAAATGCTTCTACTGCACATTTTTAGTCTTCCTCAGAATATTTAAAAAATTCTTTTTTTGACTTCTTCTGGAGCCATTTAATAATTCAGTCTGCAGATTTCACTCCTGTAAATAGAGGGATGTATGCCTCAATACTTGTTGGTTGATCATGATCACTAGAGCTACATGAGATTAGCATTTTGAAATTTGAATTTAGCTTTTTATATCTGAATTTAGCATTTACTTTTTTTGGTTTCTTTATGCAGTTAAATGACAAAATTCTTACTTAAAGTTTGATTTTTCTTTTTCACTATTCCCAGTTTTCTTTTAACAAACAGAAGAAGAAAATAAGAAATTGATCATTTATGGAACACATCATCATAATTTTACTTCTCATTCAAATTACCACTCACTATTATACACCAATATAAAAATGTTTATCTATTGAATGCAATCATTGAAGTTGTTTCAACAGTGTCTGGCTTCATTGACCTCCTCCTGTCACAAATTGTATGTTGAAAAGTACCTCTCTGCATCCACACTATTTATAGGTGCCCATATTGCAGATAAAGCAGCATTTCCAAATTCATCATTTCAAGCTTTTCAATTAGAAGCTGCTATATATCAGGCTTCTCATCATGCCTCAAACAGTCAGTAAGTTGTCGATGGAATGATGAATATGTCTCAATAAAACAGTCAGTTGGAATGCTTTCAAATTACAGAATTGTTTTTGCTATATTAACAACAGCAGAATTGTCCAAATTTAACTTCGTGCCACAAACTGCAGGATTGAAGAGCTTGCCAATGTTTTCGTTAAATATTAGTGGGGTCTGGTGCTGTGTGTTTACATAGCTTTAGTAAAAATACTCTCAAGTTCCTCCCATAACAAATGTGTAAACAGGTTAGTTGTTCTCTCTAGTGTTGTGATGAAACTAACAATGCAAGCACATAAGTCACTTATAAATTTGCATTGCAGGACGACTATATCTGAGGAAGCTTCATTTTTATTTAAGTGATCCAGAATGAGCTCAATGACAGCATTTTTGTTTTGCAGTGATCTAAAAAATTTGCTGATAGCTGTTAAGTGTGTGTCCAAGTACTTCACTGCATGGAACCAAGAATTCCACCTCTTGATTATCAGTTCGGGAAAAAGGTTTTTTGGTAGGTGAAGATATTTTTCTTAGAGAAACTCAAGTTAGGTGCTTTTCATTTTGCGAGAGTGCACGAACGCCATTTTCACTTTACTCACAATAAAATTTAGCTCCTTTAGTTCTTTCATAAAGACGTCACCGACTAAGTTCATTTTGTGGGCCCAGCACTTGAAATGTATTAAATGGTCTCCAATCAGTACTTGAAGTGCACCCACAACATTTTCATATTTAATGCTGTAGTCTTCTAGGGTATCCACTATGGCCTGGGCACAAGTACTTCTGTTAGCAACATCTAAAAAGTTGCATGAAGCCAGGTACAGTTTCTGTTCAGAAGTTGAGTTCATTGTCCGAAATAAAATTGCAAATATGCACCATCCATTTTTGTCACTCATTTCATCAGCGATAATCACAATAGGTACATCTTTCAGTCTCTGGTTTCTTCTTTCATTTCGCCACTGCCCTTACTGACCTATTCTTGTTGAAGTCTATCTGAACGTGGTATACAACCAGCATCAGGTACATTTGTTCAAAAAGGACCTAACTTCGTTATCTAATTTTGTCAATGGTATGTTGGCCTTTAAACACATTTTAACTATATCGTGGTGCATACATTCATTGTCAGTTTTCACTTTTTTGGCTCTAACATCTTGCCAATAGCAACCTGCCTTTTTGATGAAGTACCTGCAACCACTGCAGACGCTTTCTTTGTCCTGTGACTAGCACTATGAATGTGTTTTGTAAATTGTCCTCCCAGTTGAACTCCTCATTCAAATACACACAAGTTTTTTTATCGTGAACATAGAAACTTTTTCGGATAGCCATTGCATCGCTCCTGCAAACTGACTTTATGCCTACCCATTTTTAACACACTATTATCACTTTGCAACACTCGCAAAACATTACATACACGTGTTTACACCATACGACCGGATTCACACACTGCGGCCAACAAACATTGGTGCCAAAGCATTGGAGAAGAATCCAACTTGCACATGCGCAGAAGCAACGGTCAGATCTTACTGGAGTAGACCGAAGAAGGCTATCTCAAACAAACATAAGGTAACCACACAACCGATTTTGAAGCATATCAGATTGTGAGGTTACGTCGTGTTTTTAAAAATTTTCGGTTAATGTGGATGGAGAGACGTTTTGTGCAGTTCAGAAGAAGTAGGAAATTAGACTGAGAGTGAAATTGTCTACTTCTACTTTTTCATTGAAGAGTAACAGCCATTGCGGTAACTAGAATAGCTGATATCCAGACATCTTTTGTGTAAATCGGTAGAGCAAAATTGCCAAAACAATGAAATCAAATTCGGTATTTGTCTTACGGATAAAATCTTGATTATAATAGTTTTGCTAAAATATGCTAATTTTAATGAATTTTGCTGAAATCTGAAAATTTTAATAAATTTCACTGAAATGCATTGATTTCGCATTTTATTGCACATGTATAGCATAAACGAATTTCACATAGCTCTAATGATCACCCCAATCAACTACTGGGAGCCATATAAATTTCATGTTTCCATCAATATGGGACAGAAGAAAGGAATGCCTACTTGGTCCATGGTTAAAAGCAACTCTTTGTGAGAACATTCAAAAAGTACCAGTAATTGGTCATTATGACCAACTACTGGAAAACTTGCTTTCATGCACTCCAGTAGTTGATATCCCCCCTTATAAACGGCTGAAGCAATGATTTACACTTCCTTTGTGATAAATGATACAATCAGTCATTCATAATGAGTTATCTGTTAACACAGTTCATCATATTTCAGTATTAAGTACTTGTGTCGATAAATAGGTATCTGTATCACTGTAACTTACCTTACAATTATTCTAGACACTCTGACACTCCACTTCTCAGCACAGCACAAAAGGAAAGATTTTCTCAAAGCTGTCAGTTCCCTCCAATTGTTGTAACAGTAGAAGAAACAGGTTTGCCAACATATGTTCTTTATATGCTCATACATTTTTAAAAGTGTCAGTGCTGCCAACTCTTATAATTCAAAGATTTGGCTGGGGTACCCTAAATGGCTTATCAGATGCAAACCAAAAAATACTAGTGATGCAAAATAAATCTGTTTTGGTTGGCAGGAGAGCCAACACCATGTTACTAGAGGAGGCCGAAAGGCACGCGTTTTAGCTCACGCAGGCTGGCGTGAGGTCTGGAACATGACAAGGAATTAGAATTTAGAAAAACGGATGTAGCTGGTGGAATACTTCACTTTAATCCATTAATGACGAATGTCGCTCGTGACAGTACATGATTCACAATATCAATGGTAACGGAATATGGCGCCTTGCTAGGTCGTAGCAAATAACGTAGCTGAAGGCTGTGCTAACTATAGTCTCGGCAAATGAGAGCGTAGAAGTCAGTGAACCATCGCTAGCAAAGTCGGCTGTACAACTGGGGCGAGTGCTAGGAAGTCTCTCTAGACCTGCCGTGTGGTAGCGCTCGGTCTGCAATCACTGATAGTGGCGACACGTGGGTCCGACACATACTACCGGACTGTGGCCGATTTAAAGGCTACCACCTAGCAAGTGTGGTGTCTGGCGGTGGCACCACAATGTCAGTATTCTCTTCATGAATGTGTACCATTTTTATATATCAGTATTACACTTTCAGGCACTATAACACAACAAACTGAGAAGAAACGTACGTCTCTTGGGTAGATCTATAATGCACTGCAGCATTGAAACTAAGTATTTGTGCAATGAGCAAATATAAATATCAAATCTACCAAATATGGCTCGATAGCGTCGGAAACTGTGAAATCGAGATTGTGCTGTGCAGTGGTCCATGGTCAATCAGAGCACACACACACACAGTACATACTTGTAATTACCCAACCAACATCACATCTTCAAGCTGCTAACATACAGACGATGACAAAATGTTACGCATGAAACATCAATAAAGTAGATATTGCAAAGCAATGTACAAAATATACAGTACCAAGAAAAGTGATGCTGTAACGTATGTGTAGTTTTCAGGACATTGAAAATACCAGTTTTTGTGAAAGGCACTGAATTGTAGTCACTAGTTGTGCTTGCAACATTCTTCAAAAGAACTATTGCATCACAGTTCCACTGGGTGGGTTAAGTTTACCCATTTCAACAAGAGTGATGTGTAATGTTTTTTTTTTTTTTCTGGTGATGAGCTTGATGAAACACCTACTTAGCTACGTAACCCGCAAAATGTTTGGACACAATGCTATATCATGGGATGGCACCTCTGACGTCCAGCCACATTTTCTCCACTTTCCGTGTGTATACGGAATGATCTTTCAGATCTACAAAGCTCAGAGTATGGTTCATTCTAAGGTGCTGAAAACTGCTGAATTCTACTGAACACCCAATTTCTTAATTTCTTGGATTTTGTTGCGTTTCCTGTTCCCAAATTTCACCTTGTCTATTTCGACGACAACTTGAGGCCTACCAGACTGTTGAGAATTTTTATCACCCATCTGTTACACACTTCACAACAGAAGGAAGCCCAGTCGCTCGATGTAGGTGTAGAAATGCTGAAATTTGTCAAAAGTTTCACCATCCTTGGATAACACACGGAGACCCACATGGTGCAGAAGTCAGATTTTTTTTATACTGTCGTTCATGAATCACCGAAACAAGGACCATTCTGGGCAATATCGATTTCAAATTCTCGCACCTTTTCGTCCGCGGTTACTGTAGGCTTCCACTTTTTCACAAAATACACATGTTCGTCGCCGAGACTAGAATAAGAATACAGTGGAGAAGAAGAAAAAAATGGCAGATGGTAACAATGAGTATCCGAACGTGGGAACTGCAATAGTTCGAAATGATTGAAAAACTGCTTAAACGAACCTTATTTTAATTAAATTTTAAAAAATCGATATTAATTAAAATTTTGGTAAGTTAATACATGCAGAAAAATACTCTCAGCTTTGAAAACAACAATGCTATCGGTGTTGCACACAATATTGTTTGCTCGCAAGGGTTGGCAGCGAGCACACGCAAAACAGTTGTCGTGCCAATGAATGGTCTTTGTAAACTTGACTTGGTGGTGGTTTCAAAGGAGTTCCTGATAGCTGAATGTAAAAGTTAGTTGTTTTAGGAGATATTACTTAATATCTTCCACCCCAAAACCTAGGAATAGTGTTAGTTTTGTGTATTCAAGACATGATGCTACTTAATTGATCATCATGGCAACAAACAAGCCTGAGATAAGAGTACTGTGATATTACCTAAGAAGAAATTGTTGCATTGGATGCGAGCTGCAGAATTTGCTCTACCAGAAAGTATTCCAGAAGATGGTCTCACACAGATTTACTCGTATACTATCATGAAGATTTCTGTGATAAATACATTTATGATACATTCATCACTGACAGAAAATTTGTCACATTTTTGCTTAAGTCCCTTTAATGACAATTGATCAGACCATATCTGAAGAGACAGCTATCAACTCACTTTCCACAGGAGGTAGGACTACCAATTACAAGAATTCTGAAATGTGGAGGTTGCTGTATTAGTTATAACACACTAATATGCAGTGACTAAGAAGTGTGCGTAATGACTGTGTTGAGAGCTATGTTGTTTTAATTCCAGTATACCAATAACATGGTTCGAGGATACCTCAGAAATTATATTTTAGTTGCTTCAACCAAAGAGAACTAGGGACTAAGTCTTGTACTGCCCCTTCTTGTGTATTAACGTGCTGACTGGCACGAAATTGCTGTTGGCCAAAGCAGATAGCTCTGCTGTGGTCAGTAGTGGTCTTGTGGTATCAAGCAGATATCAGCATTTTTACACTTTCAATCATACTGAGCAAAAATATTTGTTTATATCTGACAATCCTTATCATTCTTTATCATTTCCACAAAACTTCTGGGTCTGCAGTATTTTTTTTTTTTTTTTTTTTTTTTTTTTTTTTCAATGTCTTACAAAACCATATGATTAAATGCCTATAAAGTTGCTCGCAAATTCAGTTTTTGATACATATTTCAACATAGGATACATGACTATGTAAAGGGCAATCCCTCAAACAGTAATTAGCATTATAGCTGTGTCTTCTTAGCCAAGACTATTATAGATGCATATATTTCATGCTCCAGATTCTTAGGAGCCTGGTTAACACACAGACTACCATGCTGCTGCCACTCGCGACAGCAGAACCACACACCTGACTTGGTGTGGCCACTGGCAGTCACAGCAGAGCAGCACACTTAGTGCTGTGTGCCGAGCCTGGCAGTCAAACAGATCTCGCTAACCACATGTCAGTCAACATGTCAAATATATAAAATAAAGGCCAACAAATGCTATAATCTAAGAAAGTAAAATTACAACTGTAAAGTCCATTTCCAACCGAAGTTTGCCCTGTGTCGGTGATTTCTTTTGCCACGACTGACTAGTAAACATGCATACTCAAGGACTGGTGATTATTCATACTTTACCTGTGAAAAGCAGCAAAGCCATTAGAAACAGCTATGCACATAGTCCTATCTATGTTGAAATTATCAACTAAGTATTTCAATTAAATTTTCTGAATTGTAGGCAACAAGATAAAGGAATCTAAAGAATCAGATACACTGAATTAATTTATTAAAATGCTTGGGTTTCCACATCACCTTAGTTACCAAGCTTGATGCATTACTCATTTTTTACATGGTGAGTTTCCCCAGTAGGCCTACAAACCATGAAACACTCACAGATCAAGGGAAGACCAAGTTATTAAAGTACATATTATCAAAACCAACATGTACAGTCAACACCTCACTCACGTTACTTCAGTGCACCAGCAACATTAGACTTCTCGGTAATGGTTGGTTTGGCAAACGTGCTCTTTGGACAGATATTATGCTTATTAGGTATTTGGTGCACTTTCACCCTTCCATTATTGGCACAATGTAGACCTTCCCTATTGCAGCTAGTTAATAAGCGATAGCAAACTGTGAATTTCTTTTCCCATGGTACCTACTGTTTCTGTATCTGATTGATCTACATGGCTTCGCAGGACTTTCAATTTAGCTTTTATTTCTTTCTTTGAGAGGCAGTTTCCTCATTGTCATTTTGTTTTTTCATCAAGGAAAAAATGGTAGATGCCTCTTCCATCGAGGTAGTTTCCA
The DNA here is from genome assembly GCF_023897955.1 of Schistocerca gregaria. Classification (NCBI taxonomy): domain Eukaryota; kingdom Metazoa; phylum Arthropoda; class Insecta; order Orthoptera; family Acrididae; genus Schistocerca; species Schistocerca gregaria. The sequence continues at coordinate 77,427,388 of NC_064931.1, forward strand.
TGTGTTCGACTGTTTTAGTGGAATGTAATGCATACATCATTGAGATGGCATGAATGTGTCTGCATGTATTAAAGTTGATTAAACTGTCTGGACAACAGCAAGAGAAACTGTGAACACACATCTTACATGTGGAGCACAACAGTATGCAATTAGGGTTACAGTCCAGGGTGTGTAGGACAACAGTGTAAGTGATACCACTTACTGAGATATCACACTGTAACATTACAGGACATATTGGGACATATTGAAGTATTCGATGCTGTAGACTTTTAGGGGATGTCGATACAGATATGCAAAATGTAAAGGGAAACTTTGGTGATGTTTAAATATTGTACTGTGTCAATATTAGGACATTTTGCACAGAAAGAACAAAAATAGAATTAATGTAAATATATATTAGTGTTAGTAACATATTTTCATTCAATTTTGTAATTATATTTCATTTTGTAAAAGAAAGACTCACTGTTTGCTGTAGCTCTGATTAATTGTATAAATTATCAGTTTTGAGCTAAATTATTTCGTATAATATGGACAAGATACTTTTAAAAACTCACCAGCTAAAGAGAGAGTCTGTAAATGAATGTTTAATGCACACTTCTGGAACTTTCTATGGAGAAATTCTATATTATGATCGCAAAAATACGAAAACTTGTGAAAACTGTTTCATAACCTAATTTCGAAAGACGATTTGTATCAAGAAATATTGCTAAAAAGATTTATTTACGTTTTGAAACACAATTTAAATCATTTTACATATAAATAGTTGTTCTAAATCACTCAAGAAATATCCAGAATCAAATGTCAAGATATTTCTGGAAACATCGGTACAAATCTGGTGAAGGTTATCCAGAAGCTGGTAGAAAAATGTTATAAAATCTATTTGGAAATTATGCTTGTAAAAATTTATATGTACTGATCCTTTTACTTACTTTAATCTGTACTAAAATTCTGTAATGTCTAATTTACTTTTAAGTCGTGAATTGCTATCGTATTGTAAACAAAACATTGTCAAAGACTCTCATTGTTTGGAAAGATATTAATACACCTAGGAGTTGTCAGTTGCCAGTTCGGATGTGCAGTGCAGTTAGCTCTGAGAGTCAGTTGTTGAGTCTGTGAAGTCTGTCAGTGCTGTTTGTAAATAAACGTCTGTAATGAAGAATTACTTGTTGTCGTCAATATGAACTCAAGACCTTTTGCACGAAGCAGACACCACCTAATGCAACGTTTTAATTTGGTTGAGGAAGCTGGGATCGCTATAAGTGCAAACAAATTGAAGTGGAACGTTTTAATTTGGTGTTGAGGACCTGGGATGTTATAATTTGGTGGAGGACCTGGGATGTTATAACACGGAAGTGCTTACCATTATTACTGGCCATAATGTGGCCTCTGTCAGTATTTTTTGACTTTGTCGTTCTTGAATCTGCTGCATTCTGTGAGAATGCCCACACTTGTAGAGTTTAAAGTCTGTCAGAAAAAATTGTGTCTAGTTAACTTCATAAGTATCAGAAGCAACTTGTCCTTTCTGTTATTAGTGTTACCATCCAGATAACACTTTTAATACTCCATGCTTGGCTTTGAGGTGCACATTTGTGTTCAGGTTTAAATTGCGGGGATGACAGTAAGCCCAACATTGAGGCCTGACTCCGTAAGCATTTGAGAAATACATTCCAAATTCTTTCGTGCTTTTATCTTGAAGTTCCCTCTCAAACAATTCTAACAGCTCACCGAACTTTTCTTCATCAGGTTCATCCAGCAGCATGTATAAGGCTGTGTGTACCTGGGTTTGTTTCTGTAGGCCACCATGCACTTTCCTCAAGTTGTTTCTCCAACTACAGTCAACGTGCCATGTACATAGCAAATTATCTGCTACACTCTTTACACACGCCCATGCACATTGGAAACATTGTGTATCATCCGACATGAAAACAGTTGGTTTTATTAGACTTGCTTGCTCTTTGAAACACGTAAAAAATTGTCAATACAGCAGTGTTCTCTTTATTTGAAATAGAATAGAGTGTAATGGTGATGAAATACAACAGTGCTGTGCTGCGGTCAGAGTTGGAGGGAGGACACATTGTCCATCATTAAATTCCTCCACTTATTTTGACTGATTGCTGAGATTGTCACGAAGATGCGGTTGACCAGAGTTCTGCCCTTTTTTTTCTGTCAAGTTGTGTGTATTTATGGTGTACTGAATGTGTTATAATTTATGTAGGGAAGTTTGATTTCTGAGGTGTTTTGGTATTATTTATCGTTGTTGTTGGTCTTTTGATATTAATAGTTGTGGTCAGGGGAAATGTCCGATTCCAATTTTTAGCTGTGGGTGTTTTGACATCGTCAGCTGTGGTTGACATATAGCGGTCAAGAGAAGTGTCAGAAATTGCTGGTGTAGTGGAATGTATTTTTTTCCATGTTTGTTGCCATTTGTATGTAGTGACGTCATAGGCGCCGTATTGGAGAGGCATAGAATAGCCACTTCCGCTGTGTTGTCATGGGTCAAAGCTGATGGGTGGAATCAGACACTTCTGTAATCTCGCATTTTATTGCCTTAAGATTTCAGCTGACACTGGCCTTTTGACTGAGACTTGAATATCCCATATCTACGACACACACATCAAATGGTCTTAGTGGCACGTTTCATAGACTTAGCACCACCATGTGTTACAAAGCTATTTCTTGCTGTCTTCTTTTCTTTGGACTTCCACTTCAGAAAGACTGAAACATCCATTACAAAAAACAGATTACACTACTTACAAATCTGGTTTCTGTCGCTGCTATTCATAGCTATTTTACTACCAAAAATACTGACTATGTTCACTGATGTAACTTTGAACCTTAAAAAGTTTTCATGTGTGCAGGAACATATTACTGAAAACAAAAATTAGGGTGGTACTAAAGTTAGAATGCAGATACTACACAATTTATGACCAACAAAAAATTATGATGATTGTAACTTGAAATACTGAAACCAATTATTATGAGAATATTCTGTTACTACAAATAATCCACGTAGATGCAGTGGAAGAAACTTTGCAGTGTGACATTGCATCAGAATACAGCAGAAACAAAATTCTATAGTTTTACCAGATATTTTACTTTTCTTGCACATCATAAAATAGTTATACGAAGTTACTTACAGTCCATTTTCTTTCTCTGTTGGAACCAGGTGCTTTTCCTGCACATGTTCTCGGTTGCCAAAAAGGTGAACGAAATACTGCAGTTGTCCTGTTGGCAATTCACTGTACATTCCGTATTTGGCTCTATATTATGCACTTTCCTCATGTGTGCATATAAAGTTTTTCGCAACGGAAATGTTTTATCACTACACATACATCCACAGAAAGCAATGTGTCAGAGCAAAGAATGGCACGGTTCAAAGAATATCCGTGGTTCAAAAAATACCAGCAATATTGGCTAGAGTGAGAGACGACTTAATGTCATGATTCCTCGGGGCCCGCGATCCACTTATCTCAGCAAATAGATTAAAATCCAGCATCTTTGGGTCTGATTGTCTTCATTTGTGTGTGTTTGTGTTCCTGAAATTTTTTCTTAAATCACAGCCGTGTGGAGTAGCTGAGCGGTCTGAGGCGTCTTGTCACAGTCCATGGGGCTTCCTCTGTTGGAGGTTCGAATCCTCCCTTGTGTGTGTGTGTGTGTGTGTGTGTGTCATCCTTAGTTTAAGTTAAAATAAGTAGTGTGTAAGCTTGGTCGCATAAGACCTTACCACAAAATTTCCAAGTTTATTAAGTTATTTGTGCCGAAATTGAAGATTCTGAATTAGCCTTCGTGAATATTATAAAAGATTATCCTGCTATTATCAGTGAGATTAGAAACTCGGGCTGCAAGAAGGGATATGGCAGACAGTATAAAGGAAATAAAACAACATTAAAGGGCTAGTTCCGCAAAAGATATTTCAGAACGGCAAATTATGAAAAAACTGCACAATATGAAGTTATGCATCAAGTCCAAAGCAGATGAAATAAGACGGGCAACATTAAGATCTCACTAAAACATTGGGAGCAAATGTTTCTGAATTTTTTAGACTTAGATGATTGCAACCCAACTACCCCCAGAATTCCTGATAAGTTCCATTCTTTCTGTTTTTTTATTATGTGCTTAATGTTTTGAAATTGTGAATCAGTAAAATACTTATTTCTGATGTGTTAAAATGAAACTGTTTGGTAAATTTTGTATGATATTTGACCACTTTTCTGTAAAAGTTGCATAGTGTACTATGCATGAAATTGGACAAGCCCCTCCCACATTGCTTCGTAAACCTGCTTGCTGTATATACTAATTAGAAACTGAGTCATGACACACACACACACACACACACACACACACACACACACACACACACACACACACACACACACACACCACTATTATGTGTGTGGTAATTGTACATTCTTCGAACGACAATCAGTTTTGCAGCAACTGCAAAATTGTCACAGCAGACGCTACAGATCTGATGGACTCAGAAATCATTATACATTCACCCTCAGCTGTTTTGTGGCCAGAGAGTGTGTGTCGCAACGACGCAGCATGGAAACGGATGAGACGATAAATTTGTCTAATTATGAGCTGAAATGACTACATTGCACCAATTAAATGTCCTGAAGGGGAAGCAGCAGGAATTGATGCGTCAAGAAAGAGAAAAACAATAGAATTGCATAATGTCACAGTGAGACACTGTTTTTAGTTAATAACAATGTTTTTTAAGTGAATGTTTGTTTACATTCTTCATTTACGAAATTCCATATCCCCTTAAAGAAAATCTTCAGTAGAAATTTTTGTTCAGTGAAACAGTAAGAGTAACATTGTCCAATTTGAAATGTTAAGATGTGTGCACTTATTTACTGTTGCCAGGCAAATACCTTCCCCATATTCTTCAAACAATTTTTGGAAAAGTGGATTAACTTGTTCCTATTTTAAGTGTCAAACAGTTTGTGCACTTACTGTAGTATCCAAAAATTCTGTTCCAGTTTCAACTGTTACAGGTTAATCAATATTTGATGGAAGTAAAATCAATGAGGAGGAGGAAGAAACACTAAACTGCATTTTATTGTGTGTGTGTGTGTGTGTGTGTGTGTGTGTGTGTGTATTCTATTTTCATCAAAATATTATTTCATTGTATCTGAAGAAGGAAAAAATATTTTAATTACAAAAAATACACGAATTAGGTTTTATTATGCAATGTTTTGACAAACTTCCATACACTATAGTTGACGAATTACATTAATAATTTCCCATCTTCTATTTGTTCCATGTATGTGTACATTTTCTACTTCCTCTTCTCCCAGTACTGGAAGATTGTCATCATCGTCACTAGGTGCCTAATATTCCTCATTCCCTATATGTTTTGCTATGTTGCGCAAAAATTATAGTTTTTTCACCCTGGGGATTTTTGTTTGAGCAACCTGTATTTTTACCTGTCCAAAGAACCATACGATTATCACCCTTTTCTTAGAGTGAAGTCTGTTATAAGCACTCTCATCAGGTGTTTCGGGATTTTGAAATGGTGTCATTAATCACGGTGCAATGCCATATCCTAAAATTAAGGCATTGCACTGGTTGTCTCATAATCTGCGGTACACATCTTAGTTTCTCCATATCCTAGAGTCGTGTACAGATGCAGGCCATGAAGCATTAACACACACAAACATTTCACTGTAATCACATGTTGCCTGCACATTTATAGATAGGAAGCCCTTTCGATTAATGTATTTGTCTCCATGTACTGAAGGTTTCATTATAGATATGGATGTGCAGTCTAGGGCCCCTACTGCACATTTTATATCTAGAGTGGTACTTCACTTCAGCTGTTTCTAGTTCGTTAATGTTTTTCGGAAATCAGATCCACAATGGTGCTTTCCTGGTAACCTACTGAAGAACATTTGAAAATGTTTGAGAGTCTGATGTATTCTTAAGTCTTCTCCTACACCAATCTGAAAGCCTGGATCTGCTAAGTAGTGCAAAAATGTTTTCATTTTGCATTTGTTGGAAAGTGCGCCGCCTCTTCGTTTGTGATTTTCGAGAAGTGATTCACCAGCCAAATAATGTTTTCATTGTTAAATCTGTATAAACTGATACAGTCTCTTTCTTCTGTGTTCATTCATACTATGTATATCATTTTTGGCCTGTTGAGAACCATAAATTACACCATTTTTATGAAAAACACTTGGTAACAATTAACCCTCAAAGAGTATGGTGATTGGAGACGAAATAGATGGTATAGTTGGGCCAGATCCGACCCGCCCCCTCTTCGATGAGGTTACTGTGCATATAAGTACACAGTAAGTATTATTATTGAAGAATATAGTTTCTTGATAGTTTGCTACATGACAGAAATCCTTTTTGTAGACATAACAGACAACCATTAGCTCTTAGTGGCCGTCAAAACCCAATTGAAGAAACTATACAAAATAAAAAGACAGGAATTGTTTCACAAAACACTATATAATATAAAGTAAAAATGAAATTTCACAGAAATACAAAGGCATATCTGTTTCTTCAGTAGAAAATTATATATATATATATATATATATATCACACACAAAACACTCTTTTATACTCACCACATAGAATTGCATTCAACGCAGCATTCATTTCCCTTTCTGTCTTCCGAAGGATCACACAACTTAGATCATCTTAGATTGATCCTGTCCTATTCCTAACACCTTGGCAATTGTCATACGAAGAGCTCTCGAAACACATGGGTTGAGTATTCTTTTTTCTATCAGGGGTATGGTCAAACCCAACGCGAGATTTTGTAGGAACGTGGCCTGTGCACGTACTGAAGATGAATCTAGGTTTGTATTGCAAATACTCTGAGGGCTGTAATACTGCAAACAGTGACTTACAAAAGTAGCCCATATCTCCCGAAATGCAGCAAATTTATCTTTAGCCTTCCTTGGCTCCCTAATACCTTTATCATCAAATCTCAAATTTTATAGGAGGAATGTAAATAGTTTTTGTGACATAGCACAGCAAAAGATCGGTGGTCCATACATCTTGGAAAACGTATCATTTTGGCATAAGCCAGAATCTTTCAAGACACCGCTCATAAACAAGAGACGAATAAAAGCTTTTATCTCAATTATGTCTGTCGGATATAAAAATTAATTGCTGGGGTCACTCTACTTAAGCTGTGTGTGTAATATTTTGTTATTAGTATGAATAACAATTTTCCCCATCATTTTATCAGTGATAAAAAGTGAAAATTTTTTTTCATCTGTAATCCCTCGCGCCTTCCCTTTAGGTCCAAGCAAGTGAGTAATCACATTTGAAGAAGGGATTCGTGAATATTTTAAACGTAAAGGCTTGTTGGTCTAGATTGTTTACTCGTCCCTACCTAACTCAAAATTTCTATTGTCTGTTCCATCTTCTTCTCTCTTGTTCTTCTTACCTACATGATCAGTCAAACCTCTTCTATATTGCTGTTTAGAAGACTTCTATCGTCAGATTCTAAGACTGACTCTTCCAGGTCAGTGTCACCGACCTCATGGTCTGAAGGATTCTCCTGGCAGAATAACAGCTAGAACTGCCTCAGGTGCATGTAACTGTTGTTTCCAAGCCATGTTCGTATAACATCTGTGAGAAAGATGCACAGTAAAATTAGTAATATTACTGCTACAGTCGGGTCGGATATGACCCAGAATACACGTAGCAAGCCAAGGTCACTTACGCAGTAACTGCAGTTAATACAATGGGCAGAGCATGATTGGCTAGTAGGGTTCCTGGCTGGCTCGACTTCCTGCACTGAGCGGCTACAGCAATGTAGGGGAAAATTGAACCGCTGGGTCGTATCCGACCTGCACAGTACCATTTGAGGGTTAACACAACTTACCCAGCTCAAAGTATGCTGTGGACCTCACTTTCAAAAACAGATGATGTTCTCCACTTGTGAGAAACTTCTTTGGTTTTATTCATATGAAGTCGGAGAATATTCTTTGTTTTGAGCAACTTCCCCCCCACCCTGCAACTCACGGGAAGTATATTCCCAGACACTCTTTATTCGTGCCAATCAGAGAACTGTCTCTGAACTTTTGAGTATAAAGTATAGTCTCCGTTTCCAACATATTACCCAATATGTTGAATTCAAGTTTTCGACCTCTAAAGCCCTCAGAACAACATTTTGTGGCAAAAAAAAAAAAAAAAATAAAAATAAAAAAAAGAGAAATTTCAGCACTTATTTAATGTTTTTGCCTATTACTCGGAAACTATGCACCCTACTGCAAATATTTACTAGTGTTGGTACAAGTATAATGACATCCGATGTTCGGAATTTTATCGATAAAAATTTTAACGCCTTTCAAATCTTCATACTCTTTCCTTTGTTTACCATGTTTTCGTTGGCGATCCTCTTCGAGCAGAACATATGCCAGCTTGTTTCGTTTTTTCTATACCGTCTAATAGCGCAATCGTCTATATTTGTGTTCTTGAAAAGCAATTTGCACACTCAGACTTTCTGATCATTCAGACGGAAATAGGCGTTCATTCGTTTATTTTGTATAGGCTATCTTTGGACCACGTTATTTCAACTGTCTTGCTTTACGTGTTCTGATGTTTGCCCAGTGCTTCCGCATTTGTTCTCGGTCTTGATCCTTCCTCTCTTGGGTCCAAGCCTTTCCTGTTTTTAGTTTTGGCTTTTCGTGGAAACCCTGCCATGCCATAAGTTTCTGCTTTAGTGGGACATGCTCAAAGATGTCGTCATGGGTGGTTCCCACCTCTTTAAGATCTTTCTCCACCTCTGTGAACCAGGCCCATTTTGTTTTCTTTTCCTGAAAGTAGGTGATTATATGATTGAGTTCTCGTCAATAAAACATGTATGTACCATCCACATGATGTCATATCCTGACCTGCCATCGATGTTCATCCTAATCAAACAATAAAGCACAATAATGTTTTAGTTATGACTGGTTTTCGATGCTCGATTGACTTGGCTCCTTCATCGTGGTCAGCTTAAGCAGAAGTGCTGGCAGCACCTCAATGCCCTCCGATGCCTCAGCAAAACCAATTGGGGTGCAGATCGATGTACGCTGCCGCATCTCTACAGGGCCCTTGTCCAATCCCGAATCGACTATGGGAGTGTGGTTTATGGTTCAGCAGCGCCTTCAGCATTGCATTTACTCGACCCTGTGCACCACTGTGGATGGCAGGTTTGTCGGTGGCTGCCATAGATGCAGGCTGGTTGCTACTGGATCCTCATTGTTGGTGGCTGATGATGGTGGCTCGCCTGGCACTCGGCTGCATGCCCGTGACGCAGCAGCTGATGGCGTGACAATGTCCATCTTGTGTGGCTGGTTTTCTCGGACTGAAGCGGCTGCGGCACTGCAACGCACACCATGTGTGTTTCTCCTGACACAGCCATATCCCGTTAGTGTGAATGTGGCGGCCGGCTGGCGCATTTTATACTCGCGAAATGCTCCGCGCTAAAATCAAAATGAAGCGGAAGTGTCCCACCACAGTGTACCGCTCATTCTCCATAGATAAGTGCTAATGTTTTGGCATGGGGTTACTGGCAAGATACCCTCACTGGAAGAATTTAAATTAGTGAGAAAGTAGCTATGGGAACGAATCCCGATTCTAACACAAGTTTGTGCAGAAATGGCTCTGTTAGGAGCGGCTAAGGCGGTGGGCGAATGTGTCGAAAGAAATTGTTCTGACACCCTTTCTTGACATGAGGCCATTTATTGGCAGAAAAACCAACAGATGTGAATTCAAATAGGCAACATGAGTCAGGCCTGTGGAGGCGAGGGTGAACCAAGATGTAGTGATGGGCGAAACATAGTTTGCAGGAAACTTAAGCAAAGTTAAAGAAAAGCAGTGGCTATTCGGACAAGACCGAATGGTGTGGCAGCTACAAAGTCCTCGGCGCCGCAGCACCGGGAAGAGGTGGTTATGATCACAGCCGGTGGGCGCACGGCGTTTTCGGCCAACGCGCGGCAGGGTACCTCCAGCACGGCCACGTGATTTCCTTCACTCTGATTGGCCAGGAGCTGATAAAACTGCGGGGTTGGCATGGAAAGGTTCGAAGCGTGGCGTGGTCAGCTTCGCCTAAGTAGCGTTATCTTGTCAGCACATGAGGGAGGCACGTGGTCAAGAATGCCCACCTCAGTGCTTACTTGGTGCTGCCAGGCAATGGGATCAGAAAATTACAGGCATCTGACACTACTGGCTAATGCTTGACAGTAACAAAAAAAATGAAATAAACCTTTTCAAAGAAAATAGATAGAATCCCCTACTATCTGGCTCAACCGTACATCGTGTACACGAAGTAATTAATGACATGTCTCCTTGTGAAAGTTCTTCACAAGACATAGAATTGGTATTCAGATCTGCAGAAGGAGCTGATGAGGTATATTTTATGTGCCATTCCTCCACATTTCCTACTTGTTTCTTGTGAGCCATTAGCACCAGTTTTCTTCCTCGACTATCTGGTTGCATGATTCTCTGACTGGTAATAAAATTATATGATCGAATAAACAATCTCAATAATTGTTCAAGCCCATTTGATGGTCATAAAATATTAAGTTACAGTAAGTTCTTACAACAATGGCATAAACATAGATAATTTTAAAAAAAGTGAATATTGATGACAACTTAATGCAAGAGTGTCATAACAGCATGTGATTCTAAAACCGGTGGTTAAGAAATGAATTACTGTTACTTGTAACAACACATTAAAACAATATAGTACTCAGTAGTTAAAACTTCCGGGCTGAGAGGCCGTGGTCGAACAGTAGAACTTCTTCTCCCTGACGTTTCGTTGCCAGCTGCGGACAACATCTTCCGAGGCGAGTCTACGACTGGCTACCAAGCCGCGGAGGTCCTGTATATATAGAGCGGGTAGAGGGCACCACCACTCGTCACGTGATGTCAACAGTAAAACTATCTCTGACTGGCGTCATTACTCTCGATCGAAGGTAATCGATTGTCACATATTTGATGCAAGGTTGATCGCCATATTTTATCTAACTTCAAACCTTCTTCTTTCTTGTTAAAATTATTGTGGTGTTTAAAAATCTCTATCGCCTCTCTATACATACGTGCATGATAATGCGATGTCTTAGCTAGCACGCTTGTCTCGCTAAATTTTATCTCATGGTCTCCGTCTTCGAAAACATGTTCTGCTGCAGCTGACTTATCCGTGTGTCCCAATCGGCAGTTCCTCTTGTGTTCAGTCAGGCGAGTATTGATACTTCTTTTAGTTGTTCCAATGTAAACTTTCCCACAACTACACGGAATTTTGTAAACACCCGGAGTAGCTAAAGGGTGTCGTGCATCCTTCGCTGATCTTAAACATTCACTAATCTTCTTAGTTGGTCTGTAGATTGTTTCAATTCTAAACTTGGCTAGCACTTTTCCGATACGGTCCGTAATATTATGGATGTAAGGAAGAAAAACTTTCCCTGCTGAAGGTTGTTGTTTTTGCATGTTTTCGGACATTTTCTTTCTAGGGTGGAGTGCACGATCTATCTCCTTATCAGTATATCCATTTTTCCGAAAAACTGTCCGCAAATGATTTAGTTCCTCTGTAAATACGCTGGCTCACAAATTCTATTGGCCCTGTCCACCAGTGTTTTGATGACACCTCTCTTCTGCCTGGGATGATGATTTGAACTCTTATGAAGATAACGGTCGGTATGCGTATCTTTTCTGTATACTTTGTGACCAAGAGTACTATCTGCTCGTTTAATTACTGAAACGTCCAGAAAATTAATCTGTCCATTACTCTCTGTCTCCATGGTAAATTGAATTTTTGAATTAATGCTGTTCAAATGCTTCAGGAATTCGTTCAGTTGCTCTTCTCCGTGATTCCATATCACAAAAGTATCGTCCACATACCGATACCACTTCAAAGGACTTTTTCTGGCTGACTGAAGTGCCTGTTGCTCAAAAAATTCCATAAAAATATTAGCAGCGACTGGACTTAGGGGGCTACCCATAGCCACTCCATCAATTTGTTCATAGAACTCATTATTATACTGGAAATAAGTCATAGATAGGCAGTGCCGGAACAGGGCTACTATATCAGTAGGAAATATGTCAGATATGTAAGCCAGAGTTTCGTTCACCGGAACCATAGTAAACAAAGATACAACATCAAAGCTAACAAGGATATCACTGGGGCTTATAGTAATCCCCTTCAGTTTTTCGATGAAGTGCATGGAATTCTTAATATGATGATCAGTCTTTCCGATAAACGGTTGTAGCAATGAGGCAAGATATCTAGCCAACTCTTGAGTAGGGGATCCTATAGCACTCAAAATCGGCCTAAGAGGGACATTTGGTTTATGTACCTTAGGTAACCCATATAATCTAGGAGGGAATGCTTCCGTTTTACAAAGATCTTTTTTATCTGCTGCAGGAATAGAAGACTTTTTTATTAGTTGGTTAGTAGCTGTCAACACTTTTGTTGTAGGATCTTTGTTCAGCTTCCTGTAAATGGTAGGATCCAAAAGATCGTCGATCTTCCTGTGGTAATCCTCACTCTTCATCAACACTGTAGCGTTTCCCTTGTCAGCGGAAAGTACAATAATACTCCTGTCCTCATTAATTAATATAGTACTGTAATGAAAGTGATTCTTTTCTGCAATAATGTCATAACATAAAATAAGTCAAATGGAACTCTTGCAAGTTTTTCATGCACAATGTCATATCTTTAAATAAGGCATTATGCATTGCAAAGAAACAGATAGAAAACCCTCTTACCTTTCAAAAATATTGTCACAGCACAAAATATGTGACTGGTGTAGAGAACTTAACGGCGTGTTGCGCACTTCGCCACTAAAGGCTCGTTTACAATGCAGTTTGCAACTATTAGCTTTGCTAGCAACAATTTTGTTTCAGACATTTTGGTTTGAAACATAAAAGGTCTAAACATTTTTGTACATTTTAAAAGAAGTTTTGTTGGTAGTGTTCAGTGTGGATTGAAGATGGGGAGAGTAGAGAATGTAGTTAGTGCAGCAAATACTTGTTATTTTGGCTACTCAAAGAGTACCCAGAAGATACTGGATCAAACTGTCGCTATGAGCAAGAGCTAGCTGCAATGCACTATTAGAAGATCTAAACAAGGATGATGTGAATCCACTGTCAGGAGAATTGAGGCCAGATGAGAGTTTAAAGAACTTCTTGAGAAAGGCAAGCAGTGACTACATTGAAAATTTGGTGCTTCAAATAGGACCAAAAATTGCTAAGGCTGATACCACAAATGATAAATTATATCAGAGCCTTTTGTCTTTCTGCTGTAAGACAGACACCATCTTACAGCACACTCAGGCATTTTAAAGTAAAACTTTTACAAAACAACACCAGAGACTAAAACAAAACAACACTGTGAAAAAAAGCACTTTTAGTGCCTTGACGCAACATGCTCCTATGCAGAACAACAAAATATTCGCCGATCTGCATAGGCCATTCCCCCCCTTCCCTGCTACCAGTTGAAAGTTCAAATTCTTTATTTGCCATTGACCACATACAGTAGAATAGGCTTTTACAGTGATAGTAAGATACAAATATTGATCATGTTACACATAAAAATTAAATATCCTATGTACACTTATAATCTTAATAGTTAATATCAATATTGTCAATATCGTAGAACTCTTTTTATATGATAACATGAGTTTTTTTGTTAGCCAGTCACGTAATTTTATTTTGAACTTTTAAAGGCAAGGATTCGGTGGCAAGAGGAAATTTGTTAAAAATTTTGAGGGTATTTACTTTATGGGAGTTACCTGTTATTGCTAGCCTGTGCCTTGGAATGTCAATGTTTGACTTATTTCTAGTATCATGTTTGTGAATTGTTTCTCTGACGATACATTCTTTAATGTTATTGCTGACAGAGTGCAGCCTCATAGACATACAGATTCACCACTGTTTGTATCCTAAGCCTGGTAAAAAGAAGGCGCCAGTGTTCTACGGGACCAGCATTGCACATTATACGAACAATTTTTTCTTTTGTACTTTAAAGATGTTACTGATATGAGGAGAATGTCCCCATATTTGTAGGCCATTTGCTATATGGAGATAATTATTATTGACTATATCTCTGTTTCCACATGAGGTAGGTCACACTTCAGATTTTTTGCAGATTTGGCTTATATGCTCTTCCCAAGAACTTCACACTTCTATTTTCTATGTTCTTAGGTAATCCTGACATAAGCTTTTCAGTTTTGTCTGGATTAAACACAAGTTTATTGGCTACAAACCAATTTAATGCAGAGTCAAGAATTTCTTGTGTAATCTTATCAAGGGTTGGGATGTCATGGTGTGAAGTAAGCAGAGTTGTATCATCTGCATAGCAGATTACAGACTGATACAGAATGGGCAGGTCATTGATTAGCCACAATGAAAAAGAAGGGGCCCAGGACAGTCGTGTGGCATACCTGTACAAATTTCTTCTAAGGGGAATGCTTATTTCTGCTTGAGGCCATCTGTCTTCTGTTGGTCAAATAGGAAGAAATTATTGCAAATGTAGATTTTTGTACACCTTAATACTCCAGTTTTGTTAATAACACGTTTAAAGGAATGCAATCAAAACCTTTATTTAGATCACATAAAGTGATACCATCTTCTTATTTTCAAAAGCTGTTAGTCTGATCAACAATTTCCAGAACAGCTGCAGTGGTGTTTTTACCTGGTCTAAATCCATATTGATTGTTGCAAAGCAGATCATGCTTTTCAAACTAATTGCTTAATTGAAAGTACATGAGTGATTCAATTATTTTTGAAGATACTGGCACAATAGATACTGCTCGGTAGTTTTGGGGAGTTATCACCCTTTTTGAATACGGGGATAATTTTTGAGATTTTTAGCAAATCTGGAAAAACTCCATTCTCTAAACATCTGTTAAAAAATAAAGCTTAGTGATTTACTTATGAGGTGGACTGTTCTTTTAACAACATAATTGGACATCCAGTAGCAGTCCATACATTTGGAATTCAATCATTTAGCACCAAATTTTACAAATTTGATCAGGTGTGATATTGTTCCAGTAACACAAACGTCCTTCAGACAGCCGGGGACCAAGCAGATACCTTGCAGATGTGTCTGTGGCCTTGATTTTGTAGAAGTTGTCGGACTGATGTGACAAAGTAGTAATTCAGTTCTCCTGGATCAAGCAAGAGTTTGACATACTTGGTTGGAAGAATTATCTTGTCTAATAACTTCCCTTGCTGCCTTCCACTCATTTTGAGCACCTTCTATATACCTTTCACCTGTTAATCCCGAGACATAAATAACAAGGTGGGGTAAAAATTTACCACACGTTTATCTGAATTATTTATTTCACAAGAGGTTCTGGAGTAACATAAAGTAATAATCACACAATATGAAACATTTATTACAAAGTATAGTTATGTTTTATAATATGACAAAGCAAATCATAACTATAATATCAATGCATTTTATTGTATCATGGTTGTCATATACAGAAATATGACACTGCACTTAATCTATTGCATTCAGTTACCTTTCCTGTTATGACATTGCAAAACACAATAGAATAAATCAAAACACGTAAGAATCATTGAAGGAAATAACATGTAAATTGGTAAAAAGTATAAAGCGAACTACTACGAAAAAATAGTTCTTCATGCGAAACACAGATTTTATAAATTATTTTCAAAATTTGATGATATTTTGAATATACCTAACATTTTCAAACTAAACTGTTATGGCAACTTGGACAAATATTTTTTCCGGTGGTCCTTGCACACTGGTTTCGAACACACACAGCATTCAAAGGAACTTCTCCAGTCTTTTCGACTGCAAAGAAACCATTGTCCACTTTTTTTTTAGATCGTTTCAGGTTATGCTGCTGATCTGGGAATCTCTCTCCAAAAATGTGTCAAAATCTGTTCCATGGTTATGCGAAGCTCTTTGGGTAAATTTTTTCTCGTGATTCTGTCCTTAATTTCTGCTTCAACCAGCCCGAATGCCAGTGACTTGAGAAAATTGCTTTGGCTGTTTGTGCCACCATTATCCTTACACAAGACACAGGCATTTATTCCTGATGCATCTAAAAGCCCATACATGTATCGCATTGTCCAGTGCCTGGTTTTTTGTGCTGTGCTCTTGTTGTGGCATAGTAAATCAAATACATTGACTCCCACTTTATCATTGTAGAAAAGTACTATGTTTGATTTCTTTCTCTTCTCATCTATTTCACCTGTCTCATGCATCGTTGACAAAAGAATGTTTTCATTTGTCTTTGGAATGTGACTCCAATATTTTTTCCTCTCCTGTAAATGAATACAGATGAAGAAACTGGCCTATGCTTGGTTTATTTCTGGTTTATTCTTGCGTAAGGTGCTAACCGTTGTCAACTTTTTGTCAGCCAGCTTGTCGGCTACTTCACATGAAGTAAACCAGTTGTCAATTGTAATGTTCTGGTTAGTTCCATATACAGGTTCACATGATTTCATCACATATTATGTAGGAACTGAAACACGTTTGTCCCTAGTCTCTTTCCCCACATATGGAATTCCTGCATAAAAATGTCTTCGCGTCACATAATGAAATTATCTTTAACCCATATTTGTCCGGCTTGCTTGGCAGATACATTTTGAATGGGCATCTGCCTCGAAAGCTTAGGAGTGTATCGTCAGTGGTTAGGAGGGCAGAGGGAGTGTACAATTTTTGACTGTTTGACAAACACACACCATAAATCACGAAATGCAGCGAACTTGTCTGCCGTTCTTCTTTGCAATCTGGTATGTTGGTCATCAAATCTTATATTATTGATCAAAAACTCGAATCGGTTTTTCATCGTAACTCCTCTGAAAAATGGGGACCTGTATACTAAAGACCATGCATCAGTACAATTCAGATGTGCATTTTTTAGAGCTCCACTCATAAAAAGTATACCAAATGAAGCTTTTATTTAGTTTTGGTTGGTATCTCCAATATACCACTGTGGTGATGTGAATTTTTCTCTTAAATTGGCAATTTTTTGGTTTGTGTATGTAACTTTTAGTGAAACCATGTCACTACTAAACAACAGTTCAAATAATTTCAGGAGAAAAGTTTCATTTATTGCCTTGCCTAGTGCACCAACTGCATGTACCACTATATTCGTTGCTGGCTCTCGTCACATTATTGTGGAAGGGATGTGTGTGCCAACAATACCTATTTCTGCCATATAAAATTTTTCTTACTTGGTTATCCTTCGTCTGGTGAAACAATCTCAGATGGCTGTACATTGAATTCTTAATCCTCCTGGTCGTCTGTGATATGACTGTCTTCACATTCTCACATCTTCCTCTGATTCTCTGTAATATGTTTTCAGCCTCTTGATGCTCAAATTCTCTCATTATTTGCTCTGGAGCTCTTAACAGTTCATGAGAAGACATTTTCTATGCCTGCAAGAGATAGTACCACCTATTTTATAAGCAAAAAATGTGATGTAAATAACAAGGCGGGGTTATTTTTATTTTTTTCACCCTGAACGCAAAATTTCACACTTCACCTGTTAAAGGAACATGGAAAATCCTGGAAATTGCATCGCCTGTATACTTCGCTCTAATGTTACATGAAATTCCCTCACACACTTTTTTTTAAATCTTCTTAAGTTCCTTCTTCAATACTAATTTCATTGCCAACAATTAATCTTCTATTAACAGCTTCTTGCATTGCGAATTGATTTGTTTTGTTATTACATCTACCTATATGACCAACATTAAGAGCTAAAGATACAAAGCAATCAAAGAACCAATTTTTACCAATATTTGGAGGACCCACATACACAAAGTGTTTAACTTTTTTGACTGTATCTAATTATCATTATTCCAATAATACAAGCCATTCTTATTGAACTATGAAACTAAATTTAACAAAAATTCTGTAGCTTTATCATTGTCATCTTCACATTGGAATAATAGAATTTTGTTTAACCAGGTTAAAGAATTGCCCAAAGTGTATTAATATTCCCATACATTGTTAGAGGTAGCATAAAATACACTATCCTGTGAACCAGAACATAAGTGATTCAATTCCCCTAAGCTCTAAATCGTTAAGAGTTTTCTTGCATAACTCTAATCCCATATCGAAAAATCTCTTCAATGATTTCAGCCGTAAATAGAAATATTAAAAAAGGTAGGAAGATTTTTCTGTTTAGCAAAAGTGACAAAAAGCAGATTACAAAGTACCTGATGGCTCAACACAAGTTTTGTCTCAAGTACAGATAGTGTTGAGGATCAGTGGACAAAGTTCAAAACCATCGTGCAATATGCGTTAGATGAGTATGTACTAAGCAAGATCGTAAGAGATGGGAAAGAGCCACCGTGGTACAACAACAGAGTTAGAAAACTGCTGCGGAAGCAAAGGGAACTTCACAGCAAACATAAACATAGCCAAAGCCTTGCGGACAAACCAAAACTATGCGAAGTGAAATGTAGTGTGAGGAGGGCTATACGAGAGGCGTTCAATGAATTCAAAAGTAAAGTTCTGTGTACTGACTTGGCAGAAAATCCTAAGAAATTTTCGTCTTATGTCAAAGTGGTAGGTGGATCAAAACTAAATGTCCAGACACTCTGTGACCAAAATGGTACTGAAACAGAGGATGAAAGACTACAGGCCGAAATAATAAATGGCTTTTTGCAAAGCTATTTCACAGAGGAAGACGGCACTGTAGTTCCCTCTCTAGACTGTCGCACAGATGACAAAATAGTAGATACCGGAACAGACAACGGAGGGATAGAGAAATAATTAAAATCGCTCAAAAGAGGAAAGGCCGCTGGACCTGATGGGATACCAGTTCGATTTTATACAGAGTACGCGAAGGAACTTGCCCCCTTCTTGGAGCGGTGTACCGTCGTAGGTCTCTAGAAGAGCGTAGCGTTCCAAGGGATTGGAAAAGGGCACATGCATCCCCGTTTTCAAGAAGGGACATCGAACAGATGTGCAGAGCTATAGACCTATATCTCTAATGTAGATCAGTTGTAGAATTTTGGAATGTTTGAATATAATGACCTTTCTGGAGACTAGAAATCTACTCTGTAGGAATGCGCATGGGTTTCTAAAAAGACGGTCTTGTGAAACCCAGCTCGCGCTATTCGTCCACGAGACTCAGAGGGCCATAGACACGGGTTCACAGGTAGATGCTGTGTTTCTTGACTTCCGCAAGGCGTTTGACACAGTTCCCCACAGTCGTTTAATGAACAAAGTAAGAGCATACGGACTATCAGATCAATTGTGTGATTAGATTGAGGAGTTCCTAGATAACAGAACGCAGCATGTCATTCTCAATGGAGAGAAGTCTTCCGAAGTAAGAGTGATTTCAGGTGTGCCGCAGGGGAGTGTCATAGAACCGTTGCTATTCACTGTATACATAAATGACCTGGTGGATGACATCGGAAGTTCACTGAGGCTTTTTGCAGATGATGCTGTGGTGTATCGAGAGGTTGCAACAATGGAAAATTGTCTGAAATGCAGGAGGATCTGCAGCGAATTGACGCATGGTGCACGGAATGGCAATTGAATCTCAATGTAGAGAAGTGTAATGTGATGTGAATACATAGAAAGATAGTTCCCTTATCATTTAGCTACAAAATAGCAGGTCAGCAACTGGAAGCAGTTAGTTCCATAAATTATCTGGGAGTACGCATTAGGAGTGATTTAAAATGGAATGATCGTATAAAGTTGATCGTCGGTAAAGCCGATGCCAGATTGAGGTTCATTGGAAGAATCCTAAGGAAATGCAATCCGAAAACAAAGGAAGCAGGTTAAAGTACGCTTGTTCGCCCACTGCTTGAATACTGCTCTCCAGTGTGGGATCCGTACCAAATAGGGTTGGTAGAAGAGATAGAGAAGATGCAACAGAGAGCAGCGCGCCTCGTTACAGGATCATTTAGTAATCGCAAAAGCGTTACGGAGATGATAGATAAACTCCAGGGGAAGACTGCAGGAGAGACGCTCAGTAGCTCGGTACGGGCTTTTGTTAAAGTTTCGAGAACATACCTCCACCGAAGAGTCGAGCAGTATATTGCTCCCTCCTACGTATATCTCGCTAAGACACCATGAGGATAAAATCAGAGAGATTAGAGCCCACACAGAAGCATACCGACAATCCTTCTTTCCACGAACAATAAGAGACTGGAATAGAAGGGAGAACCGATAAGAGTTAATCAAGGTACCCTTCGCCACACACCGTCAGGTGGCTTGCGGAGTATGGATGTAGATGTACTGAATTAGTACGGAAAGAACCTGGTGCGCGATTGTTGTCGGGTTGCACCCTTTTCCTGTAATGATCTGTTTGCGTCTCGAATGAGTCTGTTTACATGGTGAATTGTTTGTGTGCCTCTGTCCGCTGTCACCATCAGATCAACTACTTTCCCCTTCCAGTATTTTTTGGTTTCCTGAGAGGCAACTTTTCCATTGTTCAATTTCAGCTGGATAAGGTAGTTTTTTAATGGCTCCTCTAATTCAAATTTGTCCATGGCCATACCCCTTTTGCCCTTAGAGGCATAACAGTACATTGAGCCAGTCGATATCTGACATTGCTGCAATTGCTCTTTTCCGTCTGTTGAGCTTCTTAATTCTGGAGGAAATAAATGCACCATTTCAGACCCAACATCTACATCTCCTCGAGGAATAGACACAGTCATGAATGATGTGGAAGTGGTCTCCGTCTTCTCTCCAGAAGAGAATTTCTTCAGGATGTCTCCGAGAACTCAGTAAGTTTGCCATGCAAGATGTCAGTATCTCCCGGTCTTTCTGTGACAATGACGTCACTGTAGTACCACCTGGTAGAGACCTCACATAATTTAATGAATCCTGTAAACCCCAGTGATGATAGGATACTCATTACCAGGTATGGGAGGAGCTTCAGGGATGCTATCTTCACTTCGGCTTCCAGCATCGTCCACATCAAGGTAGTCAGTTCCACTGTGTGTTCCATTTTCAGAGTACTGCAGACAGTAACTCATCATCTCCATCAGAATCGGAAACTGCACCTAGACAACCTCCACAACGTACACTACAAAATAGTGGGGTGTTTGCACAAACTGAGCACCAATAATTATATTTAGTTGCAATTGGTGGTGCAAATACACCTTCCACAACTTCCAAAGGATTAACAACTAGTGATATGTTGTCGACACAAAACATTTTATAAATTAGATCTCTGGGTTGTACAGAAAGCATTTCATTTACACATCACTCACAAATATTTATTCTCCATCCTGAGCTCTTAAAATATGAATTATTGATCTTAATGCAATAATACTGCACACTTATTTTGAAAACACTGTTAAAGAAATTGAAAGGCTCCATATCACTCATTGGGATACACAAATTCATTCCAAGGTTTCCTTTCTGAATTACGAAACTTTTTTCCAAACATAGAAGCTTCTAGTAAAATTTCTCGCAACATAAGTACATTTTCTGAGTTGTGAAAAATATAATCTGGTGATAAACGATAATGTGAAAGAATATAATGGATTTTTTCATTTCTAAAATGTAAAGTAATATCCTCTTTCGACAGATCCGGAATATTTAAGTCAATTGAATGGAGAGCATTGTCCAGGTGTCCTATTATTACAAATCTGCTCAATTTGTATGAAGTAGAAACCATTTCGTAGTGTACTTACGAAAAATTCACTAAGTGCAGATTTGGCGAGGTCAGAGGTAGACCCAGTGTTCAGTAAGTTGTCATAGGACATGGTTACTAAGACCCTAACATACCCCTTTCTATAGTGCACGGCACAAATGGCCGTGACCTATTACACACGATTTTTTACTGCCGCAAAACTTTTGCTGGCGTGGGTGCTTGCCTAGATAGCCGGCTTGAAAAGCCAACTATCTCAGCACCACAGCCACAGGTGCTGTGGCGACCTTGGGACCAGGGGGGGAGATGGAGTGTATGGTCAACGAATCGACGCACGTGTGCTGTCGCATGTGCATCATGATTCATGTTGACCACACACTTGACTGTCTGGAAAGGTAAACAATGACTCTCGTCAGAGAAGCCAGAGGTACCAACAAGGAATAAAAAATTATATCGATTGGGGTAATTTTTAACCCCACCTTGTTATTCAAGTGTTAACGTTACAAAAATGTTCTAATACTAACAGTTGATTTCTTAAACAACAAATGTTGCCATGCAGTAACCTTAATATTTTCTCATTGTTTTCTTCTCAAGTGAGCATTCATCTGCATGTGGCAAATCAGAGTTGCACATATTGCTTCTGACCAAGTTGGAATTGCTGGAATATTTACTTCCGCTGAATACACATTTTCATCAGTTCCACATGCCTAGTTATAGTTCCCATACAATACAGTGAAACCTCTATATTACATTTTTCATGAGACCACAAATTCTGAACACTGTATAGAGGAAAACACTACAGAGAGGAAGGCTTCCAAATAATAATTATAGGGCATTACTGAAGATCGGGATACCACTAATCAGCTTTGACAAATGGTGCCATAGGTGACATTTTAAATTTTCACAACACTGTAATATGATATTCACTGCAAATGATCACTGTATCAAATGATTAGTTTTTGTAATTAAAACATGGGGCCCGTTAGGTGGATGAGTGAAAGTAAATGGATTACTTTGTACTGTAAAAATTTATAACAGATTCTTAAGATATGACATTGTCCAAAGATGACAGGTAGCATCCTGTTCTTCAATTGACCCAATTATAGAATATGAGCCAAATTTTGTTTATGATATACCGAGCATATTACATAAAAACACAGTAAATGGTACAGATTAAAAAAGAATTAGTGACAAAAAATTACTTTAATAATTGAATTATGAAACGGACCTTAAATTTGCACAAAACTCTAGAAACCTATGATTTTTTTTTAATATTCAAGCAAGCATGTTTGTTTTCTGTTTCTGCTAGACTCTATGGCAATCATTTCTTGCTCCAAATGAGCAAGTTGAACTACTGCTCTGTCCTCAAGTATGTGGGCCATTTGAATGTTTCAAAGGTTTCAGCTGCCTTAGTATATGAGGCAAAGGGACATCTCCTTGTCGCTGTCACGTTCACTACCACTATTATTATCCAAGCTTCTCTCTGCAGTCATCTCCTCAATACTTTGTACACCTGTGGTTGCCATGTTGTCATCCACAGCCACAGTCCTCAAAAATGACAGAATCACTGTCTATTAATTCCTGGAACTCTTGAGAATCACTTGCAACATCTTCCACAGGAGCTGCCGTCTCATTCTCACAGAATCCCACTTTTGTGAAACAGTTTTTTAACAGTTTCAGCACTGACTTCCCTCCACGAGTACATAATCAAATGCATTGCTTGTAAAATACTCAGCTTCAGTTGTGAGCTCTGCTGGCTTCCCAGTTTTCTTTGGTCCATCAAATTCAAGACACTTTTTTTTTTTTTTTTTTTTTACAGGGGCTGTTCTATACTTAACCTTGAGGGCGTGTATTATTCCCAAGTCCAAAGGTTGCAGATGGCTGGTGCAGTTGGGTAGCAGGAAAATTACTTTCACATTTCTCAAAAAGGATACGTCTGGTGGATGTGGCGCACATCTATCCACAAACAGCAGTGCTTTTCTTGCAGCACTCCCCATTTTGGTGTCAAATTCTCTGAGAAAACGTAAAAATATATCACTCGTCAGCCTTGCCTTCGCATTGTTTGTATATTTGCGCGGAAACATGGAAATGTTTTTGAAGCACATCAGATTTTTTGGATTCCTGATCCCAAAGGTTTCAGATTTCCACAGCCATCGGCGTTTGTACTTAACAAAACGGTAAGACGTTCCTTTCCCTTCTTACCGCCATGGCAATTTTCCCTACGAAAAGTAAATGTATTACCCGACATTAAATTGAAAAACATGCCGATTTCGGCAGCGTTATAACTGCCACACAGTTTGTAGCCACGTATCAGGGAGAGTCTGCATCCACTGAGCTACATACAGTTGGTTCGTCCACACTTTTACCCTCTGTCGGGTGCAATTCTGGGACTCCTGAGCTCGGGCGCAATGAGCCCGACAGGCACAGATTTTGAAATCGCCTATTATCTCAGATTCTCAACTTTAGTACCCTAAACATAATCAGTTACTTTCATGGGAATTATTAACCACAAAAGTAACAAAATTGAAAGGACTGAAATTTTGAAACTACCACCAAACACTTGCAGTTTTTAGTACATAAATTTTATTAAACAGTAATACTCCAATTGTAAACCACTTTTTTGATACTGGTGCTTTTCACACTCACTCAGAATTACCAGAAGGAACACATTGGCGCACAGAAAAGCAAAGTTGGCAGACCATATTTGCGTGTGATAGGCAGATTGCGTTATGGCAGTTTCTACATTCATAGTTTGACATCCTTCTGCAGCCCGTTTATGTAGTGCAGGTGGTACATCTACGTCTTTTTGGACGTGTGGGCAACGTGGTGATTACTCTCTATCTTCATTGGGGATAAATCTTTTGAGCCAACTTTGCAGGCTGGAGGGAATTCCAGCCTTTTTCATACTTCTTTTGTGTTGCTCTCAAAGAACAAGTTGATGTGCCAGTGATTTTAGGTACAATCTTATACGCATTTTCTCCAGTTGATTTCGAAGATAAATTACCTGTGAGTTGATACCACCTGCATTCAGCATTGTGAAAAAAATTATTATTGGCCAGCGATTTGTTTTTCGGCTGACACTGTAAGTAGCACACATCTAATGTACAGTATCAACACCGCCTTTTGTTGAATTGTAGAAAGTAACAATCTGTGGTTTATTGTTCTCTCCACATTCGGTATCAATGGCAGCGTCATTGTGCAACGAAGATACAAGAATCACATTTTTATTCTGACGTGGTGTGTAGGAAACCAAAACCTCCCCATCATTAAAGCCAAACATGCTGCTGTATCGTTCCTTCCCTTTTACTTCAACAAATTCTGATGGCAATTGCCTTTTGACAGTTCCAACAAATGACAGCTTTTTTGTTTACAAATAGTCGATGAGTTCAAAACCAGTTATCTGCCGTAATATTGCGACCAGATCCAAGTAAAGGCTTAGCCATTCTCTTGACAACTTCACTTGGCTTGTTGCTGACACAGAAGGGACCCAATGGCTGTAATCCAACATAGGTCTTCATGTTGACTGTATACATCATTGTAGCATCACCAAGAGCAAAATATTTATTCCATATTTGTTTGGTTTTGATGGTATGTACTGCCAAAAACACATCTTCCACGAGAACCTAGAAGCATTTCGTTTGTGACGCTTTCACCAGGGGAGTAGCTCTTTTGACAATTTTCCACAAACTTTTCAGAAACTTCATGAATCGCTGCTAGTCGGTCAAATTCTTTTCGTTGGTTTCTGGTCATTCAGTCATCAAAACGAAGGCAACGTATCAGACTCTTAAACCGTTTGAGATTCATCACGAGGCTGAATTTTTCAACGCCGTCGCCTTCAGTCCCCCAAAGTTCCTCCAGACTTTGACGGTTCCCTCTTTATGCCCTTAAGCCGCCCATTCCCAGCCCGTCCGGTCCGCCACACCGCTCGCTAACGGTACCCCCGACAAGTCGGGCTGTGTGTAGCCATCCCCGACCGCTGGGCGACCTCTACTTGCGAGCCCGCAATCGTGTGGTGGCGCTCACCATGCCAAAACAAAAAGGAAAACTTGGCTGAAGCAGTGATGTTATGTGTAGATGAAGACCAGAAAAAGAAACGTTTATGGTTGAAAGAATGGTTGAGAGAGAAATCCAAGTTTTCTCACATAAATCTGTTACTTACCCTCCAAGTTAGAGCCTACAGATTATAAAAACTTTTTACGTATGGATGACAATACTTTTTGTGAATTACTGGATCTCATACGGCCTAAAATTGAGAAGAGAGAAACACATATCACTACTGAGGAGCGACTAGTAGCAACATTGTGATTTCTGGCTACAGGCAGAAGCTATGAAGACCTGAAATACAGCTGTGCCACTTCATCTCGGGTGCTGATTGGAAAAATCATCCCCGAAACGTGTTAGGCAGCTAATATATTTAAGAGTAAGTGGATCACATTTTATTCAAATTACAATGTTTTCAATATTTGCAGCCACTTTCTTCAGTTGTTACTTCAGTTATGCTTCATCATATACATAAGAAAAAACTTATTTCACTATTGAATGTTTCATTTGTGTGTACAAACAATTTCGCCTATTCACGTTAGGCATTTTCAGTGGACTTACTGGTATCCGTCGTTTTTGAGGTCGTTGCTTTATAGGCCGATTCTTAATATTTCATGCACGCTGAAATAAAAATGAAACTCGTTTTGTTGAGTCAGGTCAGGTTTTATTGCTATTTCATTTTCTAAATAAGGCACTTAAGAAATTTTTCAACATAAATATGCGGATTATGGTTTGAAAACTCTTACATTTGGATGAAGTCCAAGTCATGTATACGAGATCGTACATTAACATCATTTTATGGAAGAAATGCTCTATTCAAAAACTTTCATATGTGTTTTGTAACTGTAATGTCTCTCTTGAGGCACCAAGAATAGTCCACAAGCATGTTCTCATCCTAGTGAACCTGGTAACTTTCCTCCATGACTCTGATACACTTTATGAAGCCCCTGTCTATAGTCTCCACAGTTGTCAGCAAAGTAATCTAATGTGAGCTGAGAAAGTGCATTTTTATTGACATATGAACACCATGTATTTTGAAGTTTTGCCGAAATTTCTAGACTGTATTTTCATGTTTTGGGCTCGTATAGATGCCAAGAAAGATTTTTTTTTATTATAGATTTCAATACCAGACAGGCATTTATCACTGTATCCTCCACACTCTCATAGAATTGTGAGTCTTTCATAAGCTTGCTGATCGGAGGGCCATCAAAAATACCTGCATTAAATTTAGCCTCAATGAAACATGGGAATTTATTTTGACAAAGGAAAAGCCCTAGTTTCTTTGTTCAGTGCCATCATATAGAACCTCATCAAACTAACTTTAATGTGCAGCAGTGAAAGTGGAATTTTCTGAGGATTCAGGAGGGCTTGTGACTTAACGTTGTGCAAACCAGATGAAAGGGAAGGTCTTGCTTATCAGATGCTTAAGCTCCAAAGAATTCAATATACATTTTCGTCACAAAAGGAGTGGTGTTTAACTTCTAGTGTGGGTTAATGACTTATCCAATATGCAGCAGAATCGGTCAGGACCATTCTTGCACTTTCGATTCATTTTGTAACAATATTGCTTTCACTCAGGAAACTTGAGTCGCGCTACTTTCCAGCTTATTGCAATATGACATGGAAATAATTCTGCTTTGTGACAAACCTAAAAATTTCGAACGCTTGAGCTTATATACCTAATAGGCCACTACCTGAAAATTGAGGTAGGGAAGGAACCTGACCTGATTGAGCAAAGTGAGTTACATTTTTTAATTCAGTGTGCACTAGATATACAAGATAACCTACAAATAACCGCGACCTCAGAAAAATTTTGAAATACAAACTAATGTGATATAAAGAAAATAATTTTCTTTTCGAAATATTTATAATTATCTTATTTTCTTTTTGTTATTGAGCACTCAGAATGCCTAGAATGAATAGACGAAATGTGTTGGGTACTCACAAATGAAATATTTAGTTGGTAAAGTCAGAATTGACATACAAAGTCGACTAAAACGTATAGGGTTCATTACGGAAAAATTGTTATTGAAAACTGATGCTGTTTCTTAGTGAAATTCATCTTTATTGTTGTAAAATACAATCAGTAGTATAGTTACTGTTGCTGACTATCACTTGTAGATGGCTTACATGCGCCTCCATCAACTGTCAAATGTTCTTCCATGGAGTTGCAGTTGTGTAGCTTGTTGATACGCGCCTGTTTCGTATATTCTACAGTTGTGTTGCATCGTATGGGAGTGGAAACTGTGGTGGAGATTGCATTACATGCATATACGAATTTGAGTGAAGCGTAAAAATTTGGGAATCACAACTTAATTTCCTCCTCTTTGCCAAAAAGAGTTCATCCGAAATAATTTTTTTGCTATGTCCTTTTGTTCGTTATCAGTAACTGCCTGAATCTTGTGACCCACACGTTTACCAAAGACAGTGTCATCATTGTCAAGGGTAGAGTCATCGGCCTGCAGGTACTGGGACACAGTTTCTGCTAACTGAGATCTTTTTCGTCCATGATGTTCTCTCCTGAGTTCGACCACATCTCTTTCTCCCTGTAGTGGGCGTTGCAGCTGGTGTGCGTCCAGGTGAAGGTAGCTCCTGTGACAGGGTCACCTGGTAAGCACAGTGTCTGCATAAAAAATACGCAGTGTTTTCACTGTTTGTACAACTTTGCCCCTTAATCGTGCATGTCGGTAATTGTATCAATTTTAATTTCAGACTCCTTCATCTCGAGAAGACTGGAGAAACGTTGCTCGCCAGTTCAAAGAATTGTGGAATTTTGAAAACAGTTTAGGGGCATTGGATGGTAAACATTTCCTGATTTAAAAAAACCAGTGGGTAGTGGCTCCTATTACTATAATTACAAAAGTACTTTGTGTTGTCCTTTTCGCTGTTGTAAATGCAAACTATGAGTTTATATATGTTCACACCGGTACGAATGGTAGAGTGTCAGATGGTGGTATTCTAAAGCTTACAGACTTCTACACTTCACTAGTATCTGGAACACTAAATTTACCATATCCGGTTTATCTGGAAGGAGTGGATTCTACAGTGCCATTTGTGTTCGTAGGTGATAAAGCCTTTCCCTTTGATGCCGAATTTAATGAAACCGTATCCTCAAAGGAACTTAACAAGGGAGAAAAAGATCTTCAATTACACGCGTAGCAGAGCTCAGCGGGTAGTTGAGAATGCTTTTGGAATAATGGCAAACAGATTTAGTGTTATTAACGCCAATAGCGGTTGACGTAAAAACTGTTGATAGTATCTTACTTGCATGTACAGTTTCGCACAGCTTTTTAAGGAAGAAAAGCCCTAATTACGTTCATATTGCCGCTAATTGCAATAACTCACAAATTGTAAAACTTACTGATAAAAACTTGCAGTCAGGTAGTCAAGTAATGTCAAGACTCGATACGACACGACAAACCAGCACAGTTACTGCAGAGGAAGTGCGAGGAAAATACAAGCAATATTTCAGTGACGTAAATGAATTAGAATTTCAAGAAACTTTAGTCATTTAGAGTTTATGTCCAGAGCAACATTTATTCATATTGTGTATACTTAATACATAAAAGCGTTTGTATACTTCCAGTTGCTGATTTAGCGTCCTGTATTTTTCTAAACTGTCGCCGGAAAGACGCTCGTAGAGAACTATTTTTTTTTTAGTAACAAACTCCTTGTGTGCTGCACAATTTCTCTTTGCACTTAGATATAAGAACTTCGTAGGCTTTGTTCATCATATTCCTATTGGAGTAATCCTTCGATTTTTATCTCCCACAAACATGGCCATTCTCTGTACATATTAATGAAACACGCCCAAAAGTCTTTGTTTTCCTCGAACGACATTATCACAAAAGCAGCGAAAGAAGTAGTGATTAACAGTCGGACACCGTACTGACGGAATGTGGGCTAGGAGGAAGCGGCCGGCCTGAGGTGGCGGTCGGGAAGCAGGTAGCAGGAGGCGACGCACCCGAACTT
Source organism: Schistocerca gregaria (assembly GCF_023897955.1). Lineage (NCBI taxonomy): Eukaryota > Metazoa > Arthropoda > Insecta > Orthoptera > Acrididae > Schistocerca > Schistocerca gregaria. Next base: position 77,456,955 of record NC_064931.1, read on the forward strand.
CGGACACAAGCGCGAGCCCATCGACCACACACAGACGAGCCGGTCCGGCTGTGAATGGGAAGCTGTAGTTCGATTACATCTGTGGAACGGTGCACTGAAAAACGCGCCCAGTGAGGGTCGAGGACGGGTCCACTTCAAACTGCAGTCAATAAGAGATTACATTCTTTTGCTTCATTTGCAGTACCATTCAACAGTCATTATCAATATCATTTTCATTATAACAACTACACTTCTTGAATACTCAGCAATATCAAGTGACTCTCTACTTGGCGATTAATAATGTCGCTTAATTTTAACTCTTAATTTATAAAAACTAGCGAGGAATTGGTGTGGTGACTCTTGAATGAGAAGTATAATTGTAAAGGGTTGACTCTGAAAAGGGTTCGCTTTTGTTTTGGTGTATTGTAAAACACAAACTGTATTTTAAAAATAACCTGATTTCCATTGCACTTTATCCAGGCTTTGAACTGGCTAAACAGCAAAAGTCATTTAGGTGTGTTTCAAATCAGCTTACAAGCATCAATATTTTTCTAATTTTTATTATTTTTATATAAGTTGCTATTTACATTTGAACACTATTGTATCTACATACATCTTCTGATAAATTCAGTCAAGTTTCTGTAGGTAGGATATGACAGGTCCCTGTTTCCGAGGAGGAGGTAGTTTTGGGTGATTAAGACGGCCCGAGCGCGGGTAAGCCCGACACAAAGGGTAGCGCGAATCTCTCACATTTCTGGTTGGGCGCGGTTTTCATAGATTCCTGTGGAATTGCTGTCTCTCTGGAGAAACGATCCTTGATAGTGTCCATGTATTGGTTTGTGAATCTAAAGATCATATGAAGGATGTCATCAGTGAATATATTATTCCAACGTTCAACTGCAGTTTTAGCACTCTTATCATTTCCTATGACTCCAGGAAGGTGAGTGATGACGTTGAGAAACTCCTTGCGCTTCCTTTTTCCCACGTGGCCTTATCACTTCCTAAATAAAAGCTGTTTTGTTGTCTCTTCATCAGTCTCCTCGCCATCTTACTCTGTTACAGAATCGCCTTCATTCTCCCACCTCGTCTTCAGAATCAATGTCATTCTCTTCCCCTAGATCTTCAATCAGCATGGGGTCATCCTCTTTAGAGCACATCAGCAAATCTTGTATTTCCTCAAGGTGACGTGGGTTAGACAGATCATAGTAATTCCGAGCCTTATTTGTGGAAAATCTGGGGCATAAAAGAGAAAACACCAGGATAATTAAGTGTTCAGGCGCAATGTGCCTGAAAGGCCGAGCTCAAAATAGTATATATTTGCGTAAATAATTCACGAAATTCACGTTACTCATCCATCAAAGGAACAAAATAAGCACTCTGATGAAAAGAACAAAAAATACGCACCTTCGTAAGTGAGACGTGGTCAGGCGCAATGAGCTTGAGAGGCCACGTCGTCACACCTCTCCACGAGGGTCACGCGAACACTAATGGAGTGAGTTGTAAACAGCTCCTGTAGATAGGAAGCTACTAGTGCCGGGGAAATAACACGCCGCCTACTTGGCGCGAGTGGGGGAGAAAAACACGTCAGCTGTGCCTGTCAGGCCGATTGCGGCCGACGGAGGATTAACTTTCTCCACATTCCGCTTTGTATACAACACCATGACGCTGTCGAAATTCATCAGTCCATCCATTGGAAGCCTTAAAATTTTCCATTCCTAACTGCAGTGATATATGAAGCGCCTCCTCCTTCAAAATAGTTCCGTTTAACATTGTTCGTGACTACCGATGTTCCACGGCTGCGTTGCTTAGATCAAAGAAACATTGTTCGTGGCGCCTGTTGAACACTAAATTCTGCTACGCAGCGCTAGAGCGGGCGTCACGTATCACTGCGGGTGGTGGGGCCAGTTCTGCACAGCCGGGGGGGGGGGGGGGGGGGGGGGGGCGGCGGCGATCTGCCAGCTGCGGCAGTGTAGCCACGCCAAGCAGATCAAAATACCATAACGTTGTCTGGTATACTTGATCTGCTCCTACACCAGATCTTCTAGATTTCGGAACTTTGGATAACTCTTTTCGGTAAACAGTTTGCAACGAATTTCTTTTATTACTGTTTCTCTGTTTGCCGAGGCGTCAACTGCCCGCAATTTTTCAATTAGAGCATTGTATGCTGCTGCTGTCTTTTTGTCTCGGTCACTAGATTCTTTACTTTTAATCTTCCATAAACATGGGTGATTTCTATATATTTCAATGAATTCACTTACAAACTCTCGAGAACACTGACGAGTATCAGCCATTTTAATGCTCTGTGCGCACAAATACACACACTAGACTGAGCAAACAGCTGTTTCGCGCCAGATTTGCGGCGATCCCCTGTCCACACGCTCCAACTTGTCTGCGCAGATGTGGTTTGAACCCACAGATTTGAGAGGCTTCTCTCAAACCTCCAAATTCCAGGTTTGCACACACCTCAGGTTTGTGCAAATCTTCTGTCCACACGCAACAATGTGTCTGCGCACGTGATGGCTTGCCATCTGTAGTCAAAATTATTTATTTGGATTACAGGGGAAATATTCGCACATGTGAAATTTTTACATGCCAGTTTTTAAGTGACCTAAGCAAACGTTGAGCAGTCTACATGTAGAGCATCTTTTCGGCACATAGCTGAAAGAATCATATTTCAGAAAATTAAAACGAGTCTGTTGTACATTAAAAGTCGTTATTAAAAGAACCAAAGGCACTTTGTTTCTAGACACCTCACTTACAACAAATAATTTATAATTACTTGTTTTGTAAATTAAACTGCCTTTTGCTGCTGCTATTTAGTTTAATTCTCCCATACGCGTTTCGCCTTTTCTTGTTTTAAGGCATCATCAGTGGGATCTACAAAGATACATTTTTGTTTAGTTTTAGATTATTAAACAGTTCACGTCGCGATTTTTGTAAAAAAGTACTTACAATTTGCTGATCTGCGTTTTCTCACATCTGGTGTAGAGGTCGCAATACCACTTTTTTCACTGCCACATACTCATAACTTCGAGTTCTGGCCTTCCTTACACTGTTTCCCATGTTTCTCACACTTTTCGTGGTGAAATCTTGTGGTTTTGACACTCGACACAACTATTTCGTGTGACACTGCCTTTCACAAACGTAAATATTGCGACTCCATTTTGCGTTTCCCCCTCTTTGGCATGTTCACGTATTTGTTGCCAACCTATCAAAGTATGTGTTTGAAACTACCTTCTATTTGTGCTATTTATACCGTGTTTGTGTGTGTATGAGAGAGAGAGAGAGAGAGAGAGAGAGAGAGAGAGAGAGAGAGAGAGAGAGAGCGCGCGAGAGAGTCAGTTCATGAGTGTAAATTTTTTTTTTTTAATTGTTGATCTTGTGCCCAGGGCCGGCCTTAGCCATCCAGGTGCCCCGGGCGAGTCGTCCAGTTGGCGCCCTTTATTGTATAAATAGCGAACCTGGCAGTGCTTTGCAACACGGTATTTGACTGTTTTATAGAAATCGTCTGAAGTGGTTAATAGCGTCATCTTATGATCATAACATGGTTTTTTCCATCGTAAATTTGAGTTTTATTTTTTAAAAAAATGGAAATGAAATCCAAATAATCTGAAAGCCCGCTAATACGCTCCATGTGAGTCTTGTGTAGTCTGTGACGTCAGTCCAGCATGCTGCTGTCGCTGCCGTAACAGTCAGTATAGCAGTGATATATTGTTTGGGCATTCACGTTTTGGGAAATTGCCTAAAAATATTGCGTAGTACTGCACTGTGCATCTACAAAAACTCCAGAAAATTGTTTTTGCGTGTTCCAAACAAAGAAAAATGCGTAAAATGTGGTTGAAACAGGCTCGTATATCCCAAATATTTTTCTTTTCTGAAGCACCCCTGTACTAAAGCAAACAAAACAAAAATTATTCAAATTGGTCAAGCCATTTCTTTGTTTTGGTGAGACTAACACACAACAATTGATTTTTATATATAGGAGGTAATATGTATAACGAAAAAACACTAATTTTGAATTGGGTACCATATTTTTATTGAATTTAATAAAACTGTAAGCCATAAACCTATATTTTGTCAGTCATCTGAACACACAACATATTACGCCTAATGAAAAACAATTATAAACAATTAAAATTTTACTTTTCTCGCTTTTCTGTCGGCAAAGTCTCTGATCAGATTAGCAAAGTCCAGGTTTTCTACAACTTCATTTTCAGTGGACAGTGAGGCCAAACTGGTTAGTCTTGTTTGAGACATTGTAGACCGCAAGTACGTTCTTATCAACTTCAGTTTGGAAAAACTGCGTTCGCCGCTTGCCACAGTCACTGGTATTAGCAAAATACGTAACGTTATCCAGATGTTGGGATATAACTCTTGAAGATTATGCTTTTTTATGAAGTTCAAGGCTTCAATAGGCGTTGCCTGGCTGTCTTCGAGATAGTGTTGCAGGCCTAAAATTTCGTCGCACGGCAAATTTCCATCAATATCTGACTTCATGTTGACAGTTAACTTTTCTTGTAATTTAGAACAGCATTGTATTAGTTCTTCATTTTGATTTTTTAAAATGTCGAACAAGAAACTCCACGTCGCAGAAAATTCTTGCATCTGTTCAAATCTTTCTTTCATGGATATGTGCACGGTGTCCAACAGTGCATTGAAAAACTCTACTTTAAACTTCTTTTTTGGGTCAGTTATTTGATGATCAACAGCCTCTTCACCCGGCCTGCGTTTAATACGTCTTAATCACATTTGTGGTTTAAATAATGGCTGCGTATCAAGATCCGAAGCCAGTTCAGTTGCTGTTACAATAGCTTGTTCGAAACCTGTTTGTCTATATGTTTCCAAATAAGAGCAACATTTGTCAAGGATTCCCATAAACTCGACAAAGTTGATTGGGGGTGACTGACTTGCTTTACTCACAACGTTAATTTGAAACAGAACATTATACCATGTCACGAGAGAAACAATGAAGCTGAAGTCTTTTAATTGTCCTCCTAGTGTTGTCGCTTCGTGTGACACCGCAGCATCACTTTGTTTAGTAGCATCGACCAAGGAATCCAAAGCGTCATGCATTTCGTATAATTGATAACGAACCGCTTTGACGCTATCAATTCGAGCTTCCCAGCGTGTGTCACATTTTTCTGGGTGTATATCTTCAAATGGTCGGTCAAAATTTTCCATCTATTTACCGATCCAGCAAATAGATTAAACATTTTTTGTAACATTCCGAACAGTGTCAAGGATTTTACTGATGATTTTGCCGCATCACACAATACCAAATTATAACTATGGCATCCACATGGCACAAAAAAGCTAGTGGATTTAACTTCTTAATTCTGTTCTGGACGCCTTTATTTTTCCCCTTCATGTTCGCGCCGTTATCGTAGCCCTGTCCTCTGCAGTCATTAATGTTAAGGTCAAGATCACTCAATGTTTTTAAAATGCTTTCTGTGAGACCTTCACCGGTTGTATCATCTATTTGCAGAAATGAGATGAAATGTTCTTTTGCACTTACGCCATCCTCTGTTATGTCGGCGCATCTTAGTTATCGGAAGTTGTTCTTTGTGGCTTATATCTGGAGTACAGTCAGCTATGATTGCATAATACTTTGAACCCTTTATGCGGGACACGATTGTAGACATAACGTGTGATGCCATGAGTTCTATTAATTCATTTTGTATATTTTTGCCGCAATAATGGTCAGCCAAATCACCATTCAATGCCAGTCTGACGTGTTCTTCCATGATTGGATCAAACTTTGCCAATAACTGTACAAGACCTAAGAATTTTCCATAATTTGGAGTAAATAATTTATCTGATAACCCGGTGAATGTCATATTATTTTCAGCCAAATACAAAGTAATGTGCATCAATCTTTGAAGCACATTGCTCCATCGTAAACTTTCTTTAGAAATTAGCTTTTGTTCTTCCTTGTCAACAGTTAATCCAGCTTTAAACCTGATTTCAGCTTCAGTCCATTGAGTAAGTGCTTTTTTTTTGGTTAGGACTATTTTCATGCAGTTTCAGAGCTTCACTTAAATGTTTCCAATTTCTGAAACCCACAGTGGTAGTCAAATTAGTAGTTGACTTTAAATCAAACTGTCGACGACAAAAGCAAAAGACACTGTAGTTTGATACAGAATAAACTAGCCACCGTCGTCTGATAGTTTCTTCGTTTGATAGTTTTCTTGTGTAATGAGTCGAAGAGAAATGAAGCCCATTTTCATCTTTTGGAAAGTTATTTAGACATACTTGTGAGGGCCACATATTATAATGCGATCTATATCTCTAGCATTAAGTACTTCTGGCCACGTACCTACATCAGAAACATTGTATTCTTTTATTGCAAGAACGTTGATACTTTCATGGACCACAGACGTCATGTGTTGATTTTGACTTGGAGAAATGTTAGAGGATTCATGCAAAGATGTACTGCGCTGGTCAATTTGATCACCTTCAATAGGTGATTGTATATTTTTTGTGTATAATTGTTCACAGTCTGAAGAAATATTTGCTGATACATGGACTTTTGATTCAATATCTGAAGTATTTGCCATTTTCCTTTAAGGTACTTATAAATATTCATGTGCTTTTTAGTTTCTTCAAGAACTTTTTCTTTTTCAACTTTTCTTTTCCGATTTTCTGAACCAGAAAGCTTTTTTTAATCATTTCCTTCTCTTCTGGCATGATTCAATAATTTGACAAATTATTGCTTGGACACTGCTCTATTTCGCGACCACAATATTCGATCTATAACAAATAAAGAAATTCACCTATCAGTAGACGTAACTAGAAAAAACCTGAACTGAAAGATAATGTTTTTCGCACTTACCAGAAAATTAAAATCTTGACACAGTCACGACACTCGTTTCATCACAATTATTCAGCCACGAAAACATGACCGCTGCCTCAGACTCTTACTGACAATTACTGACATGCGGGTGTAAATCGTAGCGCTGCCAACATATGCAGTCTAACAAACATTGTGTGGCGCTGTATTATTTCAGTAATTCATGCGTTGTATGTGGTCCCCCACAGAGTAGTTTCCGGTCCAGCCAGACACAGAGGTATTTGACTTTCTCGCGGAAACGTATTGGGCGTGCATGTAGAGTTATTTGTCTGCAGTATCGGTGTTTGCACAGTTGCTTCGGTCTTTTAGTTTACAGAACGGCTTCACACTTATCGACGTTTACTCTAACTCGCCGTTTCTGTAACCAAAGTGCAGCCACTGAGTGCTGTCTGTAAGCATGACGTAATGTTTGGTGGTTTCCAATCTTGCGCGAGGATGGCTGTGTCATCCGCATAGATTGCCGTCGTTGTGTTGTGTGTGATTGGGAGATCGTTTATGTAGAGGTTAAACAGTAGAGGCCCTAGGATGCTTCCCCTGCACGTCAGTGTTGAAACTCTTGTCTGTGAGGTATGAGTGTATGAGACGCACAAGCCCATCGGGGAACCCCGCGTCGCTGAGTTTGCGAATGAGGCCGTTGTGCCATAGATGGTAGAAATTCTTTTCGATGTCTAGGAACACCGCCCCTGTTGCTTTGTTAGTGTTGAAGCCGTGTGTTATATGTCCAACGATCCACAAAAGTAGCTGTGGAGTGGTGATTCCTGAAGCCGAATTGCTCCGGTCTCAGGTTGTTTGTTATGCAGTGCCTAGTGATGCATTTCAGAATCACCTTCTCAGCAGTCTTGCTGAGCGAGTTTAAAGACGGATGGGTCGGTAATTTTGTGGGAGGGTGTGGTCTTTCCCCGTCTTCCTGAATATCAGGACCTTGGTCGTCTTCCAATAGGCGGGAAAGTGTTGGTTTTTCAGTATGCCATTCGTTATGTGTGTTAGATATGCAGTGGCTTTATTCGTGAAGCCCTGGAGGACACGGTTTTGAATGCCATCATGACCAGAAGCCTTCCTAGTAACGGAATGCATTATAGCCCATGAGACTTCGGCTGTACTAGCATGTTGAATGTCATCGCGCGATGGTTGAGCTAAATGCGTGTAAACCTCCTGGTCAGTAGCAAGTGTAAACGCTGGATCTGATGGTACCAGGTTCGGTGTGAATGACGCTGCGAGTGTGCTGGCCATTAGTTCTGCTTTCTCCTTCGCTGAGTATGCAGGTCCGTCAGGCCCTTGGAGCGTTGGGGTGTACATTTTCTCTCTGGTGAAGTGTCGGGCTAGATGCCACACGCCAGGTAGTGCGGTGTCCAGCCCTTCAAGTTTTTGGTTCCACTGTTGTGTTCTGTGTGTTTGTACACTCCTGGAAATAGAAATAAGAACACCGTGAATTCATTGTCCCAGGAAGTTGGTTGGTTGGGTGTGGGATTGAAGGGACCAGACTGCTAAGGTCATCGGTCCCTTGTTCCACGATAAAATCACACGAAATAAAAACTGTCAGTCGTTAAAAACGGAGAACTGAGACAAGGGACGACACAATACAAGAAAGACAGACAAAGACCAGACAAACGGAACTAAAATCATACCGAGTGTGAAGGTGGTTGGCCGACCATGAAAATAAGGAAAAGCCAACCACCAAATGACATTAAAACCCACAGTTTAAAACCACAGGCCAAAGGCCCAAGTCAATACAGGAAATAAAAGGACAAACACTCAAATCATACGATAAAAACCCCCTGCCCGAATAAAACTCAACACGAGGTCCGCCATAGCAACGTCATCACATAAAAGGGCAGGGAGGGTAGCAGGCAGCGCAAACGTCTGCCTGAGTCCTGTTAAAAGCGGGCAGTCCACCAAAATGTGGACCACCGTCAGAGCTGCCCCGCAGCGACATAGCGGTGGGTCCTCCCGGCACAACAAATGGCCGTGCGTCAGCCACATGTGGCCAACGCGCAGCCGGCAGAGGACGACAGAGTCCTTCCGAGAGGCCCGCCACACACCGGTCGTCTCCTTCACCGCCCGAAGTTTGTTGGGCGTGGGCAGGGTGCGCCACTCGTCACCCCAGGCACCAAGCACTTTCTGGCGCAAAAGCGACAGGAGATCACACTCCATAAGGCCGAGTTCCAGAGCCGGTGAACTCACTGCCTGTTTAGCCAGCGTGTCAACCCGCTCATTGCCCGGGATGCCGACATGACCTGGGGTCCAAACAGACCACGGAGCGGCCGCAACAGGCAAGAGCATGGAGCGACTCGTGGATGGCCATCACCAGACGGGAACGAGGAAAGCACTGGTCAAGAGCTCGTAAACCACTCAGGGAGTCACTACAGATGACAAAGGACTTACCTGAGCGGGAGCGGATATACTCTAGGGCGCGATAGATGGCAACCAACTCGGCAGTGTATACACTGTTCCGGGGTGCCAGCGACCGTTGCTCACAATGATCCTCTAGAGTAAGAGCGTAACCAGTGCGACCAGAGACCATTGAACCGTTGGTATAGGCCACGGCAGATCCGGGAAACTCGGCAAGGAGAGAAACAAAGCGGCGGCGGAGGGCCGGAGGATGGACCGAGACAGTAATAGGCTGAGGCGTCCACATCCTTACAGCGACAGCCTCTAAAGGTGTACGAAGAGGTACACATTCGATGTAGACAGAGTTAAGGATGTAGACGCAGACTCCACCAGATACCGTCTCATAAGCTGCCCGGTTCTTGTAATAACCCCGATACCCACGTAGGGCAAGGGTCCGCATTGCCGGAAACCAAGTTTCCTGTAGGGCAATGCAGAGGAAAGGGTAAGTGCTGATGAGTTGGCGAAGCTCAGCAAGGTGGTGGAAAAAAGCGCTGCAGTTCCACTGGAGTATCGCTTTGTCCATGTCCGAAAAAGGCGTGAAGGGGCCGAGGAGGCAGATCACGCCACTGGGTCACGTGCTGCCACCAATGGAGGACCAGTACAATCTGCTTCCATGGTGTCTGAGGGTCCGGCGAGATCCAGGTCCTCAGCGGACGCCCGGATCTCCACCTTATCCTCGGACACAGAGCTTGTAGGCAGCAGTGGGGTGGATGCCACTGCGTGGTCCTTGGCCTTAGAGGTCTTCTTCTTCGTCTTGTCTCTCTGGTCCTTGGGTTTCATTGGCTGGGAGGGCTCCACACCGGGACGGAGGAGGAGCGGGAAGCCCTGCGACCAGCCGCTGGTCTGCTTTTCTTCCATTGGCTGACGTCACCCTTCCCAGAGGCGGAAACCTGGGAAGGAAGGGACCCAAGGGATCCTTTCCGTGCTATTCGAGCCGGGGAAGTTTGAGGCTTCCCCAGCTTAGAAGTGGGGACTGATGTCCCCGATGGGTGGGGGGTTGCTGCTCCTGAGGCAGGTAGTGCAGGAGCAGCAGGGAGTGAAGTGCCCCCCACCATCAAGGGGGCAGGTGTAGCATTCCGGCTCTGAGAGGTGGCAGTCTGAGGGAGAGCTAATGGGGCTATAACAGTAGTAGCTGCGGCGTAAGAGGCAGTCATTCGAACAGGATGGAGGCGTTCGAACTTCTGCCTGGCCTCAGTGTATGTCAGGCGGTCCAGGGTCTTATACTCCATGATCTTGCACTCTTTCTGGAAGATCCTGCAGTCCGGCGAGCAAGGCGAGTGGTGCTCTCCGCAGTTTACACAGATGGGAGGCGGAGCACATGGAGTATCGGGATGTGATGGGCGTCCACAATCTCGACATGTGAGGCCGGAAGTACAGCGGGAAGACATATGCCCGAACTTCCAGCACTTAAAGCACCGCATCGGGGGAGGGATATACGGCTTGACGTCACAACGATAGACCATCACCTTGACCTTCTCAGGTAAAGTATCACCCTCGAAGGCCAAGATGAAGGCACCGGTGGCAACCTGCTTATCCCTTGGACCACGATGTACGCGCCGGACGAAGTGAACACCTCGCCGCTCTAAATTGGCGCGAAGCTCGTCATCGGACTGCAATAGAAGGTCCCGATGGAATATTATGCCCTGGACCATATTAAGACTCTTATGGGGCGTGATTGTAACCGGAACATCCCCCAGCTTGTTACAATAGAGTAACCGGCGGGACTGGGCGGAGGACGCCGATTTGATCAAAACCGAGCCCGAGCGCATTTTGGACAAGCCCTCCACCTCCCCGAACTTGTCCTCTGAGTGCTCGACGAAGAACTGAGGCTTCATGGATGTAAAGGATTCACCATCAGCTCTCGTACACACCAGGTAGCGGGGCGAGTATGGTGCGCTGGCATCCTTAGTCTTTCGTTCCTCCCATGGTGTAGCCAGGGAGGGGAACGATTTGGGGTCATATGTAGTTGCGTTGTATTGAGCCCTGGAACGCTTAGAGACTGCTGGCGGCTGGCCGCCAGCAAGAGATGATGTACCACGCTTCATTGCGGGTCATCCGCCCTGATGCCACCTACTCCGACCAAGGGCCCTCCCCACGGGCGCCACCCAGCCTCAGCAACGACCACCTGCCAGGATGGCCATTGCCAGGAGTCCCAATGCCCCAAGGAGATGGGCATCTACTCCTTGGCATACGTGGGGAGTTAACGGCGCTGGCATTAGCAGAGCGATCCCTGTGTAGTCAGGGGGCTACAACCAACAGGGTACATGGCGGCCCCACCACAACGGACTGGCTACCGTGCTGGATTTCAGGTGATGTAGTCCAATATCGTCATTGGCGCATAAAGCGACACAGCATAGCAGACTGCAATAAACTGCACCCAAGAACAAATCCACGCCCAAGAGATGGTAGGTGAGCGGGACTGCTAAGCGATGACGACAAACCTGGCTAGAGATGGTAATGCATGATGGACACATCGCTCCTTGTAAGGCGCCCTTCCCCAATCGGCTCGCTCTTCAGAAAATTTAGAAGGATGGAGGTCAAACCCGTTAGGGACCATCTCACAAGGCCAAAACGTTTTAGACTCGTTTTAGTCGCCTCTTACGACAGGCAGGAATACCGTGGGCCTATTCTTACCCCCGAACCCACAGGGGGGTCCCAGGAAGGGGAAACTTTACTGACACATTCCTGGGGTCAGATACATCACATGATCACACTGACAGAACCACAGGCACATAGACACAGGCAACAGAGCATGCACAATGTCGGCACTAGTACAGTGTATATCCACCTTTCGCAGCAATGCAGGCTGCTATTCTCCCATGGAGACGATCGTAGAGATGCTGGATGTAGTCCTGTGGATCGGCTTGCCATGCCATTTCCACCTGGCGCCTCAGTTGGACCAGCGTTCGTGCTGGACGTGCAGACCGCGTGAGACGACGCTTCATCCAGTCCCAAACATGCTCAATGGGGGACAGATCCGGAGATCTTGCTGGCCAGGGTAGTTGACTTACACCTTCTAGAGCACGTTGGGTGGCACGGGATACATGCGGACGTGCATTGTCCTGGTGGAACAGCAAGTTCCCTTGCCGGTCTAGGAATGGTAGAACGATGTGTTCGATGACGGTTTGGATGTACCGTGCACTATTCAGTGTCCCCTCGACGATCACCAGAGGTGTACGGCCAGTGTAGGAGATCGCTCCCCACACCATGATGCCGGGTGTTGGCCCTGTGTGCGTCGGTCGTATGCAGTCCTGATTGTGGCGCTCACCTGCACGGCGCCAAACACGCATACGACCATCATTGGCACAAAGGCAGAAGCGACTCTCATCGCTGAAGACGACACGTCTCCATTCGTCCCTCCATTCACGCCTGTCGCGACACCACTGGAGGCGGGCTGCACGATGTTGGGGCGTGAGCGGAAGACGGCCTAACGGTGTGCGGGACCGTAGCCCAGCTTCATGGAGACGGTTGCGAATGGTCCTCGCCGATACCCCAGGAGCAATAGTGTCCCTAATTTGCTGGGAAGTGGCGGTGCGGTCCCTTACGGCACTGCGTAGGATCCTACGGTCTTGGCGTGCATCCGTGCGTCGCTGCGGTCCGGTCCCAGGTCGACGGGCACGTGCACCTTCCGCCGACCACTGGCGACAACATCGATGTACTGTGGAGACCTCACGCCCCACGTGTTGAGCAATTCGGCGGTACGTCCACCCGGCCTCTCGCATGCCCACTATACGCCCTCGCTCAAAGTCCGTCAACTGCACATACGGTTCATGTCCACGCTGTCGTGGCATGCTACCAGTGTTAAAGACTGCGATGGAGCTCCTTATGCCACGGCAAACTGGCTGACACTGACGGCGGCGGTGCACAAATGCTGCGCAGCTAGCGCCATTCGACGGCCAACACCGCAGTTCCTGATGTGTCCGCTGTGCCGTGCGTGTGGTCATTGCTTGTACAGCCCTCTCGCAGTGTCCGGAGCAAGTATGGTGGGTCTGACACACCGGTGTCAATGTGTTCTTTTTTCCATTTCCAGGAGTGTATTTTGTCTTGTATGATGCCCTGTAGCCTGTTTATGTGCCGTTTCAAGTACTGACGCCTGGTATGCTGCCATTATCTCCTCATGCGATTCCTCAGAGATTATGCCCAGGATTTCCTGGGGCAGGGCAGCACTACGTTGTTGTGAGGTGCGATCAGGTATGGTGCCCGCCATTGCGTCCTGGATGGCGTTAGTGAGGATTTCTACCTCCTCATCAATTTGTGCTGTTTCATTAATTTCGTGTATGGGTGGGATGTGTCTATCGAGCGTTTCCTTAAACAATGCCCAATTCGCATGTCCTTAGTCCAACATCCTGCGTTTTTCCGTGTGCTGCAGTGTTTCCTCAATGTATAGTATTACAGTTTGGTGGTTTGAGGGCAGATAGTTTTCAACGGCAACGTTGAGTGTCTGTGTAATGCCCTTGATGAAGGCCATGTCTAACACGTCTGGCCTGTGTCCCCTCTGATAGGGAATGTGCGACGGTTCAGTCGGCGCTAGTGTAATGTAGTTTCTGCCTAGTGAATGTTCGTATAGTTTTTTGCCGTTGAGATTTCGTATGCAAGAATTCCATTCTGGGTGTTTTGCGTCCAGATCTCCAGCGACTATTACTTGTGGTGAGATGTTGAGTAGTGTGCTGATATCGCGTGTTGAGATGCCTTCAGGACTGTTGTATACCGATATCAGAGTAGTGTAGGCTCCGTTGAACTTGACCCCGGCGGCCGTGGCCTCGATTTTTCCAATTCAGGGAGCTCTATGTTTGTGTGCGCAATGTCTTTGCATATGACGATTGCAGTTCCACCTGCCACGGCGTCGCCCGGTCGGTCTGTACGATAGACGCAGTAGCCAGGATAGTTTGTTTGTACGGTATAAGCTTAGTCTCACTCAGTAGTGCGACAAGGATTCCCTTGTGCTCCATGAACGAGCCAAATTCTGCTCTTTTGTTGTAGGTAGTCTGTATTCCAGAAAACGATCTGTGATAGTGTGTGCGGGTTTGCGTTACGGGCCAGGTGTGGTATAAGTTATTCATGCAAGATTGTGAAAAGGTGTCACGATGGCAGTGTGTGTGACAGCCCAGTATTGCTGGGGTTCGGCACTCATGAGCTGGGTGATGAGTGTAGTGACGGCCATCAGCACCTTGGTAAGGATTTGAATGGTCGTGTGTCGAGGAATAGTGTTTTCAATATTCCCCAGGTGATGTGATGTGTTGGAGTTGGGTGTGGCAGCCTGAGGTGCTGTTGCAGAGTTAGCGGCCGCTTATGTGGGTATTTGGGTATTGGTGTGTTGTTTGGAGTGGCATTTGTGTTTGTTTTGTGGCAGAGGTTGTGGCGCCTGTGTTACTTCTGTGGTGAGGGGGATGGTGGTGTGGGTTACAGTCTCGTTGACTGCCTGTGTGTTATTGGTCTGTTGTTGCTGGATGACCTGTTGTGGTGATTTGGTGTTCCCCGCCCTGTGCTTACGTGTGCGTCTATTTTTCTTCTGGGCTTGGGGTTCTTGTGTGGGTGCGTTTACCTGTATAGTGTGCATTTCTTTGCAGCACGTGACTTCAAAGAGTGGGGTCGTGTTGTTTGGGAGCATAGGTGTTAGCACTGGTGTTGTCTGTGTCTACTGTGTCGCGTGCGTGTGAAGGGCGCTGAGGTTCCACGGCCTGTGCCCTTCCGCCAGGACGTGCAGCCGCGGCAAACGTTACGCCGTTCCTAACTGGCTTCGGCGCTGGCCTTTTACGTGGGCTGTCTAGCAGTACCCTGTGCGCTGCAGCGCCTGTTTGTATACACTGCACTGCCTGAAATTGGCCGCATGGGACCCACTGCAGTTGGCATAGCGTTTGTTTGGCTGTGTTTGTGCACATGTGCTGGATTTGATTGCCAGCAAATCAAGGGCAACAAGTTTCCAGGCCACAAGTTGCCAGGCCACAACGGAGGGTCGAGTGGCCGAATCGCTGGCAGTTGTTACATTACTTGGGGACCGTGGGCGGTTCGTAGTGTTCTACACGTACGTCCATCCGCAGAAACCTCTTTATTTGTAGGATGGCGCGGGAATCAGCCGTGTCGGCTAACTCAACCATTTAGTGTGGTAACGGTGCATGTGTGCGGAACCCCGTCATCCGGGAGGCACTTTCGCAGTCGAATCCCACATAATAGAGCGCCGCCTGTACTGTCTCGTTAGGGGTACTTGGATCCACTCCCTTGATCACGTACTGCTAGGTTCTCTCTTCCAGCGTTCTGTACATGTAGTGTTCGATCTTCTGATTTTAGAGGAAGGTCAGAAGATCTTTGTATTCATTGTCTATGGCAACGTACAGTGAGGCCCTACTTCAGAGTACTTTGCGTGTAATGTGCTGTTAATGTGCCTCTCCGCGAATGCAGTGTTAAGGGCACTAAGGTTCCCATAGTTTTGTATAACGACTGGGCGGAACCAGTCTTGTGTTGTGTGGGCACAGCTGCAAATTTATGTGCTTTGTTGTTGTTTGCCACAGCCGTGTGTGTTCTGTTTCGTGTTATTGTTGCTAGCCTGAGATGTGCTGGTTGGTGTAGGCAACAGCGCCTTTCGGTTGCCTAGCGAGTTTGGTTGCTGGCATGTCTGTGTAGTTTTTCTCGGTTTGCGTCTAGGGCCCTCCACCTTCCAGGGCTCTATGTACTAGTTTTCTGGGTCCGCTTGTGCCGCTTCGATCTCTTTAGGCTGCGGCGTCGGTGGGACAACGGTGCATATCTGTCCAGTTACAGGGGAACGTAGTGTGATGTTTAGTGTCGCTGTTTTTCGTGGGTGAGATGTCCGCCCCGGAAAGTTCGGTTATTAGCCGGCGCGACTCGAGCTGCTCTCGCGCTTTTGCGCCAAGCTGTCGAACATCGCCAGCCGCTCCCTTGCTTTCGGTAGCCGGCAGGACGCGAGTTTCGGCGGGTGCAGTCGATCGTCGCGCTTCGTGTGTTGTGGGTAACAGTAGGAGAAGTGCTAGCGGCGTCTGCTATCTCGCACTTGGGATGACTTATTAGGCAGGGAAGGGAGACGACATTTCTGCATTTCTCGAAATTCGGGGAAAGTTTGTTCCCTATGGAAGTGGGAGTTCCGTATGTTCTAACATGAGCTGTTAGTGCAAGCGCAGCACCTAAGGGAGGTGCGGAAGAAGAAAGGCCTGCAGCACGCGGGCGTGATCCTGTGAAGGAGCCCTGGTACGGCCTCAGAGTCCCTAAAAGAAAGTGATGATCACGTTGGGGAACCGGAGGCTATCGGGAGCTGTGAACCGAAGCTCTTTCGCTGCAGTCCGCGACAGGTAGCGCGGCTTGGACACCAGGAAATGCCTCCACTTTTTAAATAACAGAAACCTTCTCTTCCATAGAAATGTTCTTCCGCTTTTCACTCATGTCCACTGATGAGAGCTTTTTTTTAAAAAAAGAAAGTTATATCGAAGACACTGTCACTAGACACACGAACGGTTTGCTGCTCAGCTCTCACAACACGCTACGAATTAGTGGTGGGCAGGAAATAGCGTATCTATCTGTTAGAAATCAGTGACTGAGAAGTCATAGATGTCACAATAACAACTTTACAGAATCTGCGATTTCAGTCAGTCAGCAGTCGCAAGTAGTATTCCACATTCCACACCGTGAGCCATCTGTTGCCCAAATTTCGCACTGCTTTCCGCGATTTCACTGACAAGTCGCGGCTAGATGTCGCAAGTAGCAACTAAAAGGGCAGTTAACAGTGCCATCTGTTGGCCAAAGTTCGTACTACGCTCATACCTGCGATTCGCTGTTGAGCCCAGCCAACGCCACCTAGAAACAAAGCCTCACAACGCCTGCTGTGATGTCACGGCTCTGCGGCTGAGTTCAGAAAGTAGCACTGAAGTAGCGCAAGGAGTGCACATTCGCTTTTTAACTAACAAAAACAATTAAACCTACAATTAAGGGAGTACTGCATACTGTATCGCCTAGTTCGTGAATGATATATTGTGGCTTAACACGATCGAGTTAAAAAGATTTATATATATGTTGGATCCTGTCTCTTCAAAAGCAGTTTATATAGTCACCACTACCTACGTTTTAGAATTTTAAGCACATACAGCTTCACCTTGCTGCTGATCAGATCTTACAGTGACGTAATCAACACTATTTCGACTACCTAAGGAATAATGATTTTCCTTGAATACGAAACGAATACACTAGGACCTTCAAAATTCGTCTACAAATAATATAAACCATTTATCCTATTTTTTTCTTCAGTCACCACTACCTACATTTTAGGGGACGTAAAATTTAAGCACTTACAGCATTGCCTTGCTGCAGATATGATTTTATAATTAGGTAACCTTCCACATGATAGTTTAGACCTAATAAGTAATAATGGTTTTCCTTGACTATGAATAACATTACACTAGGACCTTCAAATTTCACCACACATAATGTAAACCATTTATCGAACTTTTTCATTTAAGAACTTATAAAAATGGGACATATGATAGTTAACAAGCTTCACTTTAATAAATAAATTTTGATTGTTTACCAATAAATAAGTGGCGGAAAATTTACTGGTGTAGGACGGCTTAGCATGTGGAAAATGAAATTTTCATTATTCACTCACTGTATTTAACATTTATCATTCTTTAGAATCACATAACTCCAATTAAACACAGTTTAATCACTCATTCTGCACACTTAATTCATAACTATGGGACTTTTAAACTGCAAATCCTTTAAGAGCTGTCCTTAATTTTCACGATTCTCTCTCAAGAGCTTTGTTGTGGATACATTCGTACAGCAATCAGTAATCAGTCGAAATTGCGTCTGCAAAATTACAAGGATTATTAAACATTTTTGCTGTCACGAATTACATGCAGTGTAATTGACAGATTAGTGTTGCTACTATTTACTGTAATGAAAGCCACGCAATGGGGTATATTTCACATTTGCAAGAACGATCTCAATTAAGTTCATCGAAACACTTAGAAACTAATTTCTCGTCTGACGAAGACAGTCTAAAGACGAAGTGGCAATTTCTCCAGATCTGTTGACAATTATACAGTATTTTGAATTATCACTTTACTGAGTGACTGAAATGTAGTTTGGGTACCTGTGAACTTAACAATATGTTAAATTCATTTTCTAACCACGAACTATTGCGGTACTGTATGGCTACTTACATACTAATTATACTATTAACTCTTTGAGGCCCATGAGTAAACATAAGAAGAAAATTATAACAATTTCTTTCAAAATATTCATGGTGAAACCACTGGGCTGTTGTGACAGTTTTCATGCCTACATTTTCTTATGAAATTCAGTGAAACAGTTTTTTGTTTAGCACAAACCCACATTACACGTTTTGCAGAATGATCTTGTTCGATGTGGCTCCTTAGCAGTACTACAGTGTGCACATCTTACAGACGGTCCTTTTTCTGGCATATAGGACTCACTGTCAAATCGCTTTTCTGGTGCAACAAATGGCTTGAATTTGTTGTGCTGGATCTGAGATCTCTTGCGATTTGGAGTTGATGACAAAGTTGCTCCAACTAGAGGAGCAATTACGGACAGTCTGAAATGTTTCATAGTTTTCTGATCATGATCACAATGTTCATTATAAATGATGCAGGCATTTACAACAGTGACATCAAGAAAGTGCCAGAAAATTCTGTGCCACCATTTCTTGCTTTTTCTATCAATCTCATAGATTGATTTCAACATGTCAGACGTACCTCCAAGCCACATATAGGTATTGTAATCCTTTACATAATCTGGGCATGAAATTTCTGTGCGAGAACCATCTTTGGATTTCCGAGATGCTGTGTTCACATTTTCACTGTTTTGGAAGTTTGGAAGAAACTATTGGTTTACCATCTTTCCAAACCAATGGCGTGACACCTTGGCCACCACAACGAAACTGGAACTCTCCTCGGCACATGTTCTTTTCATTTTCGAAGTCTTTTTGGGAACCCAACTCTGCCTTTCCTCACTGTCCCACAGGCATATATTCTTTGTTTCTTTAGATCGAGCATCAGGGGTACAGAAGTAAAATAATTATCAAAGTACAGCTTATGATGATGCTTTCCTGCTAATTCTGAACTAAGGTGTTTTAATACTATCTACTGACCAATCTTTACAGTATAAAGCTGAAATTTGGAAACATAACCAGTTTCATTTGCCAGTACCCAAACTTTGTACCCACATTTTGTGGGTTGTGGCATATGCTGCTTGAGGCTGGGTCTACCTTTGAAACGACTCATTGATTCGACCACAGCAAGGTCTTCTGTTGGTTTATAACTTCTGCGTACCTCTTGCTAAAATAGTTCAATAGTGGGCGTATCTTGAACAATTTATCGAAGCCTTTTGCTCTTTTTTGATTGCTGGGTGTCATCATTTGCATGAATATGGCCTTGCCACCACGAAAATCTATTGAGACATGAGATCTGAAATGTATGAATCACGGAGAACTGGATCAGAGGACCGATAATCCCTATATAAAGGATATTTTTTATACCCATTGGTAAATTTATGAGAAATTTCTTCACATCTTGTATCATTTAAAGTTTGAAAACCTCCAAGCTTCTGAGTTGCATATAAATTTGATACACTAGATGGTCTAATAAATCACCAAATAAGCAACCAAATATTTCAGTGGGACTTGATTTGTTAGATGGTATATTTGAACCATACTCCAGTGAAAACTTAGTTGTTGCATTTGACAGTGTCTGTTGCACCCATTAAATATGCTCATTTATTTCTGTATTGTCATCAAACACATCGCCGTCATTGTTGCCACTACTAACGCGAACAGTCCCTTTCAGCACAAACACCTTCATTCACATCCTCTTCAAATTCAACTACGCTCTAATCAGGTAAAAGAAGTCGAAGTTCATCAACTTCGCCTGATTCACTTCCTGTATCCGAAGCAGCCGACTCAGTATCACTTGGAATTTCAGCAAGTACGTCCATTAGCATATTTGTGGTAAGGTCACAAGCTCTGAATTGCTGATCTACTTTTGATGGTGGTCTCTTATCCATTATGACACACTGTAAAGAATAAAAGAATTTAGCGTTTGAAGGTCGTTATGTCCGAGTGGTTTCATTCTGAAACCACCTACATATTCGTAAGAAAACTAAACTTTACATTGTGATTATCAATAAAAATATCTTCCAAATATCATAAAATGTAGCATAAGAATAATCAATTACCTCAAATTGTCTGCTGTATATACATCACAAAACAATTTTATGTGAAGGCTGTGTCGAAAGCACGTGTACTCGCGCGGTACTGTACAGATGATGCTTTTACCCGACAACAATCACTTCGTTACTGCAACAAGTAGCTGGCGCTGACGCTAGATGTCACCAGCAATCAACGTGGGGTGGTGGTTTCATCACTGAACCTCTGGATCGCAAAAGCAGGCAAAATAAAATCCTGGTTTCAGACTGGCCGGAGAGGGTTAATATTTTCCCAGTTGTTTCTTTAATACAAAATTAAAGCCAACCGAAGAACAAATGTAAAAAATACATAGTAATGACAGTTTTGTTGAGATGCAATTTATTTGTGGACAAATGTAACTTTTTCATACGGTGGTAAGTCACAGAATCGCAGGAGTCACGGAAGTCGCGGTGGTTGAGTGCAGAGGGATACACGACCTGGATTCCGTAATTGCGACAGATCACAGTTAAAAATAAAAGATACTGAAAAGTAGCATTAACAGAAATCACTGATATCGGAATATCGCCGTTTAGCCCATCACTACCACGAATACAAAGCATCCTCGCGCTCGCTCGTTACTGGTGTGCCTTCCTGAGGCACGTGTGTGGGCAGGATAAGCAATTTAATGCTGTGCCTGCAGATCCTGGAACATAAGAAAAACATAGAAATCCTGTCGTGTTGAGGGTCCTGTCGTTTGGTTTTGGAATTTTATCCTGGGGTTGTTTGGGAGTGGATTACTCCCGCAACAGGTCCGGCCAGCGTGTAGTTGGCCGGTGGTGTAGTTGTTGGCCCAGTCCTTGTACGAGCCGGTTAATACAAAGCATCGACTGAAATGGCGCCAAAAAGATCGCAAGCAGAATGTGCGTCACACGTCACGTGACCGGGTTCTGCCGCTGATGTGTGAAACATGCTGAGCACGGGCTTTGCGAGCCAGTGCAAACTGCGATCCACAGAACGGAAAACGATGCGTCTACATCTGACTCATGGGGCTGAGCTGTATTTTGTATTTTATTTATGTTCCTCTTTTAGTCCAGGGTGATTGGTATGGGCATCAATGCAAGTAAGTAGTTCTTTCAATGATTATAGTAATAGTACATTAGTTTTAGAAAATGTATGCACATTAAATTTATTTTCATTTACATATTCTTGGAGCTAAATTTGCCTCAGCTGAGAGGTAGGATACTTCAGGTTGTCAAGCAAAGCATGTATCTTACTCCTTCCATCAATTTTCTTACAGTGTGATTACGAGACTACCCTCCTAATGAGCAAATATAGGTGTCGTCCCCAAACACCACCCCCCCCCCCCCCAACCAAAAAACACACACACGCACACACACCCTTTTATGATCCTGATAATGGAAGACCACCAGCTTGTGGGTTTGACTATGTTAAATCGTCCACACATTCTCGAAGTCTGTTCAGCGTTCTAACAATTGCTTGCTTCTCTGTTTTTACAGTTGTAGGTCAGGTTTATGACGTGCGTTGCTAATTCCCGTGCATCTTGCTCCTCTGATGAAGTTGAGCTTCTGGGATTGTCACTGCCTCGGTTTACTGCTGGTATCCTCTAAACTTTGTAATACAGGGCTGGCAGGTTTAGAACAACTGCTGCTTGAGCCAAACCCAAAGGTCTCGTCAAGACGAATTAAATGGCTGTTGTTGTAAATGTCATTCAACTTATGAAAGTTCCAGCCAGGGTAATAAATGAAAATTGCGCAGAAATGTTTGCATGGATATTTCCGCCTTTGGAAGTCTTCAAATGTGCAATTAGGCTTTGCAAAATTCACCACATAGTAACAATCCTTAGCCTCAGCACTTTCTACACAAAATAATCCCTCACCCATTTCACTCACTGAGCTTTTGGTAAGTTCAATTTGCGCTGAAGAATATCTTTTCTTTATGTGATTCACAAATTCGTGTGACTTGTTATGTAAAAAATGAGGAATATCTCTGCTGTAAGATTTGACAGCTGAATTCCTCAGACAGTATTTTTTAAACAGGCTAGGGAGGAAATCATTTATTAAAACTTTAACACCACCTGTCAATGTTTTATCCGCTGA
This sequence comes from Schistocerca gregaria, assembly GCF_023897955.1. Lineage (NCBI taxonomy): Eukaryota > Metazoa > Arthropoda > Insecta > Orthoptera > Acrididae > Schistocerca > Schistocerca gregaria. The sequence goes on from NC_064931.1 coordinate 77,479,432, forward strand.
ATGTCTAAGAAAAAAAATGTTTCACTCTTATTTAGTGATTCAACACCATTAGTAGTAGTTATATTGGCAAAGAAATTCTCTTTGTCCTCGTAGGCCTTCACCCACCTTTTCGATACTGAAAGCCATTGCTTATTGAAATAAAGTGCACCAGAATTTCTAGTTAATAATTCATGAGGTTGAAGGTTTTGTTTTGCAGTCAACAATTGTTCTTCATATGGTGACTCAGCAATTACTTCGCACAGCTTCAGAATTTGCTCACTGTCTCCCAGTATGTCTAAATTGTTCTTTTTGCTAAGCCACCGTTGCCACGCTTGCTTTCGATGAAATAAACAAAGATAAACCCTTGACATTGGAAATATTCCTTCAATTGCTCGTATCTCAGGCTCATGGAAATCTGTAACCCATGAAACTGGATTCCAATCTGGGTTCCGTGCCTTGTAAATTTCTAGAGCCTCTTTAATTGATGTAATGTTTTCTCCTTGAATGAAGAATATCCCAATTACTAAATAGCATATGTTAGCTTTCACTACCAAGATAAATAATGGAATGTCATACTTCGTTGTCTTGTATGTTGCATCAAGCAAACATACCCTACCATACTTTTGAAAAAGTTCCCTTTGCCGCTTGTGCTGGTAACAAAAAAGCAATGGCTGCACTTTTCCATTGTCATCTGTAAACGGTCGGAAAAAAAATCTCTCATCCTTAGATTTTATCCACCCATTAATTTGATTCCTTAATGCATCTTGGTCCGTAAGTTTTTTTCAAATCAAACCGAGCCCGATACATATGGCTATAAATTGTACTATCTGTTCGGTAAAACATTATGTTCGTCCGATCTCGTTTCTTTTCCGCATTGAAATTGTTTCCCACAAATCTTTCCAGTTCTAACTTAATAATCCGAACTGAGTTGGTCCCCTTTGTAACTATATCCCTGATCTCTTTTGAAAGCAAAGGGTGTGTGCGTCCAATTGTTTTCACACATTCAATGCCATGATAATGGCGGCTTGCTTGGGATACCGTAGATAAATTTTTGGTGCCTGTGTCGACTCTGCCTCGTTTCAGTTTTTCAGTAACCTTTAATACAATACAAATTTATCAATGAATAAAAAATATTTATATACAAGAGCTAGCCAAATGACATACATGTAACTTATCAGGCTAATGTTCTAATCTGGCTTACATACCTAAACACGTTATTCAGTTGGATACTCACGTTTTTAAACTGTCTGTTGCCGAGGTTTATCGCACAATCGGGGGAATACCCTGACACACTTAACGTGCAATGTTGCTGACTGCCTTTCTTTTGTGTCCATGATAACTTTTCTCCTCTATTTTGTGAACATGGTACACCTTTATGTATAAAATGAACAAAATTTAATGAGTCCCTGTAACTATTCTTTTTTGATTGAAAATATATTATATTCAATCTGGAACGGGAGTCTCCTTCTTATGATACAACAGGCCAAGAGTACACTCTTTGCTGGGCTTTCAGCACAGAAAACAGGGCCAAAAATCGGTATCGGTGTGTTGCGTTTTGTGTGGCTGTAGTAGAAGCCTGTCTCGTCTGGTAAAAACAGAATTTTAATTAAATCCACAATCCTGTCACTGCACATATATGGAGTAGGCCACTGATGTCTATGGATACTTATATAGCAGGCCTATGTAAAATATGAATGATGGCAAATGAAAAACCAGTTACCTTGTCATGAACAAGTACAATCAAGATCAGTTTATTCATACATGAATGGATATAGTTTACTACTGGATGCAAGTAGTTGTCTTTGACCACTGAAGGAAACAGCATGGAAGTGATGTCAGTACTTAGTTGCAGTATTTTCACTCACTAATGGGTAGATAGGTCTTAAATTTAGCTGTTTTAACTGTACAGGAACAATGTACCAAGTGATCAATAGATAATACAATACAGTCGCCTGTAGTCAGTGAGGTTTAGAATACACTGTAAAAAAAAATCTTGCCAGAGTAGAGGCAGGAAGATTGGCGTTTCGTGTGTTGATGCTGCTACAAATACTCAATTAAAAAAGTATCAGTATCTACACTTGAACTACATTTTAAACCCTACATGCCTTAAATGTTTACAAGATCAAGTTCTTTCATTTCTTCTTCCCACATGCCTTTTGTTCACTACATTCTGTTAATGTGTGCGTCGTTTTTTTTCTTTTTTCTCCCACATTTCTCATTTCTGATGTATATGGAGAAAACTGCTTGTTTCCTCCACACTACAGTAACAAATTCTATAATTTTTGACAATGGTTGTCCTTTTTGAAATTTCATTCTTAGTTATCCCTTCCCATAAGCAAATTTATATTTTAGCTACATAGCCATTAATGTTATTTGGCGATTGTTTCTGTGTGCTACATGGCTTGCTGTCTTCCCCATCCTACTAAGATTGATTTACCCGATTGAACAGTACGTAGTGCGAGAATGAGAAGTGTAATGTGTTCACAAAATGAAAATATGCAAGACATGTTTAACTCGAGAAATGTACAAATCTGATTTACGAACGACGTTATTTACTACAAATAACTAATTACATTTATTTTTAACGCAGCCAAAGGATGTAAATGTAGTACATGTATGTAACAATGATGTAATTGTTACGTCTGTACACAAAACGAATTAAGAACATTTTCTCTTACGTTTAGCAGCACCTGAAGGGGGGCTGGCGATAATACCCATTACTTCTTAGTATGCGTAGCCATGGACGTGCAGGTTGCTCAGAAGTTTGGCAACATCCTCTTACGTCTCGCAAAATCCATGGATGTCGCCTTCTCTGTCAATACATACATCTTTCAGCGATGAACGCATTAACCTCTTGAACACATCTACTTCCCGGTCTTCAACACGGTCAGTACACATAGTCGAATAAGTGCCCGAAACGAAAGTTGGCGACGTACCGCAGCAGGAGAACTCTACAGCACTGAGCAGTAAACACGCGACTCTCCTGCCACTTCCATGTCAGCTCGATTTCTAGTCGCCGATCGATATATCGATACACTGATATACTTTGCGAATGCTGGGCTACGTCGTTTTGACGTCACTTCCTTAGTGCGTTCGGGTAAACTAAGCTCTCCCGTGCGTCACATGTCACGTGACCGGGCTCTGCCGCTGACATATGAAACATGCTGAGCCAACACCTTCTGATACACAGGCCTCACGGCGGAACTATGACGTCATCAGCAGATTGAGAACATTCACAAAACTTGGAATTTTTCCCTTGTAATTTTTATTCCCAATGCAAAAACTGCAACCTGTTGCCCTATTTAATGTTCACAACATAACACTAGATATTATTTACATCAGCACATTTATTTGAACAAATTTGTTAAGTGTTCCATATATTTATAAATAAAACAGCTTTACAGGACTATTTAATAAATTTCTTTATTGTTGAGTTACATCAGTCTCAAGCTACTATAGTACTAAATAGTTGAATATATTTATGGAAAAGTGACCTCAGCTTCAGACACCCCTTTCCTCCAAACTTTATCTTTAAATACTCACAGCTGAGCACTTCAAGTGATGTGTTATTAGCAAAAAGGTTTCAGAATAATTTAGACACACTGTAGACATAGCCAATCAATCAGTGTCAAATAGAGTGGAATTACAGGCATTTTTTTAACAAACTAAAAGAGGAATTGTTTGAGAATCTCTTGAACACATAAGAAAATAAACATTTTAATTACTCCCATGGGAGTCTACCAATAGGGGAATTGAAAAAATCTTCCCTTACAACAAAAGTAGATAATGTAGCTGAACCACCTTGTCCAGTTAGCTCCTGCAACACAAGGGTCCCATTTGCTGCTTCAGTTTGTGCATAAACATTTTCTTTGATATAGTTGTGAAGAATACATGTTGCCATCACTATCTTGTTCACATTCTCTGGCATTGCATTAATTCTCCTATAAAAAATTGTAAATTTCTGGGCTAATTGCCCAAACGCATTTTCTGAGACTCGGCGAGCTCTGGATAGCCTGGCGTTAAAAGCACTCATGGCAATATCACCACTTGCTTGACTTTTTGGATATGGCCTTAATAATTAATTTTTTAGTGGGAAGGCTTCATCACCAACAATCACATGTGGCACTAAAACATCAGTACCAGGAAGTCTCTTATCTCCTGGCACTTGCAATTTGCCAAGTTCCAAGGCTTTCCCCAACTTTCAATGGGCAAATATGCCCCCATCACTATTTTTACTGTAAGAACCAATGTCTACATTTATAAACTTATAGTTGGCATCAACTAGTGCAAGAACAACTATGGAAAATGTTTGCTTATCGTGATAAAACTGGGATCCACTGTTTGGAGGAGCCAGAATCTGAATGTGTTTCCCATCAATTGCACGGATACAATTGGGAAAGTTCCATAAATCCAAAAACTGTTCAGCTATTTGTTGCCAGTCTTCTTCTGTTGGAGTTGGCATTACTTCAGGTAACATTGAATCAATTATTGCCGGGCATACTTCCTTAACAATGCTATGGACAGTTGAGTGCCCAAGTCAGTAACTGAACGATAATGTGAGAAGGGAATCACCTGTCGCCAAGTACCTGAAAAACATTAAATTAGTCATGAATAAAGAGCCATATAGAAACCTTATCTAGCATAACTTACAATGCAGTAAGAAATGCTGAGTGTTTAAAGCCACCCATAAATAATACACATTCAGAAACATTAATAGTGCACAGACAAATAATTGTTACATTAAGTGGCTAAAGTGTGTTATTAGAACACCCTTCTCCCCCTCCACCCCACCTGAAATCTAGGTTGCAGTGCTAGCTATTACGAACAAGATATTAATATACACCGGAAAACAATACTATGTTATTTATTTCATATTCTTAACAGTTGACACTGGCAGAAACACGGCTTTTCAAATACGGTAACACAGAGAAAATCAGGGATTAAAGCCAGTGCAGCTTTCAGAAGTTTACGCTTCAGTCATAATATAATTTTACGACAAACAGAAGATAAAACAAGTATCGACAAAGTTAAAAAACATATATGTTTAAACTGAGCATACCTTAAGCACACCATCAGCTTATGTCGTGGTGATATTGGACACCTAAATCTAAAGGTAAAAAAAAAATGTTTTTTTTTCTTTATTGTTTTTTTATACCTATACATAGGTAGGCCAGCAGCGGCGTAACTAAGCCGCTCTTCGGCCACAGACATGAACATAGTACAAGCAGTAAGAGATACAAAGAGACATGGAGGTTAAAAAACAGTAGACAAACAGAGTAAAATAACAGAAGCCGTTCACTGTGTAGCAGTCAAGTTAAAAGGGATTCACACAGCACATAACGGAGAGATACAAAGTAGCACACGTGAACGATGGAGCACGGAACAAGAGACACGGATGCACTAACAGGACGACAAAACACATAAGCACTGCGGCGACAGTCTCTGGCGGTTGGTGATGCACTTGTCACACGAGTAAGGCCGGGGACCTGCCAGAGGGAAGGGGCGAGGGTAGGAGGGAATGGGGGAGGGGTTGATGCCAATGGGGAGAGGATGGGAGAGGGAGGGGTGGTGTGTGGAAGCCCAGGGAGAGGGGGAGGGAAGGAGGGAGGGAGAGAAGGGAGAGAGGGTGCCCACAGGATAAGGAGAGGAGAGGAGAGGGAAGGCAAGGCTCAAAGTTGGTAGGAGGGGTAGATGGAGGGGAGGAGGGCATCATCCGGGAGGGGGAGTTGGCGGAAGCCACCTTGGGAGAGGGTGTGGAGAGTGTGAAGATGGAGAGCAGGTGGGATACAGGAGTACAGGCGCGGCAGCGGGTTGGGGTGGGAGAGGATGGGAGAGACAAGCGGGTGGGGAGGATCAAGCTTGCGGGAGGTGTAGAGGATCCGTATCCGTTCGAGGAAAAGGAGGAGGTGTGGGAAGGGGATGAGGTCATAGAGGATCCGCGTGGGGGAAGGGAGGCGGATGCGATAGGCGAGGCGGAGTGCATGGCGTTCAAGGATTTGAAGGGATTGGTAAAAGGTAGGAGGGGCGGAGATCCAGGCGGGATGGGCATAACAAAGGATAGGACGGATGAGGGATTTATAGGTGTGGAGGACGGTGGACGGGTCCAGACCCCATGTGCGGCCAGAGAGGAGCTTGAGGAGGCGGAGTCGGGAGCGTGCCTTGGATTGGATTGTCCGGAGATGAGGGGTCCAGGAGAGGCGACGATCAAGGGTGACGCCAAGGTACTTGAGGGTGGGGGTGAGGTTAATAGGACGGCCATAAATGGTAAGATAGAAATCAAGGAGACGGAAGGAAGGGGTGGTTTTGCCTACGATGATTGCCTGGGTCTTGGAAGGATTGACCTTGAGCAACCACTGGTTACACCAAGAGGTGAACCGGTCAAGATGGGATTGGAGAAGGTGCTGGGAGCGTTGCAGGGTGGGGGCGAGGGCAAGGAAGGCGGTGTCATCAGCGTACTGGAGAAGGTGTAGGGGGGGGTGCAGGCGGAGGCATGTCCGCCGTATAAAGAAGGTAAAGAAGAGGGGAAAGGACGGAGCCTTGGGGCACACCGGCGGAGGGGTAGAAGGTGTAGGAATCCGTGTTGTCGATGGTGACATGGGAAGGACGGTGAGAAATGAAGGAGGCGACCAGACGGACGTAGTTGATGGGAAGGGCAAAGGTTTGGAGCTTGAAGAGGAGACCAGAATGCCATACACGGTCATATGTGCGTTCAAGGTCGAGGGAGAGGAAGATGGCAGAGCGACGGGAGTTGAGTTGTTCTGAGAGGAGGTGAGTGAGGTGAAGGAGAAGGTCATCGGCAGAGGAGGATGGCCGAAAGCCACATTGGGTGGAGGGAAGGAAGCGGTGCTGGTGGAGGTGCTGGTGGATGCGGCGGGTAAGAATGGATTCCAGGACCTTGCTGAAGACCGAGGTAAGGCTTACAGGACGGTAGGAGGAGACAGCGGAAGGTGGTTTATCAGGTTTGAGGAACATCAGGATCCGGGAGGTTTTCCACAGGTCGGGGTAGAAGCCGGTGGACAAGACCACATTGTACAGTCTGGCGAGGGTGGAGAGGAAGGAAGCGGGAGCTTCATGGAGGTGACGGTAAGTAACACGGTCGTGACCAGGAGCGGTGTTGCGTTTGGTGCGGAGTATAGCTAGGATGTCTTGAGTAGTGATAGGGGTATTGAGTTCGGTGTGTGTAATGTTCAAGTATTGGAAGCCAGGAGCGAGTGGAGGGGCAGAGGTGTCAGTTCGATCGCGGACATCAGGGAAGAGGGAATAATCGAACTGGGGATCGTCAGGGATGGTAAAGATATCCGTGAGGTAGGAGGCAAAATGGTTGGCCTTACTAAGGTTGTCAGGAAAGGGACGGTCATTATGGAGGAGAGGATAGTAAGGGGGGGGTTTAGATCCAGTAAGGCGGCGGAAGGCAGACCAGTACTTGGACGAATTAAGAGGTAGGGTAGCATTAAGACGGGTGCATGTCTGTCGCCAGTCCCGGCGTTTCTTAGCCGCGAGCAAGTTCCGGATGTGTCTCTGGAGTTGCCGGTGGCATCGTAGTGTGTCCCGGTCACGCGTGTGAAGGAAGGCACGGTAAAGACGACGGGATTCTCGAAGGAGGAGAACGGCCTGTGGGGGTAAAGTGGGACGGTGCGGGTGGATAGCGATGGTAGGGATGTGGGCCTCCACGGCCTCAGACAAGGTCTGCTGGAGAAAGGACGCGGCATGGGTGATGTCATCAGGTTGGTGGTAGGTGAGGGGGTGGCTATCGACTCGGGCAGTAAGGGTATCCCGGTAGGCATTCCAGTCGGCACGGGAGTAATCATGGACATACCTGGGGGGTGGGTCAAGGCGAGGGTCGGGACGGGGGCGACGACCGTCAGATATGGTAAGGAGGACAGGGAGATGGTCACTGCCAATAGGATTAAGGACGTCCACCGCTATGCGGCCAAGGAGGTTGGGGGAGGCCAGGACAACATCGGGAGTGGTATTGGATTCAGGGCGCGTGTGTTGGGGAAGAGGAAGGACATCTCCTTGGAGGGTGGCGAGGAACCGATGCCACCGCTGTAGCTGGGCAGCGGAGCGGCTATGGATGTTAAGGTCGGCGGCAATCACGTAGGAGGAGAAGGTACTGTCGATGTGGGAAAGGAAGTCGAAAGGAATAGGGGCAGTGGAGCAGACATAAATGGTGGCACAGGTAATGGTGAGGCCGGGGAAGAAGAGGCTGAGGATCAGATGTTCTGTGGGGTCAGGAAGGAGGGGTTGGAGCCGAACAGGGATCTGGCGGTGGTGGCCAATGGCGACTCCACCATGCGCTATTGGGAGGGGATTGTCGGAGCGATGAAGGAGGTAGGGGGAGGTGTGGACGGTGATGTGGGGCTGGAGAAAGGTTTCGTTCAGGAGGAAGGCATCCACGCGGTGGGTCGTGAGTGTATGCAGAAGGAGGTTCTTGTTGACAGGAAGGGAGCGGATGTTACTGAACAAGATACGGTGCTGTCGCGCCATGGTGGGAATTTAGACGAGGGTGTCAAGACGGGAGAAGGTGATGTGGGCCTGGTTATGGGAGTAGGTGGCATAGGTATTGAGATGGAACATGGAGCGTGCGGTGAGGGATATCTGCTGGAGGGTGTGGGGGCGCTGAAAAGGATGGACGTTTTGGAGGACAATGGTGACAAAGCGGATGATTTCCTCGGCAGTGGGGGGGGATGAAGGGAGTTACCAGGGGGGTAGGGTCATCCAGAGGGCGGACAGGAACGGTGAGTTCAGGAGTGGAAGGGGCTGGTCGAGCCTTGCATTTCTGGGAGTATGTGGGGTGAGGGAGGTTACAGGTGTTGCAGGATGGAGGGGACTGAAGGTTGGGGCACTGCCGGAGGAAGTGAGCTTGCTTGCAGTGCGGGCAGACAGGGGCCTCGCGGCACTCAGATGTTGGGTGTGCATTATAGCGCAGGCACCTCTGGCATCGGATGGACTGGGGAGGGGAGCGGGAAGGGTCGACCTTGTAGCGGTGGTTGAAGAGGAGGGCACCCTCCTTAAGGAGAAGGTCGATCGAAGGAGCGTGCTCAGAAAAAACCCGCATAAGGCGGGTGGGGCCGGCAGGGTTGTGGATCCGGCGAACGGCACGAACATCGAGGTAGGGATGCGCCTTAAGCTCTGCCAACACCTCCTCCTCCTTGATCGTCTGAATAAGCTGAGTGATCACGGCAGTGAGGGTTGGCGGGCGACGCGGGGGTTGGGGTTGATGGGAGGAGGAAGGGGAAGGAGCAGGGGCGAGAGAGGCATTGAGGCCGAAGCGGGTAATGGGGATGCGGGATAGGATGTCGGTGTGGAGGGTGGGGCTAGAGGAGGTGATAAGGACGGAGTCCCTACGGGGGGTGAGAAGGGAGATAGGGGCGCCAGGAAAGTGTTGGCGGAGGAGCAAGGTGAGGTTGCGGGCCTCCAGGAGAGAGGGATCTGGATGGGAAAGGAGGTATCTGTAGGAGGGGGTGGTAGAGGAAGCGGTAGAAGGGGCGGGCGGGGAGACATCCATGGCATCTTTGGGGGGAGGAGGGCGAAGGGGCTGTGATTTCTTGGGAGTGGAGTAGGCAGGGGTGCCACTTGGATGTTTTACAGGATGGGAAGAGGGGCGGGGTACAGGAGCAACCGGGAGATGGTGGGAGGAGGCAGGTCCCGGCAGTGGTGCTGGGGCCGGTGCTGCAGATGATGCAGGTGCGGGCGCAGGTGCTGGTCCTGGTGCTGGTGCTGGTGAAGGTGCGGCATGGGTGGTGGCTCTCCGAGCCACAACCCTGGCGGGAGCTGCATGAGCGGATGAAGTGGCGTGGGGGAGTGGAGGGAAGGGGTCAGGTGAGGTGGCTGGGGGAGAAGGAGCGACAAAGGGAGCTGGGGAGGGGAGGGTGAGGAGGGGTGGGATGTAGGGGGCGGGGGGTGTTTGAGCACACCAAGTAATGGTGGTGGTAGCTGCTGAGGGGGAGGTGTAAGTTATGGCTGTGATAGTTGCGGTGGTGGTAGGGGTGGTCATGGTGAAATGAAACAACTGAACGGGATGAGGGAAAAAGAAACACTAAGGATGACAGACAACGAAGACGAAGATGAAGACGAACACTATACTACACTGCACAAGTCCAGGAAGGCGAAGACGGCGGCGGCGGCTGCTGCTGCGACGGCGGGGAGCGGGGTCCGGGGCCCCGCCCTGCTGCTGCGGCGGCGGAGGAGGACGGGCTCGGCGGCGGGCTGGCGGAGGCGGCGGCGATGACGACGAACGGGGCAGACTGCGTCAGCCGGCGACGAGAACGGCGAGCAGGAAGGGCTGCACCGGCGACAGGAGTCGCGCTGCGGGGGCGGCGGCTGCTGCTGCTGCTGCTGCTGCTGCTGCTGCTGCTGCTGCTGACACTGGTGCCTGCGCTGCCGGAACTGTTGGAACTGTTGGAACTGTTGGAACTGTTGGAACTGTTGGGACTGTTGGGACTGTTGGGACTGTTGGGACTGTTGGGACTGTTGGGACTGTTGGGACTGTTGGGACTGTTGGGACTGTTGGGACTGTTGGGACTGTTGGGACTGTTGGGACTGTTGGGACTGTTGGGACTGTTGGGACTGTTGGGACTGTTGGGACTGTTGGGACTGTTGGGACTGTTGGGACTGTTGGGACTGTTGGGACTGTTGGGACTGTTGGGACTGTTGGAACTGTTGGAACTGTTGGAACTGTTGGAACTGTTGGAACTGTTGGAACTGTTGGAACTGTTGGAACTGTTGGAACTGTTGGAACTGTTGGAACTGTTGGAACTGTTGGAACTGTTGGAACTGCTGGAACTGCGACGGGAACCGCTACTGCTGCTGCTAAACCTATCGCTTCGACGATTGCGGAAATCAATCCTCGAAGGGCGCAACTCTCTCGAGTTTCGCCGAAGATGTCAAAAAAATTAAAAAAAAATAAAATTGTTTAGACATTCTAAAAGATTCCTCCTCATCCAGCTCCTTGTAAAGGGTATGAAACTCTCCTTCGCAATCTCGGCCTTTTAACATATTCCTGACCCACACTCTTTTGGACGCCGTTCTTCTTACTCTTCATCAAGGGCAATTTTAGTCATTGCAAGTTGCTTCAGATTAAATTTTGGCATTTTATGAAGATCTGAAACTATGCCGATAATAAAACCAATAGACTACAAAAGCGCCTCTGGCGAGTGTATTGTGAACCATCACACGACGTTGGCGTGCCGTCTAGTGTGAATCCCCAGAAATTTCTCTGGCCGTCGACGGTCCGAAACGTGACGGTGACGTTCCGTTAAGTGTGAATCCTCCTTAACACCCTCTGCCGCTGCAGGACAGCCTGTGCGCTTGAGCCAGTGAACATGTGTTTCTTTCGTGATACCATAACAAATTCACTGATCGTTAAAATTGCACTTTACAAAGAAATTGTGCCGCCCTTGTATGGTACCGCGCGTGCAATGTGGCACACTGATTACAACAGTGTGATCTCCTTCTGTTTAAAATCGTATGCAAAATCTGAGTTACTTGTTAAGAAAAACGTCGCTACAGAAACCTACATCCATTAGTCAGTAAATGACACTAACGGAGATACTTCGTAACAGTTAACAGACAGGATGACGAAATTATTGTAGTGATCATAAGTTTATTACTGGGACAAAAATGTAATTCACTGCGGCATGAATGGCTCATCAATGATCGCATAGATTTTGGAGATATTGTCACAGTGAAAAGTTTAATTACAAACGTTCATTTAACCAATGCAAAGGCGTGAAATAAGACTCATTTGTGGTGTAAATTCAAGATTATAATGTATAAATCTACTCCAAGAACTGGGTATGTAACCACTGCTTCTCAGTATATTTATTCCTTAATGCAATTTGTTGCAAACAATATGTGTCTACTTCCAACCAATAGCTCAATACATAGTACCATTACTAGGAATAAGAACAATCCACAAAAAGACCTAAAATCACTTACCAGCAATCATTAGAAAACTTGATTTAAGATAAAGCACAGGTTGAAAAGCTTCTTCGTAGGTAACTCCTTTGTACTCTACAGATGAATTTTTTTTAACAGGGACTGTTAGAACAGCTGAGGCAAAAATGTCTGTTAGATTTAAGCTCTGACAGCACTTGGCCACAACAGTAAAGATTAGGTAATTTGTGTATGATGATAGGTGTTGGCTGAGCGCGGGCTTACCGAGCCGGTGCAAACTGCAATCTACAGAACGGAAAACGATGCGTCTACATCACATAAACGTTATAAAGCGGTAAATAATTGACCAGGGTTCCAAAAATATGAGCGTTATATGGAGGAAATTGTAATGTAGAGGAAACGCAGTAAAGAGGAAAATTTAACATTGTTTCCATGGGCTTTTTAATCGGGACCGAAGAAAAAAAAAAGACGGACGTACCACAGAGGAAAACATTATATGGAGGAATGTTATAAAGAAGTTTCACTTGTTCTACTAGTCGATTCATTAGCAGTGGCAGTGGCAGTGGCAGTCATCACCTCTGACACCATTCACCTTATTTCACCTATCATTTACATTCATGCCATCTACATCAGAATCCACGTCTCCAATTTCACTATTGTTACTATCAGAAACTGTTTTCTTGGAAAACTTCAGTTTCTACATTAGATGATTCTGGCAAATAGCTATCATCTATTTGATTTTGTACACTTTCCTCATCTACCATTGAATTTAATTTTTCCTGTACATTCTCCATTACTTCTCTTTATTAATATGCTCTTCACTTATATTACTAATTTCTCCTGGCATGCCCTGTAATCGGCTTGCTTCTCCCAATTTCATTACCCTGAGGCTGCACCGCCTATCTACTTCTAAGATTGTAACACGTTTCGCTTTCACCAACATTGTGTGGCACTTATCGAGTTTAGGGGACACCCGTGAAATCTTTGATTTTTTACCGATTATCGTCAATTTGACTGTGCTGATCACGAATATAACCTATTTTTCATCAGTTTTGAAACAGTAAAACAACATTGTCATTTAATCAAAATGTAACAATACAACATAAAATGATTGAAACAATAAAACAACATATTCTCATGCAATCGAAATATAAAAATGCGCATATATCATTCAGGTTTAATTGCAGCAAGCTAAAATTGCAGCATTCAAATAAACGCACCTGATGTGATGAATCAAATTGTGAAATGGGTTTGATCCAAAGCGTTGCCGCCATAGAAATTCGGCCAAATAGTTGGACAGCATATTGCGATGAGTACCAAAGATGCGCTTGTTTTTCTGTTTTGCTTTCTGCCATACGCTGGCAACATGATTAGTAGTTGCATGAGTAATTGGATCAACGAAATGCATGGAATGATTACCAATCATGTGCTGATAACCTAGATTAAGGACTGTGTTACACACTCCCCACAAATCGGAAACAGTAGTGGTCCCAGGCCACACATATTGTTGTAGAATCGGCAGCGAAGTTACAGCATCTCTTCGAACTACAGGAACGAGGAAGCTTTCTCTGGTCTTAGTGTCGTATCCGCCGAATACCCACTGTTCCTTAACCTTTTCACCTCGACTGTATTTTCGACGGACAAAACAGCATTCGTCGATCTCAACTGTACGCTCTTGACCGCCTAAAACAATCGGCTCTTGCACGAAATACTAGTGGCAAAGTCTGCGGAACTGTTTCCAATCCACAGCCGTATTAGTAGAGATCTGCAGTTCACGCAACAAAAATTCCTGTTTATCGAGTTCGAAGCTCCAGAAGTAAGCCATTTTGATAATACATTCGATAGACTCGTAAGACGGATGACTACTCGTAAAAAAAGAATCTTTTCGAATTGGAATCTTCCTACAAATGCGTCTTACAGAGCAGCGCCAAATGAAACATTCGGCAGATGGCTTACGTTCTACGAACATTTTATTCGCACCGCCAAGGCATTGTCCATCTTCACGCAATCTCCCATGTTTCAGCAAACCATGACCGAAAGCCCATTCAGTAGCTAAACACTATCACGGCAAACGTCGAACAAATTTGCTATACGAAATTCGGTCAAATCTGGGAAAATTCTAGTCATTACGAGTAAGTAGAACAAACGCACAGAACACACACCGAACTAACACTTAACTACACTGTTGTTTGACTTTAGTGTCAACCGAATGAGGCGATTTTATCAGAGTGCTTTGATGAGCCACGATTTAGCTTGAATGATGTTTGCAAATAACATATTCGTGGTCCGGTCAAAAAATGAGACATTTTTTCATTAAAAAATGTTTTTTCTCTCTATGTATTAAGTTTTTATTGGGGATAAAAATAAATATCTTCCAGATCAACGTAGTCTAACTGATCAAAAAGTGAGAGGTATTTTTGAAAATTTTGTCCCTCTAAACTCGATAAGTGACCATTTTGTTGTTAAAGAAATTATGACAAAACAATTTAACAATGTTCTTAAAAATCCATATGGTTACCAATACTAACTTCCTCTCACTAGCTGTAAAGTGATTAGCATACACACTACTTTCTTCTCCGGCGCGATGTTGCTGCTCGCTGTGTTGTTTTTGTCATGTTGGCTGTCTTCACTTGCCTTTAGGTTAGGCACACACAGGTCCACCATTTCACCTGAAGCAAAATATTGCTGCAAGTGTTTTGCTTCTTTGCTGCTCCAGTGTGCGGGAGGTAATATTTTTGTTTCAAGCAACAGTACATAATATTGTTTGTATTGTTCTCCTCCAGTAGTGGTGCAACTAATATGTGTGACGAGGAAGTCAGCGTAACTATTGCTTTATGGTAGTTTTTGCAAATGCTGGACTCAAATGAAAGGAAGCATTGGGTTCACCCAATCAGAAGACAGACATTAAGTCTTTCCTCTCGGAACTGAAATCAGACCCTGGAAACTTTTACAGTTGTAGAATGAGTGTGTGGATTTTAACAATCTGTGCTGTTGTTGGAGACTTCTTGTTGCCAATGTTGAACCAACAAGTAGAACTATGACTGAAACTCGCAGAAAGCAGTACACACACCTGTTTCACTAAATTTTGTTACCTCTCTGTAAATGTAAGAGCTAACAATGTCATAGTCTTCCTCATCGTGTTTAAGGTCCTCCATATGACTACGACCCACAATTAATGCAGCCATAGCAATCTGGCAACATATTGCTACAATCTAGTGCTAGTGTGTGGCAAGCCTTTAACTTGAGTTGGATGTCAAACTGCAGCATTCGGAGCATGTTGGGCAGAGATACTCATATTTCACGGATGTCATGTTGCGTTTGGGTATACAGCAAAGTGTACCATGGACTGGATGTCACTGCTGTGTCTACGAAGGGTGAATAGTACCAATTTTCCCTAAAGTGAATCTAGAACAATGGATGTTCCAGATACTGGTAAGGGAAAAAGAAAATTTTCAAAATTATTGTAAAAGACTGTGATACTTTTGCTGTATCATTTCAAAAGTAGAGTTCAATATCGTTGACTGGCTGATCAGAAAATGTTCTAAGCAGTGAAGACACTCACTGAACAGAGTGCTACAATGCTACTTCTAGCGACAAAATTTGTTGCAGACTGTGGTTGTTTGTATCAACTCTGTTTACTCTATTCTGCAGTAGTTGAACAACAATAAATCTTTGTAATGTAACTTTAAACATAATTTACAGATTTTTTAAATAAAATTGTGTTGTATAAATGATTGTTTGGTTGTGCCATAAATATCTTTTAGATTAAGCTGCACAGCTTTGATAAGACTATGTACACTATCAAAAAGCTGTGAAAATTTTTACTATGCTGCAGCTACTTTCTACAATTTGCCATCATCTGTCATACTTTGAAAGTTTAATGTGGTGTATACCATGTCAGTTTTTAAAATTGTTTACATATGTAGTTATTGCTGTGGAATCAAAGTTGCTTGGTGTATGGCATATTGTCCAGTTTGTTGTGGGCTGCGTGATTAGAAGTAGCTGCTATAGTTCTGTTGAATGCTGTACCGTACGTAAACTTGTTTCCTGAGGCTTCGGAAGGGCCAGCTGAAGGTTTTTTGTAGAAATTTTTCAGCCATGATTTTCTCTCATATGTGTTAACAATCCAAGTTGTATATATAACTTAATAATTGGGCTTTGCAAAGTTCATAAGCCAAACACCCATGTGACTGCAAGGGTTTAGTGTGAAGTAACTGCTTCCCTTCTCCTTGAACACCTTCTTCGGTCTTTTTGGTGAATATAAATTCACCATACAGCCTGACCATTCGATTTTTCATCTTAAGAAATGCTGAGTATGTTTTTTGACATTAAAGTACTTCGACACCTCCTTTTTCCCTTTTGGATGAACTTTATGGCAGTTTCAGTGTTTTCTTGTGCCTTCCCCCATTCGATACCCACTGTACTCTTATGCATTTTGGAACATTATCAGGCCATCTGAAATGAAGAGCTAACTTTTATTATTATAAAATATACTAATAACTAGGTATCTGGGGACACTAATAGATAAAACTCAGTCTGCGATCTTCCCCTTAAGTAAAATCATTTATACCCACATAAATTACAAAGATACAACATACTGTCTGAAATTTTAAGTTTGGAACACATGCTAAGTTTTCATTCAACGTCTTGAATAGTTAGTAAACAGTTAGCTTTTATTTCTGCAGAAGGCATTGGAAAATACTGTGTTACTTAAAAAGCTAATGAATTTTTTAAGAAAACATGACAACACATTTCTTAGTTTGTGCTTAAAATGGTACACACATGTTGTTTCAGTATTTTGCCTATTTCTAATGGCTGAATGTGTTACAGGGACCACACCTTCAAATGATGAGACTTCTGTTTTAATTGCTGAAACCAGATTCCTTTCAGAACCCTCTCTCTGCCTGTCTGCACAGCAGGTGAAAAGGGAGTGATGTAAGAGCAACAGATTCTTACAGCATTTTGGTGCACCTGGCTCAGCTTGCAACAGCTGGTGAGTTTCTTTTCCTTCTCTCTCTCCCTCTCTCTCTCTCCCTCCCCCTCTCCTTTTTACAAAGAGGACTGCAATGTGAGACCAGGGACTTGTAGCACCCCACTCATTAGGGGTTGCTGCACAGAGCAGCTAGAACCCACTTTTCAAGGCGGCAGACTTCCTTCACATCCTCTATAATGGGCAATAGTTCATGCTGCAAAACAGGTCTGTTCAGGCTCACATTGTCTTGAATTGTCTAAAATCTCTAGAGTACCCACCTAGGTTTGCAGCATTAAATAACAAAGAACACTTCTTACTTAAAACTACCGGGCTGAGAGGGCATGGGCAATATATGAAACATACTCCCTCGTATGTCATCTCCGATTGTGTGATTGCATGATACATCTTTGGAAGTAAAACTTCAATTTTCAAAGATGGCTCCTCTGGTGAGTGAGTGAGAGAGAGAGAGTGCATGATACATCTTTGGAAGTAAAACTTCAATTTTCAAAGATGGCTCCTCTGGTGAGTGAGTGAGAGAGAGAGAGAGAGAGAGAGAGAGAGAGAGAGAGAGAGAGAGAGAGAGAGAGCCGGGAAAAGGGGAGGGGGTATAAACCACTCTTGATATGAGTGGCTGCACAGTATTTTCTGTCCTACAGTTAAACATACCTATACAATGTTAATAAAATTTGAATCTTTATCATCAAATAATTGCTAACAGCTTTACTTTATTTGATAATGACTAGGTAACACATTAACCTCTGAAAAATATTGTGTCTCTTATATTCATTCTTGATATCTGCAATTCTTTTCTTGGAAAAGTAATTCCTCTTGCTTGTCACTTGCTGCTCTTTTTTGCCCATTCAGTTTTTTTAAATCCGCTGAAATTCATTATGACAAAAATTTCAGCTATCGCTGCATAAATGAACTTCAGTTATCAGTCAAAAGTAGCATTTAGGTAAAAGCTGTTATTCATTGAAATGACTTTAGAATGAATAGTTGTCTGGTTAGACTCCCTCTTTCTTTGGGAATTTGAGAAGTTTATCAGATTTGCTATATTTAGATGTAGTTGTGATATTGGTTTCTTCTGCTAAGTACATAATTTCATGCTTTGAACAGTGGTTACTTCACTCTGAGCCACAGTCCCTCAATGTTCTCAATTTTTAATTAAATTATTTGTATGACCCATTTGAGAACTTGTAACATCAAATAATGTGAAACCATATCCTTCACAAAACCCATCTGCCTTACTCAAGTTCTACAAGTTTAGCTTGTGTCAAAATAATTGAGAGTTGCAACACATTATGAATTTGATGAAGAAAAAGATTTTTAGTCACTTCAACAAACATGAAAAAATTATATTAGTGAGTTGTGTTGAATGAAATACTAAAAATCTGTGACTGTGTAAGAAGTCTAAAAAATCATTAGAATCAGCTGTGACTGGTGAAACTTTCTCACTTAGCATACGTGTAAGGTTGGATTTCTTAGACGTACTAGCTGTTAAACTGCCCTCACGTGCCTACCTGTTCAGGTAGATGTAGGTCTTGATGTGCCCTCTGCACCTCCAACTGCCCTACC
This sequence comes from Schistocerca gregaria, assembly GCF_023897955.1. Taxonomy (NCBI): domain Eukaryota; kingdom Metazoa; phylum Arthropoda; class Insecta; order Orthoptera; family Acrididae; genus Schistocerca; species Schistocerca gregaria. The sequence goes on from NC_064931.1 coordinate 77,497,856, forward strand.
CCAACACATGATGTGGTCTGTGCAGCATTGCTGCCGTGCAATGTGTGCAGTGTGATATGGGCAGGAGTGTGTGCATCTATGCATTGTGTTGTTGAAGTAGCTATTCAGTATACAATGTGTACATTATGCAACAAAGTTAATAATTTTTAACATTGTCTGTGTTCACTAACGTGAAATGTTCTGTTCCCAACTTCATCCTCTTAAGGGTAAGATATCCCCCCCCCCCCCCCCCTCCGGAAAGTAGCGTATATTCTTCCTCATGGTTCAAATTCTCTCTATACGAAACTTCATCCAAGTCAGTTCAGTGGTTTAGTCATGAAAATGTAATACACACTTACTTTCATATTTAATAATATTAAAATGATGGACTAAACACATTGAATACTGTGTAAGCATTGTATTCATTACACTGGATTGTATTAGGTAGAATATATCAACCAATAAAAGCATTTTCATAAATATGATATTCTAAAATCAAAGAGTAAATTGCTTTTTCAAAGCGTAAGTATTTTTCCATGCTTCACATAATATTTTTCAAATAAATCATTTTCTTGTGCTAGATACTTTCTAAAGCAGCCAGTGTTCTTCCATGGGGCTTAAGATACCTCCATATCAAATTTTATTGAAAGGGTTTCAGCAGAAAATGTAACAGTTAATTATTTTCGCATTTATAATATTAGTGTGGAGTTTAATCTGTTCCAGGAGATGTGTGTTGCAGCCACTGGAATGAATATATAGAACTGAGATTTTTCTGTTTCATTAACATGCCTAATATTTGTAAAGGTTGGTGTGCAATTTGTCAAAGAAATCATTAATAGTGTGTGATAATTACCTTACAACATTATTATTTGCAATGTGTAGAGTCATGGGACATGTGATGAATTGCACTATGAATTGTGAGTTAGTGTGTCCAGAGTTTGGCCCTCCATGACAACTATGTTAATTGTACTGGTCAGTTTTTTGTGCTAACACTTCATACTGGCTCTGTAGCCTGCATATTTCTTTTTAATTTTTTTGTACATATGTAATGTTGATCAGAAGGCTGTTGTCTGCTAAGTATATAATTTTATTGTTGTTTTATCCATGCTTTTTGACTTTTTGAGCAGCATGGCCATTAAGGATTGCAAACAGCCCCAAGTACTCTTCCAAAGCATTTAAAACTTCATTGGAATGGTCTTTAGCACATTTAGACAATTGTGCTAAACTCCAGTTGGCTATTTTTTTAAATTACAGTAATGTATTCAACAGCAGCATGCCTTCTGCTCCTGCACTGCATACTGCCCCTTTATGTGTTGTGTAGAAAGCAAAAACATGCTGATGTGCCTGCATTTGGTAAGATATAAAATGAGAGTTGTATGTACTTATATCTATTTTAGTGGACGGTGTTGCATATTTTTTTGCTCCTTGGACTGTTTCTGGATGATGCATAAAATGTTGAAGTGGTAAAAGGATACATTTTCCAAATAGCCATTGTGACGCATGAACACTTTTCAGTATTCATCATGTCAATTGGGGCCTCAGACAAGTACTTTACATGTAATATTTTTGGTTACTATGCTAAAACTATCCGCTATGCAATGTGATCTCTCATTGTAATGTGACATTTGTTAACAACAGAAAAAATACTTTATTTATAAGAGTGAACTTATGATTTAAAGACCAAATGACAAATTGTTTTAAAGATGTTATTTTTCAGTAAATGGCTGTGATATTTTGCAAAAACACCTACCTACATCCCCCCCCCCCCCTCTCTCTCTCTCTCTCTCTCTCTCTCTCTCTCTCTCTCTCTCTCTCTCTCTCTCTCTCTCTCTCTCACACACACACACTCACACACACACACACACACACACACACACACACACACACACACCGTGTGTGTGTGTGTGTGTGTGTGTGTGTGTGTGTGTGTTATTCTGGTGTTCTCCACCCTGTAAATGTTTGTGTAGAACTTTTCTCAGCATTCCCTGATTTCTTCAGTTATTGTCTTGGTCTTTCGATGGAGTTTGTTCTGAAGTCTCTTCATTCAAATGCCATTTTTGTTGATTGCTCCATAAATCTTCCTAAGGAGTTATTGTTCCTGTTTTTCTATTCCCATAAATTTGGAGTGGCCTCCAATTACCATGTTTTCAGCTGTGTATGTTGCTTCTGGAAGAATCACAGTTTTGTAATGTCCCAATTTTGCATCTGCTAAAATGCATTTCTTGTTGTAGTAGGCCCGTGTTAATTTATATGCCTTTTGCAGCTTGCTGTTCCTTTGTTCGTTAGCGATTCTTTTTAGTCCTGATGACTGTATAGTTTCTCCAAGATATTTAAAGTGGCTGACTTGTGTGATGTTACTGTGTTTTGTGATTGGCGGGGATTTATTTTCTGGCTGTCATTCCATATACTGGTTTTTCCATATGAAATTTACAATCCAGTTTTCTGTGCAGATTCATTTAGTTTTTCAGCTGCATGAATTTCTTCTTTCCTGTTTGTGATAATTGCAATATCGTCTGCGAAGGCAGAGTATTTTACTCCAGTTCGGTTTTCTTTTCTGATACCAATTTGGACACCTTTCACATGAGGTTCCCATTCTCTGATCTGTTCTAGAACAATATTGAAAAGAATCAGGTATAGTCCGTGCCCCTGCCGTTCATCCATTCTAATTTCCAAGGGTTCCAATATCTCGCCCACGAATTTCATTTTGGGAGTTGTTCTTGTAAAGTGTGTGTTCTATGATTTTCCAGGTCTTTCAGTCGATTCTGAATTCCTCCACGATTTTAAAGAGGGTTTCACAGTCCACTGAGTTATAAGCTTTCCTGTAATCGATGAATGTAATTACTGTATTTTCTCATTTGTAGTGTTGTCTTTAGGCTCCAGATCTGTTCCGCACATGATCACCCTTTTCTGAAGCCGGAATGGTTTTCACCAAGTAGTGGATTTGCCTGGGGTTCGATTATTTTTAGAAGTGCTTTGGAGAGGATTTTGTTCACCACTGGGAGCAGGGAGATTCCTCTGTAGTTGTTGTCAGTCTTGTCATCCTTTTTTATGTAATGGGTGGATCAGAGCGCATTACCAGTCTTCTGGTATTTCCTCAGTCTCCCATATGCTTGAGATAAGGTGATGAAGTTTCTGTGTCAGTGTAGGATCATTCAGTTTCCAGAGTTCTGCAGTAATCCCATCTTCTCCTTGTGCTTTGTTGTTCTTGAGCTGCTTGATTATTGCCATAATTTCTCTGAGATCTGCGAGTCTGGATGTGTGAGTACTGGGGGTGTGAAGTAAAGTTTCTTCTGTCATGGTTCGCAGTTAAGAAGGGAGCAGAAATACTGGGCTAATATTTTGTAGTTGTTCCTAGAGTTCATTTCCAATGAGCAGGTCGGGTCTTTTGAAGCACAGACCGGGTGCTTGGTATCCCTGTAGGTTTTCTTTAAATGACTTCTAGAACTTTCTTGTACTATTTTTATTTGAATCCTGTTGCATTTTGTGGAGTCTATTGTTATCATATCCTCAATTTTCTTTTCGAATAATCTTTGCAGTCTGTGTTATAGTTCTAAGACAGTTGTCTCAGTTTTCCTCGGTTTTGTGGCTGTTGAATTTGTTCCATGCTGTTATTTGGTTGTCGATGTGGCTTCATGTTTTTGGGTGGATATTTTTTCCTTCTATTGGGTTGAAAATTTCTCTTTATTTGTAGAGATGATGGTCTGATTCAAAAGTGCCTTTGCAAGGTCTGATGTTTAGAATTTCTTTCATATTTACCTTGGAAATCAAAACGTGATCAATTTGGTATTCACCCTGCCTCAGATTGGGCAATTTCCACATGATTAGCTTGTGTGTAGGTTTTTGAATTTGGGTGCTCATAACTTTTAAGTCCAAAGTTCCTGCAGAAGTTAATTTGTTTCTCACTGTTCTTGTTGGTGCATTTGTGTGTTGTTTTTTTTTTTTTTTTTATTTTCCCATCTGTGCGTTAAAATCATCCAATAGGAATTTCATATGATGCCTTGGTATTTTATTGTTTTTATCTTCCAGAGTTTCCCAGAAATTATCCACAGCTTCAGGATCAATGTTGATTTGTAAGGGCATGAACATTGATTAGTGTGAAAGCTTTATTAGATTTTACTGACAGTAATGAGATTCTTTCATTGGGAGAAGTGAAGTCAGTCGCATGCTGAGTTGTGTACGGTGAATGTGGTTCCCAGGCATAGTAGTTTGTCTCTTTTTCGGCAGGTTTGCCCTTGTAAATTCTGAATTTCTCTGTGTTGAAGTGTCCTTTGTCAGTAAATCTGGTATCTTGGAGTGCGGTGATTTTCATGTCAAATTTTTCCATGATTTTGGTGAGTTTTTTTAATTTGTCTGTTTTGGTAAGTGTGTTCACATTAATTGCGCCAATAAAATTCTTACATTCAGTCTTGAGAGAGATAGGAGTTTTTGAGGAGCTCCTATTCTTTCCCGCATGGTGTCCCTCATCCCCAAGAATTAGATGATCAGGTGAGTCCAGTCTATCAACTGGTGCCTTGGGGGGGGAGTGATTCAATGATGATCTTTTCCATCATGCTTTCAAGTTGAATTTTAGGTTTGTGGTGATCTCGACTGAGATCACATGTGTAAAACTCGATTTTCGAGCTGGAGAAGACTTTAGTGCAGCCGTCTTAACAAGAGGAACAGATGCTGACGAGTGGCCGCCGGATCCCAGATGCCAGTGGGTTTGTGATGTTTCAGTTTTTGGTCTGCCCTGGTATTTCATTTCCTCAGTACCACCTATATCTAGGAGGCTTTCCCCTATCCATCACCCAGGGGGGAGCCCGATTGGGGGTGGGGGGGTTATACAATGAATGAATGAAGCTTTTGCTGGTGCATTGTGACTGCTACTACAACTCCTTCTCGGGTAAGAAAGCTAATAATCTACAGTGAGGGTGGGGACTTGTTACCAAACAACTTCCTCTTCATCGCTCCTCTCCCTAGCAGCAATTGCTTAACTTACAACCGCATTTCACATCAACCAAGTTAAAATGTGTGCACTTCACTTACTGTTTGTAGATCATTTGATTGTTGGACTCTTTACTTCTGCATGGACAGAGCCTGATAGATTTCATGGTGTCAATGTTTTGTGTTTGGCCACTGTAATAATAGTACTATACACACCACTAAAGTAGCCCTTATGTAGTTACTGTTGTATCATGCTGCCGATGAATTCATTTACGTGTTTCGAAGTGAGTAATGAAGCAATTTACAGTTTGTTGCATGAAATACGTATAACTTGGAGAAGACATTTTCGTCATATATCTAGCATTTGTTATGCATAGGCCCATATGTCTCATTTTTACGGTCATAAATGTATATTAGAAATCACAAAGTATGTGTGTACTTGCGTAGTGTCACACTAATGTTAGTGATTGAGAAAAAGTAATTATTGATACCTTGTGTAATCAGTATCATCTTTTTAAAAATTATAGTTCCACAACTGAAACTGTCAAACCCTTTTCGTATTAACCTCTCAGAAAATTTGATGTTACACTTGAAGGGATTGCAGATTGGGAACCACTGTTATAGGTGGTCCATTTTCTTGCCTTTGTTAGTTGTATGACACCTGTGAGTTATCTTTAATGTTTAAAACAATATGCCTGTTGATCCGTAGGAATGGCAACTACAGATTTAATTAAATTTTTAGTCTAAAAGCATCAATGTGTTCAGATGGTATGGTATTACAGTTTCTGCTAGTCTAAACAAGATAACAACTGGGGAAATTCTCACAAATAATCGTGTATATTCCTGATTTTTAAGACGTGCTGGTGACTTTGGTACTGTGAATTATGTTAAGTTTCACAGTGTTATGTATAATTTTATGTCCAAAGTCAAAAGTATCATGGCACTAATGTGCAAAAAATATTAGTTAATTGTTTATTCATTCAAAGATCATTTACAGAATTATATCAGCCATATCAATGTAATAGAGATTTTTTTCCATTGTAAATAATGCTGTTTTGTGCTTTTTGTCTGTTTACTCTCAGTGAATGTAAGTTTAGTCTTGCTCTTGTTTCATGATCATGAATGATGCTAATTTGATGTTGTGTAACTGTCCAAACTATGTCATTGTTGGTATTGTTTGGGAAAGGGCACTGCTAAAGACCAGTAAACATATTGTTCAATAAATGAAAATGAATGTCATGAAGAAGATTATATATATATATAGATTTAAATAGACGGCTCAACTATAAATGAACTTGTCCCTGTCAAAATTTCTCCTGTACAAATAGGTTGGTGAGCTACACTTGTTGTGTATGTATTTTTTTGTCAAAGATTCTTATTTGAAACTTTATAAGTTGAAGAAATTGTACACTGCTCAAATATTGTGCCAATGAAATTAACTGAAATTTCTTGGATGTACTTAAAAAATTGATGATTTACTGTAAACTGCAAATGACATGAAGATCTACGTCCTAAATATAGTAGCCATCACTATCCAAATCTACAATTAGTGTTTACAAAAATTATAGCTATTTGAAAGTGTCTTGTTTTGTTGATAGAATCATTAATCTTTTAATGTTGAAAGTCTTATGGCAACATAAGTAGTTTATTCTTGTTATATCATAACCTGTTCATACATTTTGTTGTGTAAGCATGTGTTTGCTATGCAATCACGTAGATGTCAGCAGAATTCAAAGTATACACTGGTGTTCAAAATAATTTTTGCACAAAGTATGTGAAAATTTTATCTAAAATTACAAGCAATGTAACTAAAAATACAAGTCATGTTTAAAAGCAGTCTTCCCTTTCTTACTGATGTCTGCAAATAGACATTTCTGCTATAGACACTTCTAAAAGTAAAAGTGCTGTACTGGTACTTGATGGTATAACTGCTATCTTTGTTAGGTTCAGTGGTATTTGCTTAAATCTTACGCATATGTATGGATGTGCTTACAAATTGTAATCGGAACATCACAGTAAAATAGCATAGTTGTGTCTGTAGGTGTGTAACTCCTTTGTTACATAACACTTAATGATGTCATGTTCATTTTCCCCAGACAATCCTTTGGCATTTTCGGGGTTATCATCCTTTGTCCTGTTGATTCCATGTAGACTTTGTGGTAAGATCATTCATGACTGTTGAGGTCATTATCTATGTTTCATTGCTAATAATAATTCTGCAGTTGTGGAAGTATATTTATGATTTGTATTCAGTGTTACAAATAGTAATTACAACAATCAATAATACCTTTAAAATTTTGTAAAGTCTTTACACACATAAGTATTGCAAGGGTTATTAGTTTACCACATACCTGAAGTCCAAATTTTTAAGAAACTGCCTTATTTATTTGTAAGGACACTTTAAACATAATCTGTCTAACTGGTATATACTTACCAGTTTTGATCTGAACAGCCTGTTGTTACTAGTTCTCATACTGTTGTTCTATACATGCTTAGTGACAGTCAAGTTTGAGGTAATGTTTCCTGTTTAAGTAATTTCTACATGAACAGTGAAATTTTCGTATTATTATTGTCTCTGTTGTAATGTATATTGTTTCCATTTAAGCTTATCTTTGAAACCATAGTTGTTGTTGTTGTTGTTGTTGTTGTTGTTGTTGTTGTTGTTGGTTTAACAATATTGTGCTGTCAATGTTATCAAAATTACCCCTGCATACCTGAACACACATTTTTGAGAAGTGGAGTCAGCATAGTGGTCAAAGAAGCTGAACACCATTACATTTATCCTATCAGCAAGAGTAGTCACATCAGCCAATGTGAACAACCACCAAGATTCCATCTCAAGTACCGTCAATCTGTGCTACTGCTGGTACTACTGAAAGTAGTGTGTATTCCAAGAGACTAAGAGTGACTTCACTGGGCAGTAACACTGGAGTCTGTTGCAGAAGTGTCAACGTGTGCATTGCAACTGAAGTGGGCCAATGGAAGATGTTTGACCCATCTGTGTCCGTTAGGGAGACAATATGAGGGTCGAGGTCTGGAATGCATATACAGGAGCTGTGCTGGCGCACTACCATGATGATGTCATGGGGCTGGTGGACAGCACTTCACACCACCATTACTGCAAGAATACGCTGCAGTGCTAGGTACCACTGAACGAGCCTCTGATGGCAATGGGAATAGAATGGATATATGTGGTAGCCCTCAGCATCACTTCACAACTTCTCTAGCCATCAAGGACCTGTGCTGAAGGACATATGCTGCTGGATGTGACCGTGGGGCTGGTGCAACGATGAATTGGTTTGGCCGTGGGGCTGGTGCAATGATGGAACTGGTTTGACAATGGTGCTGGTGGACCTATGGAACTGTTTCAACGATTGGGTTGGTCCAGGGGCTAGTGCAGTGATCAAAACAATCTGCTGTGTATGAGCATTGGTGAGGCACAAGGTGCCCTTGAGTCCTGTCAGAATTTTTTCTGTTTGATATGCAGCCAGCAGGCACTCTGTTCCAAGATGTACTGGCCATTTCAGACTTCTTGGATTCCAAAGTTGATCCTTTTCATCTTGATGTTGCTGGTCTGCACCTGCCGTCCGTACTTCTCATCACAGAGCAGTGTGTATTTGACACTCAACAAGACACTGCAGCTTCCTTGCGAAGAGGAAGCTAGTGGTGCATCAGGACCCATCTGCCTGGCACCAAAGTATCAGCAGCTACAGTTCTTCAGTTTGAGATTTGGCGTCAGCTTTATGGAGAAAAACAGCATTTTGCAAAGAGTTAACATTTTGTTCTAAATGTGGTAGCTAAACATTCATATTTTTTGTAATACCCACAAAATGTTAAGTGTGTATGCTCAGTTGCCCTATGTGACGATTGTAATACTGTCAACCAATTATGGAATATTTAATTATATTGTGTGAATAATGTCGAGCACAAAGTTAACAGCAATAATAACTGCAACAGCAATAATAATAGTAATTATTCCTATTCTTATTGTAATAGTTTACAATGTTTTGTTTCTCCTCTAAATTGACCAGGAACAAAATGCATTTTCAGATGGCAGAAAAAAAAGCAGTCAGATGTATTCAAGGATTAGGGCTTAGAGAACCCTGTAAGAAACTTTTCAGTCAACTCAATATAATGGTGCCCCTAAGTCTTTGTATGTTAAATGCTTAATATATGTCAAAGAAAATTTATCGAAATTTACTCTCTGTCTGTGTCTGTGTCTGTGTGTGGCCACATTCAGTAAAAGTTCTCACACTTCAGTAAATTTAAGGTAGTATTAGCGATATGGTTTAAAAATATGGCAAATGGTAAACTTGGGCTACTTGAGCCCAGATTCCGGAACTTCTGATGTTATATTTAAAAATGGGCACAACGAATTTTTTTCACCGACATGCTCACATTATGTTATTAAACTATCGTCTATTATGGATACTTTAACGTGCAGTATGTATTGTTTGTGACGTAGTAAATATTTTTATTTTTCTATTTTATTTGGGCTCAAGTTAACCTTATCCTTGAGCAGTTTTCGCGCATTTTGAATGTATTCACTTATGATCTTTTCATTGACAGCCGCTCTTGTTCTTTTTATGTTAGCTATGGGATGCCTATGTAGGAAGGACTTAACCCAATCTCTTCCAGGCAAGTTATTCTTAAAATAACCAATGGTACATCCCTCTCAACCTAAGTAAGCTTTTATGGCAAATCTAAAATAAAGTTCATCACAAATCTAAAATAAACTTCATCGCAAGGAAACCCAAAGTCACACAGCATGTGGAGGTGGGTAGCAAACATAAGCTCCTCTTCATCCGTAAAAACTCTCGGGTGGCCTGGTTTCCTTGTATGTTGATTTTTTTTTGTTTCCTCCAGATAGTGGCTCTGCAAATATTATAAAAACTCGGTGTTTCTCGCTGTGTTATCCTCCTACTTCATACAGCTTCCAGGCATTCTTCTAACTTTTCGGGAGTAAAGTCAGTGTAAGTCCAGTTTCCAGGTAGTCTTATATATTTATGAGACATTGCGTCAGATAATCCTGAAAGAAAACAACCACAAAATTAGGATTTCCAGTGCAGAACCTTAATTCTTCTGTGCAACTTGAGCCCAAACTTATTAATATACAGAACAGCAAGAATGGGCTCAAGTAACCTGTATTTGCAGGTAACATGTACCAGTTGTACTTAACCACATATTGTACAATTAATGAGTTATTCAGTATATGAACTGCCCTGAGTTGGCTTTGATGATAAACTAAATATGAAATATATGCACTTACCGCCAGTTTTAGGCTGTTAATGATATCTCTACAGACGAAAGTTTGCAGAGTGAAATAAACAACAAACACGTGCCTAGGTAGCATAACCAGTGCTGCTACTAGTGGCAACTTCCCAAACCACCTAGACTCACGCTATGGTCTGCTTAGTGCTGCCGCCTACCAGCAAAGCAGTAAACTACGTCTATACTGATGTTGAGAGTGTGCAGAGTACCAAACAACATTTTTCTGTTTTGGGCTCAAGTAGCCTGCATTTACAGTACTTCCAAAGTAACTGGAAGGACATGCATAATGAGGGAGGCAACCCTAATTACTAGTAAATATGAGTATCATTCTGTATAATCATAACACAACTTTTCATTCATGTAAAATGAAGATACACCATATACATAATGTGAAACTAGAATAACGTGTGTACTTATGTAATTAATATGCATTTAATACATAAAGGAAGTGATGATATATTTATTTGGATAATGATATGTAATGAGATATGCTGGAATGCAAAATATGTTTATGAGAATCATCAGTTTGTAAATGTGTTAAAAAAACTATATTTAAGTAAAAATTGCAGCTTCAAACCATGTGTGTGTAACTAAAAGGTAAATGTGCATGTATAATTACAATTGACAAAGCCAATTGCATGATAAACATGCTGAAAGGCTAATAAATAAACATGTAAACACCAAATGTTTACTTATTGATCTATTCTCACTTATCCACCACTCATTCACATTATTTTGTTACTAATCACCTCTAAAACAAATCATTAATTTTATATACTTGTTGGTCTATTTTTACATGTGTATTGTTGACTCCTGTTACAAACGGGCATCCCTGTGAGTGCCCACAGTGTTATCCAGTGATGGTGTAAGTAGCTATACCATCATTCAGAATGAAATAAAATACTGTTTGACATGCACAACTTTCTTAGTTCATGTCCCTACAAGTTTAGGGCACTTATCACTTCTCTCCCATGACAACCTTAAAATGTTGTTGTTGTTGTTGTTGTTGTTGTTGTTGTTGTTGTTGTTGTCGTCTTCAGTCCTGAGACTGGTTTGATGCAGCTCTACATGCTACTCTATCCTGTGCAAGCTTCATCTCCCAGTACCTACTGCAGCCTACATTCTTCTGAATCTGCTTAGTGTATTCATCTCTTGGTCTCCCTCTACGATTTTTACCCTCCACGCTGCCCTCCAATACTAAATTGGTGATCCCTTGATGCCTCAGAACATGTCCTACCAACCGGTCCCTTCTTCTTGTCAAGTTGTGCCACAAATATCTTTTCTCCCCAATCCTATTCATTACCTCATCATTAGTTATGTGATCTACCCATCTAATCTTCAGCATTCTTCTGTAGCACCACATTTCGAAAGCTTCTATTCTCTTCTTGTCCAAACTATTTATTGTCCACGTTTCACTTCCATACATGGCTACACTCCATACACACACTTTCAGAAACAACTTCCTGACACTTAAATCTGTACTCAATGTTAACAAAATTGTCTTCAGAAATGCTTTCCTTGCCATTGCCAGTCTACATTTTATATCCTCTCTACTTCGACCATCATCAGTTATTTTGCTCCCCAAATAGCAAAACTCCTTTACTACTTTAAGTGTCTCATTTCCTAATCTAATTCCCTCAGCATCACACGACTTAATTCGACATTCCATTATCCTCCTTTTGATTCTGTTGATGCTCCTCTTATATCCTCCTTTCAAGACACTGTACATTCCATTCAACTGCTCTTCTGTCTTTGATAGAATTACAATGTCATCGGCAAACCTCAAAGTTTTTATTTTTATTCTCTATGGATTTTAATTCCTACTTCAAAATTTTCTTTTGTTTCCTTTAATGCACGCTCAATATACAGATTGAATAACATCGGGGAGAGGCTACAACCTTGTTTCACTCCCTTCCCAACCGCTGCTTCCCTTTCATGCCCCTCGACTCTTATGACTGCCATCCGGTTTCTGTACAAATTGTAAATAGCCTTTCGCTCCCTGTATTTTACCCCTGCCACCTTTAGAATTTGAAAGAGAGTATTCCAGTCAACATTGTCAAAAGCTTTCTCTAAGTCTACAAGTATTCCAGTCAGCATTGTCAAAAGCTTTCTCTAAGTCTACAAGTATTCCAGTCAGCATTGTCAAAAGCTTTCTCTAAGTCTACAAAGGCTAGAAACGTAGGTTTGCCTTTCCTTAATTTTTCTTCTAAGGTAAGTCGTAAGGTCAGTATTGCCTCGTGTGTTCCAGTATTTCTACGGAATCTAAACTGATCTTCCCCGAGGTCGCCTTCTATCAGTTTTTCCATTCGTCTGTAAAGAATTTGTTTTAGTATTTTGCAGCTGTGGCTTATTAAACTGATTGTTCAGTAATTTTCACAACTGTCAACACCTGCTTTTTCGGGATTGGAATTATTATATTACTCTTGAAGTCTGAGGGTATTTCGCCTGTTTCATACATCTTGCTCACCAGATGGTAGAGTTTTGTCAGGACTGGCTCTCCCAAGGCCGCCAGTAGTTCTAATGGAATGTTGTCTACTCTAGGGGCCTTGTTTCGACTCAGGTCTTTCATAACCTTAAGATATGAAACAAAATTATGCAATACTTTTGTACATAATGTGTAGAAGATAAATGTCTGTGATACGTGCTGTTATCAAGTACAAAACTCTGAAACACTTGTATTTGTGTGACTGTATACTACATTGAAACATAATATCCCAGTAAACAAAATTTCTTTTGCGACAACATTCTAAAACAAAATTTTTCAGTTTTCTAATGTCAGGGCACAAAGAGAACTTAAGCTTTTGGCAGATTCCTACACAGTCATCAACAGGAGCTGGGTGTCATAAGTAATTGTGTGGAGGTGTTTAATATGTAATTGTTAAATATAAAAGACCACAACAGTATGAATTAAGACAGGCATCTCACAGTGATGACAGAAGTTCTTGTGTGTGTGATTTCTCCTTGGAACCCAAAGAGGCAAGAATTATCTAAGAATTCCCTTATCATTTTCATATGATAAGTTATTACTCATGAGCAGCAGCTGGATCTACATTGACACAATACAGAAGCTTTGTTGCAGTAAGTAAAAGGATACTCAGTTGAGGCTACACTAATTATCTCATTCTTGTAGGATGTGATTGTTGGCCATATAAATTCAGCTTCCTGTTCCTGAAGTTCTGAGCACGTGTAACTTCCTTCAGTCTGTGGAAATGTGTGGCTCTTGGAAACAGGACAAGAGGCACCTACACTCTACTTCATGCATTGTAGTGTTTGAATGTGACGGCTTAATGTTGCTAAAAACGAAGGAATATTGCAGTTTAATGTCTCACTGTCAATGCTAACTTCACACTCCTGTTCCTGGTAGTAAATATGTTGCAATGAATCAAATCGCCACTGAATGCATTAATCATCTCAGTTTCTTCAAAACAATGAATGTACATTTCAGTATCTTTTGAGACATAGGTGATAAAGCATTCTACATAGTTTTAAAAACCAACTATGATATTTTAAAGAATTGTCCTACATATTATTTATTCTTACCACATTTACAAATGTTAAGATATGGTATTGATAACCATTTAACATACATTTTTCTGGAATTAGAAACATTGGATTTTCACATTGGTACTACAGGTAAATGAAATCTGCTGGGTGTGCCGGTTTAAGTCTTATTGCTTCAAAGTACCTTTTATAGCAAGTAATAAAATGGAACACCTACAGCCATCCTCACAGTGTTATCTATTATATGGCTACCAGTTTCGGTGCTTCAGTGCACCATCTTCTGGTCTTAACTAACAGTGAGGGTGTTCACTCCTATTGTACAATTGTATACATGATTCATCAATCGCCAATGTCTATGAACTGGTTTTCAGACTACCCGTAACAACAATATTCTCTCTCCAATCATCGACTGCAGGTAGTCTGCGAAAATAAGTTCATGAATGGTGGCAAGTGATGAATCATGTGTACAATGTGAAGCACCAAAACTGGTAACCATATATAAAAAATAATATCATGAGTAAGACTAGGTGTTCCATTTTATTACATATGTGAACCTCCAACCAGAAGGATAGACATACAAAAGCTGTTTATAGACCGAGAAGACAAGAGAGATGACAAACAAAAATTCATTTATCAGTTAAGCTGTAAGTGAAAAATGTAATTGTGTCAGCCCTCTTCAATGTCTGATTCAGACAATGGATTACACAGCTCTTGTCATCACAAACTGCAATAATATTCAGCAAATTTCATAGGAATCTTCTTCCAGTATTTTTGAACATTTTGAATCGTCCTTCAGGAAGTAGAGTGGGACATAATCTCTTTTCATCTCTAGCTTGAAATGAATATATATTTTCAATTTCTGTGTGACCTTTAGCAAAAAAATGTGTGATCAATACACACAAAGTTTACAGGATTGTTGTGCAGGGCAATAAGCTGATGATGTAGAATTATGCTGCTGACTCCAGACCCATCAGACACCCTTACTTATGTAATGTCTGGTAGTGCCATCACATAGGCATGAACATACCTGGTGATTTTAACAGACCATCTTTTAATGATCATCTTGTTTCATTAGTATGGTATGAAGTATTATCCTGATATTGTGTGTGTGTGTGTGTGTGTGTGTGTGTGTGTGTGTGTGTGTGTGTGCGCGCGTGTTCAAATTTCACACAGGTAGTCGTCACATGTAGAAGATCTGGGCACAGTGTTATATTGGAGTATTCCAACAGAGCTAGTAGGTAGAAATATTAGCTGAAAAAGTCAGTATGTACTTTCATGTTGTCTTCATTACACTTCGTTTGAACCAGATCACCTGTCTGTAAATTTTGTCACCACTGTCTTGCTTCAGATGCTATCCACACACTCTCAGCAGATTGAATGCAGCACATTTGATACTCATGTCTTCAGCCTAAAGAATCATAAATTGTACTGATGAATACTAGGCTGTATTTTGAAAGCTTCACATTTTGTTTTATAGTCATTATATTGTATTGTAATCTTAGCCAGGAAGCTTCTTGGTGATTTCTGTCTATAGCAGTTGGATTTCATGGTAGGCAGATTCAAAATTTTCTCCCTTACATGATCTATACACTTTGACTATCCATTAACGTGGATTGTGTTTTTCACATTTGCCTTCATCGAAAATTCACTCGCAGTATTTCGGAAGAGCACTTCTCACCATAGCTTCTGGTATATTTGAGGTAGATGAGAAAAAATTTTGGCAAACACATATTTTTTCCCGTTCTACTTTATGAAATCAAAGTGACATGCCTTTTAGTATTTTCTTTAATCTTCATTATTGTCAAACAATATTTCTATCTGTACTGAACTGATCACATATATGACCAGCTGAAGCATGTAGTGATGTAAACAATGATACATTGGTAGTTTTAAATTGGCCTCTCCAGGTCCTCTCATCCTGGAGCTTGTGTGATTTGCCTTTCTTTTTAACCTTCCCCCAACATATCACTCTCTCCTCCCTAGGAAGACACTTTTAGCTTTGTGAGGTAGAATAGCTTTGTATACTATTGTAAGTGACTGTGGCCAACAGTTCTGTCTCACAATTTTAACAAAATAGCCAGGACATATAGTAAATATAACTCAACCATGTGTGCACAACAATTTGAGGGTGTTCAGTGGAGGATGAGTGTGGCATATTTGCCGTCTGGTTTAACACAGGAAGAGTCAACAACCAGCCAGAAATCCTGTATGTGTCACATATGTTATTATGAAGTAGATTACTTTTAAATCTTTGTTATAGCATACATTGCACTTCCTCCTAGTCTGTAACAGAAATACATTTCACTATAACAAATAATAAAAAGATGAAATTAAGCAATTTGCCAAGTCAAAATATCTGTTTTTGAATGTCTGTTATTTTGGCATAAGAGACTCTATATCTCGACATCGCACACGCGTGCGCGCGCGCGCACACACACACACACACACACACACACACACACACACACACACAAACAACTGCTTCTTTTGGTGGTGTGTCTATGTATGTTAACAGAAAATCCAGTGACAAATGAAAGAGCTTATGTGTGAACCTAGGTTCAGAGGTGTCTGTTTTGGAGCTCTTAAAAATTAATATTGCAGATTTATTGTATTGTTTCTGTTTAAAAAGCAGCTTATACATAAGACATTGCTAAAGTCAAGTATACATGTCATGCATTATTTATGTAGCACACTTCATAAATTTAAATATTCTTCAATTGAGTAAAAGCAGTGAGGTTTTAAATATGACTTTAAAGATTTTCCAGCAGTTTTGACCTCTGTAACTGCTTTTATATTTTTGGGAAGTTTTGTATAAAGCTCATCTCCCATGTCGAGAATACTGTTTTGGCACAGGGATCTGCTAATTTGCGTCTTACGTGTGTTTTAATTCTGTCTGTTAAAGTGATCATGAATATCTATCATGAATGATCATGAATACCTATTAAATGTATTTTGAAGAATATACGATTTTCCATTATGTAGATAGATGATAAATGTGAAATACCAGAGATGTGAAGTAGAGGTTTACATGAGTCTAATGTGCATCAAAACCATTGGCATAGCGTGAGGGGAGACTTTGAGACTTAGTCTCCCCCGTATTCATGCTTAAAAAAGATGCAGTAGTAATTCATAACAAAAATATAAACAACTTTCTACTGAGAGCATTAAATGTGCGAAGACGCCAGCTTTGTAGCCCTCGCTGCCGCACCCTGAGTATTTGTGTACCTGCCTGCTTGAGGCTCTACTGCTCTGTCTCTGCCTCCCTTCCCTTACCTGGCTGTGTGCGCCTGCGCCCCCTCCAATTCCACGAAGGCCGGTGCGCCGCACTTGCTATCAGGTATCAAGACTAGTCTCTGCCGCTTCTATGCTGGTTTTTAATGCGGAAGTGAAGTCGCGCTGTTTGTGTTCATAATCATTATTGTGTGATTTTAGTGCATATTTTCATTGTTGTCAACATGAGTGAGCCAGCAACTGAACACCTTATATAATTTTTTATTAAAAATGCCATTTTCTACATTAACGTACGAAAAAAAGTGAGAATTGAAGGACAAACGACCTACTCCTATACTCAGTGTGGTTTTAAGTGAAGCCAAACAAAAATGCACTTTTCAGACAAGCTGGTACGAAAAGTACGCTTGGCTGACTACGAACCCAGTCAATAACATATTATACTGTTAAATATTTCTTTTGTTTGGTGGTGAAAAGGAATGATGCAATGAGGGCATTTGTATAATAAAGAACTTTGACAGGAAAGCACAAATTCATCAGATATCAAAACGTCACCTGCAGAACAAAGGAGCATTTCAGTTATTGGACAAAGTAGAATTGAGCACGCCATTTCTGAAGCCACTCGTCTGACAGCAGTAAAATACAATAAACAAGTTGCATCCAGAAGGAAAGTATTGGCTCGTCTTATTTAGGCAATTATATTTGTTTGTAAAGAACAACTAGCCTTTCGCAGCCATTGACAAGACGAATCCTCCAGCAACAAAGGTAACTATCTGGAATTGTTGGATTTACTAGCTCAAGGAGAGCAGTAAATCCAAGACCATCTGTTGTCACCTTCAACCTTTAAAGGAACTTCTCCAGATATACAGAATGATGTAATAGAAATGATAACTCTGGGAGTTAATGAGAAAATAAAATCTCAAATTCAGAACTGCAATTTCCTTTCGATTCAGGCTGATGAAACATTAGACGTGTCATGCAAGAGTCAAATGAGTATAATAGTCAGGTACTGTATTGCAGACAAAATAGTGCCCTCATTACTGTGTCAGCTGTGTGAATCCCTTCATGTACTCTTAGCTTCTCAAAACAAGACAAATCCATTATGATGAAGTTCCTAAATTCCTGTGGATCTTCAGACCTCAACTCCTTCATTAACGGAAGTATATGTCCCTACATTCACCCCTTCATTCCAGCCAGGTTGGACCCATTTCCTACTCCTGGAACTACATCATCTTTCTGCTCTTCTTCCAACGATTGTGGTGGCAACTGTCATGGCAAGCACTGCATAGAGCATAGATAACTGCGCCCTCTGTATCCAGAATGCTGTGAAACATTGACATCGAAAATAATTTACTAGTAACACTAAGACATACACTCTAACTGCACAAGGTATCAATAACTGCCTATTAAGTATGAACCTATAACTCTCAGAAGTTTCAAAACTAGTAATAATAGCAGCTTTACAAAAATATACTTTCACATTCAATGATGTAAATAAGGCTGCAGTTCTGAATATGTACATATTAGGTGTATCATGTAACAGAGCTAACAAAAAAGTTGGCAGTTCCAGACTTGTATGTTTGGGGCACTATTACAGAACTGTATACAATAGGTGTGTCATATAATACTGCCTTTAGTGCATTAAACCTTTAACATAAGATTATTCTTCTTAATGAGTAGATTATGACAACACTTTAAATTCAGTCAATAATTAAGCAAAATAATGAAAATAAAATCTTTGTTGCCCCTGGAAGTTGTTGAACAGCTAACTGCTTGTAATATAGAAATGTAGGTTAAATATTTTTAGACATTAGATTACAAGTACACAACGTAATCAAAAATAAAAATCAATCAACTGATCACGTAACTGCAGTACAATGCATTTTAATTTTTCCATTTCACTAGTATACCGTATTTCTTCTTTCACTATATTTTACCTGTGTTGTGACATGGAATCTGATTTTGATGGTCTGGAAGAAATCTTTAAATGCATCAGGTGCAGCCATTTCCTGTAATCCAATTCGCCATTCTACTGCCAATACTGCAGTTTGAAAAACACTTAATATTTGTGAAAACATAATAGAATGTCAGGAACAGCTAGTTGAGTACTTTTGTATACAGGGTGGTCACAAAGAGTCTGAAAAGCTTGTTGTGGTGCTGCAGGGTAGGTGGTACTGACAAATAATTACGAAGAAAAAAATTCGATATGTTGTGCCATTTCAGAGTTCATTAGCACTTAAGTTAGCCAGTGAGACAGTTGCATCAAGCAGCCAGCCAGACACACCATTGTCAAATGTGTTCTTCATTTGGTTTCCTAAAACTAAACAAGAGAGTGAAACAAAAATAGGAAATGGGATGGTATTAAGGATCGAACCCGAGCCAAAGGTTGAGTAGTCTTGTGCACTATCATCAACACACTGAGAACAACTAACATTAATAATACACAGTTGGCAGCTTGAATTTACACACCCAATGACTTCTTTGGCTAACTTCAATGCTAATTAACTTGGAAACAGTGCAACATATCACTTTTTTCTGAATAATTATTTCCCAGCACAACCTATCCTACAACACCTTTACAAATTTTTCAGACTGACCACCTCATATAGGTCCATAACTAGTGGTCAAGAAATGTTAGTTCAACTACATTCTTCTCATAGTCCCAAATATTTAGATTTGTGATCAGTGTCAAGGCAGACATCACCTCTGGTTAGGAAATGGTTTGCTGCAAACAGTCCATAACTGCCTACTAAATCTCTCTCCTTTGCACTCTCTTTACCAAAGTGCACACTCGCCACATAATGCAATTTTTGATTTCAAGAACATTAAGTAGCAAAACTTTTTTAAGTTTCCATTTGGAGAAAGGTATACTGAGACAACAAAAAATACAAAAATAATGGCATAAATGAAATATTCAACACCTTCATTGATACATTAACCCACATTTTTCAAATTATATTTCTGCAGAAAACTATGACTATAAAGTGGAAGTCTAGAACAAACAGTTGGATCACACAAGGAATAAGGGTTTCTTGCCAGAAGAAGAGACTACTGCATAAAATAAGCAAAAAAAATTCCTCACTTGAATCACATGTATAGTATAAAAATACTCCAAAATATTAAGGAAAGTAATAAGAGCAGCAAAAATAATACATAATGATTACATTTCTAATCCAGCCAATAAAGCAAAGGCTATGTGGAGTGTTATAAAGAAAGAATATGGAAAAAACAAGGCATCACACACAAATATAACACTACCTCAAGGAAAAAGAAAGTAGTAACCCCCATAAAAAAAACCCAACATATTTGAACTCTTTCTCACAGGTGTTGTTGATCATATGATAAGCTTAAAATAGGAACACCCAAGCAAATGAATATAAAAAAGCAAATATAAAGGGTCAATGGACATCAGGTCTGGGTCACAAGACGAAGTAGTAAAATCAATAAAAGGTACAAAAAATTCCAGCTCTGCAGGCACCGATGGTGTCCCTGTAACAATTTTAAAGAAGAGCACACCAAACCTAATTGAAACACTTACACACTTATGTGACTGCTCACTTCAGGCAGGCACTTTCCCGGATGTACTGAAAATGCCAAAGGTCATTCCAGCACACAAAAAAGTAAAGGAGGTAATGTAAATAACTACAGACTCATCATAATTTCCTTCAACACTTCAAAAATATTATAAAAGCTGATACTGACACTTATGGAATTTTTAAATAAAAGCAATATCCGGTGTCATGAGCAACGTGGATTCAGAAATATAAAGTCAAAAACATTAGCCATTTCTGAGTGCATCAACTGCATACTGAGCCTGACAAACAAGGAACAGGAATCAACAGGCGTATTTACTTACCTGTTGAAAGCATTTGACATCGTGGATCATAAGAGTCTGCTGTCAAAGCTTGAAAAATATGATAGTCCATCCAACAATTGGATCAGTTCCTACCTGAACAATTGCAAGCAAGCAGTGCATATCAAGTACAGAAACATCAATGAGAAATCGGTCTCTTACCACTTATCAGACTCTAAAACAATTAAATATGGTGTACCCAAATTATCAGTAAGGTGTCCCTTTCTGTTCTTTCTATACATAAATGATCTAAGCTTGAACGTGGATGCCTATTAAATGACCATATTCGCAAATGACACCACTCTATTAAGAAGAGGAAAGTAATGAAGAAGTCACATAATAAAATAGCAAGTGGGCACAAAATAATCAGCTTTTAATAAATAGTAAAAAACTGTCACATTCAAATTTCACAATGCTCTGAGCATGGATTTATTTATCCTATGGGTCTCTATCAACGATGAACCAATCGGTAATACTAATGACACCTAATTTTAGGACTTTGGCTGAAAAGCAATATACAATGGAATAAATATATTAAATAACTCAATGCAAAATTGAGCAAGACATGCTCATTAAAATCCTGCTTTAGTGGGAAAATTGTAATTAAGGTATATCATGCCTACTTCACTCTCACCTAAAGTATGGAATCACTATCTGGGGAAATTCTAAAGCAGCTATCAGCACTTTCACGCTGCAACAAAGGTACATTAGAATTGAAGTTTTGATCAGTGGCGCAGCATGGCTGAAAATTTTGTGGAGCCTCTGCAGTGATTATAGGGAAACAAAATGGTGCAATAAACAATAATTTAAACAAATGAAACTACTACTACTACTACTACTACTACTACCACTACCACTACCACTACCACCACCACCACCACCACCACCACCACTAACAATAATAATAATTAGTTCAAGAAACGATGACAAATTTGTAGAGCTCCAGCAGCAAGAGAAGTAGTACTCATATTTTCTTGTAAACAAGTGCAATGCGCCTGTCTTTTCTTTCCATGAATAAGTCTATAACTCGGTCTACAAAGATCTGATCACTGCATAGCTCTCCAAATAGTGTCTTTTCTATCGCTAATGTGCTCAAACACAACAGCTGGTTGTTGGACATTGAATTCCTTAAATAATTCTTCACTCGTTTAACAGTACTCGTGCTTCGTTCACTGCTTGCTGTAGTTGCGGGTAGGGTCAAAACCAAACGCAGGAACTTCGTTGTTACTTCATAAACGGAGACTAAATCATTGTTGACAATGTACTTTAAGAGGATTCTTGGAGATAGTGTTTTTTCTCATCAGCGTATATGTTCCACAGTTCATTTTCACGTTGTTCTTGTTTGACAAAAGGGTGCTGTTCTAATAATTGAAGCAGTTTCAACTTTGGGAAATCTTTTTGATAGTTCGGGAAACACTTTTCGTTCAAAAGTTCAACAAACTGAATTCGAGGAGTCTTGAATCCTTCTTTCCATCTGAACAATTTGCAAATCCAGTACCTTGTAAGTTAGTGTCCTGAGAGATGTCTTGACTGTCACAGAATGATGAGTTGCCATTCAAACACAAGCTGCATTTAATGCATTCATCAACGACTGTTTCTGTTTCTCAAAACAATTCTTATTTAGTCTTGGCAAGCAGTTATACTGACAGATTTTGACTGAAGAACATTAAAGAGATGATCAACACAAACAAAGCACCCTCGGTACAAGCAAAGTTAGTAGACAAACGTAGGATCATCCATCCGTCGTTTCATTTACACAGCACAGCTCAAAGATTCTGGATCCCACTGAGGGTCTGTATGGTCAAATATATAATTAAAAACACTATATAGCCCTGAGAAATGACTAGATGTTGTTGAAACTGCCCTGGAACGAAAGTTCCAACGATTGTTGCTCGTATGTGGCAGTTTAAATCCTTTCTCAGTTAGCAATACAGTTCGTTTTGATGATTTGCTGAAAACCGAATTGAATGCAGTAAGATCACTTACAAAAATGCAAACTTGTTGTGTGATTTTGGAGGAATGTAACAGTACCAAATTCAGTTGGTGTGCATACAATGAATAAATAGCGCATAGGGACAGAACTGCTTCACCAATTATTGTAGTCCTCTTTCTCAGCCCACCGTTACTGAAGTGCCATCATATGTTTGACTAACCACTTTTCGTTCCAGATTCCATTCTTTCAATACTGCATGCATAATGTTTGACAAACCTTCAGCAGTTGTATCTCCAAAAACATCGTAAAATCCAACGAATCTTTCCTCACATCGGGATGTGCCATTCAACAGTGGTAGTATTGACAGGTGTTCATTGATGCAACCTTATACAGTACTCTGGACCCCCTCAGGGCAGCACTGTGCACATGAAAATGCAGCTGATGGCGGCATGCGCTGATGCCCTAGTCACACTGGTTACTTCCATTGTCCTGGGTCGAGATGCCGTCTAGGTTTCCAGCAGGCAAAGAACAGTGCTACCCACCCAATCCCTCCAGAGTTGTCAGCTAGGCACCCCGCACGCATACTTCTTGTCCCCATATTGTGCACTTGTGTGCAATAGCAGACAACTAGATGTGTAAAAGTTGGTTTGTTATATTACTTATATTGTCAGCTTTTGTTAACTCACTCTGCACTGAGCACAGGTTGTGAGACATGGTTAATGTACAACATGTGAGTTTCTCAGTAGCATTCAAGTATTACTTCACTCTTGGTCACATCGTATTGTGGTATTTGTGGTTCTATGCGCCTTGCCCATAACCAGTGTAGTAACCGTCGGCTGGCTGGAAAGTTTTGATGTAAGGCCAACAGTACTGCTCAGTGGCTTACTTGACTAGCACAATGCACAAGCTGGCCTCTACTGCCTGGCTGTGCCTGGAATTCAACCTTAAAAATTTGCAGTTACTGTGCAAACTTTTTTGGGGCACATTGCTCTTCTCTCAACACTACCCTTCATGGCACACTGAAGTAATACAAAATGTTCAGTCAAATCAAACATGTGCAGTGCTTTCAACAATTAAGGTGATACATACGCATATCGAAAGTAAAATTGTATGTGCATTTACATAAAACATACAAACTCAGAATTAAATATTTATAGACCTAACTCACTATGGTACAGTAGGTCTTGGAGAATCATACACACACACACCTCCTTACTGTACGTCTCAATAAGTAAGCTTATACATTTTTTGTACCATTCCATTTCCACAATAAGACTCTTATCAATAGATATACAGCTTCTCTCAATGCCAATACAAAAAAGATCATTTTCATTTGTTTTATTACCGTATTTATAAAAAAATTACTAACTGAAAAATCTGTAGAACATCTCACACAACAGTCCAAAGTCTTCAGGAACTCGTGCATGTGACGTATGCTCACTGCTGACCATAGGCGAAAACAATAACAAGCAGCCTGCTCAAAATGCTGTGCACTGTGCATGAATGTATACAGCTCCTCTCCTGTGCATGAGCAGAATAGAATGGCTCCTATTTCTCCCCAGTGCATAAACCATCTGCTAAAATTGTAGCTTCACCCATTCTGCCATTAGTTGGCAGGCCTACACCTGACTTGCACACATTACATGTGTCGTGTAATACCATGTTAAGACAAGTGTTACAGCTACAAAAAGCATAACTTGTGGCACGGTAATACCTAGAGTGTATTCATCCAGTATTTGAGAATCGGGGCACATAGCGACTTCCTACAAACTTTGCACATAACTTCAGACCTTTGTGAAACTTTTACTTGTTAACACTTCCCCACATAATGATGAAAAAGAAACAAGTTTATCACTTACCATATTTGTGTTGCTCATGCAATATCAGACATGAAGTTTTAATTTATTACTTCTTTATTACTTACTCTGTTTGCAAACAAGACTCTGTAGCCAGCCCCTGCACCTCACCTTGTATGTGCACAAAACATGTGCTCCTAATGTCCCTGCTGCTATGGGTATTAGTATTCTGTTGTTGCTTTTGCTTTAGGAGTGTAAATACTTACAGGAACATCACATATACAAACATGTGAATTTTGCTGTATATTTTGTTTTGTATTGTATTATTAGAAATAATACAGCGTAAAATGTATTCCTATGCATTCTTGCTCAGATTGGAAGGATAAAGACAGGCCATTAACTAACCACGTGTTTCTATGAACTGTCATTTTATTCACTCCTATAACATTTTTGCATGGCAGATGGTTTTGGAAAGAGCATAATCTTTAGAATAACAATATGATAAATATTGCTGTAAGATAAATCTTATGCAAATAATGCTATATGAAAATGAAACTTTAACACACCTAATTGGATTCCAAAAGAAGCTCTTCATGCCATGATATGTATTTGTTCTGGGACATAATCAGTTGACTATGACTATCCATATCATGACACAGTATCACAATTAACTCTAATGAATCAAGTCACTGTTCACAGGATTACAAACTGATTCCTAGTTTAAAATATGTATAATATAGTTTCTTTTTGTCATATTTTATAATGATATTAGACAAGTAATGTTGCCAGTTTTATACAGGATAAACAAATTTGTTAGAAATTTATCATGGATACAAAAAAACAATTTTTATATTATAATAATGTTTACAAATAATTAACAGTAATGCAAAAGATGATTAGTCTGCATTAACTTATGCAACTGTCTTACATATATAAGGAACATCTGCAAAGTTATGTGTTTTTTGCCATACTGCTGAAAATACTAAGTGGAAACTACTTTGTTAGATCATATACTTTAGCCATACTACATAAGATATATATAAATGTACACACAATGAAAACAATTTAAATCATACGTGCATCAAATACATTTATATTAAAAACAAAGATTCCAAGACTTACCAAGCGGGAAAGCGCCGGCAGACAGGCACATGAACAAAACACACAAACACACACACAGAATTACTAGCTTTCGCAACCGATGGTTGCTTCTTCAGGAAGGAGAGGGAAAGACGAAAGGATGTGGGTTTTAAGGGAGAGGGTAAGGAGTCATTCCAATCCCGGGAGCGGAAAGACTTCCCTTAGGGGAAAAAAAGGACAGGTGTACACTCGCACACACACACACACACACACACACATATCCATCCGCACATACACAGACACAAGCAGACATATTTAAAGGCAAAGAGTAAGGGCAGAGATGTCAGTCGAGGCGGAAGTACAGAGGCAAAGAAGTTGTTGAAAGACAGGTGAGGTATGAGCGGCGGCAACTTGAAATTAGCGGAGGTTGAGGCCTGGCGGATATCGAGAAGAGAGGATATACTGAAGGGCGAGTTCCCATCTCCGGAGTTCGAATAGGTTGGTGTTGGTGGGAAGTATCCAGATAACTCGGACGGTGTAACACTGTGCCAAGATGTGCTGGCCGTGCATCAAGGCATGTTTAGCCACAGGGTGATCCTCATTACCAACAAATACTGTCTGCCTGTGTCCATTCATGCGGATGGACAGTTTGTTGCTGGTCATTCCCACATAGAAAGCGTCACAGTGCAGGCAGGTCAGTTGGTAAATCACGTGGGTGCTTTCACATGTGGCTCTCCCTTTGATCGTGTACACCTTCCGGGAGTCATTCCAGTCCCGGGAGCGGAAGGACTTCCCTTGGGGGAAAGAAGGACAGGTGTACACTCGCATACACACACACACATATCCATCCGCACGTGTATGTGCACATGGATATATATGTGTGTGAGTGTGTGTGTGTGTGTGAAACCCACATCCTTTCGTCTTTCCCTCTCCTTCCTGAAGAAGCAACCATCGGTTGCGAAAGCTAGTAATTCTGTGTGTGTGTTTGTGTGTTTTGTTCATGTGCCTGTCTGCCGGCGCTTTCCCGCTTGGTAAGTCTTGGAATCTTTGTTTTTAATATATTTTTCCCATGTGGAAGTTTCTATCTATTTTATTTACATCAAATACATTTAGTTTATATGTTGTCTTCTGCATTTTCAGCAATACATTTTGTTTTCTTTTTTCCTTCTCTTTGGAAATTTGTTTCCACTTGAAAAAGGATGTGTTTTACTTTATATTTAGATTTGTTGTATGGTTTTGCCTGCAAGTACTGCTGCACTTTATACCAACACCCAGAGATGAATGTTCCTTTAGTTTTCTTTTGAAGGAGCTCAGTTCCTTTATGCTAAGTGGTTGTTTGTTATAAAATAAGCTTCTTGCATTTGTAGATTTTCAATCTTTATCAATCTTGTGAAGTTTTAAAATTCCCTGAATGTGTACATCTGCTGCTCATCCTCATATTGGTATATAGTTTAATATGTGTGGGAAGATAAATAGTACATTTGTATCCAGATTTCCATATAGTACATTTTTTTCATTAGGATTATATTTGTACTTATTTTTGGTCGCATCCTATCAATGTGGTTTTCTCATGTCAGAAATTTATCCAAATCTATTTCCAGAAACCTATTACTGTCTACTTCTAATAAGTCTGCATCTCCAATGCTCAGAATAAATTCCTTGGAGCTGTTAATTCTGTTTGTTTCAAATTTTGTCCACATTGTTTTCTGCCTGTTGATCAATAAATTATTTTCTCAAAAATACTGTTCTGCCATTTGCATGTTCTCGCCAACACTCTTTTCCAAATCCTTCACTGCCTCAGCATATAGTAGTAAAGTTGTGTCATTGGTTTACAAAATCACTTGATCATTTTTTTATATCATTCATATACGAGGTAAAGATCTGAGGTCCAAGTACTGAAACCAGAGCTACTGCATATTTTAAAAACTAAAGTAAACACCACCCAAACAGGGCATGAAGTCCCAACAGTACCTCCCAGCCGCCATGTTATCCTCAGGTCACAGGCATCACTGGATGCGGATATGGAGAGGCGTGTGGTCAGCACACCACTCTCCCAGCCGTATGTCAGTCTACAAGACAAGAGGCGCTACTTCTCAGTCGAGTAGCTCCTCAGTTTGCCTCGCAAGGGCTGAGTGGCACACCACTTGCCACCAGTGCTCAGCAGACCAGATGGTCACCCATCCAAGTGCTAGCCCAGCCCAACAGTGATAAACTTCAGTGACCTCACGGGAACCAGTGTTAACACTGCGGCAAGTCTGTTGGCACTGCATATTTTACCCGTAGAAAATCAGAGAAGGCTTTTTCTCTGTATTTGCAGTTTTATGTTTTATTTTAATATTCTTTTGTCTATTTTGAACAAAGGGTTTTATGATAACCACAGCATTTCGTCCTATGCCCTAGTAGTCAAGTTTTCCTGGAAATAATTTTATGAAAGACACAATCAACAGCTTTTGATGGGTCTAAGTATGTGCTAGATACTTTCCTTTGATGTTCCAAGGTCTGAACAATGTGTGTTATTCTCCATTTTCAGAGTAAGTGGAAACATGAACACCAGGAAACTACAGGCTTTTATATGAAATAGAGAATAGGGAAGGGACGGGTGGGAACTCGAGACTTCCAGCCACACAGGACATTATGGTAATGTCATGACCAAAGCTCGAAATTTGTGTCGGACCTGAACTCAAACCCGGATTTACATCATCTCGTAAGAAGTTGCCTTAACTGCTTCAGCCATCCAGACATAGTCTTGACTCAAATTTACAACTTATCTCACGCTGAAACACACCACCCCTTGTCCACTAAACCCCTACTCACAAATTATTGATTCCTCTAGGAGTTTGGATGATATTAGTGCATCCGAACTGAAACAGATGTCAACAAGCCATCGCTTAATTACAGAAGTGTATGTATTTGAGTAGTGTTTGCTCTGTTGTACTTGTCCAACAGAACACACACCATTCAAATTCATAAATTATGGGCCAATTAGTCATTTATCTGTATTTTACAAGCTGGCAACAAACATCATTACAAACTGCCTGAGTCAGAAGTTTGAGTTTTACCAGCCAGTTGAACAGACGGCATTCAGAAAAGGATCAGTACTATTGACCATATCCAAGCTGTACTCACACTGCTAGAAAATGAACGGTATATAATATCCCATGTCACATGGCTTTCATAGACACCAGAAGGTACCTGACACGATCGAAACCTGCACATTGTTAAGTTGGTAAACAGAGCCCGCATTGAATATAAACACACCAAATCAACCTGTTAGATTTATGAGAATTCCACTCTACATGTGAAAATAGAGTGGGTCACTCAAAAGGTTCCTGTGAGAAGTAGCATCAGATGAGGAGAGAGAATCTAGTGGTGTATGGTTTTCTCTGCACTGTCGTGTCCCAGTGACGAGTCCTGAGAGGCAGTAGAAGGACTGCAAGAATGCGCGTCAAAGAACGTACTTGACAGGAGGTCTCGTGGTCGCGGGCTGCCTTCTGTGCACCTGCTCCACTGAAAAGAGGGCTGTAAGGTGAGTTAGAATACGGAACTCGGCCGGCCGTGGTGGCCGAGCGGTTCCAGGCGCTACAGTCTGTATCCGCTCGACCGCTACGGTCGCAGGTTCGAATTCTGCCTCGGGCATGGATGTGTATGATGTCCTTAGGTTAGTTAGGCTTAAGTAGTTCCAAGTTCTAGGGGACTGATGACCTCAGAAGTTAAGTCCCATAGTGCTCAGAGCCATTTGAACCATTTTACGGAACTCGGCTGGGATCTCAGGGTACGCTGGATGCAATCATAAATCAATGCATGAGGATATGTACACTGGAAGCGCCCCTGGCACACCCGTTTTATAAACAAGTCTATATACAAAGTTGACTAACTGCCTTCTTAGTAGTGTAACTTCTCATAGTTCCCTGAGAGTAAGTCCTAATATAGCAGAGGCGGGCGGGGCGGACTAATTGTTACATGGAAACGTCTCAGTCTCTTCGTAGTTACGCAGCACTGCACTGCGATCCCACAGCAGCAGAACTCCAGCTGTTTCATATCTGACCGACCGACCTGCTGCTCCATCGCTCCCACCACTGTCTCAACCATATGACGGCTAGCCCTTTTGTAGCGGTAATGCACCCGGCACCACTTGCTCTAGAAGTTTCCAGTACTCTTGAGCATCGGGTATATGTCGCGCGGTAGCGCGTGCGTGACGAACAGGCCGTACGCCGCTGTCCAAGGGTTGCGCCTTGCGAGCCTCGTGATGCGGCATAGTCCGCTCTTGTTAGCAGACACACACATGCCACGTCGTCACGTCCGCCTCGCTGGTAACAAGAATTTCCAAGCCTACCTCTCATTCAATTTTAACTCTATTTTCTATCTTTCGCGACAGCACTGTAAACTTATCTGATGTTGATTGTAGCTCACGAAGTGTCTCTGTGGATATTCACAATCCATGCTGTGTTGTCATCTATTCATTTGTGGTACTATGATTTGGGACCACAGTCAATGGCAGCATTGTTAAGAAAAATATTTTCAGGGTGTATAATTAGCAAAATATGTGTGGCCTACTCGTAATGTTTTAGAGTACAACCACTGGGACATTTCAAAAATGTGAATCCTGTCTGGTGAATGAGCTTTTTAGTTTTCAGTATGCTTAAGACAGAAAACCACAAATAACTGTGACAACTGTTGATTTATGATGCTCTTTTTACTGTTGGAGCATCTGGGTGTTATTAATAACAATGTTCTAGTCCCTAAATCTGGTTACAGAGATGTGAATAAGACTATTTGACATATACTTTGGATATTCTGGCCCTGACGTCTACCTCTCTGAGACATACTGTGTTGTCTCTTCCTAATGCGGTCGAGGGAACCTCTGGCTGGTATTCTTCGTTCTAATAGTATAACTGAATCTTGGCAACATTGCAAAATATGTTATGAAACTCCGTAACAAATAAATTAATTCCTGGTTAGCACAGAATTATTCTGCTAAATGCACTTGATTTTTCATGACTTTGCTGTAGAATAATCAAAGCGATTTGCACTGGCACCCAATATTGTTCTTTACATTGCAGTTTCTGTGACCAAGCAACCACTGGAACAGTAAGGGGAAATTGAGTACTGCAGCTCTTCGCTAGCTGTGAGGCAAAGTGGTCGCCTTTAAAGTGAAGGCTGCTCTGGCTTGCCGTTCCCATCTTACTGTAGGGTAGATTTTTAGCCTTTCTGTCACAAAGCTACAAGCAGTCAGACTGAAAATTAATAAGGAAATTGTAAGAAATCTTCTCATCAAAAGTAGTCTGTCTACTTTGTTTCCTATAGTTTAACATGAAAAAAACGATGACACTGCACAACTGATAAAGCCCTTTTGCACCTCTACGTATATAATTTTTGGTAACTGTGAATAAGCAGTACTTTTTTATGACATACCTCACTTGCATTTTCCTTGCATATGTCACATGACAGCAAGTAAACGGACGACTTGAAAGTAGAAAGTGAGTAATATCTAACTAATTTTTGCCAATATAGGTTTGCTCTTGTCACAGATACTATATGTTTTAATAGAAGAGACTTTCATTGAAAGATTATTGTGGTAGGTTGTTCCAGTTTCATTTGTATTAGTACAGTGCATAATTTAATCGCATTTTCCATTAAGTTATTGAACTCAGGAGTAAACATCAGAGAGAAATTAGCAACGATGCAAGTTGTCCCACGAGAAATGGTCAGTATTCAGGGATACAACAGGAATTTTCATTGGAAGCAAAAAAGAGTCTAGTAATCATTGGCTTAAGTGTTGGGAGCACTTCATCTTCAATTCTGCGAAACAAACCTTTTCTCTTGCGAGCTCTTTGCTTTCATGTTTTGGGAGGTGGTAAAATGCACCAGAAAAAAAGTACAGTAAACATGAGCTCTAAAGAGCAAACCATAACAGCTATAAGCAGCTGTTGTTCTTTGATACTGTGCAACACATCTCTTCTTCTGAGAAAGTGCTCATATACACTACTGGTCATTAAAATTACTACACCACGAAGATGACGTGCTACAGACGCGAAGTTTAACCAACAGGAAGAAGATGCTGTGATACGCAAATGATCAGCTTTTCAGAGCATTCACACAAGGTTGGCGCTGGTGGCGACACCTACAACGTGCTGACAAGAGGAAAGTTTCCAACCGGTTTCTAATACACAAACAGCAGTTGACCGGCGTTGCCTGGTGAAACGTTGTTGTGATGCATCGTGTAAGGAGGAGAAATGCGTACCATCACATTTCCGACTTTGATAAAGGTCGGATTGTAGCCTATCGCGATTGCGGTTTATCGTATCGCGACATTGCTGCTCGAGTTGGTCGAGATCTAATGACTGTTAGCAGAATATGGAATCGGTGGGCTCAGGAGGGTAATACGGAACGCCTTGCTGGATCCCAACGGCCTCGTATCACTAGCAATCGAGATGACAGGCATCTTATCCGCATCGCTGTAACGCATCGTGCAGCCACGTCTCGATCCCTGAGTCAACAGATGGTGACGTTTGCAAGACAACAACAATCTGCATGAACAGTTCGACAACGTTTGCAGGAGCATGGACTATCAGCTCGGAGACCATGGCTGCGGTTACCGTTGACGCTGCATCACAGAAAGGAGCGCCTGCGATGGTGTACTCAACGACGAACCTGGGTGCACGAATGGCAAAACGTCATTTTTTCGGATGAATCCGGGTTCTGTTTACAGCATCATGATGGTCGCATCCGTGTTTGGCGACATTGCGGTGAACGCACATTGGAAGCGCGTATTCGTCATCGCAATACTGGCGTATCACCTGGCGTGATGGTATGGGGCGCCATTGGTTACACGTCTCGGTCACCTCTTGTTCGCATTGACGGCACTTTGAACAGTGGACGTTACATTTCAGATGTGTTACGACCCGTGGCTCTACCCTTCATCCGATCCCTGCGAAACCCTACATTTCAGCAGGTTAATGCACGACCCCATGTTGCAGGTCCTGCACGGGCCTTTCTGGATACAGAAAAATGTTCGACTGCTACCCTGGCCATCACATTCTCCAGATTTCTCACCAATTGAAAACGTCTGGTCAATGGTGGCCGAGCAACTGGCTTGTCACAATACGCCAGTCACTACTCTTGATGAACTGTGGTATCGTGTTGAAGCTGCATGGGCAGCTGTACCTGTACACGTCATCCAAGCTCTGTTTGATTCAATGCCCAGGCGTATCAAGGCCGTTATTACGGCCAGAGGTGGTTGTTCTGGGTACTGATTTCTCAGGATCTATGCACCCAAATTGAGTGAAAATGTAATCACATGTCAGTTCTAGTATAATAAATTTGTCCAATGAATACCCATTTATCATCTGCATTTCTTCTGGGTGTATCAGTTTTAATGGCCAGTAGTGTATCTTAAGCTATGAATGGTAGAGCCTATGTTTTCTAGACGTTTTTACTTTGCATAATCATTCCTGTCACATCTATGAATACTGACCATTCATCCTGGGACACCCCATATTTTCTAAAACAATCAAACTACGCTGAGGTAGTATATTCAGTTCATGTGTGTAAAAATTTGCTGGTTCTGAGTTAAAGATGTTGCCAAGCTAGGTTTGAACTATACTTTTTACTGAAAACAATTTTATTGATGTTTGTTTGATAACGAGCAGGTATAAGATCAGAAGAATAATTGCATGAGAGATGATTTCCTAACAAATTCATGGATACATTTCATCGGCAGAGTGTGTTACATAGTAGGAACACATTATGGAGTTCTGTTTGTCATTTTTCCTACACTACAATCGAAAGATGTCTCAGTCACTGGCAACAAATACCAACAATGATGGGCACACCCTTTTGAGCCACCATGAGAAATAAATTATTTGTAATTTAACACTTAGGTCTCCATTAAAACTGCAGTCTCACATAGGGCTCAGCATCACCTTTGATATTATAGATGCTGGACCCAATGTACCATTATGGGGTAGGACTGGCAACTGCCGCCTTACAGACTAGTTGCATGATCAGCCTCCTAGTGCAGGCAGTGGTTCTAGCATTGCGGGTTCTGTGCCAACAGCTGGCTGGAGTGGCCAGGTGGTTCTAGGTGCTACAGTCTGGAACCGTGCAACCCCTACGACGCAGGTTCAAATCCTGCCTTGGGCATGGATGTGTGTGATGTCCTTAGGTTAGTTAGGTTTAAGTAGTTCTGTTAAGTCCCATAGTGCTCAGAGCCATTTGAACCATCTGTGCCAACAGCAGTTGATTGGTTATGCACTGTGCATCCACTGCTCCCCAGAGCACTCAAACTAGTGTCTCCTCTTTTTAGAAACAGAGATCCACCTCCCGCAACAAATGGCCCAGGTCTTCTAGTTATTTTTTTCTGAGCTCCAGCTTTCCCATCTAACATCTCTTCTCCAGGCCTACTGATGTACACTTTCATGGTGCATCCCACAGCTCTGTCTTGACCTATCACAATGTTCAAAAGACCTGGCTCATCTGGAGGCCCTTCACGTCCAATTCTTCTCCATTCACAGCACGTTTCATGGCTCAGAAGTACTCTATACTGATTGCTCGAGTGTTGCCAATCATCCTAGCTTTGCTTACGTTCATGTAGGATGTAGTGAACTCCGCTCCTTGACAGATGGCTGTATTGTTTTCACTACAGTGTTGGTAGCCATGTGTACTGCTCTTGCATGTCCATTCCTGTACTGGTGCGATCTTCCTCATCTGTAGCATCTCTTTGAGCAATTTACAAGCTCTTGATCAGTGCTACCCTCGCCAGCTCTTGTTCTTGACTATCCAGGATTCCTTTTTTGCCCTTGAACAATGTGAACGTTCGGTGATCTTTGTCTGGACCCCTGGTCACGTTGGGATCACGGCGAATGAACTGAACTGTTTAGGGAAAGTGTGCAGTAACTTTTCGGTAATATGGCCATAATATTTCAATGTAATAAGCTGTTTTCCTTCACTATGTGTATTCTTTTCGCTTTTGTATTTTTTGAAAATTTGTTAACTAAACTTCTCTTGAAACGATTGGCTACTGCTACTTGTTTGAGGAGGCATAGATCCCACTGTATTTCCGTTTCATCAGATGGAGTCAAAGATTCGTGACGTATTAGGAACGGCAAAAGATGACGTAGGCCTTAAGAAAGTGGGCGTATACAAAATCCCGTGCGGCTGTGGCAAATCCTACATCGGCCAAACAGTTCGCACGGTCGAGGACCGATATAAGGAACACGAACGTCACACCCGCTTATGCTAACCCGGCCATTCGGTCCTAGCAGATCACTGCACTGAAACCGGACACACAGCGAAATTCGAAGAGAGAAAAATCCTGACTGCCACAAGTGCCTACTGGGACAGTATCTACAAGGAGGCCACAGAAATTCGCGTAACAGATAACCTCATCCACAGGGGCACCGGGTTTCAACTTAGCAAGGCCTGGAAACCATTATTAAACACCATCAAAGAGCAACGGCGCGAGCAGACGCGAGATCCTTCCGCCACGGCGGACGGAGATAAACTGCGCCTAGGAACGGTTATTCGCCGAAATATCGTGGAACTTCGACCATCGGATCCGGCTGGACACCCGAGAACCTTGAATGCAGCACATTCGGCGGGAAAGCCTCAGATCACAAAGAAATACGTCCCTTTATATTGTGGTTGGTGGTTGGAGTCATCCCTTATTACTGCATGTGGGCGTGTTGGCTTACGATAAACTTATTTTCTGCCCTTGTTACTGTTAAGTCTAAGAAGTTAAGTTTCCTTTCAGGCTCTTTCTCTACAGTATATTTAGTACTGTGACAGTGCTGGCTAAAAGTCATGTGTAGGGTATACAGACCCTCCTCTCTTCATTTTATTGGAATACATATATCGTATATATAGCGTTTGTGCATAACTATCTACTGTATCAGCAGTGGGTTATTCTGAAACTCCGACGTCTCTATAATATTGACAAATACGTTCGTTAATAATCCAGAGAGACAATTGCCCATACTTCTGTTGGTAGACATTCTCACCAAATTCAAAGTAATTAAAACTCAGGATAAATTCCAATAGATCAAGAAGTTCTGCTAGTTTGGGCTTTCCCAAGGCGTCATTTTCCATTAAATTTCTTCTTATTAATTTGAAAATTTCATCTATTGGTAAATTAGTACACTGACGGGTAAAATCGCAACAAAAAAAAAGTACAGTAAAGAAATTCCGGGAATACATTTGTCTAGGTAACATATTTAAGCGATTAACATTGCAAGATCTCAGGTCAGTGTATGTATGAGATAATCAATTGCAAATGTGAAATGCTGGTGCATTAATAACCGGTGTAACAGCCAGAATGGTGAATGGAAACATACAAAAGTGCGTGCATTGTGTTGTACAGGTGCCGGATGTCAGTTTGTGGGATGCACTTCGTCACTCAAAACAGGGACTAATGCTGTTTGTGTACGATGCTGAAGTTATCATCCCATGATGTTTCGTATGTGCTCGACTGGAGACCAATCACGTGATCGAGCAGACCAAGGCAACATGTCGACACTCTGTAGTGCGTATTGGGCTAGCACAGCAGGTCGACTCACCAGACTGACGCACAGATTTGTAGTCAGAGTGCGTGGGATAACCACCAAGAGCTCCTGCTGGCGTACGAAATCGCATCCCAGACCTTATCTCCACGTGCATTTCCAATATGTCTAGCATGCACACAGATTGATTACATGCTCGCAACTGGCCCCCTCCAAACCACCACACGGTCATCGCTGGCGCCACGGCAGAACCAGTTTTCATCAGAAAACACAATAGACCTCCTCCCTGCCCTCCAATAATCTCTCTCTTGACGCCACTGAAGTCTCAAATGGTGGTGGTTTGGGGTCAATGGAATGCACGCTACAGGGCGTCTGGGTCGGAGCTGACCTTGAAGTAACCGATTTGTAACATTTCGTTGTGTCACTGTGGTGCCAACTGCTGCTCAAATTTGTGCTACAGATGCAGTACGATGCACCAGAGCCATATGCCGAATATGTTGGTCTCGGTAGTGCCACCTGGTCTTCTTGTGATCACACATATCCGTGACCACCACTTCGAGCAATATTGTACAGTGACCTCATTCCTGCCAAATATTTCTGAAATATCACGGAGGAACATCCAGCTTCTTGTGGCCCTATTACACAACCTCGTTCAAATTCAGTGAGGTGTTGATACTGGCGTCTTTGTCTCCTTAAAGACATTCTTGACTACCATCAAGTCACCACGTCCAATCTGAAAAGTAATTAACGGTCACTACCGTTACAGCTTGTATTTACAGTAAACCTTATTTGCATTCTCATAGCGAGCTCCTAGCGCCACTGTTATGCTACTAGCGCGAAATTTGAAAAGACATCATCTTGAAGATGTAGAAACACGCATACCAACTTTCGTTTATGTCCCACAATTCCTTCTTGGTGTTGCGACTTTTTTTCCGTCAGCATATGTAGGTTTACTATGACAAATGACGCTAGCAGCACGTCGTCATTGATCAGCAGATCTTTAGCTCCATTTGTAAATGCTTCACTGAATGGTATGGAACAGTTAATTGGAAATCTGAACGAGCTCCATAGTTTTTTATTCAAAAACCTATTTGATTTTGTCAGTGGAGCCTCTCTTCCATCAACAATAATACGCATACATTTGGCCTCTTCGTGGAGTTTTATCAAGGTATTGACCGGTGGAAGTTTGAGATTCAGTTTTCAAAAGATTCAGAAGTGAAAAAAACAACAACATGAAAGAGTGAAAAAAGTTTATTGTATTGAAATATTATGTCTGTATTACCAAAAAAATTGTGCATGCTTTCCCTAAACAGTATAAAATAACATTTTGAGCTGCGGATCAATTACGGTTTAAACTAAGACAAAAAACTGTAAGGAAAGTAAAAAGTTTATGCATCTGGTGTGTATAGATTACAGTATGGAAGATATGATAATTTTTATATACGGCACGCTGGTTGAAATTTTGTAACTAGATAAAAGGCATATCTCAATCCAAACAAGAAGACTGCTGTCTGCCATCATTTGCGAAGCACAAAACTTACAGTGGGTGGTATTGACAGTACTATGAAAAATTATACATGTGGCACCTAGAGGAATTAAGTTAGACCTATTTGAAGAGTGGGAAATATATAAACAGAAGAGTAGGGAGCCAAACAAATTGATGAACGAAGAGTCCGGATTTAAATACAATATTTTTGCGCCTTTTTAAAATGATACATGGTTCAGTAAAGCAATTAGCTTATGACATGTCAGTAATTTAAAAAACAGTGCGATAATGTTGGAGGCCTTTAGCAATACAGCATCTACGTATTTAGTTGTGACATTGTGACGTCTGAGAAACGGAGCGTGTGGACAAACACTAATGTCAAATTTTTATTGCTAAACAACTAGAAGACGACTATCGAATTCTGAATGTATCAGGACAACCGTAATGCAGCCAAGTAACAATTTTGTATCGATCTGATATGAAAACAAATGTATTATGTACAGTGTTAGTCTCTGTGGCGATTGGCCAGCCGCCAGGTTTTATGTCAAGTCGGACTCATTGACAGTATAGCCGGCCGCCCCACAGAACTCTCCGTCCAGCTATATGCGCTATATGACAATACTATAGGATGCGGAGATGTGTGGAAGACGCGCTGTCATTCTGAACGAACTGTCATACTGTTGCATCTGAGTATGGTGTATTAATAACAGTCATGCAATGTAAATATAAACTCTTTTCGAGTCCACTCCACTCCATTCCATTTGTTTTTAACTCGCATTTCGGTTGACTGCAAAAGTTATCTGTCTGATGGAACCCCAAAGATAATTCGCTTCACTTTCTAACCCATCTGCAACAGCAAAAACTTCCAGAAACTATTCAGTCGAACAACTCGCGGCTGCGTCAAGATCAGAAGCTTCCGCTCCAGTTTCCTCGCGACGAGACCCGCCGCCTAAAGGCCTGGCCAGACAGAATCCGGCCTGCCGCTGCGACAGACGGCGCAGCGGGAGGCCGGGCCAATCAGCGGCCAGGGACGCCACACAGGCAACGGCCGGCCGCAGTGACTCTTGCTGCGTCAGCTGTTACACTTTGGAAGGGGCCGAACCCCATTATTGAGCTTGCATGCGTAGCACGATTGTCTTGGTGTTGACGATTTGGAAGCTTCACGCGGGACACGTAATCTTTGTGCGAGTTCATTTTTTTTATTTTTTTTTTTTAAGTGCAGAAATGAGTAGCTCGGACGAGGAAGAACTCCTCCTTGCATTAGCAATACGAAATGGCACCAAGAAGAGGAGATGTTGGGTGCACGACATTAATAGCAAAAGAGAAAGCTTAGGAGAATACCATCTGTGTATTGAACTAGAGTTTGACGAAGATAGGTTCTTCAAATATTTTCGTATGTCGCGAGAATGTTTCGAGGAACTGCAGCTCCTGATAAAGGGGAGCACCGAGAAGTGCACAACGAATTGGAGAAAGCCAATTGATACAAGGCAAAGGCTAGCGGTTTGTTTGAGGTTCAAATGGCTCTGAGCACTATGGGACTCAACTGCTGTGGTCATTAGTCCCCTAGAACTTAGAACTACTTAAACCTAACTAACCTAAGGACATCACACACATCCATGCCCCAGGCAGGATTCGAACCTGCGACCGTAGCAGTCGCACGGTTCCGGACTGCGCGCCTAGAACCGCGAGACCACCGCGGCCGGCTGTTTGAGGTAAGTTTACCATTTGTGGCCTCTTTGTGCTTCATACAGAAGTCATATAAATTATTCCATTTCAGTTTTGCTGTATCATATGAAAGGTTTGGCGCAAAAAAGTGTTATCCCACAATGTAGTTACGAGTGGAGGGATAAACTGATCTGCAGTGTTTATGAATAGAGCAAACGATAGTTAACATCTAGTTCCGTATGTCCCACTAGACTGAACTTTCTACTAAATATATTTTTTTGTTTCATTGTATTCATAACATTGTCACTGAATTTAAACAAACATATCTTTGGTCGTTAACTTATCTATTCGTTCTACCAGCATAATTTATTTTAACCTTTTCCAGATACTTGGCTACAGGCGACAGTCACCAGACCTTAACTTTTTCTTTTCGTTTAGGACGTTCAACAGTCTCAGAAATTGTGAAAGAAGTATGCCAGGCAATATGAACTGTTCTACAGCCCAAGTCTTTGCCTACTCCTACAACAGAGATGTGGAAGAAACCAGAAGAAGAATTTCTAGAACTTTGGGGGTTTCCGAACTGCCTTGGAAGCATAGACGGAAAGCATATCGGTTAAAGTGTCCGAAGGATAGTGGATCCCAGTACTTCTGTTATAAACAATTCTTTTCGCTAGTTCTCCTGGCGATCGTTGATCCATACTACAAGTTTACAGTAGTTGACATTGGAAGTTATGGGCCTCACAGTGACAACACTATTTTTGAGAATTCAGCTTTCTATCAAGAGTATATCGAGGGCGAAAGTATTCTACCTCCAAAGCCACTACCAGGTACAGACATCCCTGTTACTCGTGTTTTCGTTGGCGATGAAGGTTTTGCAAAGGTTCAAATGGTTCAAATGGCTCTGAGCACTATGGGAGTTAACATCTGAGGTCATCAGTCCCGTAGAACTCAGAACTACTTAAACCTAACTAACCTAAGGACATCACACACATCCATGCCCACGGCAGGATTCGAACCTGCGACTGTAGGAAGGTTTTGCACTTCAGACTTATTTGCTGAGGCCATATCCAAAACCAATAGTAATCAACAATGCAAAGAAGAAGCAATTCAATGCCTGGCTCAGCCGATCACGTCGTGTAGTGGAAAATGCCTTTGGTATGTTGGCAATGAAATGGCGCGTATTTTTTAGAGCCATAGAAACCTATGTTGAAACTGCATAATATATTGTTAAAGCGGCTTGCTGTTTACACAATTACGTTATATCAAGTAATAACAAAGAATACCCACGTTCTGAAAGTGAAGAAGAGTGCAAGCCAATACGTGCATTCGTAGATATTGGATCAACTAATCGAAGGTCACCTATTGCTGCAATTCAAGTTCTTGAACATTTTGCTGATTATTTCAACAGAACTTAAACATATTGTTGTGCGATTACTTTTGAATACCTACCAAGTGTTTCGACAAGTTTGTCAACACAACGCATTTGTGTCAAAAGCAATGAAGTTATGATAAACTGCGAAAGGGATAATATGTGAGAACAGAAAGACTAGCAGATTCTTTAGAAAAGTTCAATGTTTTAAGTATTCCATTTGCTACAGCAATTGGTTTACAAAATATTAATATTATTTCTATACAAGTATAAATTACACAAGTACAGAACTTTTACATGTGAAAAATCTGGTGTGCTCAAGGTTGTGTGAGGGTGATCTTATCAGGATTCATGTCCTGACTTACATCGTCAGTTGATGTGCCAGTATTTGCACCACCAAATGCAGCGGGTTCACAGAAATCAACGTGGGCCGAGTCTACTGAAAGACTTTGAGTTGGCTGTTGGCTGTTGCTCATCTAATTCCGCGAGCTCAGCGTCCGCAAATAACTGCGCCAGTTGCACTTTAAGCTTAGCTTGTGATCTGACTGTAAGACGTTTGTATGTTTTTGCATAGCTTAAAAATAAATGATCAACTTCGTCATGCTCATCCTTATACTGATGTTTCTTTTGCAAGTAACTAATTATACACTCAACATCAGCACTTGGTCCCTGCTTTCTCATTTTTTTAGCTGTTGGCTTCTTTCCTGCTGAAGATGGTTCCAAAACCTCTGTGCACTGCTCCTGAGATTCTCCTTCATACTCATGTGTTAGCAGCTCTGGCTGAGGAGAAATTGTGGAGTCTGATGAGTGTTGACCTGACTGTGAGCGTCTTTGGCTGTCACTTGTGACGGCCTCTCTTGAGCAAGGAGTATTTGATGTTGTTGGTCGTGCTTCCAGAGCACAGTCCACGAACCTCATGTGTTCACTCCACGGCCATGATCTGTACCGTTTCAAGCTCTGGCCCGTGGTGCCTTTTACCATCTTCTTGTGTTTGACGTAGGCATCTCTCAAGTTCCTCCACTTCGTTTTCAAGATCTCGGCTGCAAATGAACAAATGTACCCGTAAGGTATTCTTGTAGAATGTATAAAGAAAATAATGACTGTGGCAGATGTCTGAAATGGAAACAATCACATTCAAAGAGATCTCTAATGTTAATATCATATGAAAATGCATCTTATGATATGCTACTATTCCCATTCAAATATGAAATTCTCTTTCCGTATATGTTCCTGTAATATTGAGTATTCGTCCTGTGACAGTTTTCAGTTAGTTTAGCCAGTAATTATTTTCTTTGTCATCAATGATTTTTTTTTCACGTACTTGGCAAGTCGACAAAACCAGAACGGTAAGTTTACACCTAAAGTAGAACATTCTACCATTTCATGGCAGTAAAACTAATGGGTATTAAAATATCGAAATATATAAGCATTTGTATGATCCATGTGAACTCTTAACAAGCTGAGCATGTCATAGCCATGGAGACATACACTGTAATATCTCATAACGCAATTAACTGAGAGCAAGACATGTCGCATTTTCAACAAAGGGCAGTTACGTTTTTACTACAATATCACACTTGGGTAACAAAATACCTTTTAAGGAAAGATAACCAAGACACCTCTGTGAAGCTGCAAACAGTATCCTATTTCTGTGTTATTTAGTCGGTAAATTCTTAAGTGACTGAAAATGTTAAGCAAACAACAATGTTTCGGATCATTGGCAAAATTATGTGAAATATATTTCTCATAATATCGGAAATATTACTTTAATTTGTATTATGAAAGAGTTGTGTGGAATAGCATCTTCTGTTGTTAGCGTTAAAAACAAGCACGGCAATAACACACGACCTCAAAATATACGACGTGGGGAGATACAATGAATTTTCGTTTAAATATAACACTATTATCATACATCAAGACCGATTTTATGAAAGGTGACGGTTCTTTTCTCTTTCCACTTTCTATGTGGAGTTTTCTATTATGATGGCATTGTTGCTTACATACTTCCAGCTCCTTTAAGTTATAATATACACTACATAAATTCCAGTACTTAATAATGTACTTTACTACATTGTTGCTTCTGTGGAACTTTTGCATAAATATTTACCTTTTTGATCCAGTTTAGCAGCTATATCCCTCCAAGCTTCAGCCTTCTTCAGAATGTTCTTGTAATCAGGATCGCGTGTATCATACAAAAAGTTGTATTGTCTCACCTCCTCTATAAGTCTTTCTGTGTTCATGATGCGTGCACCACACGCTGCAAAACAAAAACTGCCTCACGCCGCCTCTTCCAGTGTGACAACAGAGCAGACGAATGCGCCAACAGAGCAGCCGCTCCGGCTTGCGGCGAATCTGTAATCTGCGGCGGCCTGTCCGGCAGGCCGGTTGCCGGTGCGTCAGAGCCGCACTCTGTGTAACCGCCTCCGTACAGTAACGAGCGATTCAACAGTGCGGCCTGCCGGCTGCGGTTCAAGGCCACAGGCCGGACGGCCAGGCCGCATTCTGTCTGGTCAGGCCGTAAGGTCTGGCGTCGTCCATCAGGTGAAAGAGGCGCGGTCTACGAGTGTAGCTGTGAACTGTCATTTTCTTATTTGAAGTTCTAATATTTATTTTGAAGTTACGTATCGGATTTTGCATGCTTGAAACTGATGATCTCTGTTCAAGATCTGTAAAATAGATTCGCAAGTAGAAAAGGTGTAACATTTGTGACATATTATTCACTTTGGCGTTATTAAATGGGTAAATTCACGAGAGGTAGCTTGGCACTTTTGTATTGTGTTTGAGCTGAGTGGCTTTGTGAAAATTCGTCAGAAATAAATTTTCTTGTTTGAAGAAAGATCATTCTGGCATGAACGATTTTCCACATTCAGGAAGTATCGACAGCAGCACATGTGATGAACTGTATATGATGAACTGTGACCATTTAAGTGCGGTGCGACATTTGCGTTCAATAGGCAAGGTTCAGA
Organism: Schistocerca gregaria; assembly: GCF_023897955.1. NCBI lineage: Eukaryota > Metazoa > Arthropoda > Insecta > Orthoptera > Acrididae > Schistocerca > Schistocerca gregaria. Next base: position 77,541,402 of record NC_064931.1, read on the forward strand.
AATGGGGTGTGGGAGTACTCTATGCTTTTATTCAAAACAACACAAATCAGTGCACACTAATTATAAGCTACATCACAAACTTCTTGGTGATTGTTGAAGCATTCTTCATAGTACCAGTATCTATCACAGTTTTCACAATATATCTTATTTTCCACAGTATTTATTCTGTACTATTGGGTAATATACATATTTTTCTTTCTATTTTGCATTTATATTCGTTCTTGTTGTGACATGTTTTGTCAAGAGCACTCGCCGTATATCTGGGTAGTTGTATGCTGGGACGCTTCAGAACACAAGCTCATTCCTCCGTGCGCTGCTCATAACCCACATGGTCGTGGAGGCAGCCAAACACATACTGAGCTTTAGTTCACCCTTCGCCCATCCAGGGAGCGTTTCGAACATCGCCACCTGCACAGTTCAGCGGCCCCATTGTAGAGGTGGGCGTCCGTTTGATATTTGATACCTGGGAAATCACCTTTGCGCTCTCTCTCTCTCTGTCTCTCTGTCTATAGTGGCGACTTCCTGTTTGTCTGTTTGTGTATAAACCAATGTACGCAGACACACACAGACTACGATGTCGTCCCCACCCCTCCTCGTCCGCTGCCCCTCGCCGCTCATGCAGCCCTGTCGCTGGCAGACAGTATATCCCTTTGTTCTTACACTTACACTGGTATGGAATCCTGCAGCAGGTGGAATAAAGACATTCGACAAGAACTAGGTAGCATCTGTTGTGTGCCACCCTAACCCTCCTTTATCCTGAACAAAGCAGTGGATTATGTGGAATAATTTAGACTGCTGCAGTCACTTTTTACTAATATTTTATTAGCACAATGCATTTCACCAGAATGCTGCCATCATCTGGTGCATTATACACATACTTATATATCAGCTGATAGGTTATGTACATTAAACGTGTGTGCCAGTGGGGTCAAGATCCGAAAAATAAACCTGTGTAAAAGGATAAATCTTTTACAGTGGGTACATGGTACTCACATAATGTACACACTGTAACATATTTATACTTCCATACAGGTTTATTTTTCGATTCTTGACCCCACTGGCACATACAGCTAATGTACAGTCGTGCTCCGAACGACCTGAACTGCATTTCGCCTGATTCGCATACAACCGGCATAACGCGGCTGTGTAGCAGGTTCTCTAATCGCTCCTTGGTACAGTCGTTTGGCTATTGGAAATGGTTCCAACATGTCACCACTAGAAAACACTGCTCTGTATAGAAGTATCTCAAGATGTAAAGTAATACACGATGCTACAAATATCAGGGAACACCTTATCACAGATTGACTGTCCTTAAGGCTTGTAAGCTCACATTTATTACAGTAAATGACATACCTGAAATGTTACCACTCATTATTACGTCAGATAGGTAATGCACGTAGTAAGTTCGTCGTATACATGATTTCCGCTTCCCAGTAAAATACAGTACTTATTATTTAACACAAAATGACATTAAAAATTTAAGTTATCCACGAGCAGCTAGTTGAGAATATGTATGAACTTCAAATGACACGACGAACCGTCTCGTTCTGCATATGGATTCAAACCCAGGTCAGGCAGACTAAGCAAAGATTTCGTGACTCACGCAAACTAACAGTCATTCCTGATTAGGCATACAGAGAGTGATATACCTCGAATTTAGACAGTATCAGTTAGCAAATATCAACTCCAAATTACATAACGCAAACATTTTTAACGGACGCGAATTCCTACCCAGCATCTATTGTCCCTGTTAACGAACTACGAGAGATGTTAAATATTGCTTCTTCACAAGTACTTACTTGAAAGGCCGCGAGGCAAAGCACTGTGTTGGACAGGAATTCGAACCCAGAACCTAATCGGATTGATATTGAAGCACAACCAACTGTGACATATCGGATTTTCTCGGCAGTAGCTAGATGTTTTAACTGAAATGACGAGACGAAACATTAATTTTTTCCTTCCCAGGACTCCAACCCGGCACCTATCGCTGTCATATTCTAGGGACAACGAACGTTAAATATGGGTTTGTTGCAGCAACAGCGACATGTGAGCATGTTTGAACTGGAAATAATATGACGAAGAGTTCAGTGCTCACTGGGAATAAAGCCCCACACATATCGTTGTTCGCTACATACAAAGAGACGTCAGCTACCGAATTTTTCTCCACCAGCAGCTCGGAATAACATCTTGAACTTACAGTGATCTCGCAAATAGTTCTGTGTCCCACTGGGAGTCAAAAACGTCAGATATCGTTAGTGTTGACAACGAATGAACAAACATTAAAAATCAAAATTGTTATCCTACAGCAGATAGGTGTTCTCATGCTAGAGCTTGATAATACATAATGAAATCTTTAGTGCCGGGCCAGGATTCGAACCCAGTCATGCGTAATATGTGGAGAAGTTAACGATTCTGCAGTTTTGAACAAACAACTAATTGTAGCCGAGCTGTATTGTCACGAAAGGATCAAATTCCGCGTTAAGGGCGGTCTGAGTTGCATTCTCATTTCAGAACCAAATTTTATCGACATACAGAAGCTCTGATAAAAGACGGAATAAGTGTCCTGTGACCCTACACAGCGTTTGATTCGTCACTAGAAATAAATAACTAGTGTAAGAAAAGTTACTGGTGATAGAGTTTCTACAGGTTGCCACTCCAGACCCTATTGTGGTTCAACCTGACGTCTACTTGGCAGAAAAAGAATATCATCTTTAATGTGAATTTCAGACCACACTGCCATTATATCTTCTTCACTTGGTGTAGCCATAAGAGAATGGTATCTTTCTCTCCCTGTCTAAAATCATTGACAAAAGTGGGTATCGAACCCAGACCATAGGTATAAAAAGCTATCATCAGTCGAACAGACCACCAAATCCTCTTATCTGCGACTCATTTTTCTATCATAACACTGTTTCGCCACACTGGATGAGAATTCTGACACACAGGTTCCCTGTAGTAAATTGCAGCATGTTCAGTAAATTCATTTACTTGGTTGACCGAATCGCCATGAACTACCTGCCTAGGCTACACAGTGCACACATTCGACTCTATTTTGTAATCACCGACATAAAATCACGTAACTGCCACCTACACAGAAAAGCCAACAGTGTAGGATGCAGAAATTTAAATACGAAGTGTTCCTTTTCACTTGAGCTATTCTATTGCGCTATCTGTTTGTAAAAAACGTCGTGCAGCGCAAAAGAAAAGCTGTAACTGTTTCTCTCAGAAGTCTACTCCCGGCCATTTGCATTATCTCGCAGCGCTGTGGTAAGGAGAAGTTCTGGATGAATTGTTATTCAGCTCTGGAGCTGTTGTAGCTATGTGTAGCTTGTAGTGTAATGGTAAGTGTCGTGCACCATCGATAAGATGTCGCGAGTTCGAATACATTCAGTGCAAAATTTTTTTAAAACTCAATTCTGCTGTCTGCTGAAGTTACCAATGTAATGGAACTTTGAACATAATTCCCTTCACTTCTCAACCCAAAATATTCGCATGTGGAAAAAGGGCTAACGTCTGTGACATTTTGTACTTTTCAGGTTTAATAGACAGCCAGGCATCAGATGCATCTCGAAGGTTTTGTATTATGTATGGGGAGAGCGCATCGTTCCCAAATACGTAAGAAAAGTATTTTCTACATTAGCTGTCATGTGGTAGTGGCATTTTATTCTTCTTCAAATATTCTTTGACAGCTTTACCTCAGAACAAGTTTTCTACATGCATGTAATCAATAAACTGCATGTGCATCGTCAGACTGTTATAGATAACATCAGAGAATTCGCATATATCCTTGATGATTCATTTCGCTCTCATGTTTACTATTCTTTCACCAACACTAAAGCATATTGCAACAAACGGTGTATTTCTATCGCTGCTCGTTTAGTTTGTATTGCCGTTTCAAATATACCGGTCATTTTTGAAACACCCTGTACTCAGTTTTATTAAAACAGACTTTCCTCGTAAGGTTATCGTGGGTAGTTTTATTTTATTTCTTATAATACAGTGCACAATTTTCGTAAAGTTTCCTTTAGTGTTGGTGAAAGAATAGTAAACATGAGAGCGAAATGAATCATCAAGGATATATGCGAATTCTCTGATGTTATCTATAACAGTCTGACGATGCACATGCAGTTTATTGATTACATGCATGTAGAAAACTTGTTCTGAGGTAAAGCTGTCAAAGAATGTTTGAAGAAGAATAAAATGCCACTACCACATGACAACTAATGTAGAAAATACTTTTCTTACGTATTTGGGAACGATGCGCTCTCCCCATACATAATACAAAACCTTCGAGATGCATCTGATGCCTGGCTGTCTATTAAACCTGAAAAGTACAAAATGTCACAGACGTTAGCCCTTTTTCCACATGCGAATATTTTGGGTTGAGAAGTGAAGGGAATTATGTTCAAAGTTCCATTACATTGGTAACTTCAGCAGACAGCAGAATTGAGTTTTAAAAAAAAATTGCACTGAATGTATTCGAACTCGCGACATCTTATCGATGGTGCACGACGCTTACCATTACACTACAAGCTACACATAGCTACAACAGCTCCAGAGCTGAATAACAATTCATCCAGAACTTCTCCTTACCACAGCGCTGCGAGATAATGCAAATGGCCGGGAGTAGACTTCTGAGAGAAACATTTACAGCTTTTCTTTTGCGCTGCACGACGTTTTTTACAAACAGATAGCGCAATAGAATAGCTCAAGTGAAAAGGAACACTTCGTATTTAAATTTCTGCATCCTACACTGTTGGCTTTTCTGTGTAGGTGGCAGTTACGTGATTTTATGTCGGTGATTACAAAATAGAGTCGAATGTATGCACTGTGTAGCCTAGGCAGGTAGTTCATGGCGATTCGGTCAACCAAGTAAATGAATTTACTGAACATGCTGCAATTTACTACAGGGAACCTGTGTGTCAGAATTCTCATCCAGTGTGGCGAAATAGTGTTATGATAGAAAAATGAGTCGCAGATAAGAGGATTTGGTGGTCTGTTCGACTGATGATAGCTTTTTATACCTATGGTCTGGGTTCGATACCCACTTTTGTCAATGATTTTAGACAGGGAGAGAAAGATTCCATTCTCTTATGGCTACACCAAGTGAAGAAGATATAATGGCAGTGTGGTCTGAAATTCACATTAAAGATGATATTCTTTCTCTGCCAAGTAGACGTCAGTTTGAACCACAATAGGGTCTGGAGTGGCAACCTGTAGAAACTCTATCACCAGTAACTTTTCTTACACTAGTTATTTATTTCTAGTGACGAAACAAACGCTATGTTGGGTTACAGGACACTTATTCCATCTTTTATCTGAGCTTCTGTATGTCGACGAAATTTGGTTCTGAAATGAGAATGCAACTCAGACCGCCCTTAACGCGGAATTTGATCCCTTCGTGACAATACAGCTCGGCTACAATTTGTTGTTTGTTCAAAACTGCAGATTCGTTAACTTCTCCACATATTACGCATGATTGGGTTCGAATCCTGGCCCGGCACTAAAGATTTCATTATGTATTATCAAGCTCTAGCATGAGAACACCTATCTGCTGTAGGATAACAATTTTGATTTTTAATGTTTGTTCATTCGTTGTCAACACTAACGATATCTGACGTTTTTGACTCCCAGTGGGACACAGAACTATTTGCGAGATCACTGTAAGTTCAAGATGTTATTCCGAGCTGCTGGTGGAGAAAAATTCGGTAGCTGACGTCTCTTTGTATGTAGCGAACAACGATATGTGTGGGGCTTTATTCCCAGTGAGCACTGAACTCTTCGTCATATTATTTCCAGTTCAAACATGCTCACATGTCGCTGCTGCTGCAACAAACCCATATTTAACGTTCGTTGTCTCTAGAATATGACAGCGATAGGTGCCGGGTTGGAGTCCTGGGAAGGAAAAAATTAATGTTTCGTCTCGTCATTTCAGTTAAAACATCTAGCTACTGCCGAGAAAATCCGATATGTCACAGTTGGTTGTGCTTCAATATCAATCCGATTAGGTTCTGGGTTCGAATTCCTGTCCAACACAGTGCTTTGCCTCACGGCCTTTCAAGTAAGTACTTGTGAAGAAGCAATATTTAACATCTCTCGTAGTTCGTTAACAGGGACAATAGATGCTGGGTAGGAATTCGCGTCCGTTAAAAATGTTTGCGTTATGTAATTTGGAGTTGATATTTGCTAACTGATACTGTCTAAATTCGAGGTATATCACTCTCTGTATGCCTAATCAGGAATGACTGTTAGTTTGCGTGAGTCACGAAATCTTTGCTTAGTCTGCCTGACCTGGGTTTGAATCCATATGCAGAACGAGACGGTTCGTCGTGTCATTTGAAGTTCATACATATTCTCAACTAGCTGCTCGTGGATAACTTAAATTTTTAATGTCATTTTGTGTTAAATAATAAGTACTGTATTTTACTGGGAAGCGGAAATCATGTATACGACGAACTTACTACGTGCATTACCTATCTGACGTAATAATGAGTGGTAACATTTCAGGTATGTCATTTACTGTAATAAATGTGAGCTTACAAGCCTTAAGGACAGTCAATCTGTGATAAGGTGTTCCCTGATATTTGTAGCATCGCGTATTACTTTACATCTTGAGTTACTGCGATACAGAGCAGTGTTTTCTAGTGGTGACATGTTGGGACCATTTCCAATAGTCAAACGACTGTACCAAGGAGCGATTAGAGGCCCTGCTAGACAGCCGCGTTATGCCGGTTGCATGCGAATCAGGCGAAATGCAGTTCAGGTCGTTCGGATACTTTTGAGTATGACTGTATATAACCTATCAGTTGATGTATAAGTAACTGTATAATGCATCTGATGATGGCAGCATGCTGGCGAAATGCATTGTGCTAATAAAATATTAGTAAAAAGTGACTGCAGTAGTATAAATTATTCCACATAATCTTATAATACAGTGGTAGACCTCAAACAACATCCATATAACGTGGAGAAATTGAGATGTAATGGATATCTGGGAAACCCTCAGCCCTCCCGAAAACGCAAGGCTGTGTATGTCTTGGAAATATTCCATTATATCAGATTGATTGAGTAATTAATTAAATCGATAGCCTTTGTGTGCAGGCAATTTTTCCTTGCATCCTATTGGTGGATACTACAACTGGTATATTTTGTGGAATTCGATACTGCAACCACCTGGTTTCCAAACCCTTCTGCATTTTTTTCCCTTTCCTCCTATGGGGTGATACAGGCACAGTTACGTCATTTGGTAGAAAGTCCATTACGTTAGAGGTTGCTCATTTACATGCTATGTGCTTAAACAATCTGAGGAGAGTGTTGACTGTTGCGTGTGCTCGCAATATCACTATCAGAAACAATAAATTGATCACTCGGGAATTTGATGTTGTGATAACGTTTTTAAAGCACTATATAATCCCTAAGCTGTTTCTCTGAGCTACACTAGGACGAAGAATGAGGAGGAAGCGGAGGAGGAGCAGGAGGAGGACGGGTTACCACATGATTCGATACTAACAACAACGAATACCACTACAAGACAGAGTGCACTGCAATATATTGAGACGCAGTAAACACCACACACTTAAACCACATTCCATTCCGCAATAGTAAAAGTTGGCATGCTTAAATGTTGGAGATCACTGAAAAACTTGTACATCCCAACCGCACATATCCTGATGTCCACACACAGCGCGCAGACCAGAGGTCGTGCATCGCTACTCGTAGTTGCTTCCTTCCGACCACACTAACACTTATAATGCCAAAGCTCATGCCATTCACCGACTGCCACGAGAGACCCACACGTGCACCAGCCATGCTGGCAGCTGCATCCACCCGCCTGCCATGCTGAATGCTCAGAGGTCAGTGAGACTGTCACCAAGCGGTCAACTGATCAGTTTACATGGAGGGAATAATCGTTCAGCACAAAAACCTGTCATACTGAATCTTTTCAAAGAACACAGACATCGGCATCTTTGTACGCTCTACCAGCATACTGGCTAGTTCATTATTCAGCTATCCTGAGGGAACCATGAGAGACGCTGCCAGGACTTGTCCCCATGTCTGTGGTCAAGAGCCGAATATCAGGCCAGTCAGAACTTTTCTTTGTACCCACCGCTCGTAACAGTCTTAAGCCAGAAATGTCAATTCATTCTGGCCTCCGGCTACATTAACCACATGCCAGATGGTGCTGTCCTAGGAAACCAGCCACAAATTTATCATTGTAATTACAATTAAATGTTATGATTGCAACCCTAATTTGGCGACATTCAACAATGGACGAAGCATCGGAAATACCACTCCCTGATAGCTGTGTCTCTGGGAATATCTATATCCTTCTAATGACTGGACATAATTTTCGAAGTAATATCATTCAACCTCCTTACGGTTACCGTTGCGCTGACATCACAACTTCCCACATCAAGTCCATACCTCTTTTATGACCGAACATAGTCATTTTCTTTGTAGCTGTCAGAACACTGACCACAGTAACTTCACACCGCACTTTATAAAGCTGCTGATCACATGGAATCTATCACACACGCCTTACAAAGTGTAATATTCCACCAATAACTGAATGCTGGTGGCACCAATCTATATTGAACGAACGTTCGGGAATCGATGGACGTGTTCCATTTGTTTCTGTTGCAAGTGGTATTAGTGTGTCTCAGAAGAGAGACGTAGTCGTCTCATAAACGACCAGCAATTATAAACACGATCGCAACGACTATGTTACTGTTACCCTGTATAAAAAGCGGTCTTGGTTCTACAGGCACACACAAGTATCACTAACAATATCCATGTTAAAAACTATATAAACTTTATAAATCGATGTATCGTATTACTTACGAATGACGTGGTCTTCACACAAATACACTCCTGGAAATTGAAATAAGAACACCGTGAATTCATTGTCCCAGGAAGGGGAAACTTTATTGACACATTCCTGCGGTCAGATATATCACATACTTCCGTGCATTTTTGTATGATTTGTATTAACCAATTACACTAGCCCCTCTCCTCACATTCGGTCTGTCGAATCGATTCGTCAGTATTTGATGTGGTTTACGAAATATATCCAGCGGTAACGATAGGTGACTCACCCTGTATACTGAAGGACCTTGATTGTTTGCAAGTCGCCATTTGCTTGCGACACACCTTTGTGAATGCACACACTTAAGTATTATCAGTTATCTTCCTAGGCATCCTGTTTCAGACGAGTGAGGGAACACAACAGTGACCTTGAAAGTGGCAGGTGGGAAGGATGTCATTAATCACTGAACCAGAGCGTTCACAGCTGCAATACTATTTATAGCTATCAGAGACCTCCCTTTTCGGCTGATTACTTGATTCATTGATTAGAATTTACTTTTATTCCTACTTTACCCCACTCATTTGCTCAGAGTCACGATCACTTACATTTTAATATATCCTTGAATTTCTGTTACTTTTTTATTTACTTTTTTTGCTCATGCAAAGACTGAAGTATGATTTGTTTATTAAGTCGTGCATCAAGTTGTCTTCACTCTTATTTCGAATGGTCTGCTATCTGAGAAAAGTATAACAATGTAACACCATCACACAGTCTGTCTGTTATGGTCTAAACTATGGTTATATACTATTCAATGTACACTCCTGGAAATTGAAATAAGAACACCGTGAATTCATTGTCCCAGGAAGGGGAAACTTTATTGACACATTCCTGGGGTCAGATACATCACATGATCACACTGACAGAACCACAGGCACACAGACACAGGCAACAGAGCATGCACAATGTCGGCACTAGTTCAGTGTATATCCACCTTTCGCAACAATGCAGGCTGCTATTCTCCCATGGAGACGATCGTAGAGATGCTGGATGTAGTCCTGTGGAACGGCTTGCCATACCATTTCCACCTGGCGCCTCAGTTGGACCAGCGTTCGTGCTGGACGTGCAGACCGCGTGAGACGACGCTTCATCCAGTCCCAAACATGCTCAATGGGGGACAGATCCGGAGATCTTGCTGGCCAGGGTAGTTGACTTAGACCTTCTAGAGCACGTTGGGTGGCACGGGATACATGCGGACGTGCATTGTCCTGTTGGAACAGCAAGTTCCCTTGCCGGTCTAGGAATGGTAGAACGATGGGTTCGATGATGGTTTGGATGTACCGTGCACTATTCAGTGTCCCCTCGACGATCACCAGAGGTGTACGGCCAGTGTAGGAGATCGCTCCCCACACCATGATGCCGGGTGTTGGCCCTGTGTGCGTCGGTCGTATGCAGTCCTGATTGTGGCGCTCACCTGCACGGCTCCAAACACGCATACGACCATCATTGGCACCAAGGCAGAAGCGACTCTCATCGCTGAAGACGACACGTCTCCATTCGTCCCTCCATTCACGCCTGTCGCGACACCACTGGAGGCGGGCTGCACGATGTTGGGGCGTGAGCGGAAGACGGTCTAACGGTGTGCGGGACAGTAGCCCAGCTTCATGGAGACGGTTGCGAATGGTCCTCGCCGATACCCCTGGAGCAACAGTGTCCCTAATTTGCTGGGAAGTGGCGGTGCGGTCCCCTACGGCACTGCGTAGGATCCTACGGTCTTGGCGTGCATCCGTGCGTCGCTGCGGTCCGGTCCCAGGTCGACGGGCACGTGCACCTTCCGCCGACCACTGGCGACAACATCGATGTACTGTGGAGACCTCACGCCCCACGTGTTGAGCAATTCGGCGGTACGTCCACCCGGCCTCCCACATGCCCACTATACGCCGTCGCTCAAAGTCCGTCAACTGCACATACGGTTCACGTCCACGCTGTCGCGGCATGCTACCAGTGTTAAAGACTGCGATGGATCTCCGTATGCCACGGCAAACTGGCTGAAACTGTCGGCGGCGGTGCACAAATGCTGCGCAGCTAGCGCCATTCGACGGTCAACACCGCGGTTCCTGGTGTGTCCGCTGTGCCGTGCGTGTGATCATTGCTTGTACAGCCCTCTCGCAATGTCCGGAGCAAGTATGGTGGGTCTGACACACCGGTGTCAATGTGTTCTTTTTTCCATTTCCAGGAGTGTAGCACGACATTGAATGTAGACGGTGATCGCTGGGTGTTATTAACAGACTGAAAGTCGAGTGCACTTCGATAGTGTTCTAAGCTCGTAGTAAAATCACCCTGCTCAATACATTTAAAAATTGATTTAGCTAAGGAACGTGGTATTAAGCAGATATTTACAACTCCCTCATGCCACTACTAGATATTTCTCACGCTAACAAACAATATTATATAACGCATTCTATCTCAGTGCCAAGTAGACATTGCAACATTGGTTCTGTAATATATCCAAGGGGGACTATAGGCGAGGGAGGATGATGGTTGAGTGAGAATGACCACATACTGGTGTCCTATGTGAGGTATCACTTTAAAAAAGCAATGCTAGATTTGAAGTCATAAGAAATGTACAAAATCCTATGACCAAAACAGTGGCTTTTCAGATCTATGGTGTTATGCTTTCTGGTAGAAATGCTGTCTACGATTTTGAATCAGGTCTCTCCATTCAACCACACACTTGTGTTGGATCCTATGTATATGTCTTTCAACGGTTACAGCCACTTGTAAATCATATTCGTGGCACTCTCATATCTCGAAGCGAGTCATCTTTTTCGAACCCATCTGCTAAGCCACCTACACAGTAAAACTGCAGCGTGGTTTGTGATAGTCTCTCTGCATTTTGTAAGTGTTCCTCAATCTCGGCCCCCCTCCCTGCAGCTTTTTCCATGTGATCGTTCCAATGTAACTCGCAACTGAGTGGAAGTCGGAGAGCACTATATCTACCACCTCCTGCATCCCGAGGAGCAACAGGGTGAGCTGAGTTAACGCGACAGAACCATGTTTTGATCAGTCGGTGAAAATGGGAACATCTTGTCATAGCACCGCTAACCGTGTACATTGTGTAAGACAAGCGTCTTACGAAGCTTTCTCCTGCAACGCAAGGTAGTAGGAAAGGCAGTGCGAGCAGGATGGTGTTTCTTATCGGTGAAATTAGGAAGATTCCACATCACACGGGAACTGGAATAAGGTCGAAGATTTTGCTACTGCATTGCAATGCGTTTTCAAACTACACACAGGTACTGTAGTCTGAAGGAGATCTGCGTCTCTCAGGTGCATTGATGTCTGTCACCCAAGCATCTCTCTCTCTCTCCTCGTTATTTTGTACTATCCAAAAGAGAAGAACTGCGAACTATATGCAACCAAACATTTAAGCTCCATACAATGCACTGTAATAGCACTACACTGATGTCACCTGATGGAGAACTCTATGAGATTTTGTCGTGTCTCTCTCTTCTGATATAACGGAAACAAACATATGTTGTGATCCCGTATTGATACAGTGGAGCAAATGCCGATTGATGAAAGTCGCTCACACAGACCTTCGTGAAGTTTCATTGGCTATTATGAAAGAAGACCGTATCCCACAGACTATCATTCACAACAGAGGTTTCTTGTGTTTTAGCATCATAAGCAGTTTCATACAGTGTTTTTTGCTGTAACACAACCAAGCAGTGGATGACAGCAACTGTGTACAGTGCCATACGTTTTAATTTCTTTTCTACCATAACTTCTAGGTCTGTCTCAGGTGCTAAACCGACATTAACACGTTTTGATCCACGGGCTATCGCAGAAAGCTGGATGTTGCACAGCGTAAGGAAAGCTGCTCCCACAACGTAGAAAAGGGCGGTAGAAAAAAAGACAAAGGCAATGTTTATTATTGACGAAATGTGGAAGACATTGCAACATGTGGAAACTGGAAGAGGTAATCAACAAACTGCGATAGTCTACTTTCGAGAGAGCATAATATGTTTACCACATTAACATAACTGATCGATGCCACTGATACAGACCAGCCTTCGCATCCCAGTATCGTAATTCCAATTCAGCCAAGACTGGTCTGTACCAGCCTCACTAACGGCACAGCACCAATCAAAGTACACACGATCCCTCTAGATATGTGCTCACTGAGGAGGCTACCACTCCTTATTAGTGTATAACAGATATGAGCCCAAAACATTTGACAGTGTTGTGGTGATATAACTGATGGTTATGAAGAAGAAGAAACTTATGATTTATGCATGGTGGGACTTCAGATGGATGGAGTTTGAAGCACTTTATGTAACTCACTCATCTTTTCAATTTCTATTGTTCTAGTTTCAGGAGTCCGTACCAAGAAGATGTTGGAAAGAAAGAAATGACCTTAGAATATAAAAGCACATTCCTAAGGCTACTGGGTTCTGCACTTAAACAAGCTATAATGTTAAAGCAGTGCGGCTTTCCGATACACTACTCGTGTGGAAATATCTTTTGAGCATCTCACATACTCCACCCCACAAGTTTTGTGCCTCACTGACTATGGCGAGAAACTTTAAGCTCATAAAGCTACAACTTTCTATACCAAAGGAATAACGTAGATTCTTTGTGATACATGCAATCAGTAGCTTTCTGGAGGTGTGTAGCGATCACCATTCACAGTAAATTACGGTTCAGAAACTATGCTCTGCTCTGTATAAAACAGCTCCGTTTTTTGGCACTTGCCATGTGAAACTACACACCACACTGTCCTAACTCCGTTAACAGTACGCAGCCTCTTCCACACACAACTATTGTCAAGCAAATGTACACATAGCGTTTGCAGTACCTCAGAAACCCCTGTCACTGACGTACGAGTTTGAAACATTTTACGTAAATCACTTGTGCTAACAATTCTGAAGTATTGTACCAGTGTTTGGTATCCATACCAAGAAGGTATTGGAAAGAGAGAAATGATCGTAGAACATAAACAAATTCCTAGGGCGACACGGTTCTTCACTTAAACATGCTATAATGCTAGGGCTGTGTTCAAATGGCTCTGAGTACTATGGGACTCAACTGCTGTGGTCATTAGTCCCCTAGAACTTAGAACTACTTAAACCTAACTAACCTAACGACATCACACACATCCATGCCCGAAGCAGGATTCGAACCTGCGACCGTAACGTTTGTCCAACTGACAGCTTGGGTTGCTTAAGGGTTATGATATATAGAAAGCTATTTATACTTACAGTGAAAATGTACATAATTCATTAGATAATGAATTAGAGGCTACTGACATTTTCTGTGGCCTGTCAAAAGCCTTTGACTGTGTGAACCACAGCATTCTCTTAAGAAAATTAGAATATTGTGGTGTCACCGGCCTCGCTGCGAAATGGTTAGAGTCTGATTTAACTAACAGGAAACAAAAGGTGCTGTTGCAATTACTTCTTACGTTCATGATTTTATTCATAGCTTTCATTTTTCAGCAACTGTGGTCTATTCCAAAATAAAAACCAGTCATCAGCTGCACAATTGCAATATATATATATATATATATATATATATATATATATATATATATATATATATATATATATATATATATATATACTCCTGGAAATTGAAATAAGAACACCGTGAATTCATTGTCCCAGGAAGGGGAAACTTTATTGACACATTCCTGGCGTCAGATGCATCACATGATCACACTGACAGAACCATAGGCACATAGACACAGGAAACAGAGCATGCACAATGTCGGCACTAGTACAGTATATATCCACCTTTCGCAGCAATGCAGGCTGCTATTCTCCCATGGAGACGATCGTAGAGATGCTGGATGTAGTCCTGTGGAACGGCTTGCCATGCCATTTCCACCTGTCGTGCAGTCATCAAGAGTACACGAGTGGACCTTCGGCTCCGAAAGCCCATATCGATGATGTTTCGTTGAATGGTTCGCACGCTGACACTTGCTGATGGCCCAGCACCTAAATCTGCAGCAATTTGTGAAGTGTTGCACGTGTGTCACGTTGAACTGTTCTCTTTAGTTGTCGTTGGCCCCGTTCTTGCAGGATCTTTTCCTGGCCACAGCGATGTAGGAGATTTGATATTGTGCTGGATTTCTAATATTCACGGTAAACACGTTAAATAGTGGTACGGGAAAATCTCCACTTCATTGCTATCTCGGAGATGCTGTGTCCCATCGCTCGTGCGCCGACTATAAAATCACGTTCAAACTGACTGAAATCTTCATAATCTGCCATTGTAGCAGCAGTAACTGATCTAACAACTGCGCTAGATATTTGTTGTATTATACAGGCGTTGCCGCCCGCAGCCCCGTATTCTGTCTGTTTACATATCTCTGTATTTGAATATGCATGCCTATATCAGTTTCTTTGGCGCTTCAGTGTATATCTGCGGTCGCTAGCTATTCCAGTCAACTACCAGAAATGGACGGTGAAATAAACCGAAAAGGGAGCAACGTTCATGGTGGGAAAAGTTGCTTTTCTCGAGACAACGCTACTGCTGCCATAAAGATGACTAAAAATTAATTGCTCTTTTAGGAATGTAGAGCGTGTGCAGAGATTTACGTAGCTCCTTTCGATATGCGCTACTTGCGTTCATATTATTAGTCATTCACGTCTGCGGTCCACGTTTCATTTACGCAATTAGTGGAAAATAAACGTCTTCCGGGCATGTCTGCACATTGCGTCGCCAGTAAAACGTAAGTCACGCTGTTTACGGTAGGTAAAACTTTGTGAAATTCACTGTAGTTGCTTCTTGTGATATAGTGGGGTAGACGGAGTGGCGAATCACCTGCTCGTTCCACAGCTTGCAGACCTATGAAGGAGTGAATTGCGTGAACAGAATCGGGCAACTTATCTTCCCTTGCTCTTCTACTGCACGCACACCCTCTTACCCTCCACCCTCACCGCCTCCACCTTGTTTCACCCACGGAACAGAATTTGTATCTTAATACGATTCTACTGCACTTAGACATGACACACAGTTGTGCACATCAAATACATGTTTTTAACCCGCTTCATTTCACAGTAAACTGTAATTTTGTACCACTAAAACATCATCTGCAATGCGGAAGTTGTTAGCCCTAGAGAAAAAAATGAATTGGACTTGTTTCGTAGGAAATTTAATTTAGTTTAATTTTCTGCCAGGAAATATTTCCACTAGAAGCCACAGTTTTCGAGTTTTTGAGTAAAGCATAAAGAAGTTACATTTAAAGGTTCCCACCTCCTTCCCCAATGCTCGCACCGCAATCATAAAGATTTTTAGTTTATTTTTCAGGACACTCACTCCTAGCACTGTGCAAAAATTTGTAACCACACGATTTGCTACCACACCAAGTTCGCCGTCTATCGTAAGAAGGATATACTCCTACTGATAAAAGAGGTTTAGGGAGGCCCTCAAATGCATTTCCATAGTATGTTGTGGAAGGTATATTTCATCTTTTACAGAGTCGCACTACAGTTCCAGAGGCACACAACGGTTCCAATGAGTTCAAGTACTTAAACGACTAACTGAATGTTAAAATCAGCACCATTACGATACCAGAAAAAAGTGTACACTACAGTAATCTACTTACGCGTGTAAAGAAATTGGAAGATCTTAGAAAGCTGGAGGGATGTCTGCCTATTAGGAGAAAATTAATAGTTCTTTGAATGCTATATATAAGTGAAGCATACTAGCGTGGAGTGAATTGGGAAATTTTTATTTTCATTTTCCTTTTAAAGATTGTGTTCCTTTATCATTACGTATTACAATATTTTCTTGTAAATTTGGGCGCAATTTATTGGTGTACCCAAAGTAGATTGACACATCAACAGCTCCTGTGAATATGTATTTTACTTTTTCTTTAAGACGTTCATTTTGTTCTGAAATCCCACAAGTCACAGCTTATCTATAGGTAAGTTTAATATGTAATTAATATTCATATCATACTTCCATGACGTTTTCCGTAAGTTTTACTCCTCAAAGGCTAAACAATTTACAAATGGTTTGTAGTTTACTCAGAAATCAATTACATTACGTGAGTTAAGGTGTTTCAAAAATAGACGATTCAAATCTTTCCTCGTGTAACGACACAAAACACATGCAGTTTTCCAACATGTCTCTGATAATCGACTATGGGAGATAGCAACCGTGATAATTCAATATTATTACATTGTGGCGGTTCACTTTTCCGCTTAAATTGAACGGAGCCTCGTCACTGGATACTAACGTGAAACTACACTCCTGGAAATGGAAAAAAGAACACATTGACACCGGTGTGTCAGACCCACCATACTTGCTCCTGACACTGCGAGAGGGCTGTACAAGCAATGATCACACGCACGGCACAGCGGACACACCAGGAACTGCGGTGTTGGCCGTCGAATGGCGCTAGCTGCGCAGCATTTGTGCACCGCCGCCGTCAGTGTCAGCCAGTTTGCCGTGGCATACGGAGATCCATCGCAGTCTTTAACACTGGTAGCATGCCGCGACAGCATGGACGTGAACCGTATGTGCAGTTGACGGACTTTGAGCGAGGGCGTATAGTGGGCATGTGGGAGGCCGGGTGGACGTACCGCCGAATTGATCAACACGTGGGGCGTGAGGTCTCCACAGTACATCGATGTTGTCGCCAGTGGTCGGTGGAAGGTGCACGTGCCCGTCGACCTGGGACCGGACCGCAGCGACGCACGGATGCACGCCAAGACCGTAGGATCCTACGCAGTGCCGTAGGGGACCGCACCGCCACTTCCCAGCAAATTAGGGACACTGTTGCTCCTGGGGTATCGGCGAGGACCATTCGCAACCGTCTCCATGAAGCTGGGCTACGGTCCCGCACACCGTTAGGCCGTCTTCCGCTCACGTCCCAACATCGTGCAGCCCGCCTCCAGTGGTGTCGCGACAGGCGTGAATGGAGGGACGAATGGAGACGTGTCGTCTTCAGCGATGAGAGTCGCTTCTGCCTTGGTGCCAATGATGGTCGTATGCGTGTTTGGCGCCGTGCAGGTGAGCGCCACAATCAGGACTGCATACGACCGAGGCACACAGGGCCAACACCCGGCATCATGGTGTGGGGAGCGATCTCCTACACTGGCCGTACACCTCTGGTGATTGTCGAGGGGACACTGAATAGTGCACGGTACATCCAAACCGTCATCGAACCCATCGTTCTATCATTCCTAGACCGGCAAGGGAACTTGCTGTTCCAACAGGACAATGCACGTCCGCATGTATCCCTTGCCACCCAACGTGCTCTAGAAGGTGTAAGTCAACTACCCTGGCCAGCAAGATCTCCGGATCTGTCCCCCATTGAGCGTGTTTGGGACTGGATGAAGCGTCGTCTCACGCTGTCTGCACGTCCAGCACGAACGCTGGTCCAACTGAGGCGCAGGGTGGAAATGGCATGGCAAGCCGTTCCACAGGACTACATCCAGCATCTCTACGATCGTCTCCATGGGAGAATAGCAGCCTGCATTGCTGCGAAAGGTGGATATACACTGTACTAGTGCCGACATTGTGCATGCTCTGTTGCCTGTGTCTATGTGCCTGTGGTTCTGTCAGTGTGATCATGTGATGTATCTGACCCCAGGAATGTGTCAATAAAGTTTCCCCTTCGTGGGACAATGAATTCACGGTGTTCTTATTTCAATTTCCAGGAGTGTATATTGTTATCTTTAATTTCCACGCCCAGAATGAATTCATGGGACTCGGGCCGTTGTTGTTAGTCACCATCACGAGGGGATTATAGTAACTGAAATGTGTGCAGTGTGGAGCACATGTCGACACAAAACACATGAGACAGGCACATGAAGAATTACTGACTCTTGGCTGGCACGACGAGTAGACTTCTGTGGACTGCATGCACTATCTGTTTTTGAACAAGGACACGACGGGCACTGTGAACTTGCTGTTACATAAACAATCACGTTTTTAAAATTAATGGTGCATTCATCAAATGACTTGATCTGCAGGAGGGGTTGTGCCGTACTTTCTATGAAAATAAAGCCGCACAGTTGCTACTGATTTGGACCTGCTGAAGCGGAGAACGTAAACCACTTTTGCTGTAGTGTTATCGCCATATCGACTCGACGCACACTGGATAATGAACGACCGATCGAGTGAGCGAGCAGACTAACTGCGCCAGTTAGACCCTACCGCTAAGAACATGAATGAGGAACTTACAGCTAGCGCCAGGCTAGAGTTTTAGTTGCGATGCGTAAGATTAAATTCACTCGTTGTTTCTAACTTCATTCATGTAAATGAAATAGTCATGCGAAATCAGAAAAATCTTTTTGAAATGCGCTGTATAATTACACAGCTATATAAAACATATTACCGCCACGTACAGTGGACGTGAAGTAGATATATTAATGATTGTGAAAATACTTATAATTCCTTAGTACATGAAGCTATGGGATACACTCCTAAAGAAATCCTGTTAGGTGAGGAAACTAAAACTTAACTTCAGGAATTATTAAACTGTCCACTCAGACAGGAAATTGATCTGGCTCGGAAAAGGACAAATTACGAGAACACATGCGCAAACAAGCGGAAACACGAATATGTAGATATAGCGAGAATATAAAGATAGTGAAATTCAGACAATGTGATCTAGTTCAGGTAACAGCTCACGAAAAATCGAGTGAGATAAATCACCAAATTTCAAAATTCATATTTCTAAATAAAAGGCTATTCAGGGCTACGAAAGTTCGTTATAGTGGCACAAAGTGCATAGATTACACGAAGTCTGGAAAGTCATCCAGTGCAAGAAATATGGACTTAAAAAGTTATATCGACATAGAGTAGATTAAAGAGTGGTGTCTGGGACAGAGTAATGTGGTGACAGCGAATAACTTAATTTAAGAATATTTAGTTTTTATGTATAATATATAATAATAGGTATTATTTAACAATTTTTTCTTAAAAAAGAATGTATTTTGAGAAAATACTAACAATTCTTCGGATATACGATATACAAGCTGCAGATTCGGGTGAAAAGATGGAAATTATGTTTAATCTTGTGTGAAAAAATATGACGAGAAACTTGAGTTAGACATCAAGCAGAATAACTGTTTGGCAATGTGTCTGATTGACAAAGAGGTAAAGGTAGTGCAAGATTTGAAATATTTTACACATAAATTCACAGTTATGTAAAATGATGAAATGGAATTTCAGTGAAGTGAAATTAATCAAGGTTTCTCTGTTTTTAGTTAGATGTAAAATGTCTTAGCTGTTTTGAAATAGTATTTAATGATAAGATAACCTAAAATTTCAGATTAGAAATTTTCATTATGTGAATGCTTTTATTCGATCAACTAGGTTACATGTAAGAGAGAAGCATTGACATACGACATCTAAACTTACATATATCTGGGACAATTAGGCATATAGTGGTAGAAGATTGAATTAATGCGAATTTTCTGCTATTACTTTACCCCACAATTCTTAACACAGCTTTATATGAATCTTGATACAAAGAATAGTTAAATAATATAATATTTTGCAAAGTAACAATAAATGAGGCAAATTTCTTGACAAATTAAAAGTATATACACACTTATGAGAAGTTTATATATTGAAATACTGATGTACTAATATTTTTAACAATTTGGAACAATTGATACATACCATGACTTGGGTCACGTAGTGTTGATTGTTGGGTGCTTAATGGAGACATTCCAGCAAAACATTGGGCATGTGAAACACATATATCACAATACTAAACACGCGTTAGACGTTTTCTTTTATGTGGGAAAGGTTTCTGTTATTAAAAATGTAAATAGATATTTATTTTTATATCTGTTGTAATGAGAATATATCATATTTGCAAATGTTCCTTATTCCATGAGTAACATGTGCATGAACTGCCACTAGCTACTGTTTAGGGATAAATTAATAACTACAGTATATATCAGAACAATGATTAAATCATAACAATGATTAAAAACATTAACCATTATTAATAGAAGTGGCAGAAAGGAATTTTGCTGAGCCTTTCGAAAATGAACGCCCAGTATGGAATGATGTGGGAGTTCGGTATTTCTTAGCACTGTACCATGAGACTAATGGAATGATTCTCGGCACAGTAAGTACAACGCACCATATTACAACAAGACTAAAACGATGCAAGCGTCATACGAACAAATTAAGCTTTCCTCACAAATGTACATAGTCGTCTATTAACCGTAGAATGTTAAAACGGGACATATTGCATTGTTAGTAAATCATCGTAAATATTACTACTCCATATTCCAAGACGTCAGAATTTGCAGTTTATGTACAAAGTTAATTACAGTTATAAGGTCTTCAATGGTATGTCAGTTACAAAATAAGTACCAAAAAAATGTTCGAATGTGTGTGAAATCTTATGGGACTTAACTGCTAAGATCATCAGTCCCTAAGCTTACACACTACTTAACCTAAATTATCCTAAGGACAACCACACACACCCATGCCCGAGGGAGGACTCGAACCTCCGCCGGGACCAGCGGCACAGTCCATGACTGCAGCGCCTAAGACCGCTCGGCGATTCCCGCGCGGCAAAAATAAGTACAAAATGTCCAGTTTTACACCCTATACTGACAGTATCAGATATGGTGTAAACTGCGAATTATTACCAAGTCCAAACGTAAGCTATACGAGGTTGTAGTAATCTAGGGTTAATGAAGGTAAGCAAAAGTTTTAACATTTTACTACCTTGATGAGAAATTTGCTAACGAGAAAGCTCTTCAGACGACATCCCACTGAAATGGCTGTAAAAAAAAAAGTATGGGGGGGGGGGGGGGAGGGGTGGTCTGCTGCCTCTACACTCCTGCTCCAGTTTGTTCCCTCGTGTTGCAATGATACAGATACAAATAGCTGCTATCGTTCTTTCGAGTTATTACATGAAATGTATGTCTTCCGGTTCTTCTCTGAAAGGCAAACAAACCGGCCTGCCGATATTGACGGATGGTCTTCCATCATCGAGGTACGAGCCCTCAATGAGTGATGGCGTTGGCAGGGCAGCAGCGGAATGCGGGAGTTGGCGCCGTAGCGGGCGCACCTCCTCCACTAGTCTGCTAGCCTGGCCCTTTGGCGCCCGCCCTGTTGCCAACGCCCCGAGCTGGATGTGCGCAGTTCGCGATGAGCACAAACAAGCCACGCTGCTGGGGCTCACATCACACCTAAGCCAGGCGACGCGCGTTATTGCTAGGAGCAACCATTAAACGGTGTCTCGTGCTAAACAGCCACCGCTAGCTGTAGTTTCTCCTTTGCGATAATGTTTTATTATTTGCCGTTATACGCAAAATTCTTTTGTCTCGATCTGATTTACCGAGCGAGGTGGCGCAGTGGTTAGCACACTGGACTCGCATTCGGAAGGACGACGGTTCAATCCCGTCTCCGGCCATCCTGATATAGGTTTTCCGTGATTTCCCTAAATCGCTCCAGGCAAATGCCGGGATGGTTCCTTTGAAAGGGCACGTCCGATTTCCTTCCCCATCCTTCCCTCACCCGAGCTTGCGCTCCGTCTCTAATGACCTCGTTGTCGACAGGACGTTAAACTCTAGTTTCCTCCTCCCCCTCTCTCGATCTGATTTGGTTTCATTGTAAACACGCGTTGCGACAGACTGCCATCAGCAGGTCAATAACTTAACCTTCATGCGCTCGCGCTAGAAATAGTTACGCGAACGCTTGCGCGGGCGGTCGGCCGACCGCCCGAGAGTTTTCATCAATCTCTTCAGGTTTTCCGTTTTTAAAGGTCATATTTCCATAAAATATCGACATAGGATATCTCACACAATATTGCAAACACATTTGTAATCAAAATTATTTATTGAACAATAAAATATACAATGGAATACAAAAACGAAGCCAAATATCCAAATGAAATATAAGAACATTTATTTAATTGCAATGTTTTGGGACTATATTATGTAATACTTAAGACTAGAATTATTCACTGTCATAACTCGTCACAAGAAAATCTAATTTTGCTTTCAAAAAAGAATTTTTCATTGAAAACGTCACAAACATTTCTGTCAGATGAAAAATGCTGATCAGTCTGTATCCATTTCATTTTCGTTTTGAGGCTGACAACAATTATTGCACGTAACTGTCGTGGTTGAATGTCGTAGGCAGACGTTTCTTCCACATTCACCGCATTCTCGCTTTGTTTTTATATTCTTTTTGACCCACACGAATAACATATCCCTCTCCTTGTAGGGGTTGACACAGCTGGATAAACTACATCAGTCTCTCTGTAATTTTCCAAAAATACTAACAAATCTTTTGGTAAATGCTTCAATTTAGCTCTTCCTTTCAAGTTTTCGCTCATCACTTCCAAAGATAACGCATGTAAGAGTTGTCTTATCGTTTTTTCTTTCATATTACCTGTGTTGAATTGAAAAATGCCTAACGAATTTATTCCTGACAAGTCAAGTAAGCGGAGAAATATTCATGCAGGCCACCTTTGTGTTCTCCTCGATGTTGAAATTCTGGAGCACATGCACATTCACTAGAGAATTGGAAGAGTCTATAAAATTGAGGAATTATAGGGGAATTACAAAAAGAAGTAGACGAGTAGAACAACGTCTCGTAAGCGCTCGCAAGGCGATAACTGACCGTTTTTGTAAGTGCTGTAAGCGCTCGCAAGGAGGTAAACTGACCGCCGAACGTGTTCGGACCAATTTGAACTTGTCCTGAGAGGCAGAGAGATGCGACTTCGATGGACTTTGGGCAGCATCTGTCGGAAAAAGGTGCAACTAGAAAATACATGTCCCTCCCGCCGACTAGTTACCTTTGTGGAGTAAGTATGGCGCGAAATTGCAAAAAGGCGGTCACTTCACCGCCCGCGCGAGCGCGTGAAGGTTAAAGCAGTGTTCTTGAACCTGTGCGTCACGACCGCCAGGGCTCGCGATCGCAGGAGGAAGCTCTTGCAGCACAACCAATAACTAGGGACCGGCAAATGTAGCATCAATTTTTAGCAAAAATCGATTTTTGTCGAAATCCGCATTTATTTTCTTTGTAAATGATTAGATAAACAAATTTAAACGGTTGTCACGCTACATGATTGAAGACAAACAAATTATTAGTTCTTTGAAATTGACTTAAAAAAAACTGTTGATTGGAAACTTTTTGGCTGGAATGTTTGCTTTTCCAAAAACTTCAACGAGTTTTTCTTCCGAAATGTCCTTTATTTTCTTCGATTGCCTTTATTTATTAAGCTTTCAAAAAATATGGTTCTGTTGAAAAGCTAGAGCATTTTCCCGCCAGTTGCGTGGTTCAAATGGCTCGTAGTTGGGAGCTCCAATGTTAGGCGCGTAATGGGGCCCCTTAGGGATACGGCAGCTAAGGAGGGGAAGAAATCCAGTGTGCACTCCGTGTGCATTCCGGGAGGAGTCATTCCTGATGTGGAAAGGGTCCTTCCGGATGCCATGAAGAGCACAGGGTGCAGCCAGCTGCAGGTGGTGGCACATGTCGGCACTAATGACGTGTGTCGCTTTGGATCTGAGGAAATTCTCTCTGAATTCCAGCGGCTATCTGATTTGGTGAAGGCTGCCGGTCTTGCTTACGAGATGAAGGCAGAGCTCACCATCTGCAGCATCGTTGACAGAACCGACTGCGGACCTTTGGTGCAGAGCCGGGTGGAGGGTCTGAATCAGAGGCTCAGACGGTTTTGCGACCGTATTGGCTGCAGATTCCTTGACTTGCGCCATAGGGTGGTGGGGTTTCGGGTTCCGCTGAATAGGTCAGGAGTTCACTACACTCAGCTGGCGGCTACACGGGTAGCGGAGGCTGTGTGGCGTGGACTGGGCGGTTTTTTAGGTTAGAAGGCCTCGGGAAAGTGCGGGATGGGCTGCAATGTCAAAGGGTGCTTGGCAATTACAGGACGTGCTTGGATCAAGGAACAGTCGGAATTATAGTTGTAAATTGTTGTAGTTGCGCTGGAAAAGTCCCTGAGCTTCAAGCGCTAATAGAAAGCACAGAAGCTGATATCGTTATAGGTACAGAAAGCTGGCTAAAGCCTGAAATAAGTTCTGCAGAAATTTTTACGAAGTCTCAGACGGTGTTCAGGAAAGATAGATTAGGCAGAATTGGTGGTGGAGTGTTTGTGTCTGTCAGTAGTGGTTTACCTTGTAGTGAAGTCGAAGTAGATACTCCGTGCGAATTGGTGTGGGTGGAGGTTATACTTAACAGCCGAATTAAGTTAATAATTGGCTCCTTCTACCGACCCCCAGACTCCGATGATACAGTTGCGGAACAGTTCAGAGAAAATTTGAGTCTCGTAACAAATAAATACCCCACTCATACGGTTGTAGTTGGTGGGGACTTCAACCTACCCTCGGTATGTTGGCAAAAATACTTGTTCAAAACCGGTGGTAGGCAGAAAACGTCTTCCGAGATTGTCCTAAATGCATTCTCCGAAAATTATTTCGAGCAGTTAGTCCACGAACCCACGCGAATTGTAAATGGTTGCGAAAACACACTTGACCTCTTGGCCACAAACAATTCAGAGCTCATAGAGAGCATCATGACTGATACAGGGATTAGTGATCACAAGGTCATTGTAGCTAGGCTCAATACCATTTCTTCCAAATCCATCAGAAACAAACGCAAAATAATTTTATTTAAAAAAGCGGATAAAGTGCCACTAGAAGCCTTCCTAAAAGACAATTTCCATTCCTACCGAACTGACTATGCGAATGTAGACGAGATGTGGCTCAAATTCAAAGATATAGTAGCAACAGCAATTGAGATATTCATACCTCATAAATTGGTAAGAGATGGAACGGATCCCCCGTGGTACACAAAAAAGGTCCGAACGCTGTTGCAGAGGCAACGGAAAAAGCATGCGAAGTTCAGAAGAACGCGAAATCCCGAAGATGGGCTAAAATTTACAGACTCGCGAAATTTGGCACGTACTTCGATGCGAGATGCCTTTAATAGGTTCCACAACGAAACATTGTCTCGAAATTTGGTAGAAAATCCGAAGAAATTCTGGTCGTATGTAAAGTACACAAGCGGAAAGACGCAATCAATACCTTCGCTGCGCAGTGCCGATGGTACTGTTATCGACGACTGTGCCGCTAAAGCGGAGTTATTGAACGCAGTTTTCCGAAATTCCTTCACCAGGGAAGACGAATGGAATATTCCAGAATTTGAAACACGAACATCTGCTAGCATGAGTTTCTTAGAAGTAGATACCTTAGGGGTTGCGAAGCAACTCAAATCGCTTGATACGGGCAAGTGTTCAGGTCCAGATTGTATACCGATTAGGTTCCTTTCAGATTACGCTGATACTATAGCTCCCTACTTAGCACTCATATACAACCGCTCGCTCACCGATAGATCTGTACCTACAGATTGGAAAATTGCGCAGGTCGCACCAGTGTTCAAGAAGGGTAGTAGGAGTAATCCATTTCACTACAGACCTATATCATTGACGTCGGTTTGCAGTAGGGTTTTGGAGCATATACTGTATTCAAACATTATGAATCACCTCGAAGGGAACAATCTATTGACACGTAATCAGCATGGCTTCAGAAAACATCGCTCTTGTGCAACGCAGCTAGCTCTTTATTCGCACGAAGTAATGGCCGCTATCGACAGGGGATCTCAAGTTGATTCCGTATTTCTAGATTTCCGGAAAGCTTTTGACACCGTTCCTCACAAGCGACTTCTAATCAAGCTGCGGAGCTATAGGGTATCGTCTCAGTTGTGCGACTGGATTCGTGATTTCCTGTCAGGAAGGTCGCAGTTCGTAGTAATAGACGGCAAATCATCGAGTAAAACTGAAGTGATATCAGGTGTTCCCCAGGGAAGCGTCCTGGGACCTCTACTGTTCCTGATCTATATAAATGACCTGGGTGACAATCTGAGCAGTTCTCTTAGACTGTTCGCAAATGATGCTGTAATTCACCGTCTAGTAAGGTCATCCGAAGACCAGTATCAGCTGCAAAGCGATTTAGAAAAGATTGCTGTATGGTGTGTCAGAATTGTACTATTTATCGAGTAATTTTTACCATAGCAGATGCTCGTGACGAAACACTATGTTATAGGTAGGGACCGGAAAAATTCGCATTTTGAGATAAATGCGAAATAGATGCTAATTCTGCCTCAAAATGCGACTCATGGGTTCAGCAGTGGAGGGTAGGAGGAGTCGGGGTAGACCAAGGAGAAGGTACCAGGATTCGGTTAAGAATGATTTTGCAGTAATAGGCTTAACATCAGAAGAGGCACCAATGTTAGCACTGAATAGGGGATCATGCAGGAATTTTATAAGGGGGACTATGCTCCAGACTGAACGCTGAAAGGCATGATCAGCGTTAATTGATGATGATGATGATGATGATGATGATCTGAAGCAGAAGCTTTTCGTGTATGCTGTATCTTGGTACTAGTGGGAATGCCTATAAATACAGATAAAGCATTTGTACTAGCATGGAGTGAACATCACAAAGACAAGAACACTGACTCTGGCACTGTTTTTTAAGAAGAAAACAAAACGCTGGTCTAGGGAATGGTTTAAAATGAGAGCGAAATATGCAACTGAAAACCTGTTAATGGAAATGTTACATTCGAAACCTGATGATTACATCAACTTTCTGCGGATGGACAGTGAGACAATAACTTGTTTAGCGTTACTTCGCCCTCACATTGAAAAAGAATGCGAAAATTTATTCTCTTCTACTATTCCTCTAAGACAGTTAATTAAAATGTCACAACGTAGGAACCTATAGCCCACATAGTCCGTGGAAGAACTGGTGAAATTCGATTTCTTTTATTTAATTCCACTTTTGTTTGACTGTATGCGTAAAATATTGGCTTTCAATGTTTCATGCGTAATACATGACTGGGAAAGATGCTACGCATAATTGTCAGTGCTATTTTGTTTTTACACTTGATCGCAGTTCCAATAGTTGTGGAAACTTACGATATAATGAGATAAATTGTAATAAAACAGTTTTCCACTAAACATATGCGGCGAAACGTCGTCACAAATAATATCCGCCATCTTTTCAAACTTTCCGTCAGTCAAAATTTCTGGCAAACATGTCAAACAGCACCGTACACCGTCAAATACCGTATTTGGCAAGCATTGTTAAGTTTGACAAAATGTTTCATTATTTACGGGGGCCTTATAAGACAATCACCCTGAAATGTGATACAAAATGGCTGCGCAAACACACTGCTCCCGTCCATTTCAGTAACTGTGTCTGGAGCTCACCTCAAATTTTAAATCACCCACTGTGTGTTGACGCTGTCTCTTTTGCTTAACACTGTGGATTCCCACAAAGTCGTCATTGCATGTTGCCAGGTTCATTTGTTATTTTTTTCGTGTTTTTAATTGTGATTGTCGTGAAGTGAATCAATGTTATTTTGGTAGTGTTGTATAAAAATTTGAAAAATATCTTTTGAAAAACTTGTAAAATAATTTGTAATAAAATATACCAAATATAATCGCTATTAATTAAAAGAAAATGTGGTCTCCTTTTGACACTAGATGAAAGGAAATCAAACAACCAGCTCGGTGCATGTCTGAGTGGTTCCGTAATCGAAAAACATAGACGAAAGAAAAGTGGAATTTTTTTCTTATTAAAATTACGTAATTATGTGATTCACATTGATTATGATTTGAACTGAACGTAAAATGTTTTATAATAAATACACCCGTTGACGATGGACAAGCAAAAAGCCTGAAAACTGTTTTCAGGTACCGATGCTTAACTAAATAGACTAGGTCCAGTAACTTACTTTGATGAAATTGAAAAAAATATCTTCCTCTTTACAAATCGACTACGTAGCGGGACCTCGTTTAACGAGCATAATTAACTTCTGAGTTTTACCTACAATGCGGAAGGCTCGTTATGCGAAAAATAGTTTTCTGTAGGAATTCACTTAAAAACAGCGAAAAGCGTTCTATTCCAAAAAAATACTTAAACAGTTTATAAAATAGTAACGCAGGGTGTTTATAAATGAATATCGTGGTTTTAACGCTTTATAATATGTATTACATGAAACTTACAGTTATAAATGGTACGTCAAATGAAAGAGCAACTAACAGCTTTACCAAGAAGCTTATAGATGTTCAATGTGAGCACCATTTGTCACACGGCACACATCAAGTGCCGGCCGCTGCGGCCGAGCGCTTCTAGGCGCTTCAGTCCGGAACCGCGCCCCTGCTACTGTCGCAGGTTCGAATCCTCCCTCGGGCATGGATGTGTGTGATGTCCATAGGTTAGTTAGGTTTAAGTACTTGCTAAGTCTAGTGGACTGATGACCTCAGATGTTAAGTCCCATAGTGCTTAGAGCCATTTCAACCATTTGAAGCACACATAAAGTCTACAGCCCAAGCATGGATAGGCCTCATGGGCGCCAATGACAGGGCTTCAGCCGACCTAACGCCATGCTATTATTTCCTTTGGCGCTTCATCAAGGATCGCGTCTACGTGCCACCGCTACCAGCAGACCTATCTGAATTAAGAAACCGGATTGAAGCAGCTATTGCTATTTCCTTTGGCGCTTCATCAAGGATCGCGTGTACGTGCCTCCGCTACCAGCAGACCTATCTGAATTAAGAAACCGGATTGAAGCAGCTATTGCTACACTCCAGTGGCGGCTCGTGGCCAAAGAAGATGGTGGTGCACTTTGCTCACGAAGGAAAACATCAACAAAAGTGAGAAAGTCAGTACAATGCTCATGTTTTTGTAATGCCTGATATAAACAGATCGCTCGCTCGTGTCACTCCTGCATCTTCTCACAATAAAACCAAAAGGTGTACACAGAAAAAAGTATTACTTTCACAGAGAAAAAGGAATTAAAATCAACTGCAGCTCTATGTAGTCAAAAACTGGCAGTCATGCCTTACTAACCTTTTTCAGCAGGACTGATGTTAACGTCGTTCGATTTTGTCTCTGAATTTGGATGTGGTGGTGCTCACTTGTTCACGAACTCTATTCTTATTTCCTTCATATCTGCAAATCTTTCAATCACTCTTTGATTGAAGTCTGCAAAATTCTGAAACGAGGTCTCGTTCAATAGAGAGCATCGCGAGTGCTGACAGTCTTTCTTGGTCCATAGTACTCCTCAAGAAGGTTTTGATGCGTTTCCGCGAAGAAAAAGAACGTTCTGCTTCTGATGTGGTCATTGGAATTGGAATTATCGCGTTCAGGAGTTTCACAGATTCGCTCAGTGTATCATAAAGATTATTGTCTGTTATGTAATCAAGAAAGCACAAAGCTCCACACATGCTTCTGAACTCCTCTCTTCCATAAATAACAGAGAGTTCTGTTCGAAATTTCTTTGCTTCCAAAAAAGAATAGCATTCCATAGCAGCTCTGAAAGAAGTTTCTGGAAAACTGGAAGAATAAGCAGCGAATTTCTCTGGTAGAAAGAGAGAGGCTGCAAGTAGGTGTCCAGTGAACTTGACTCTTTCTTTTGCCTCGTAAGTTACGACATCACATACTTCTGTTTGTCTCCCGCAGTAGATTACACATCGCTGTTCCATCTTCAGTTCTCCCTCTTTCACGCTACTCATGTAAACCTGTTGGATTTTCTGCACTAAAATTAATCAAGGAACGAAAAACACCAGGATTGGAATGTCCTCTAAGGGCAAGTTCCAACGCACCACACAAACGAATACAGTTAATAATTAGATTCAATATGTACCTGTTATCAGTAACTTTTTGGTTGTATAATGCCACGGACCTTCTGTACCCACGATCTAATTGGGTAGTTATATTTACATTTCATAGACTTGCCGTATTCAAAACGTTATTTACATGGTCTGAACTATGTTCGTGTTTTCTAATTTTGTCGTGGAGGTGTCGAATGCCACAGACTCCGTGTTTAGACCATGAAAAATCTCCACCAAACAATAAACAAGGAAAACAAAATAAGGCATTTTTCATGACAAAACCACACAGCCATACATGCATGTTGTAAAATTCACAGTTAAATTTCCTATTGAATTGGCGACTTTTCGTTTTAACGGTTTGTGAAATTGTTAAAGCAGAAGTCGGCCTAACTAGCCTCTTAATTTATAATTTTTCTTCAAACTGCCGTGAACTGAAGGTTTCAGAGAGCTGTGAAATTACCCGATTCATTATTTCACGTATTCACTTGCCACTTGAGCCTCAAAATTCAGATGCTAGCACACGCTAAAATAACTAACACAAGGCACACGAAATAGTTCGCTCGCATCTACACCTGAACTGGTAAGGTGGCGCGAGAATCCCTCTTTGTACGAAGATGCGATAGCTCCGTTTCCCTTCGGAAGAGTTCGGGCCCTCTTCCTGCGGCTAGCAGGGTGGCCCGGGTGAGGTCATTATACACACAAGGCCCGCATACGAGTTCAGTGTTGCTAAGGGTTGCCCCCGCACCTCCTGTAAGACACCCAAGTCCGCGTTTGCAGCCACAGTGCAACCAACCCCCTGTCTCCGTAGGCACATTCCGTCCAACTTCGATGCGTTCGGCATTTGGAGCCCGGGCATTTCAAAAGATATAAATGACGCGCTACTTCTCCACTAGTATAGAACGCTCCGAAGGCAAACACAGTTTAACAAAATTATGCCTTTGGGGTAGCGCAAACTTGCAAACCTATACTTTGAATTGCTCTTTCATTTGACATATCATTTATAACTGTAAGTTTAATATAATAAATATCACAAATCGTTAAAACCCCGATATTCATTTATAAACACGCCTACTCTTCAGAATACGTGTTTAACACATCTCTCTAAGTAGTGGTAAATACGGAGATTCATTGAATTCGTGTTGGTCAACGACGACAAATGGGTTTATTAGCTATCTATAGTAGCTCAAGATGTCTATCTAGGACAGAAGGTGGCTTTTCAGATGGTTACCAAATACTTAAAAAAAGGTAATGAACAGAATCGTTAAACGAAACATTGTTCGTACCGCATTCAGCCTTTTTCAGAATTGCCTTGTGTACTGCTCTTTACAGAAGGTGCTAGTTACGCGAGGCTTGACTGTACTTTGTTCAACTTAATAACAATACTGATGTAAGCATTATGCTATTTATTCTTCCGTTGTGTTTTGTTATTGTTATTTCTTTTCTGCAGAGCATAAACCATACCACAAGGGTAAAGTCAATAACAATAATGCGACGATTCAACGACTACAGGCAAATGTATGGCACTTTATCGGCACAACTGCAATTTGATGATTGATGACTTATGTCTATCATTTGCATTATTTAAAATTATACTTGACATTTATCATTATTTTACTATTTTTAACAGTTTTTATTCATTGGGTGACACCAGGTGCCACTATCCTAGAAAAAAGTAAGTGAGGGTTGTACATCCCACACTACAATAAAAATACAATAGTTTTAGTGAGGAGGCTGTGCCTGTTTACTTACTAATAATTTCTCAAATCATAGCTCTATTTTTGAGACACAAACAATCAAACCATTACCTAACTGAAGCCAAGTTCTCATCTTAGTTTTTATGCTTACCATTGAAGAGAATCCTAGTTCACATTAGGCAGGAATTGGCAAATGACACTAATAATTTCAAAGCTTTTCTTGCCAGCTGTGGATATTCTTCCTTTGTCTTCATCCAGAAGACGTCTATCGTTTGCGAACTGAATTCCATTCTAAGCATACCGTCAGCAGCAACATCTATATGTGTTTCTTTCATTCTCGTACTCAGATCAGCCAGCTGGACTGACATACCCAAAAAAGGGTTTAGTATACATCTATGCTCATTGTCAGCTGCAGAGTTCGTGTCCGCAGCTTGTGGTCTAGTGGCTAGCGTTGATGCTTATGGATCACTGGGTCCCGGATTCGATTCCCGGCTGGGTTGGGGATTTTCTCTGCCCAGGGACTGGGTATTTGTGTTGTCCTCATCATTTCTACATCTACATCTACATGACTACTCTGCAATTCACATTTAAGTGCTTGGCAGAGGGTTCATCGAACCACAATCATACTATCTCTCTACCATTCCACTCCCTAACAGCGCGCGGGGAAAACGAACACCTTAACATTTCTGTTCGAGCTCTGATTTCTCTTATTTTATTTTGATGATCATTCCTAACTATGTAGGTTAGGCTCAACAAAATATTTTCGCATTCGGAAGAGAAAGTTGGTGACTGAAATTTCGTAAATAGAGCTCGCCGCGACGAAAAACGTCTTTGCTGTAATGACTTCCATCCCAATTCGCGTATCATATCTGCCACACTCTCTCCCCTATTACGTGATAATGCAAAACGAGATGCCCTTTTTTGCACCCTTTCGATGTTCTCCGTCAATCACACCTGGTAAGGATCCCACACCACGCAGCAATATTCTAACAGAGGACGAACGAGTGTAGTGTAAGCTGTCTCTTTAGTGGACTTGTTGCACCTTCTAAGTGTCCTGCCAATGAAACGCAACCTTTGGCTCGCCTTCCCCACAATATTATCTATGTGGTCTTTCCAACTGAAGTTGTTCGTAATTTTAGTACCCAGGTATTTTGCACTATTTATCGAGTGATCGAATTCCAACGGATTTCTTTTGGAACTCATGTGGATCACCTCACACTTTTCGTTATTTAGCGTCAACTGCCACCTGCCACACCATACAGAAATCTTTACTAAATCTCTTTGCAACTGATACTGGTCTTCGAATTACCTTATTAGACGGTAAATTACAGCATTATCTGTGAACAACTTAAGGGAACTGCTCAGATTGTCATCAAGGTCATTTATATAGATCAGGAACAGCAGAGGTCCTAGGACGCTTCCCTAGGGAACACCTGATATCACTTCAGTTTTACTCGATGATTTGCCGCCTATTACTATGAACTGAGACCTTCCTGACAGGAAATCACGAATCCAGTCGCACAACTGAGACGATACCCCATAGGCCCGCAGCTTGATTAGAAGTCGCTTGTGAGGAACGGTGTCAAAAGCTTTCCGGAAATCTAGAAATACGGAATCAACTTGAGATCCCCTGTCGATAGCGGCCTTTACTTTGTGCGAATAAACAGCTAGCTGCGTTGCACAAGAGTGATGTTTTCTGAAGCCATGCTGATTACCTATCAATAGATCGTTTCCTTCGAGGTGATTCATAATGTTTGAATACAGTATATGCTCCAAAACCCTACTACAAACCGACGTGAATGATATAGGTCTGCAGGTAGATGGATTACTCCTACTACCTTTCTTAAACACTGGTGCGACCTGCGCAATTTTCCAATCTGTAGGTACAGATCTGTCGGTGAGCGAGCGGTTGTATATGAGTGCTAAGTAGGGAGCTATAGTATCAGCGTAATCTGAAAGGAACCTAATCGGTATACAATCTGGACCTGAAGACTTGCCCGTATCAAGCGATTTGAGTTGCTTCGCAACCCCTAAGGTATCTACTTCTAAGAAACTCATGCTAGCAGATGTTCGTGTTTCAAATTCTGGAATATTCCATTCGTCTTCCCTGGTGAAGGAATTTCGGAAAACTGCGTTCAATAACTCCGCTTTAGCGGCACAGTCGTCGGTAACAGTGCCATCGGCACTGCGCAGCGAAGGTATTGACTGCGTCTTGCCGCTTGTGTACTTGACATACGACCAGAATTTTTTCGGATTTTCTACCAAATTTCGAGACAATGTTTCGTTGTGGAACCTATTAAAGGCATCTCGCATCGAAGTACGTGCCAAATTTCGCGCGTCTGTAAATTTTAGCCAATCTTCGGGATTTCGCGTTCTTCTGAACTTCGCATGCTTTTTCCGTTGCCTCTGCAACAGCGTTCGGACCTGTTTTGTTTACCACGGTGGATCCGTTCCATCTCTTACCAATTTATGAGGTATGAATCTCTCAATTGCTGTTGCTACTATATCTTTGAATTTGAGCCACATCTCGTCTACATTTGCATAGTCAGTTCGGAAGGAATGGAGATTGTCTCTTAGAATGGCTTCTAGTGACACTTTATCCGCTTTTTTAAATAAAATTATTTTGCGTTTGTTTCTGGTGGATTTAGAAGAAACGGTATTGAGCCTAGCTACAACGACCTTGTAATCACTAATCCCTGTATCAATCATGATGGTCTCTATCAGCTCTGGATTGTTTGTGGCTAAGAGGTCAAGTGTGTTTTCGCAACCATTTACAATTCGCGTGGGTTCGTGGACTAACTGCTCGAAATAATTTTCGGAGAAAGCATTTAGGACAATCTCGGAAGATGTTTTCTGCCTACCACCGGTTTTGAACAAGTATTTTTGCCAACATATCGAGGAAAATCATTCGTGACAGTGGCTAGTTTGGACTGTGTAAAAAATATTGGACTGTGTAAAAATTGGGACTTAGTACGGACTCTGACGACCGCGCACTTGAGCGCCACACAAACCAAACATTATCTTCAGAGTAACTTAATAGCTTCTCTTCCAAATTACGTAAGCTCTGCATCATGCAAGGAATGTGAGAATTTACTACCCTCAATGAGTCCATTGCAATTTCATTAACAGTCTTCTGAACGCAAGGGAAAGCCTCAAGCGTCATCTTTTGTAAAGACGTTGACCACAAGCGAAGTTTTGAGAGGGACGCTTTGATTTTATCTTTGCCTATTATAATGTTTCCTTCTCTCCCTTGGAGGCTCTTGTTAAAAATATTTAGGTGGTTAAAAAGATGAGCGAGAAATCCTAATGGTAATAGCAAACAGGGTCACTAAAATAATTCGCTTATCCTGATTTAGAATCATATTAACAGTCCATCTTTTAGTTCCAGAACTGGTGCCAGTACTTTTCCTTTGGAAAATCGCCTGCCCTCTGTAAAGGAGATTTTGATGGAGAGAACCCACGTCTTCACTTATGATTCTAGACAGAAGAGTTTGCAGTGCTTCACCTTTGATAGAATTCACAATTTTGACTACCTCTACATGAACATCATTTAAATCAGCAGGTAAAGCCATAGCTGCCAGAGCTTATCGATGAAGAAAGCAGTGTGTCCATGAAACATTTGGCATTATTGATTTTGATTTCGCAACAAGCCCACTTTTACTGCCATTCATAGCTTTAGCACCATCACTACAAATTGCGATACATTTTGTCCAATAGATCTCGCTGTTGTGAGTGCTTTCTAAAGAGGTGTCGTACAGACACTGGCCAATAGTGTTGGCAGGAAGTCCTCTGCAAAGTAAAAGTTTTCCAAATTTTCATCTGCTTCAAAGCGCAAAAATACCGTAAATTGCTCACAGTCTGAAACAAAATGTGGGCTCTTCTTTAATAGTTTGACTAATTGTACTCGAATGTCATCGGCCATATTGTTTCTTCTGCTTTCATTGGTATTATGAGAAAGTGATATGGTGTTTAGCTTGTTTGCCTCCTGCTTACCTAACAGAATTTCAACCACAGCCAAGGCTGCTGGTAAAATAAGATTCTCGTCATCTGTATGCCGCTTCACTGCTTCAGCGACACTTTAACTAGCTAATAACGCTGTCTCGTGGACACTGGGTACCTAAAATCAGATAAAAAAATATTGTTACATCTGAGAAACAGATCAATAATCAATGACATAATATTGTAATTCTTAATTTTCTCCCGGCGTCTTTGTTGATTGAGTTGTCCACGGATCCGTGGACTGTTCTAACACTAACATAATATTATTTTTAACCAACAAAAACAAGGGAGGAAGGAAGGGAGGAAGGGAGATTGGGTTTAACGGCCCGTCGACACCGAGGTCATCAGAGACGAAGCACGAGCTCGGATAGTGTCAACGATAGGCACGGATATGGGCCATGCCCTTTGAAAGGAACCAGATGTGTTGTTTAGCATGTATTTCCGCCAGCAATAGATTTATTTGAAACGTTTTCCCGGTGTCGCCTGGTGCGTCCAAGCAAATAATTCCGCCAATGTTGTCGTAGATCCGGTCCATGATAACATTGTAAATTTCATTTTGACTGTCACTGAGAAGTGGTTTGTTGTGAGCAATGTGTTGAAGTAATTCGTTGATGCTGTAGCTGTTTCCCTTCGTAATTTCGAAGTTTATCATAGTGATAGCATTTTTTCATGGTGCTTGCATGCCCAGTTATACTAAGGTCATGTTGTTTATTGCTAAACATTTATCTTCTATGCGAATGAGTGTTAGTAGTACGGCAAACTTAGTCTCTCCCCACGCTGCATTCTTGCCAAGTTTATTCAAGATGGCGGCCATAGGTGTGGCAATGTTGCACTGATGCATGGCCAGAATTTCAAATTTTGGCGGAAAAATAGGTCAATTGTGCCACATCCACTAACCTAATGCCACCCCTCACCCGTTGCCCTTCTCCTCCCCCCTCCACCTCCATTTTCCTTCCCTTTCTGTCACACCCCATCTGGAAATTGGCAGGAAAAGGGTTGCTGGATAGGACAGATGTAAGTAATTTGTATGCAGTGTTTATTTAAACAATTTGAGCTGTCATAGACAGTAGCTCCATCCAGTGTGTTCACCATGAGGTTTGGAGATCAACTGGCATAGTTCACAACACTGCCACCAGAGTGCACTGTCAACCCTCCCTCACTTCTCTCCTATGACGTAATCCAATCTGGCAGTCCAGAAAAAAAGGGCAGTTACCAGTAGGAACATTGAATCTGGTCACGTGACAGGCTTTGGCCAATAGAATGACAGTATCTGGTGACTCCATTGCAGGAGACATAGGGCAGGCTCAGCAGCTCTGCGGCCTCAGTCTCACTCAGACAGCCAGCCAGCCAGCAGCAGCAGAAGAAGAAAAAGACGAAGAACCATGAAGAGTCAGCAGCAGCAGTTGAGATCCAGAACAGCCCTGCAAAACAGGAAGAAATGGAAAAGTAAGTACCCCATATCACATCTTTGTCTGTAGTTAGCATTATCATTATTTTATTATTATTATTTATTATCATCAGTTGTTATCGGGTCTTGGTTTGTATGTAACGCTTCCTGCTCCTGATTGTTCAACAGATGCCTTCAACATGTCGAGGCAGAGCACCTCTGCCGCGTCCAGACCCTCAGCAACCTCAGCTGTCATCTTGTCAAGAGCTGCACCGACCTCTGGGCCCGAGGCAGCTACAATCTCCAGCATGTCCAAACCTACAGCGACCGTATGGGATCCTATAGCGCACATTGGACTATTTGGAATTGTTTATTGTGGACCAAAATAATCAACTTGTTGACTTTCGTGGTGAGGAAGTCATTGTACGATTACATATAAGCCAGGATGGGCGTACGGTATAAAACAAGTGCACGCAATCCACAGCTCGTCACTTTCCTCCCGAACTGCAAGGTGATAACACGTGCGAATTACGAGTTTCATAAATAATTTGGCTTGAAGCCTCGCAACGATGCCCTCACTCAATACAATCGGTCCAATAGAGTATGATGAGTGAATTATACGTCAGGAATAATTCTCGCATAAACCTTGTTATTCAAGCACATTTCACAAGAATGATGAAATTAGGATTCTCATATAGCACCAAGACGCTCTGACGCTTCTATGCAACAGTTTCGTCTCTTTAGCATTCCTGTTTCAAGAGATATGCCATGAACTCAGTAGGTCTGAGAACGACCGTACACGCAATTGCGGCATAAAATCGACGCTTAAAACATGCGTCTCTGCATCATCCGCGGACTTGAATGGTTTAGAAAATGCGGATGGTTCATAGACGATCCGGTGGACAGAGCAGTTGAGAGTACAATCGATTTACTGCATGTATACCTCTAAAACTGCTTATAGACTACATTGAGGACACGATGCAAGTTATTACGAACGCTAAATAGGAACTCGTTTTGGTACGGAGTGCGACAGATAATAAGTCATACACTCAAGAGGAAGACATGATTATGATCAGCGAGATAATATGGAAAATGCCTCACATCAGTGTATCATACCAGGAGCGTTGAAGCTTTTAAAACTTCTGAATTCCGGTACATATCTATCACTAACATTCTGCTCTTGAGAGGTTTTCGAGTACCCGGTGCTACCGACTGCAAGCAGACAAACATGGGATATTAAAACATCTTCGAAGTTAGACTCCTAGTTTTATCTCACTTGCGTTACAGACTGTAGAAGAGGGAATATAGCAAATGATTTCACTGTATTCCACAAGTGCAAGTTAACTAATGCCAGAGTGTACTTGAACTCAGAATTCTACCCATATGACTATTTACACCTGCAGTGAGTGAAAATGTATACATAAAATGAATTTGCAATTACGAATAAGGACTACCGTCAACTGTAGAATGGAATGACAATGAAAATTTGCGCCGGACCGGGATTTCCCGCTTATGCATGCATGTCCAAAGGAACTTTGCATCGTAATCAGAATAGCACAGGCACTGCAATATCGTATAGAAAAAGTATAAAGTCTAGCATATGACGTGTATAAGAGGTTTCATGCTTCTTAATATGAAAGAAGAAGAAGGAGGAGGAGGAGGAGGAGGAGGAGGAGGAGGAGGATGTCTACTCAGTCCACGGAAATTCAAGGAGCTGTCACTGATCACCGTAATAGACTGCTCGACACAGAATGAGATGATTAAGTCTGCGTTTTTAGATGCACGAATTGAATTTGAATCTTCAACCAATTTCCCGGAACACACTGGCAAGTATGCTCTAGTTCTACATGACCATGTGATTAACTACTATCTGCTCACCAGTATTGTGCAACGAGTTGTATAAATGAATAGGTGCTGCGCCATATCATTCCATAGTGGCATCTCAAGGCGTGAACACCAGTGCAGACGCTCAGGGTTTCTATGATGATGAATGTAGACGGTTCATATTTAAAGATGTAGCATTCTTAGCGTACTCAGAAGATACCAGAATAATAGAGACATTGCATTATCGAGGTCTTTCA
Source organism: Schistocerca gregaria (assembly GCF_023897955.1). Classification (NCBI taxonomy): domain Eukaryota; kingdom Metazoa; phylum Arthropoda; class Insecta; order Orthoptera; family Acrididae; genus Schistocerca; species Schistocerca gregaria. The sequence continues at coordinate 77,581,000 of NC_064931.1, forward strand.
AGGATGTGAAGTGTGCTAAAACACGGAAGAGTGCAAGGTGGTTAACACATTTCTATCATGGAATTCAATGGGATGATCCTGGCATATCCTACAAAGATATGGTGACATCGCTTCGATTATTCGACCACAAGGATGCCTCTAGGGGATGAGAAGATCTCATTTATGAGTCAAATCTTCAAGTTTGCTGCTACTCAAGAGTGTAATTCTACGGGTGTCCTGCTTTCCACCGACACGAGAAGAAGAAGAAGAAGATGTGTGAAAATAGTATTGCTGTGTCTGCTTATGAAAATGTAAAAGCATTTTTAAGTTGGATGGGAAATAAATGAATTTTTAGCTCATAATATGAGTATGATTTCTCTTCACCCTGTTCCCATTTTGATAGTATACAGTTTCGTCCAGATAATATGTTGGTTTTTTTCAAGCACAGGAGACATAATTTTAGACATGTTTGCTAAATGTCTCCTGCCCCCATAACTCAGTACGTGCTGCACAATAGGCGTAATTCCATGCAACCATTCCATATATTTTGTCATTCTCGATCTTAAACTTCACCTCCTTGATAGCACTCATCTTCAGAAAAAATGGTTCAAATGCCTCTGAGCACTATGGGACTGAACTTCTGAGGTCATCAGTCGTCTAGAACTTAGAACTACTTAAACCTAACTAACCTAAGGACATCACACACATCCATCCCCGAGGCAAGATTCGAACCTGCGACCGTAGCAGTCTCACGGTTCCGGACTGCGCGCCTAGAACCGCGAGACCACCGCGGCCGGCGGCAAGACGTTCACCCCAGAGTATCCGCACCCCGTTGGAAGACAGGCAACGCGCCGGGCTCCCTGCCCCGAGTCTCCGCGGCCAGGGAGCGCCCCGACTTACGGCACCGTCACGCAGCAGCCGTTCAGCACTTCCTGTCACGTTGGAAATAACCCGCGACCTTCCTCCTCCATAGCATCCCCGGCGCACGGATACCCTCTGACGCTGAAAACGAACTGCTTCTGCAGTTTCGGAATATTGCCACGTAATTAACTTGAAGGTATAACACAACTAAATGTACCACTCCACACAGAGAGAGAGAATGACGTGAGAATATTTAAACAATTATACGTTTTATTCCGAGGAATACCGCTACCGCCACACTCGAACACGAACTCTAAAACAAAAAGGTAGCGACACAGTTGTGAACTTCCCTGAGACACTTCACATCCTTTGGTGGGAAACAGATCCGGAAACCGATATCAGATGCAACATCTGATTTTACATTTCAAACGACGATATTGGGAAGACTAAATAAATACCTCAGTAACTCTATAAGCAGGACGCTCACAACATTTCGAGTTTTAGCTGCTTGTTTGAAGGCACTGCCAGAGAGAGAGAGAGAGCTAAAACTTTCTGAGTCCTACAGCTGCTGTAGTGTTCGTCACTTTTCTGAAACGGTGAGTGGGCTTAGTTTATATTTGCTGCTGCTGGAGTCAAGGACGTTATTTTTTCCTCACTTCTCGAAGTACCGTCTAATCACAGACAGGAAATTCAGAACAATTGCGCAAACAGAATTCGAAGCACTGTCGTATAGATGAGAAAAATGGCTGGAGTTTTCGGTGAGTGTTCGGTGTTCTACAGCTGCCGGTCTGGAGATGCTCTAAAGCCTCAATGGCGGATGAGGGACCGCATCCCGCTAGAGATGGATGGTCTGCTTGAACTTGTCTTTGAGCACTCGAACAAAGAAGACGTCACGCTCCTCTCGGAACTTTCTGTGGACATCTTGCCACCATCTTGTTCGAAGCAGTCCGTAGAGTCTCATATACCTCGCATGAAGGATGTCTTGTGAATGAGTGTAGCATTCAGATTGGCTCTTACTGAATTTAGCAGCCAAACTGCTGCTGCTGCCGGTGTGGGAGCACCGTCCGCCATTTTCTTCAGACGAGACAGTCAGTAGAAAAACTATTTTGTACAGATCGCCATATTTCAATGACGTTTAAAGTGCAAAAGTGGTCTAAAGATCATGAAATATGGAAAGACGCTTCCTCAAATATACTGCTGTACTGTTGTCGACCAAAGCTTGAATTTTTCGGTGAGAAACACGCCAAATCACTGCTGCAGCTGGAGTGGGAGCTCTGTCGGCCATTTTTTTCTCCAGACGAGACTTTCAGTGGCAAAACAATTTTGTACAGATCGTAAAAGAAACATACAGCAGTCATATTGCACAGACAGTTAAACCCTGCAAAATGATCTACAGATCATGAAATATGTTAAGACCTACTGTCTAGGAACCGCAGCGGTCGCGCAGATCCAGACTGTAGCGCCTAGAACCGCTCGGCCGGCTTCAGAAAAAACTAATGTCATTTGTGTGCTGCACAGCCTTTATATATACTTACATAATGCACTACGAGATAGGTTTCTTGTAAATAACAACAACAAAGACGTATGGTATCAAATTTTTCATTTATTCAGTTCACACAGATAGAGTATTGTTCTTGAGATTACAGTTCAGGTCCTTAGGTACATTTCAGTTCTTGAGGTACAATATAATTCTTGAGGTACAATTTGACTCTGATATTACAAAGCAGAGATACTTTTAACTTGTTGTTACAACAGTAACACTGGTTGAGAATACTTTTTTACAACATTTTTTTCCATTGGATGAGCATGTTACAGTTTTATCCAAATACATAAATCTACGGTAAAGCTAGTGTGGAGAGACTTTTTTTTTTACTCACTTTTACTTAACATGTGGCAAGGGCGTTATCGACCATACGCCTGCTCTACGAGCCCCTTCCACTACTGCTTGTCCAATGGGCTGTTTGTCCAGTTGCTGCTGCTGTTCATCCTCATGTTATCCCGCGATCTGATTCTGGGTCTCCCTCTTCTTCTTGTTCCTTCTATTGTTCTGCTGAATGCCATTCTAGGTAGTCTATTCTGTCATTCTTGCTATATGGCCTGTCCAATTCAACCTTCTCCTCTTCAGCCATTCAACGATATTACGGTGTTTGTACAGCCCTCTTAATTCTTAATTTCTTCTTATTCTCCATTCCATGTTATTTTCGTCGTATACAGGTCCGAAAATCTTCCTTAGTACTTTTCTTTCGAATATTAACAGTTTTTCTTCATCTTTCTTTCTAAATATTAATGTTTCACATCCATATAACATCACAGGTATAATGGTCGATTGATATAAGCGGATTTTGAAGTTACTGCTAAGTGATCTTTCTCTTAGAATTTTGATGAAACTAAAAAGTGTCTTGTTTGCTGTTGATAATCGGGCATCTATTTCTATATCTGTTCTGTTGTTATTACTAAAAATACTTCCTAGGTACTTGAAGTGGCCAACAGTCTTGAAATTGAATCCATCTACAGTCAGACGTGCATCTTTTCTGGTTTTCTTACTTATGGGCAGGTATTTTGTCTTTTCTTCATTAACATGTAATCCTGTTTTCTCAGCAATTTTGTTGTAATTTTGCATCATTCTGATTAACTCTCCTTTGGAACTGCTTATTAGCGCTGCATCATCGGCATACGTGAGTCTTGTAATGTTCACATCCTGTAGCTGGATCCCTTGTGGACTGGTTTTAGAAAATTCTCTATCAATCTTCTCTAGGACAAGGTTAAATAAAATATGTCAAATGTCATCCCCTTGTCTCAGTCCAGTGTACACCTTAAATCTTCAGTTTTTCCTGCCGGTGTCTTTATGCGACATAAAGTTTCATCGGTACACCGTTTAACTAATCTGATTAATTTTGATGGTATTTTAAATTCTTTCATTATATTTAGGAGTGTCTGTCGGTGTTTGCTATCATAGGCCCTTTTTTTTCTACTACCACAACTAATTTCCTCCACAGTCCCAGTTGTGGTATCGATAGCTGCGATGCCACAACGTGGGTGGGCTCTGCTGGGTTGGCACTACGACACCGTCACCAGTGACTGCGCCCTCTAGCCAGCGCTGTGCAGCTCTACGAGCGCCGCCCCGGTTTCGGCCCATTTGATGCCGAGCAGACGACCAAGCAATATTGTTTCTATTTCATAGTGGGCGAGCCACTACAGATTTAGCCTTTGTAACCTGATGTACAGCTTCGCACCTACGTGCTCATCTCAGCCAAAGTTAAGTACAATTGGTGTATTCAAGTTATTGTGTGGTGATGCAGTAAAAGCACTTTCAATTGCAGTACCAAGTGTTCTACCTAACCTGCTCCTCCTACCTTCCTACATTCGGCCTACCCTTCAAGTTTCAGGAACAGACCCACACGCCACCTATCCAGACGGGATACAAGATCAGTAGTATAACTTATAGAATGATTCTGATGGACTGTTTACACTTAGAAACTAATTTCCACAGCCCCAATAGCAAAGGTTTTTATAGTAATAATAATAATTCTGATGGACTGTGAGCTATATAGATATACAGGGTGTTACAAAAAGGTACGGCCAGACTTTCAGGAAACATTCCTCACACACAAAGAAAGAAAATATGTTATGTGGACATGTGTCCGGAAAAGCTTACTTTCCATGTTAGAGCTCATTTTATTACTTCTCTTCAAATCACATTAATCATGGAATGGAAACAAACAGCAACGGAACATACCAGCGTGACTTCAAACACTTTGTTACAGGAAATGTTCAAAATGTCCTCCGTTAGCGAGGATACGTGAATCCACCCTCCGTCGCATGGAATCCCTGATGAGCTGATGCAGCCCTGGAGAATGGCGTATTGTATCACAGCTGTCCACAACACGAGCACGAAGAGTCTCTACATTTGATACCGGGGTTGCGTAGACAAGAGCTTTCAAATGCCCCTATAAATGAAAGTCAAGAAGGTTGAGGTCAGGAGAACGTGGAGGCCATGGAATTGGTTCGCCTCTACCAATACATCGGTCACCGAATCTGTTGTTGGGAAGCGTACGAACACTTCGACTGAAATGTGCAGCAGCTCCATCGTGCATAAACCACATGTTGTGTCGTACTTGTAAAGGCACATGTTCTAGCAGCACAGGTAGAGTATCATGATAACGTGCTCCATTGAGCGTAGGTGGAAGAACATACTGACGAAACTAAAATGAGCTCTGGCATGGAAATTAAGCGTTCCCGGACACATGTCCACATAACATCTTTTCTTTATTTGTGTGTGAGGAATGTTTCCTGAAAGTTTGGCCGTACCTTTTTGTAACACCCTGTATACACTTAAAAACTAATCTGACTTGAATGGCTAACAGCAGATGAAAACTTGAGAGTTATAACATTTACAAGACGCATTTTTTATGTTGGAATAAATAAATATAAAAATATTTTTTCTGTTTATGCTTATTTAATAAATATTAATATTTTTGTTTATTTTTTAACTATTTTATTTTTTCACACACACATGTTGTGTGTATATGTTTTTTATCTTTTTTCCCAAACATGTTGTTATCTACATGTGTACATAGTACACATAAATAAATAAAGATTATACAAAACACACACACACAAAATTACTTACACCATGATAAAAGGGTCATACTACTACTCTGCAAACTCACTCTATCTCTCTCTCTCTCTCTCTCTCTCTCTCTCTCTCTCTCTCTCTCTCACTCACTCACTCACTCTTACTCAGTACCCCATCCCATCTCTCACTACAAGTGAGTAGTGTATGAGAGAGTCTTCAATAGAGAGGACTCGTCTCTGAGTGGCACCTTCCAATGTGCGACACGCATATGTTTTAGATCGCATTCCTACAGACTCCACAATCAGTAATCCATTTACCTCGTCTTTCATAAGGCCGTTAAACTCCTTGTTCTGAGTAATAATACCATAAGGATTATCGGCCCTGTATGAGGACACATCGACTTCATTACCGTGGTACCTCATTACTTCATGTGGATCACAGCCCTTCACCAAATAGATGAAGCTATCTGTATCCATATGAAGTAACTTAGGATCTGCGAAACAAGTTTTCGCAAACTCATAATGAAAGCGGTATATGTGGAGATTGGATAAGTCTAATATGCACATCCCCACATAAATAGGTTTCGTAAACTCTACTGCAGTCTTCGCCATATCCACTCTTCGCTCGTTGATCCGGACGGAAAGCCCCATTTCCGGTCAGCGTTTCACTATGTGGCGCACTTTCTCCAGATACCTTGGGCAGCAGCTTTGTGTTCTGTTCTTCGAGTGTGTGTGTCACAAAACTGAGTGAATAAGTGTGGTGTCCCAGAGGATGTTTCCGTGTAGGGAAGATGAATGGTCGACTTCGGGCTACTGAGAATTTTAGGAAAGAGTGGTTCGTCTGCAAGGAAGACCACACATAGGATGCTGGTGCGACCTATACTCGAATACAGCTCGAGCAGCTGTCATCATAATGCAGCCTTGTCCACTATTGTCGGCAATATACGCAGCTCCTACCTACAAGGTTTCGGGTGGTTTTTCAGGGGCCCAAAATTCGAACAGAGGTTTCTCAGTGGTTGCATCATCAGAACCACTTTGTCTCCTTAGCTGATATATTGGTACTGCATCCGATTATCCACTTGTTTATCGATATTATACATTTCACCTGTTCTCTTTGCTCGGACTAGCGGACGCACCCATATATAAAGTGCTCCAACCACAAATAACGTTGTCTTATACCATTCCATTGCTGTTTCATAATACGAGCCTACAGCTTTTCCTTCATTATTTCTTGAGCTACCATAGTGAAAATCTGATCCGTCATACGTCCAAATGAGAAGCAGTAATATAAAATAAACATCGAGCTAGATGAGAAAACATTTACGATTTGTGCAAGGAAATGGCGCAGGTTCCGAACTAGCAGCTCAGTCCCATAATGAGGCAGTTGTGTACGAGATAATTAGCAACTGAATAGGTGCTTGGGTGGGATCTGACGCAATTGCACTTTTTAAGGTTTCGAGTGGGTCATTACTGTTGGTAACAAATGCGCAGTAGGGTGTTGTAATGAAAGTTTATTTCACTATTATTTAATTAAGCACTGATTTAGTTTATATTATGTAATAATATTTTATCGTTGTGTATTTAAAAAAAGATTAAACTTTGATTTTACTGATAAATGTTTACCTCGGTAACATAAAGGCAACTATTCTTTACGCGTGTACAAAGTTCGATGCGCTTCCACTTCTGTTATAATAAATGGCACGCCTGCTCGAGGGTTAATTGTGATGAATGACTAGTGGGTAAGCAGTTCTAACCTCTATGTCTTTCTTGAACCGTTCGGGCATGTTGTGAAAGTTTCGAGTTAGGTGTGATTTATTCTTGGTGTTGTGTCACACTGTTCCCATTTCCGAAGTAAGAAACACATGCTACAAAAAAAGCCTAGTGCGAGCAGTGGGATAATGCAAGACGGCAGACCCTCTGGTCTCTTCACACACGTATTAAGAGCCAGCAAAGCAGCCTATCTGGCATTTATAAAATCTGAATTTTCACACATGCCAATTAATGTCATTCCACTACTGTATTGCACTGTCATACAAAGCAGGAAATCGAATGCTGTGTACCGGCATGTACATGAATCGAAGTGGGACGTATACATATCAGAATTCTGTTTGTTTCACATAGGAGACGAGCGGGAAATTTTGGCCAGAGATACGACCAACCGCTCACAATTGCAGAAGGTGGAGGGAAAATCGGGTCACTGGCAATAGCAGACGGAGTCCCGTCCAATGTTGACAGCTTTCTCTTTTGATGCCACATCTAGGGTCCAGAGCGCCGGCCAAACTCTTTTTATAATGAGTGGGGCAGTTTTCTCCTGAAAGTCTCATGTTTTAGACAGAACGCGCCAGCTCGGTGCTACAGCTGTGCTTTCCCTTGGGTCGTTTTGGGTAAACGGTCTCCGAGGTCCACGAGACTGCTGACAAAATGGCGCCTCACGTAGCACCCTAATCATTATATTCCATTCGCACCGGCTGCTAGAAAGCTCTGCGCATAGTTTATAGTCACCGCTGGGAAATGGTGGAAAAGAATAGTGTTGGCGCCTAGATTGACGAAGTATGGTAGTTGGAGTCTAGACAAATTTGTTGTAAGCCCATAATTGGTGGAAGCTTTGTTAGTCAGCCTCGCTCGACCGCCTTCTGGCACAGCGGAGCAGTCGCTATCTGACTGCAAGGCAAAAGAGTTGGAGATTGTTGATTCGTGACAGCCACAGGAGTTGTTGCCTATTTTACCGCCCTTGTTGCAGAGTAATTTCCGTCACAGATTCACTTGCGCGGCCACACCGACAAACAAACACCCATCTCCATGCAGCAGAACTGACCAGGAGTAGCACCCGTCAACAGCATGCAGCCTTTCCCCCTACTGTTGGTAACATACGCAGCTCCCACCTGTAGCGTTTCAGATGATTGCCAAAAATTCGAACTGAGGATTCTCAAAGGTTGCATTCGTAGAACAAATTTGCCTCCTTAGGTGATATCGTGCTACTGCACCAGTTTACTCACTTGTTTATCAATATCATGCAATTCAAAAATGGTTCAAATGGCTCTGAGCACTATGGGACTTAACTTCTGAGGTCATCAGTCCCCTAGAACTTGGAACTACTTAAACCGAACCAACCTAAGGACATCACACACAGGCAGGATTCGAGCCTGCAACCGTAGCGGTCGCGCGGTTCCAGACTGTAGCTCCTAGAACCGCTCGGCCACCCAGGCCGACTCATGCAGTTCAACGGTTCTCTTTGCTCCCTAAGTTTTTGGGGACTGATGTCCTCAGATGTTGAGTCCCATAGTACTCAGGGCCATTTCAACCATTCCTTTGCTCCCTCTTCTCGTAATAGAGAGGGCACACTAGATTCCATGTAGTGTCGTTTATACTAGGTTCTTGCCAACAGTTCTATAAGAGGACGACTTTTTGTGTGCCTGGATTAAATAATAACCAATTTTGTGTCCCATTTAAAGAAAAACGGCATTTAACTTTTACACTAGTGGCCATTAAAATTGCTACACCACGAAGAAGACATGCTACAGACGCGAAATTTAACCGACAGGAAGAAGATGCTGTGATGTGCAAATGATTAGCTTCTAAGAACATTCACACAAGGTTGGCGCCCGTGGCGACACTACAACGTGCTGACACGAGGAAAGTTTCAAACCGATTTCTCATACACAAACAGCAGTTGACCGGCGTTGCCTGGTGAAACGTTGTTGAGATGCCTCGTGTAAGGAGGAGAATTGCGTAACATCATGTTTCCGACTTTGATAAAGGTCGGATTGTAGCCTATCGCGATTGCGGTTTATCGTATCGTGACTTGCTGCTCGCGTTGGTCGAGATCCAATGACTGTTAGCAGAATATGGAATCGGTGGGTTCAGGAGGGTAATATGGAACGCCGTGCTGGATCCCAACGGCCTCGTATCACTAGCAGTCGAGATGACAGGCATCTTATCCCCGTGGCTGTAACGGATCGTGCAGCCACGTCTCGATCCCTGAGTCAACAGATGGGGACGTTTGCAAGACAAAAACCATCTGCACCAACAGTTGGACGACGTTTGCAGCAGCATGGACTATCAGCTCGGAGACCATGGCTGCGGTTACCCTTGACGCTGCGTCACAGACAGGAGCGCCTGCGATGGTGTACTCGACGACAAACCTGGGTGCACGAATGGCAAAACGTCATTTTAATGGATGAATCTCGGTTCTGTTTACAGCATCATGATGGTCGCATCCGTGTTTGGCGACATCGCAGTGAACGCACATTGGAAGCGTGTATTCGTCATCGCCATACTTGCGTATCACCCGGCGTGATGTTATGGGGTGCCATTGGTTACACGTCTCGACCACCTCTTGTTCGCACTGACGGCACTTTGAACAGTGGACGTTACATTTCAGATGTATTACGACCCGTGGCTCTACCCTTCATTCGATTCAGCAGGATAATGCACGACCGCATGTTGCAGGTTCTCTACGGGCGTTTCTGGATACAGAAAATGTTGGACTACTGCCCTGGCCTGCACATTCTCCACATCTCTCACCAACTGGAAACGTCTGGTCAATGGTGGCCGAGCAACTGCCTCGTCACAATACGCCAGTCACTACTCTTGATGAACTGTGGTATCGTGTCGAAGCCGCATGGGCAGCTGTACCTGAACACGCCATCCAAGCTCCGTTTTACTCAATGCCCAGGCGTATCTAGGCCGTTATTACGGCCAGAGGTGTTTGTTCTGGGTACTCTCAGGATCTATGCACCCAAATTGCGTGAAAATGTAATCACATGTCAGTTCTAGTATAACATATTTGTCCAATGGATATCCGCTTATCATCTGCATTTCTACTTGGTGTAGCAATTTTAATGGGCAGTAGTTTAAGTAGTGACACTCTTGAGTATCCTTTCCCATCATCATATTTGGAGTGGAACATTGATCAATTAATTTAATTAATAAATCATATGAGAAGGTAGTCACCTCAAGACCATTAGTCACCTCAGGATCATTGTGAGATTGCGTTAGACACCCTATGCACATTCGATATAAACCCACTTGGATAAGATTTGTGTAACATCGTGATTCTGCCACCAACTTTCGTATCAGTTAAGGGTCCGACGATAGCAAACATGCGGCTGGGTTCAAGTTTTACACAGTTTCTTACAATCACTTCCTGCAGTGATCAACAGTCCCCGGCCTTCAGATCATGAGATCTGCGTTGTCTCGGCTTGTCCCCGGGCGTTTCCACTTCATAATCACATCACCAACACTCGACTTGAGCAGCTTCAGAAGAGTTGAAACGTCCCTGATGTATTTGTTACTCGTGTGTTTTCGATGACTCGTCCACGTTCGAAACCACTGAATTCTCCTGTTCGACACATTCTCCTGTTATTGCTTCTCCAATGTCAACAAAATGCTCCACGTCTCCTTCTATACTGACAGGTCCACCTCTAATGGCGTCTAGTGTTTTATTCCACTTTACACACAGGTTCTGGGGTATTGTTCATCAGAAAATGTGGTTGAAACACTCAAAATTTTTCAAGGCAACGGATTTCTTTGTGTTTTTCTATATCCCACAGACGGTTAGTAGATGTTTTCCTCAGTTTAAAGGATGAACAAGCTGCCATCAGAAAAGTATGGTTTTTAAGTTCATATGCCAAGAATGAAATCCTATAGAGGACAGACTGGGCGGTCGATCTGTACTATGTTCAGAGACCCCCCACTGAAGCAGGAGATTAAGGAAACCAGATTCATCCTTCACTAAACAATGCTTAGACTAGAAGCACAAAAAGGCAATAGATGTACAACTCTTACAAATAGTGGGAAGTGGTGCCAAGTGTACTCTATTAAAAGTGTCAGAAATGAAACAAAAAACATTTACTGATTAACTGGAAGACTGAATTCAATTATTCACTTTTTTAGATATTTAACTTCAACGCGGGAATGTAGGTGACAAGTTATGGGGCCTTGGAGTTTTCATTCATGGGTAATCTACACTCCTGGAAATGGAAAAAAGAACACATTGACACCGGTGTGTCAGACCCACCATACTTGCTCCGGACACTGCGAGAGGGCTGTACAAGCAATGATCACACGCACGGCACAGCGGACACACCAGGAACCGCGGTGTTGGCCGTCGAATGGCGCTAGCTGCGCACCATTTGTGCACCGCCGCCGTCAGTGTCAGCCAGTTTGCCGTGGCATACGGAGCTCCATCGCAGTCTTTAAACACTGGTAGCATGCCGCGACAGCGTGGACGTGAACCGTATGTGCAGTTGACGGACTTTGAGCGAGGGCGTATAGTGGGCATGCGGGAGGCCGGGTGGACGTACCGCCGAATTTCTCAACACGTGGGGCGTGAGGTCTCCACAGTACATCGATGTTGTCGCCAGTGGTCGGCGGAAGGTGCACGTGCCCGTCTATCTGGGACCGGACCGCAGGGACGCACGGATGCACGCCAAGACCGTAGGATCCTACGCAGTGCCGTAGGGGACCGCACCGCCACTTCCCAGCAAATTAGGGACACTGTTGCTCCTGGGGTATCGGTGAGGACCATTCGCAACCGTCTCCATGAAGCTGGGCTACGGTCCCGCACACCGTTAGGCCGTCTTCCGCTCACGCCCCAACATCGTGCAGCCCGCCTCCAGTGGTGTCGCGACAGGCGTGAATGGAGGGACGAATGGAGACGTGTCGTCTTCAGCGATGAGAGTCGCTTCTGCCTTGGTGCCAATGATGGTCGTATGCGTGTTTGGCGCCGTGCAGGTGAGCGCCACAATCAGGACTTCATACGACCGAGGCACACAGGGCCAACACCCGGCATCATGGTGTGGGGAGCGATCTCCTACACTGGCCGTACACCTCAGGTGATCGTCGAGGGGACAGTGAATAGTGCACGGTACATCCAAACCGTCATCGAACCCATCGTTCTATCATTCCTAGACCGGCAAGGGAACTTGCTGTTCCAGCAGGACAATGCACGTCCGCATGTATCCCGTGCCACCCATCGTGCTCTAGAAGGTTAAGTCAACTACCCTGGCCAGCAAGATCTCCGGATCTGTCCCCCATTCAGCATGTTTGGGACTGGATGAAGCGTCGTCTCACGCGGTCTGCACGTCCAGCACGAACGCTGGTCCAACTGAGGCGCCAGGTGGAAATGGAATGGCAAGCCGTTCCACAGGACTACATCCAGCATCTCTACGATCGTCTCCATGGGAGAATAGCAGCCTGCATTGCTGCGAAAGGTGGATATACACTGTACTAGTGCCGACATTGTGCATGCTCTGTTGCCTGTGTCTATGTGCCTGTGGTTCTGTCAGTGTGATCATGTGATGTATCTGACCCCAGGAATGTGTCAATAAAGTTTCCCCTTCCTGGGACAATGAATTCACGGTGTTCTTATTTCAATTTCCAGGAGTGTATTTACATAACCGATATCTTGACTCCTGTGCACATAGCTCCGTTCCAGTGTATGATAAGTAGAAGAGTAAATGTTATCCTAATAACTGTCATGAGGTTGTGTCATACAGACGTAACTGTTCCGTAATTAAAACAGTGAAGAGAATTCTACAGTTTATGTCGAGAGACAATAGATTAAAAGGGTTGACATGTGGTCATCTTGACTGTGGTGCCACCTATGGAATCAGTTGTGTGCTGCAAAATCGGCTTACAAAGCGAAACCTAGGTAGTATGAAAATAAGATGTGTATAGCTGCCCCAAATCATCTGTTTATTGTTGCATTTCATTTCGTAATAAATGCTAACTCTTGAAAACTGCTGCATTCTTTTTTCATTCGTATATTTTCATTTAATATATTGTTACAGAAAACAAAGAAACAAAAGATAATAAAGAAAGGATAAAAAATGCAAATACAATCGGAAAAGTACAGTCTATTTTTTAATCATCGGTATTTTACAGTTGCATCTCTGCTACATTACGAAATTTGAAACGAAAATACTGGGTACAATATATGAGTGAAACGATATAGGCTGTATATTATTGTAGAGAGTTTGGAACCATGTACAATGCCACAGTAGTAGAGACATGCATGTGTGGATTGTCAGCTACGAAGTAAGGATACTGCGAGTACTTCATGCTCGGCTGATACTCTTGGGCGGAACATACTGTTCATTTTACGTCGATTATCCCTAACTCATTTATGTTTTGCACAGTACTTTTCTTCAGTAAAATTTCCTCGACAATAAAACAACTTTACAAGTAGTACACTGAAGTGTCAAAGAAGCTGGTATATGCATGCGTATTCAAATACAGAGAAACGTAAACAGGCAGAATACGGCGCTGCTCTCGGCAACGTCTGTATACGACAATAAGTGTATGTCGCAATTGTTAGACAGGTTACTGCTGCTACAATGGCAGGTATCAAGATTTAATTGAGTTTGAACGTAGTGTTAAAGTCGGCGCAAGAGCGATGGGAAACAGCATCTCCGAGGTTGCGATGGAATGCGGATTTTCCCGTACGACCATTTCACAAGTGTACCGTGAATATCAGGAATCCGGGAAAACATCAAATCTCCGACATCGCAGCGGCTGGAAAAAGATTCTGCAAGAACGGGACCGACGATGTCTGAAGAGAATCGTTTAATGTGACGGAGGTGCAACCCTTCCGCAAATTGCTGCAGATTTCAACGCTGGGCCATCAACAAGTGTCAGCGAAACCTCATCGATAGGGCCTTCGAAGACTAAGGCCCACTCGTGTACCCCTGATGACTGCAAGACACAAAGTTTTACCCTCCCCTGGGCCCGTCAACCGACATGGAACTGCTGACGACTGGAAACATCTTGCCTGGTCGGACGGGTCTCCTTTCAGACTGTATCGAGCAGATGGACGTGTACGCATATGGAGGCAATCTCATGAATCCGTGGACCCTGCATATCAGCAGGGGACTGTTCAAGGTGGTGGAGGCTCTGCAATGGTGTGGGGCGTGTGCAGTTGGACAGTTGGAGTGAGATGGAACCCCTGATACTTCCAGATACGACTCTGGCAGGTGACACGTACGTAAGCATCCTTCCGATCACCTGCATTCCTTCATGTCTTTGTGTATTCCGACGGACTTAGGCAATTCTAGAAGGACAATGCAACACCCCACACGTCCACAATTGCTACAGCGTGTCTCCAGGAACACCATTCTAAGTTTAAACACCTCTGGCCACCAAATTCCCCAGACATGAACATTATTGAGCATACCTGGGATGCCTTGGTACGTGGAGTTCAGAAGAGATCTCCATCTCTCGTACTCCTACGGATTTATGGACAGACCTGCAGGATTCATGGAGTCGGTTCTCTCCAGCACTACTTCAGACATGAGTCGAGTTCATGCCACATCGTGTTGTGTCATTTCTGCGTGCTCGCGAGGGCCCTACAAGATATTAGGCAGGTGTACCAGTTTCTTTGGCTCTTCGGTGTATTTTGCCACCCGGTTTGGTGTATGCAATGTACCGTAGTGGTTGGCGTCACTCTCTGGAGCGCTGCCGGTAGCCAATTTACATTTGTTATGCCTGTAGACTCTGAAATATCCTATGTTTGTAAAAATAGCTGTACTCTCCATCTAGGTGGTCAGATTTATGTGGTCTGTGTATTCCTGTTCGTAATAAAACGGGCGGGATGTCATGATATTTGGCAAACATATAGATTTACTTGGGCGGCAAAGACAAGCAATGGTTCGAGAACAACGAAGAGAAGCTCTATGGCTGGGACAAATTCCAGTCCGATCTGAAGAAAACATTTAGCGAAAATCATCAGCAGACTCGCTAGCAATTAGCGAAAGAACAAGCGAGGAGTAGGCCCTAACGTCATGGCAAAACGGCACTGTCTTACGTTCAGAATGTTCCCCGTCGCTGTACAGGAGTACGAGCAATTCGCATAATTGCCGGACTCAGGAAAACTAAGCGAAGCGACCATCTATATAACTGAGGCCGCCGCAGATGAAGATCCTCCATGGACTACAGATGCCATACAACGAGGAATCTAATCGACATCGTCATCGACGTACAGCCTGTCCGGGCAGTATTCGACTCATGGACTTCTTTTCTGTAATGAAAAATGATTTCTGTCGCCAGCTGAGCAAAGACTATGTTCCGTCACACGATAGTGGCTGTGCTGAAGGTTGCAAATGACAAATATCTCTAGCCGAAACGAACATATACTGCAAGAATAACTGTCATTGACAGTGTAAGGTTTCCTACCTTTATTACTTACCCTCAGATCACTAAAATTTATTATAATTCAAATGCTCCGAACGAATAGGGTACTGAAATGAAATATTGCTCTTTTCAGGCTTAGTTTATTTCAAAACCAACAAGTAAATTCCTAGAATTATCACACAGATCAAATTACAAAACACAAACACGAAACAACATACACAGTGACAGATGACGTTGATGGCTGGCAAAGCTATTAAAGGAGAAGGGGGTCAAGCGAAAACGATGCCTCCCTCAAGGTAACAGCAACAACGTTTCTTGACTAGACGTGAGTTTCTGACCGAGATTGTGAACCAGTACGACATAAGTTGGTTGAAATACAGTGTTGCAAGTCAAATGGATTCGCTGCAATGAAGACTAAGTCCTCAGACATTGCTAATAGGCCAGGGCTGCCAATATGCTCACCACTGAACTACCCAACGAGTGACGTGGAAACTGGCCTTAGGTGCGCAGCTGCAACGGCCGCGACCATCGTACCGTCGTGCCCAGATGTGTAGAGAATCCTGGCTGGCGCGCCGAAAAAACCAAGACTGCCCTCTGTGGCGGTACTCGGCCAATTTTTCGAGCGTACAGCCTACGGAAAGCCACGAAAATCTCTCCTCTCGTCCCTCCTCGACATAAAATCCACATGGAGTCGCAAAAATTGTCCCCTCCAATGACCAAGCTGCTCGCGCAAAATTCTCCAATGGCGTACCCCAACACCGCCCCAAAGCTACCGCCTAGACACGGCATAGCGGTGTTCTTGCAATGATAAAGTTTGCCGCCAAAATCTATGCTCTCCTCCCACTAAACTGGGTGTCAGAGAAACGTGCATGCATTCCACACCTGCTGTGGATAGTCCTCTCCTTCCCAAAGCTATCATAAAGTTCAGCACCCGACAGTTGGTTGCACACCCGAAATGGACAATATACCTCCTGAATGCAGATCACTGGGCATTGTTATGCTGAAGACCAGGAATCTCTCGTGGCCGACTTCATGGCGATAGGCCACTACCTGCACTCACAAATAAAGTAGTGAAGCTTTTGTAGAAGCCCAGATACTTTCCTGGAAGAGCCTACAGCTATTTCTTTGATTTCGGCCGCCCTGGCCACGTCTCCCTGCCGTCCTCAGTGACACAGAAAAAAATCTAGTATCACAACTATTCTTGATATTGCCAAACATATTCTGTCATTCCCTGTCATACCTACACTTACTTGTCCTGATGGCTCGCTACGAAGTTGAGATAGCTGCAATGCCTCTACAAGGGACTACGTAACTAAAAAGGGGTGAAAAATGGCGCGCCTAAAGGCGCGCCACCTTTCAACACAATACATCCTTTCGAATTTGTCTTTTTAACAGAATTCGGTCGTGATGTCACTTAACAGTAACAAGTCTTCCGGTCCATACTGTGTATCAGTTAGATTCCTTTCAGAGCATACTGATAGAATAGCTTCATACTTAACAACCACACACAACCGTTCTCTCGAAGAATATCCCTACCCAAAGACTGAATAGTTGCACGGGTCACATCAATATTCAAGAAAGATAGTAGGAATAATCCACTAAAGTAGAGGCCCATATAATTAATTTCGATGTGCAGCAGGATTTTGGAACATACATTGTGTTCCAACATTGTGGATTACCTCGAAGAGAACGGTCTATTGACACACAATCAACACGGATTTAGAAAACATCGTTCTCGTGAAACACAAGTAGCTCTTTACTCGCATGAAGTGTTGAGTGCTATTTGTTATACCGGAGCCAAGGTAGCCCCTGAGGGACGGCAACCCATATAACACCACAGAGGACGAGGAAGTCTATGCCTAAAGGCGTACCCAAAACCACACACAAGATAACAGAAACAGACATTCCGAGCACTACATCTTGCAGGGGGAGCTCGAGCCACGGCCTGCAGGAAGTATCGCTACGCCGAAATCTAATTGGCTGGAGACAGCTATTTAGGGACTAGAGCCAGGCCTGAAGTTCAGTTCACGCCGGATGCCGATCTGGTGTACTGCATCCGCCGAAGATTACCTCTTCGTCTCGGAATTGTACTGCTACTAGTGTGTGAGTGTGTTACCACGAACCTTTGTGGAATATAAGAAGTGAACTTTTGTTTGCCTCAATCAGGAGACTTTTTTCGTTATTGTTACCTTTCGTTTGTATGTTCAGTCATCAATCTTGTGAACTTACATAAATGAAAGTTTTGTTGTGAAAAATTGCGAATTGTCAGTTGCAACACTACTGACAAGGGATTTCAGATTGATTGCGTATTTCTAGATTTCCAGAAGGGTTTTGACACTGTACCACACAATCGTGTTGTAGTGAAATTGTGTGCTTATGGAATACCGTCTCAGGTATGTGACTGGATTCATGATTTCCTGTTAGAGAGCTCACAGTTCGAAGTAACTGACGGAAAGTCATCGAGTAAAACAGATGTGATTTCTGGCGTTCCCCGAGGTAGTGTTTTATAGACCCATCCCTGTTACGTATCTATATTTACGATTTAGGAGAAAATCTGAGCAGCCGTCTTACGCTGTTTGCAGATGATGCTGTCGTTTATCGACTAGTAAAGTCATCAGAAGATTAAAAATAAATTGCAAGACGATTTAGAAAAGATATATGAATGGTGGAAAAATTGGCAATCGATCCTAAATAACGAAAAGTGTGAGGTCCTCCACATGAGTGCTAAAAGGAATCCGTTGAACTTCAGTTACACAATAAGGCCGTAAAGTCAACTAAATACGTAGGAATTACCTTTAGGAACAACTTTAATTGGAAGGAACACATACAAAATACTGTGGGAAAGA
This sequence comes from Schistocerca gregaria, assembly GCF_023897955.1. Taxonomy (NCBI): domain Eukaryota; kingdom Metazoa; phylum Arthropoda; class Insecta; order Orthoptera; family Acrididae; genus Schistocerca; species Schistocerca gregaria. Next base: position 77,599,392 of record NC_064931.1, read on the forward strand.
CCTTTTATTGGTAGAACACTTTGAAAATGTAGCAGATATACTATAGAGATTGCGTACACTGCGCTTGTCCGTCCTCTTTTAGAATACTGCTGCACGGTGTGGGACCCTTACCAGATAGGATTGACAGAGTACGTTTTGTATTATCGCGAAATAGGGGAGAGAGTAGCACTGAAATGCTACAGGATTTGGGGTGGACATCATTGAAAGAACGGCGCTTTCGTTGCGGCAGAATCTTCTCACGAAATTTTTTATTGACGCCGACATAAATAGGGAGGAACTATAATCATAATAAAAGATTGGAAATCAGAGCTCGCACGGAAAGATAGTTGTTCGTTTTTCCCGCGGGGTATCTGCCGCGGGCGGCAATTTCAGGAATCGCCAAACTCATATACTTGAAGACTAAAACCTTGATTCACAAAGCGCCTAGCATCCAGCGCACGTTGCTCTATCGATTATTCACATGATTTTGAAACGCGTCCCAGTCGGTTTTTCAATCTTTTTGAAGAACACATTATAAGTTAATTCCCGAACGAATCATAAGTTGGTTTCTGTATGCGTGCATAGTCTCCGTGATCTGACAGGGAATCTCCGTCGCCTCTAGAAATAAAAAAAAACTTTCGGGCAGACAAAAGGGGACGGGGCTATACTAGCTGAGCTGAATAAACCAGAGCGGGTGAATGCCAATCGTTGTTTGTTGATGTGGTTGATTTGGTGAGCGAATGATAAGCGTTGTTATAATTATTAGCGAAGCCCATAGATTCAGACTACTAGTGTGGAAATAAAACGACTAACAGAAATAACAGCTAAGAAAGAGAGCATATTATCTTTTCGGTGTATCCAAGAAAATGAAAATTTGACAGAAATTTTTTGCGACATCGCTACACTACTAAGGGCTAGTGTACAGTCCCTATCCAGCAGCAGCGTCGTTCTGTTCTCCTCATCGCGCGGAAAAGCGGGGCAACTAAACCCGTGATGCTGGCAGGGTTAGCGAAGTTAAGCGGAGAGTAAGTTCTTACAATGGCAGGAATAGTTACAGAATTAGTGATGACACGATTGTTTGTCAGAACGAGGAAGGAGAAGAAACGTGAATATCACACAAAATATATGGAAGAATATGACGATTCCAAATTTATAAAAAAAATTACGTGCTATTACTACTTTTCGGTTTCGTGTTTGAGAAACTGGAGAATACGAATGAAATGTGAAACCGTTTCCTAATACAGAACTTTTTGCTTGTAGTAGGCGTAATAGGCATTTGATACTGGTGCTTCTTGAATTATATTCTGTGGTGCTATTTATGTAATGGAGGTACATAAAATTTACCATTTGTGCCAAACCAGACTCGCTTATTTGCTACAATGTTAGAAAGGCCTATTTCGTTTTAACTAGCAGAAACACTTATATTGGGAAGAATTGAATGAGCAGACGCATGTTCACATTAAAACAGAGGTTCTACGCCGTCTGACATCCTGTAAATGAGCTAAAGGGAGGCAGAAGAGCTTTAAATAACTGTTCTAGACCACACTAGAAATAGATGTTGGGCGCAATACGGCAATTGTCCTTTAGCCTTCTCCTAGTTTAGTGACGTACCAGCTGAACTTTAAATCCTTATTCTTATTCTGAAAGTATTGTTTTAAAGAATGTAGCGGCCAATTGCTTCTGTTTGAAAGTAATGCAAATACACAAATGTGTCAGGAAGAATGTACACATTAATACTTCTTTCTTGAACGCTGTTCAAGGCTGAAGCCTTCATGAAGGCTTCCAGTTCTTATGACAGATAAAAATAATAAAGTTGATTTGAGTGATTTAATTCTGCTTGACACTATCAGTTTTTATTTATTAGTTGAACGATTTTACTTTAGCTGTATTCATTTATGTATTGGTTGTAAGTAAGTTACTGAATTACTCGCAAAACTCCTTTGACAGCAGTTACACGAAATATTCTCTGTAAAGATGTTTTGTGGATGCATTTTTGTTATTGATTACGGTTCAGTGAAACAAAAAAAGCTGGAAGGAAAGAGGGTGATGTAACGGCGAGTTATCCCATTGTGGCCAGAAGAACAGAGCAGTGAGAAATGCCGGCGGTCGGCACGCCACCTCCTCCGCCTGGCTGCTTGCCTGCCCCCCTGGTCTCTAATTCAGGAGTAGGCCTCGGAAAATCATGTTTAGGAAGTTACAACAACAACCCAAATACTTACTAATAAATAGCTAGGAAACCATCCCCCAAAATACGAGGAAACGTACTATCATATAGGGACTCAGCGAAACGTTCTGTGCCGTAATGAATTCCGATTGAAATGAACAGTTGGACATTCAATAAACTCATTTACTGAATATAACTGGCAGCAGTTTGTCATTAGTCAGTAGCATCTGCGGAGGAACAAGCACTTACGTATTCGTATTCAATGATCTAGAAATTTTATGCAACAATATAAGCAGTTTTCGTGACACCTCGATAAAGGTACAAATATTCCAGCTTAGTTGGTTTCACACTGTGAGAATTAATTGTTCTACAAAAGTGATATAGCTAAGAAATATTTATTAGAAGTAAATTTTGATAAACTCAGGAATATGTGACGCTTTTGAGAGTGCAACATTATTTAGAGTTGAACATGTTTTTTTTTTTTGACTTTTTTATTGATATTAACTGACCTATCATCATTGTACTTTGTTATGATGCTGCTATGCAGTTTCTTGCACATCATTATGTAACAGCTAGGTATCGCATATGAAACTGTATCAGAAAAGGATGTGCCACAAATATGATAAAAGATTTACACAGGTAAAGATTTGTTCTTAGTAAAAATGGAGCCTAACGTCGCTGAATGATTTATGTGCGTTATTGTGAAACCACTTGAAGAGCATAGGATATATGTTTTAGCAATGAAATGTACATTCGACCACCAGCACAAAATAAATGACATAATCTGAGATAAATATTCCATGACATCAGTCATTTCCCAGGGAGTGTCTGGATTTATAAACGTTTGTGTGGTTGAAAACACCGAATTTACAAAGAGACCATATTCTAAGAAATTCTGTGAAAATTATAATAAAACCTGATTTCGAGATACAGTGAAATTCTATTACAATTTAATTTTGTTAACACAACGTAGTTTTCTGTCATATATTATCTGATATAATGGCAGATACAGCTACGAAACCAAGTTTAGTCCATGTGATACAAAAGACTGAAGGAAATACGTATACTAACTTCATTACACGTAAAAGACTTTTCCATTTTTGTCTCTGTATCATCACTGTAATGCACATAGTTAATATTCAGCTTAAGAGTTACTTATTTATTAGAGCCACAGTATGTTTTTACATTTATGATGCACAGGATTATCATTCGACACTATACACTATCTAATGGAGATATAAAAATGAATACCGAACTAGTTGTAATATTAACTGACATCTTTGCCTTGGAACAACACAAATGACTGGAATAGATGTTGCGAATTCTTTCAAGATCTGCTTCCAGAGATAAAGCCATATCATTAAACGCTGAATAGATAACTTTGACGAAATCGTTCATAATTCATAGTCAGCACCGAATCATGGCTATAATGTTATAGATATATCATAGTATTCGCAAACAATCTTAATGGTTGTAGAAAAACAGGTATAGAAAAATACCGCTGCATTAACTACATGTTATTACTCTACTTACAAGAGGACTAATTAATCATAAATGAGAATGAAACATGATGTGTATGATTATTTTCTTAAATTAGTGACAATTAGCATTCAATCATCCACTCACAGATTTATGCCATGGCCTTAAATACGAATATATACAGCATGTAATTTTTTTTATTTCGAGTGGAGCCTCTATGGACTGCGTAGTAAAAACCTATTTCATTTTAGTGTCTAGGTCTTGTTCTTGTGCCGGCTTTGACTTCCTGTCAGTACCTTCTCAGCCTACCAAGAAGTGACTGATTATGCTCTTCGGACAGAGCACCTCTCCATCTTTTGGACGCTGATGCCATTTTAAAACCTTGGTAGCTGTTCACCAATATTCGAAATTTGTTCCTGTCAGGAATTTCTCTCTCTGAGATACCAATCTGCCTAAGATCTTTTTCACGTTCTTCAAACCATCTCGGCCTTGTTTTCTTAGATTGGATGAAACTGCACATTCTTTTTGTTAGTCGGTCACCGTGCGTCCTCATGAGATGACCGTAAAATAACAATCTCTCTTCTTAATGGATTCTGTGATACGTTCTATCTTGCTGTACAAGTTCTCATGTGCTCTCATTCGCCACTGTCCATCAACCCATCTATTAACTAGGATTTTCCTTAATATCCAACACTCTCGATTTCCAGTTTGAAGAAATAGTTTGAAAATAATTTTAAAATTTTCACATATTTTCAATACTCTTAGCTAAGAAATCTTGATGTATCACCTGCAGACATATGTTTAAGACTTATAGTTGAGTAATCTTGACAATTCAGCATGTAAATATATTTCATACTAGAGACGTGAGGAGCTAAACTATACCAAGATCAGCGAATATGACAAACTGTTGTATGGAGGGAGGAACGGTTGGTTGAAACAAGTCATGAACAAACACTTGGGAAAGGAATGAGGGTCTTTTTGTTTGGATTTATTGAACCATACAGTGAACGAATATAAATTCATAATTCCAGAGAAATTACACTGCAAATTGTTTTAAGAAATAGGTTTAAAATTATATTAAAATTTTCACTTATGTTCAATACTCTTGATGTATCAACTGTAGGCATATGTTCAAGACTAATAGTTAAGTGCTCTTGATACGTCAGCTATAGACGAAGTAGAATATGAAAGGAGAACTCAGCAGAGATTGGAAGGATACACATAGCAAAGAGTGCTCGTGCAATCATAGACAGAACACCAAATTTCGTATACACACGTTATCTTACATAGAAAGACAGGGCCATGTACACTAACGGAAAAACAGAAACATCAAAAAATAATGCAGAGTATTGAAATTTCTGGAATACATTTGTCTTGGTAATATATTTAAGTGTTTAACTTTACGAGAACACAGGATAATGTATGCTCGAGATACGCCATTGCAAATGTGAAATGCTTGCACGTTAATAACCAGGAGTAACCGTCAGAATGCTGAATACAGGGAGCAAACGTGCATTATTCTGTTTTACAAGTGCCGGTGGTCAGTTTGTAGGATGGAGCTCCATGTGTGTTGCACTTTGCTGTAAATACAGACACAGTTAGTGTTGTTTGTGGAGGACTCTGGAGTTGACGTCCGATGATGTCCCATACGTACTCAACTGAAGACAGTTCTGGTGATCGAGCAGGCCAAAGCAATATGTCGACACTCTTCAGAGTGTGTTAGGTTACAACAGCGGTATGTGGGCGAGTGTTATCCTGTTGGAAAACACATCCTGGAATACTATTAATGAGTGGCAGCGGAACAGGTTGAATCACCAGACTGATTAACAAATTTGCAGCCAAGGGTGTGGAATAACTAAGAGATTGCTTCTGCTGTCATGAAAACGCGCCCTAGACCATAGCTCTGTGTCTAGCACACTGACTGGTTTGTTGCAAGCCCTCAACTGGCGTACTTCTAAACAACACATGGTCATCACTGGCACCGAGGCAGAACTAGCTTTCATCAGAGAACACGAAGACTTCCACCCTGCCCACCAATGAGCTCTCGCTTTTACACCCTGAACTCGCGGATGGTGGTGGCTCAAAAATGGCTCTGAGCACTATGGGACTTAACATCTGAGGTCATCAGTTCCCTAGAACTTAGAACTACTTAAACCTAACTAAGCTAAGGACATCACACACATCCATGCCCGAGGCAGGATTCGAACCTGCGACTGTAGCGGTCGCGCGGTTCCAGACTGAAGCGCCTAGAACCGCTCGGCCAAACCGGCCGGCGATGGTGGTGGTTTGGGGCTTCTGGCATGCAGGTGCTCTAAAAGGAACTGATTTGTAACAGTTCGTTATGCCACTGTGGTGCCAACTGTTGCTCAGATTGCTGCTGCAGATGCAATATGACGCCCCAGAGCCATATACGACCATACATTCTCATGATTAGCGCTGCTGCGAGCAATTATGTGTAGCTGCTACATTCTTGCCAGTTCCTTTTGCAATATCGCAGAAAGAACAGCCAGCTTCTCGTGGCCCTATTACACGATTTTGTTAAAACTCAGTGAGTTGTTGATAACGGCATTCTTGAGTAACATCAACTCGTCACCTGCAATCTCAATGGGTAACTAACGCTCACGTCCGTTAAAGCTTGTATTTAAAGAAAACATGATTTTCACCCCCCATGTCGCACAACTCCTTCTTTGAGTTATGATTTTATTCCGTCAGTGTATTTAAGGATCTCCATGACAATAATACAGGAGCACTTGTTGGAAGGGGCACCTACAATTTCATAGCACTCCGTCTTCAGGCCACAAGTGGCCCATCGGGACCATCTGACCGCCGTATCCTCACTGGAGGATGCGGATAGGAGGGGCGTGTGGTCAGTACACCGCTCTCCCGGTCTTTACGATGGTTTTCTTTGACCGGAGCCGCTACCATTCGGTCGAGTAGCTCCTCAATTGGCATCACGAGGCTGAGTGCACCCCGAAAAATGGCAACAATGCATGGCGGCTGGATGGTCACCCATCCAAGTGCCGGCCACGCGCGACAGCGCTTAACTTCGGTGATCTCACGGGAACCGGTGTATCCACTGTGGCAAGGCCGTTGCGACAATTTCATAAGGCTTTCAGTAAACTGTTACTCTCTGCTTTGAGTAAATTGCAGGAAAACCGCAAACTGTTTACATCTCCTTTTTTTTTATATAGCACAGAATATAAGTGGGAACACGCTGAACTGTAGTTGGTACCCATTCATAGCTAGATAATTTTCAATTTCATGCCCGCCTGTAATTTTCGAAACAAGAGGAGTTTCAAATTACTAGTTGCATCATAGTGTAGTACTGATGTTTGTAGCAGACTGAAAGCCCATGTTTTCTCGGTCAGTTTCAGCATATATTACTTGAAACCGGAAAAGGATAGACTAACGCTCATGACAGGAACAAAAACACTGGCTTTCTTCGCCAACTAATCGACCTAGTCATTATAAACCAACACTAAATGAGCTGGGGACCTAGAGAGTCTCATGTATCTTCGTTTGTTTAACAATGATTCTCGTATGTTACCCAATACTTGAATATTAATTTTACTGTTCCTTTATGGGTTTTAATGGGCTGCAAAACACTGCTTCAGTTTGACAGCATCAGATTCTGTAGCCCTGCTTGACAGCCTGATAAGAGTTGCTCCTGGTTCACTGTCGTGGTAAAAATTGCTCATTGCTCCAAGGCATGTCCATAGGTATTGGAACTGTACCATGTCCAGTTTATGAAGTGCACCTTTAGCAGCGTTGTGATGTGAGAAACATCCAAAATAGATGACTGAGTCGACGAGACCCTTGTACATAATAAAGAGAATGCAAGATTCTGCACCCCACCATGTCCCAACTACAGATCTAATCGCATTTATGCTTTTCTTACTTTGTCTTTCTTACAAAAGGTGTGTCATCAGTTCATGGGAAAAACAGCGAAGCAGACTGCCACACCCTTTTAATTCTTGTGGTACGTTATTATGCAAATAAGCCACATTTTTGTATGCACATTAGAGTCAGTTCCACATACAAATCAGTTACATGTCAAATTAAATCCAAACGAAGTCAGGGAGACTGCGGAAACGCAAGTTTATTCTTGGTTGCCATACCAGAGGGTTTCCGTAGGTGATAACTTACTTTTCATCCATATAGATCCTTGGATGTTTCACTGCATGTGCTGGGTATGGTATAAAGAGGTGCGTGTTTCGCGTGTAGAGAAGCAGGGCAGCTCAGCGGAAGAAACGTTCCAACCACCGCTAGATTGTGTCGTGCTCTGGTGTCCCAATCAGGAAGGGGCAGGACAGATGCTGCAGATAGCTGTGTACTGTGATCTGTCGGCTTCCTGGAGAGAACTTTCATCCATATACTGTTAAAGGTTCGTAGAAATGTCAGTGCACGATCTGTCAAGATAGAGAGCATAGGATAGTGTACATAATCGATTCTAAGGTCAGAGTTCGTCGAGAGATTCAGCGATTTCTTTAAATTTTCAACTGAAACCATCAGTACAGGAAATGGTATGACTGGGAGAATGGCTGGACGTTAGACGAAGGGAGGAACCAAGTTGTCAAGCTTATCTTCCACCCAGTTCTCATTCATTTCGCTTTGGTCCAGGTTCCAGTTACAGGTTATAAGCTTCCTTATTATATTCCGCACATCTAACATCATACTATCTCCATTCAACTTTTCACATTAAGTTAACCAGTTAAGACTTTTACTTTTTTAAATTGCTCCTAGATAAGCGTCTTTCTCCTTATACTGTAGATAATCTTCTCAAGATGAAGAAATCTTGTTCTACTTAAGTGTTTGTTGATGTTGCACAATCACCCAAGAACATTTCGTACTCAACCATGTCGCGAAGTTTCTAATATGTCATGACGTAGCATGTCGTTTGGAGACACAGAGGCCTGTTACCTCATTTAATACTTGCGCTAGGTTACTTGCACTGGGCCTGTTTCTCGTACTTCGGCGGTTGTATTCTCTATTATTTTTGGGAAATACTGCCAGTTATTACGAAAAAATTTCACATCTGAAGTAAACTGATTGTAACGCGTCGTCCAGTATTGCCCAAGTAGAAACACTTCGATTGCTGACGAGCTTTTGCGGATAAAAGACACTAGGCTAGGAGGGCTATCATTGTCATGTTAGCAAAACTTTGTCTAGGGCCGTCTGTATACGATTTCCTACAGCTCGTGTTGTGGGCAACGAAATCCCCACGGATCAATAGGGTCTTTCCGGGGAAGAATATCCTGATAACATAATGAACGATATAGAATATAAATTATTTTGTTGTACTGCAGCCAACCTCGTGAGAGGGTAAATGATACATATTGCCGAAATTGTAACTTCTTTCCGTAGCAGGATAGCAACACTTTCTTTTCCGTCTCGTCTACACTACCTAATAATAGAGAATATTCTAAAATTGATCTGTCTCTCCAGTTGGAAGCACGTTTCGGAAATGCAGGCTGTGTGTGTTCTCTCAGCAGGCTCTTTCTGTGGGCTAGGGCTGGCCGACTATTCCACTGAAATCTCATGAAAATCATGGTTCGAAATAGTGTTTATAATTCTCTTGCTAAAATCTGTGATGTCTAACTCTGCTGTGGTGGATACCTCACTACCATTTTTAATATGAGACTGCAGTCTGTTTATTCCAGTACATTGAGGGATGACATATGATTCCGACACATACTCTGGGGTCAAACGACAGCACTGAAACTTCCTGAGGGTGAAATCCATTAGGTCTACTAAACTGCCGATTTTCTGGTAAAAACAATTGGTGCGTGAATCTGAGGGGGTAGGTAATGAGGTATCGATGGGAAAAGGGAATCCACCTTGCTCATGAACAGGCCGATGAAGAGATGGGATTGAGCTATAAGCCGGTATATCAAAAATGTAATCCCGAACCTGAGAGTTGAATATATGCCAATAGTTATCGTTAAAGTGGCTCCTGTGGTACTTTGAACGATATGTTATTGAGCATGGCCAGCTTGTTTCCTTGATGCTGTATGTATAAAACGGGAAAGTTAACAGTAGCCAGGTGGCTTCCACCACAATTCAAACACACTAAAATAGTAGCTGTGCTGTTAGTTGACGAGTGTCCTTAGCCACATTTTCTACAGAGCTCGAGACTACGGGATTGGGTGCTGATATTCCTAAACCTGAGGCATTTGTGACAATGACGGGCGGGGGTATAATATGTATGCACTACGTACCTAGTCTCGTGCAGATAAATGTTCTTAGAAAGAATATGTGACTTTAAAGTTAGGCAACATGTTTGGTTTCCAGAAGTAGCTGAATTCCATTTACGTTCCTTTGAAAAGGGCACGGCCGATTTCCTTCCCTAATCCGATGAGACCGATGACCACCCTGTTTAGTCTCTTCCCCCCCAAAAAACCAAACCAATCTATTCACTAATTGTTTTCTTGGAGAATATTTTCACGCCATTCGCTTTAACTGCTGATTAGATTTCGGAAAGTATTTTCAGTTCGTCAGATTATAAAGTTCCTCCTCGAATAGCACCTTACTCACACACCATGCAAGTAGATATGAAAGCCACTAAATCGTGCTTTGCAAAGAAATCAGATTGTAGTAAGTGGTTTGCTGAGAGTACTTTAGTTCCTTCCACTTGTATTATTTTGTCACTGGCAGAGGTAACATTAACAGTAGAACTCAAAAGGGAAATGAAATGTTGCATTGATAGTAAACCGCAGTAAATATTAGTATCCCAAATTTTATTCAAAGAAATATAGTTTATAGATTATGCATTAGTTAATTATAATTATTAGATCACCAAATTATAATGAGAATGTCCTGTTTTATACCTACTATAATCGTAAATATTGCGAAGAATAGTAATCTATGGTTAACAATATTGCTCTTATTTTCAGCATGTGCCAAGTGTACTAATTTCCCAACAAGCATTGGAGGCAATCTTGCCAACACTATTTTGCTTTCAGTATACATATAGTACGGGCCAATATAATTTGGTTTATACTGTTGCTAATAAATACAGCGTACCTGTCATTATTAGCTGTATTGACAGCAGCACTACCATTTTTCCCATCAGGTTTGAGTGGAAACTCCTTCAGTTGCTATACTTGTGGGTTTATTTTCGGTAGCCATCTTTCTCTCAATAACGGGCTGATTGTCTACCTCCCTGGCTCGTTTCCTGTTTTCTTGTCAACCTCCCTGGCTCGCTCACTATTGTAAACTGCTTACTGAACTTCAATATTGACGACATCTTCACAGTGACTGTTCGCAGAGCAAAGTGCACAGGCATCTGCCATAGTAACAGTAGCTTGGCTTGGTCAGCGTCCATACTGTGCAAGATGAGTGGATCACACTTTTCATATAAGGCTGTGGCGGTACGCCACATAAAGTGATAAAAATGATATTAAATAACTTCGCAAACATACCAAAACTGACGTAACGAAATACGTTATTGTGTGAACTTTCAAATATATAAATATTATCTCTTTTCAGAAAAATAACAAAGACTCTGTAATCAATTAATATGATCTGCGAATGTAATTGCAATCTTTTTTTGCAAAATATCTCTTCTCTTCCCTTTTCTTCGTAGTGTAAGAACTCATTTTGTGATGAGGCACGAAAACGTGTAAGTTTCATGTAACATTTAGCCTAACTATAATCAAATATTACTTAAAGGTGTTGTCAATTTTTATATGCACCAGCTCCTCTCCTGTATTCATGAAGTGGTAAATTTAATTTCTTTATGCAAATTTTGTAGGGGAACATTGGTGCAGAGGTCAGAGTCATTGTTCTAAATGATAACGGCCTAGAGTCGTAATAAATATCTTAATATTTTCTAATTATGAAAAGTAAAAATAAATATAAATGTAGGAGATTTCTCTTTATTAGCCGTTCTTCCTTTGCAACAATAAAAGTAATCAATGTTTTCAATATTGAATCATATTTGAGTAAACTGAGTTCAGTAAATTTTCTTAATCCTCGCGTAACGAATTCGCGAGAATCTCCATAGCCTTACATTTTCACAAAAGTAAAAATAATTAACAGAAATCAATTTTAACAACAAATAGTCATATATGTGGAATTTTGTTTGCATATTGGACCACAAGTTTAAAGCCCTGAGATAAAAAGAAGTCGTATGCTTAAGCCATACGCATTATAAAGATTTTCATTCTGATACAGAGTTAGCGGCTCGTAAACCTAAAATAACAGAAAGGCGTCGGCCGCTGGCTTTTCACTTTTTCTTTTGATTTGTTATTTTGTATTTCATTGGAGGCATTATTTTAACTGGTACATTGTAATATGTTTGTGGTGGCGTCTTTTAACATAAAAACACCGTGTCGGGCAGATTAACTGCGAGAAGCACCACAACTGAGTCACTGACTTAAGTAATTGTCCAGTTGTGAAGCACGCACAGCAACATTAACTTCAGCTTTTCATAATACATAAAAACCAGTACATAAAGCACCACCGCAATGGCGCCCAAAGCGTGGGGCACAAAGCGGTTGTGGAGGTACATAAAGCACCACGACCATTGCAGCCCAAAGCGTGCAGTTCGAACCACTTACATAAATATACCCGAACAGATGTGCAAACAGATATATAGTTGTAGTGAGTTTTTGGTTAAACTCAGAATCTCAAATTAAAGCTTAAATGAAAATGTATGTTTTGTGTATGTAGAAATTCCACGTGGTACATATTTTAATAATGTAAAAATAAACTGTTTCATGTACCACCCTCATCATAATCCTACAAGCAGCCTATCCATGTGTCAGAAGTGGGTGCAGTAACTGATCCTTGGGATGCAGCTTTGAGAGAAATTCAAATAACCAGAACCATAAAAAAACTACAAAAGGTAAGTGTGCAGATACAAGTGCTGCTGGCTAGGTGACGACAAGACAGAAACGAGCAGGGGACCAGGCACTCTGCACAGTGAAAAATTTTAAACAGTCTACATATTTTAGTGAATTTACGTATGCATATTTTTGCAGTGAAGTCAAAGCGATTCATTTACTAAAAGCTGTGAATGATAGTGTTCAATCTGAGTGTCTGAAACAGTTTAGTGCAGTGCATATTTCATACGAATTTGCTTGCCAGATTTAGCGTAAAGGAATTTAAAGAAAAGTGTGCGCAAAGGTAATTTCAGAGCATAGATCACATGATAATTTTGCAGTATTTTTGATAATTAATAATTAAGTATAAGTAAAACTTGCAATGCAGCTGCAGAAAGCTCTGTATAGGTGTACCAGCTCAGTTCATGTACAGAGTCAAGTTATGAGTCAATTTGAAAGAATTTTAGTTAACGGTAGGCTTACATAAATAAGAGAAAGTGAATTCAAGTAGAAATTTCTAATTTTTCGTGTTTTTTTTAGTATATTGTGACCCAATTTCACTTAAGGTATGTGTTATATTTCTTGTTTTTCGTGTGTGTCTTCTGTATATTGTCATTAAATAAGCATGGGTAGCCACATAGTGAGAAATGTACCGAAAGTGAGGCTATATCTGAGACGGAAATGGACGATAATGTCTACGAGTTCCAAATAACTGACTCATTGGAGAATACCCGATCACAAATTCCTCAAAAGGAGCCAGAAATGGGACCAACATCTTACGATTTTACTGAAAATACTGATCAAGCCAACTGAGCACACATGTTCATGGCATTAGCACCAAATCGAAGAGTGATGTCACAGCATCAACTGATGGTGCATCAGCAGCAGCAGTTACTAGTCCTGATTTTCTTGCGATGTTGTTAGCAAAATTAGTTACCCAGGACAGACAACTCGAGGAAAAACACAGATAAGAACCCATACAACGCGAACAAGCACTTTGGCATCAGGTAAGAGACGTGTTACAATCAGAACGTAAGGAACGTGAGGAAAGGGAAAAGGTACAAGCCGAAGCTCTTGAAGAAGGAGATAGGGTTGAAGCCCTGGCTAGGGAGAAAAGAGAGAAAGAGCGTAATACCCTTCTTGTTCAGAAATTAAACGCCCTTTTAGAAGGAGAAGGCTATCATCTCACATCTATCACAAGAGATGGATGTGATAAAACAATAAGTTTCGGAACTTGTAGAGCAAAACAAAGATATTCCAGAAAAAATCAGTAAACTTGACAGTAGGGCAAATAGGCTAGGCAATGCCCATGCTGTGCTTGAAGGTCAAGTAAAGGTTATCAGCCGGACCCAAACTTAGACGAGCGTATCTCTGAGGCGGTGGGTCGGTTACAAATCGATCCACCCATCACATCACGTGTTGCCCTACAACACATGAACCGAGATACTCTGGAGAGTAAAGAGCAATACGGCAACTTTCCAGTAAATATACCCTGTGACGATAAATTTGTCTGCGAGAGTCAGCCAAGCCAGACTGCACCGACTTTCACGGGCATTATTGGTGCCGCGGATTCAGGCGTATTAACAACCATTGCCCAACTAAAACATGAGGAATCGTTGATAAAACATAGACAGTTTATAATATACCTTAATGATAAAAAGGTTGTGCATTCTGTGATCTACATAAAAGTTTTTAAAACTTGTTGCCTCTCTCATGAACAGAGGCAAAAGATTCAGTTTGTTACATTCTTTATAACAGGAGATGCAGCGCTGTGGGCACTAGAAACGGCCGAACAGTGCGAACCGTTTTCTGATTATGAAAACAAATTTCTTGCAAGCTTCTGGTCCCGATCTGTACAAGAAAAAATGCTTCAAATGGTTCTGTGCACTGTGGGACTTAACATCTATGGTCATCAGTCCCCTAGAACTTAGAACTACTTAAACCTAACTAACCTAAGGACATCACACAACACCCAGTCATCACGAGGCAGAGGAAATCCCTGACCCCGCCGGGAATCGAACCCGGGAACCCGGGTGCGGGAAGCGAGAATTCTACCGCACGACCGATCTGTACAAAAACGTTTAAGAAAATGGGTCTACAACACCGAACTGTTCAACCCCCACCAGGGGAATTTAAGAAAATGTTTTGAGAAATATCTCAATAAGACGCGCTATTGGGATGAACCGATGTTGACAAGAGATGTACTGAGAGTTCTTAAAGAAAATCTACCCATTGCCATTCGAGAAAAACTCGTGCATGTCCCAGGCACGGACTTAGAGCAATTTATGTCAACACTAGATTCTTTGCATTTAATCCTAGAAGATGCTCGTCAAAATGAATATGGCAATGTGGACAGCAGTCAAAACAACAATAAATCACGACAGTCGAATAGCAGCAGCCGCAGAAATAATGGGCTTGTAAAGAATAATTACTTTTCAAATGATGAAGCGTACAATAAAGGCAGGCGGGGCATAACCAACCAACCGAGTAACAGTAATTGGCATCCCAACCATGCGGAAGGAAACCAATATTCACGATCTACTTACTTACAGAGTAAAAACGGCAATGAGCGATACAACCGCAAAAGGAGAGGTGAAGAAGAGGGTAGCCCCAACTTCTCACAGAAAATCATGCCCACTGCCAACGACACTGGCAACGCCCAGGGCCGGCAAACTGGCAGGCAGAAAGTCAAATGTCAAATAATAATGTACCGATCGAACACATAAACGTTATACCCATGCCACCGTCACCACCGCATTCACCTAACCCCGATGCGCAAATGTATGTACCACAGAGTCAGTCTTGCGCTCAAAATGTGAGCGTGAGGTTTGTGGACGTCACAGATGAGACACCAGTAGCGGGAGACAGGCCGTCTAACAGCGGCCGACCACTGTAGACCCCTTCCAGTCGGTCGCCAGTGGAAGACTGTGTGTGTGTGTGTGTGTGTGTGTGTGTGTGTGTGTGTGTGTGTGTGTGTGAGGGGGGGGGGGGGGGTGCTGAATGTAAACGTGTGTATGCTGAGATACAATGATGGCCAGTATTTAAAGGCGAACTAATACCTGAATCACGATAGCGAAGTACGGATATTACGGAATTAATTCAGGCTGCCTTTCAGGCTGAAATTAACCATATTTTAATGACAGTGATTCTGGACACCGCTGCCAGCACATCCGTGATACATGAACAGATATTTCGTTGTGTGGGCAAGAACAGAAAGCTGCTGATTTTACCAGTGGAAAACTGTAGAGCTGTAGAAGCCCTAGGAGGGATGGGGCAGATAATAAAAAAACCAAATGCAGGTAGAGCTAAGACTGGAAAAAGAATACTAAAACATAGACTTTCACGGCCGGAAATATCATGTCCATTATAATTATCCGGGCTGTTATGCCGTGGTCGGCGTTGGACCTTCCATCGAGCTACGGGTCCCCTTGAAGATGTCTACCGCAGTCGGAGACGAAACGTTGGGAATCGACACAGAATTCATCAACCGACCACGGCATAACAGCCCGCAAATTATAATGGACATCACTGGAAAAAGAAGGATTAACAAGATCACTTCTGGTGGTTAGAAATCTCGCCGTACCCTGTGTCCTGGGTTTCGATGCTCGCCGGAAATGAAGGCGAAAATTGACCTTGCACGGGGCATCTGCACCTTAATATACCATGATAAGCAGATCGAACTGGTATTAATCAGGACGCTTGATGCGTGCACGAACTGTTGTCAGCACGTTAGTGTAGTGTTCCCTGACAATCTCACACTAATGGAGGTGAACAATCTCCCAGTGAAAATGATACGGCAGATGCCAACTGAAAGTTCCCCCATTTATATTTTCCATCTGAAGATCTTTAATAAATGTAATCGTTGGGAAACCATGAGAACAAACAAATAAAAATATAATTGATCAGCGGGAACATTATGACCACCTACCTAATAGCCAGTATGTACACCTTTGGCACGGATAACAATGGTGACGTGGTGTGTGGCGTGGAGGCAATGAGGCCTTGGTAGGTCGCTTAAGGGAGCTGGAATCATACCTGTACACACCAATCACGTAATTACCGTAAAATTCAGGTAGGAGGGCGATGAACTCTGACGCCACGTTCAATCACATCCCAGATGTGTTCGCCGGCCGGGGTGGCCGAGCGGTTCAAGGCGCTACAGTCTGGAACCGCGCGACCGCTACAGTCACAGGTTCGAATCCTGCCTCGGGCATGGATGTGTGTGATGTCCTTGGGTTAGATAAGTTTAAGTAGTTCTAAGTTCTAGGGGACTGATGACCTCAGAAGATAAGTCCCATAGTGCTCAGAGCCATTTTTGAACCCAGATGTGTTCGACGTTCGACTGGGTTCAGATCTACATCTATATCTACATTTATTCTCCGCAAGCCACCCAACGGTGTGTGGCGGAGGGCACTTTACGTGCCACTGTCATTACCTCCCTTTTCTGTTCCAGTCGCGTATGGTTCGTGGGAAGAACGACTGTCTGAAAGCCTCCGTGCGCGCTCGAATCTCTGATTTTACATTCGTGAGCTCCTCGGGAGGTATAAGTAGGGGAAGCAATATATTCGATAACTCATCCAGAAACGCACCCTCTCGAAACCTGACGAGCAAGCTACACCGTGATGCAGAGCGCCTCTCTTGCAGAGTCAGCTACTTGAGTTTGTTAAACATCTCAGTAACGCTATCATGGTTACCAAATAACCCTGTGACGAAACTCGCCGCTCTTCTTTGGATCTTCTCTATCTCCTCCGTCAACCCGATCTGGCATGGATCCCACACTGATGAGCAATACTCAAGTATAGGTCGAACGAGTGTTTTGTAGGCCACCTCCTTCGTTGATGAACTACATCTTCTAAGGACTCTCCCAATGAATCTCAACCTGGTACCCGCCTTACAAACAATTAATTTTATATGATCATTCCACTTCAAATCATTCAGCACGCATACTCCCAGATATTTTACAGAAGTAACTGCTACCAGTGTTTTTTCCGCTATCATATAATCATACAATAAATGATCCTTCTTTCTATGTATTCATAATACATTACATTTGTCTATGTTAAGGGTCAATTGCCACTCGCCGCACCAAGTGCCTATCCTCTGCAGATCTTCCTGCATTTCGCTACAATTTTCTAATGCTGCAACTTCTCTGTATACTACAGCATCATCCGCGAAAAGCCGCATGGAACTTCCGACACTATCTACTAGGTCATTTATATATATTGTGAAAAGCAATGGTCCCATAACACTCCCCTGTGGCACGCCAGAGGTTACCTTAACGTCTGTAGACGTCTTTCCATTGATAACAACATGCTGTGTTCTGTTTGCTAAAAACTCTTCAATCCACCCACACAGCTGGTCTGACATTCCGTAGGCTCTTACTTTGTTTATCAGGCGACAGTGCGAAACTGTATCAAACGTCTTCCGGAAGTCAACTAAAATAGCATCTACCTGGGAGCCTATATCTAATATTTTCTGGGTCTCATGAACAAATAAAGCGAGTTGGGTGTCACTCGATCGCTGTTTCCAGAATCCATGCTGATTCCTGCAGAATTGATTCCGGGTTTCCAAAAACGACATGACACTCGAGCAAAAAAAATTCTAAAATTCTACAACAGATCGACGTCAGAGATATAGGTCTATAGTTTTGCGCATCTGTTCGACGACCCTTCTTGAAGACTGGGACTACCGGTGCTCTTTGCCAATCATTTGGAACCTTCAGTTCGTCTAGAGGCTTGCGGTACACGGCTGTTAGAAGGGGGGCAGGTTCTTTCGCGTACTCTGTGTAGAAACGAACTGGTATCCCGTCAGCCGGCCGCGGTGGTCTCGCGGTTCTAGGCGCGCAGTCCGGAACCGTCGGACCGCTACGGTCGCAGGTTCGAATCCTGCCTCGGGCATGGATGTGTGTGATGTCCTTAGGTTAGTTAGGTTTAAGTAGTTCTAAGTTCTAGGGGACTGATGACCACAGCAGTTGAGTCCCATAGTGCTCAGAGCCATTTGAACCATTTTTGGTATCCCGTCAGGTCCAGTGGACTTTCCTCTGTTCAGTGATACCAGTTGCTTTTCTATTCCTTGTTCACTTATTTCGATGTAAGCCATTTTTTCGTTCGTGCGAGGATTTAGAGAAGGAACTGCAGTGCGGTCTTCCTCTGTGAAACAGCTTTGGAAAAAGGTGTTTGGTATTTTAGCTTTACGCGTGTCATCCTCTGTTTCAATGCCATCGTCATCCCGGAGTGTTTGGATATGCTGTTTCGAGCCACTTACTGATTTAACGTAAGACCAGAACTTCCTAGGATTTTCTGTCAAGTCGGTACATAGAATTTTACTTTCGAATTCACTGAACGCTTCACGCATAGCCCTCCTTACGCTAACTTTGACATCGTTTAGCTTCTGTTTGTCTGAGAGGTTTTGGCTGCGTTTAAGCTTGCAGTGAAGCTCTCTTTGCTTTCGCAGTAGTTTCCTAACTTTGTTGTTGAACCACGGTGGGTTTTTCCCGTCCCTCACAGTTTTACTAGGCACGTACCTGTCTAAAACGCATTTTACAATTGCCTTAAACTTTTTCCATAAACACTCATATTGTCAGTTTCGGAACATAAATTTTCGTTTTGATCTGTTAGGTAGTCTGAAATCTGCCTTCTATTACTCTTGCTAAACAGATAAACCTTCCTCCCTTTTTTATATTCCTATTAACTTCCATATTCAGGGATGCTGCAACGTTCTTATGATCACTGATTCCCTGTTCTGCACTTACAGAGTCGAAAACTTCGGGTCTCTTTTTTATCAGTAGGTCCAAGATGTTATCTCCACGAGTCGATTCTCTGTTTAATTGCTCGAGGTAATTTTCGGATAGTGCACTCAGTATAATGTCACTCGATGCCCTGTCCCTACCACCCGTCCTAAACATCTGAGTGTCCCAATCTATATTTGGTAAATTGAAATCTCCACCTAAGACTATAATATGCTGAGAAAATGTATGTGCAATGTATTCCAAATTTTCTCTCAGTTTTTCTGCCACTAATGCTGCTGAGTCAGGAGGTCGGTAAAAGGAGCCAATTATTAACCTAGCTTGGTTGTTGAGTGTAACCTCCACCCATAATATTTCACAGGAACTATCCACTTCAACTTCACTACAGGATAAACTACTAGTAACAGCGACAAACACGCCACCACCGGTTGCATGCAATCTATCCTTTCTAAACACCGTCTATGCCTTTGTAAAAATTTCGGCTGAATTTATCTCTGACTTCAGCCAGCTTTCTGTACCTATAACCATTTCAGCTTCGGTGCTTTCTATCAGCGCTTGAAGTTCCGGTACTTTACCAATGCAGCTTCGACAGTTAACAATTACAATACCGATTGCTGCTTGGTCCCCGCATGTCCTGACTTTTCCCCACACCCTTTGAGGCTGTTGCCCTATCTGTACTTGCACGAGGCCACCTAACTTAAAAAACCGCCCAGTCCACGCCACACAACCCCTGCTACCAGTGTAGCCGCTTACTGCGTGTAGTGGACGCCTGACCAATCCAGAGGAACCCGAAACCCCACCACCCTTTGGCGCAAGTTGAGGAATCTGCAGCCCACACTGTCGCAGAACCGCCTCAGCCTCTGATTCAGACCATCCACTCGGCTCTGTACCATAGGTCCGCAGTCAGTCCTGTCGACGATGCTGCAGATGGTGAGCTCTGTTTTCATCCCGCTAGCGAGACTGGCAGTCTTCACCAAATCAGATAGCCGCTGGAATCCAGAGAGCATTTCCTCCGATCCATAGCGGCACACATCATTGGTGCCGACATGAGTGACCACCTGCAGATGGGTGCACCCTATACGGCGGACATGCCGCCGCCGCCTCCCCCCGTTCACCTTCTCCAGTTTGCCGATGGCACCGCCTTCCTTGCCCTTGCCCTCACCCTGCAGCGCTCCCAACACCTTCTCCAAGCCCATCTTGACCCTTTCACCGCTTGGTGCAACCAGTGGTTGCTCAAGGTCCTTCCCTCCAAAACTCAGGCGATCATTGTAGGCAAAACCACCCCTTCCTTCCGCCTCCTTGATTTCTATCTCACCGTCTATGGCCGTCCTATCACCCTCACCCCCACCCTCAAGTACCTTGGCGTCACCCTCGACCGTCGCCTCTCCTGGACCCCCATCTTCGGACAATCCAAGCCGAGTCACGCTCCTGACTCCGTCTCCTCAAGCTCCTTTCTGGCTGTACCTGGGGTCTGGAACCCTCCACCATCCTCTACACCTATAAATCCCTCATCCGCCCAATCTTTTGTTACGCCCATCCAGCCTGGATCTCAGGCCCCCCTAACTTTTACAAATTCCTTCAAATCCTCGAACACCATGCTCTTCACCTCGCCTATCGCATCCGTCTCCCCTCCCCCACGCGGATCCTGTACGATCTCATTCCATTCCCCCACCTCCTCTTTTTCCTTGAGAGGATACGCATCCTGTACACCTCCCGCAAACTCGATCCTCTTCACCCGCTTGTCTCGCCCATCGTCTCCCACCCCCACCTGCTGCCGCGCCTGTATTCGCACGTCCCACCCGGTCTCCATCTCTACACTCTCCGTACCCTGTCAAAAGGTGGCTTCCGCCAGGTCCCCCTCCCTGATGATATCCTCCTCCCCTCCATCTACCCCTCCTATCAACTTTGATCCTCCCCCCCCCCAATTCCTGTGTCCTTTCCTCTAGTCCTCTAGGCACCCTCCCTCCCTTCTCTTTCCTTTTCCCCCGTCCCCCTTCCTCCGCCCCTCTTCCCCCGGGCTTCCCCACCCCCTTCCTCCCTCCCCCTATCTCACCTGCCTATGGCATCTCTGCTCTCCCCTCTCCCTCTCCCGCTCCCCTTCCTCCTCCTCCTCTCTTGGCAGGTCCCCGGACTCGCACACGCTCAGTGAACATTCCCGCGCCGGAGATCGTCGCCATCAGTGTCTCGTGTGTGTGCCTTCGATTGTGTGTAGTGTTCTTTCGCCGTCACGCCACCACTGTTCACATGTGCCGTCGCCGTCATCTATGTTATGTGTCAACTAGTGTTAGTGATATTTCTCGTCCAGCGTGAACAGCTCCATGTTTTTTGTTTTTTTAGTGTCTACATATTTTGCCCGCCGTTTTGATTGTATTCTCTGTGCCACCTATATGTAATGCTTATTGTAAAACTGAGGGCTGAAGAGCGGCGTACTATGCTGCTGCCAGCCCACCTTTGTATAAGATGATCAAAATCACAATAAAGAAATAGAGAGAGAGAGAGAGAGAGAGAATCAGATGCGCCAGCAATCGCAGCATGTTGAATTTACCTGAAAAGACGTTTTAGTGAAGCTGTATTATCAGAATGGGGAATGTGCTAGTTCAGCGTTACGATCCTATCGCCATAGGAAGGGAATTCGAACGGGTAAAAGTGCGTTGACAAATGCAGCTGTGGCGAGAATGATTTCGAAGTTCGGGTTGTTTAGACGATCGACCCCGTAGTGGCCGACAGAGCACAAGGATTAATGTTGCTGAGACAGTTCAGGAAGAAGTGGAGACTGTAGCGGGTTCGTCTATGCACGGGGAAGTCAGCACTCCTGCAGTCGCACGTCGCACCGGCATTCCATACACTACTGTTTGGTTTGCACTGAGGCGTACCCTCCGATGCTATCCGTACAAAATCCATCGGCATCATGAACTGTTACCTGGGGATTTAGTGAAGCGGGGGGCATTTGCGGTGTGGGAGTTTCAAAAGATGGCGGAAGATGACGATTGGTTGAGTAACGTGTTGTGGACCGACGAAGCCCATTTCACGCTCCGAGGGTCTGTCAACGCCCACAACTGCAGAATTTGGGCTACTTAGAACTGTCTTGGAAACTCCATTTCACGACGATAAAGGCACGGTATGGGTTGGACTTACCACATCTACCTTTATTGGGCACTTTTTCTTCGAGGAAATGCGTGATTCTGATTTTGTAACTGCTACCGTGACGGGTGAGAGGTACGCCGAAATGTTACAGAATCGCATGATCCCCAGCCTGGCTGATAAACACCTGCTGGAACGTACGACGTTTATGCAGGATGGCGCTGCACCCCATATTGCTAGACGCGTGAAAGATCTCTTGTGCGCGTCGTTTGGTGATGATCGTGTGCTCTGCCGCCACTTTCGTCATGCTTGGCATCCCAGATCCCCAGACTTCAGTCCGTGCTATTATTGGCTTTGGGTTACCTGAAGTCGCAAGTTTATCGTGATCGACCAACATCTCTAGGGATACTGAAAGACCACATCTGACGCCAATGCCTCACCATAACTCTGGACATGCTTTACAGTGCTCTTCACAACATTATTCCTCGACTACAGCTTTTGTTGAGGAATGATTGTGGACATATTGAGCATTTCCTGTAAAGAACATCATCTTTGCTTTGTCTTACTTTGTTATGCTAATTATTGCTATTCTGATCAGATGAAGGGCCATCTGTCAGAAATTTTTTGAACTTTTGTATTTTTTTGGTTCTAATAAAACCCCATGTGATTCCAAGCATGTATGTCAATTTGTACCTCTCTATCTACATTATTCCGTGATTTATTCAGTTCTCAAATTTATACTGACTTTTTGATCACCCGGTACTTGCTGTCGAGAGAGCGTCGGCGGCGTGTTGCTTGCGAGTTTGTCTTTGGCCTCTCTCCTGATTGTGGCAACAGTCCAACGTCTACTATCGATCTTCTTGCTGCATCTTTGCTGACTGGTGTCCTGGCGACCGCTTACGCCAGCACAGAGTAGACCACTGACCACATCGCAAACTTACTAAATTGTATTGCAAAAGACCTTGTTTGCAGAAAATCACCCAGGAACTTTATATGAAGAAGAATATAAAAAGAATTGTGTACGAAGAAACTGTAGAAACATTTCTAGACGATATAAAACTGTGGACCAAAGTGTAATAAAACTTAACTACAGCCAGCCATTATGGCCGAGCGGTTCTAGGCGCTTCAGTCGGAAACCACGCGACCGCTATGGTCGCAGGTTCGAATCCTGCCTGGGGCATGGATGAGTGTGATGTCCTTAGGTAAGGTAGCTTTAAGTAGTTCTAGGGGACTGATGACCTCATATGTTAAGTCCCATTGTGCTCAGAGCCATTTGAACCATTTGAATTTAACTACAAAATTTGAGATCAAGTTTCGTGAAAGAGCTCAAAAAGACAGACGCTTTAGAAAGAAGCGGGAAAAAGAAAGGATGAAACCTTAATCAAAAGCTGCTTTTAGTACCTTCATTATTATGTTAAGCATTACTGTGTTAAACTCTATCCGAACAGGCCCTGGGAGGCCCAACGGTACGGAAAGGCCACCGTGTCATCCTCAGCCCACAGGCGTCACTGGATGCATATTGGAAGAGCATGTGGTCAGCACACCGCTCTCCTAGCCGTACGTCAGTTTACGAGACAGGAGCAGCTACTGCTCAACAAAGTAGCTCCTCAGTTTGCCTCTCAAGGGCTGAGTGCACCCCGCTTGCCAACAGCGCTCGGCAGACCGGAAGGTCACCCATCCAAGCGCTGGCCCAGCCCGACAGCGCTTAACGTCGGTGATCTGACTTCAACCGTTGTTACTACTGCGGCAAGGCCGTTGGACATTACTGTGTTACATTTCTTATTTTAAGGTAGGAGTGTTTTTTCTTCACAAAAGATGTATATCAAACCTTTACAATTCTCAGAGGAGTGCAGACTATTCAGAAACCTACTCCGCTCACGTGTGGGTAGCGCAATGGTTAGCACACTGGACTCGAATTCGGGAAGACAACGGTTCAACCCCGCGTACAGTCATCCTGACTTAGGTTTCCCATGATTTCCCCTTAATCGTTTAAGGCAAATGCCGGGATGATTCCTTCGAAAGGGCATGGCCGCTTTCCTTCTCCATCCTTCCCTAATCGGGGCTTGTGCTCCGTCTCTGATGACCTCGATGTCGACGGGATGTTAAATTCTAATATGAAGATGGTATCTGTTCTTTCGGACATGCCAGAAAAAACAGATACCATCTTCAAATAGTTAAGACTAACCGGCCACTGACCTCCTTCTTCTTCTTCTTCTGTTCGGATGCACACGTAATGCCCGAACTCTTACGGGATTCGGTAAGATTGTCTACCGCGAGTAATGAGTGTAATGGGCAGGGGCACTACGAATGTAGTGTTTGGGCATTAAGTTGGGAATGTGGGTCTCACGGGGAGCGTGCAAGGGATAAGTCCCTGCAGTCGCACTATTCTCTGTGCCCTCAGTTGCTCAGTTGGATGGAGCGTCTACCATGTACGCACACATTTTTAACTGTCCCCGTTGATGTGTATCAACGCCTGTCGACACCGTAGGGTCTTAATTTAATTATCATTTCATTATAAAGGGTGTTACAAAAAGGTACGGCCAAACTTTCAGGAAACATTCCTCACACACAAATAAAGAAAAGATGTTATGTGAACATGTGTCCGGAAACGCTTAATTTCCATGTTAGAGCTCATTTTAGTTTCGTCCACCTACGCTCAATGGAGCACGTTATCATGATTTCATACGGGATACTCTACCTGTGCTGCTAGAACAAGTGTCTTTACAAGTACGACACAACATGTGGTTCATGCACGATGGAGCTCCTGCACATTTCAGTCGAAGTGTTCGTACGCTTCTCAACAACAGCTTCGGTGACCGATGGATTGGTAGAGGCGGACCAATTCCATGGCCTCCACGCTCTCCTGACCTCAACCCTCTTGACTTTCATTTATGGGGGCATTTGAAAGCTCTTGTCTACGCAACCCAGGTACCAAATGTAGAGACTCTTCGTGCTCGTACTGTGGACGGCTGTGATACAATACGCCATTCTCCAGGGCTGCATCAGCGCATCGGTGATTCCATGCGACCGAGGGTGGATGCATGTATCCTCGCTAACGGAGGACATTTTGAACATTTCCTGTAACAAAGTGTTTGAAGTCACGCTGGTACGTTCTGTTGTTGTGTGTTTCCATTTCATGATTAATGTAATTTGAAGAGAAGTAATAAAATGAGCTCTAACATGGAAAGTAAGCGTTTCCGGACACGTGTCCACATACCACATTTTCTTTCTTTGTGAGTGAGGAATGTTTCCTGAAAGTTTGGCCGTACCTTTTTGTAACATCCTGTATACTTTGCCAGCGCTGTCCGTTTCCCTGTTGACACCCGGGCTCAGCCGGCTACCCGAACGAACCACGGGCCTCGCGGCGTATCGCGGATGGCCCACTCTGTTGTGTTCCTGGTACGGCTGAGCTCGATTGCCCATGGTGTGGGGAGCAGAACGGAGCGGTCGGTCGCAGGCGGGCTCAGGCGGGTAAATGTAGTTCGATGCAAGACTCCGGTTACAAGTGTTTAAGAAGGCTAGTCCAGGCAAACGACCCTTCAGTTTTTGCTGGTGTTAATGGCAATAGAGACTCAACAATGTGTGTTCCAAACACGAATAAGAATATCTTTAGGAGAGCTGTGACACTCACTCTGTCACAAATATCTCACTCTGACTAACGCTACGTAACTGGAGTAATAAGTCGGTGATGATTTTGAGGTGATTGCTAATATCCTGTAGGACATGTATTACAAGCCTACAACTTAATATGTGTGAAGGTGTTAAACACAAACAATGATGTATCTCAATATTCACATTTTTTCATAAACACGTTTATGAGATCAACATATTAATGAATAATCAAAACCTGTGATAAAATGGCTCTGAGCACTATGGGACTTAACTGCTGAGGTCATCAGTCCCCTAGAACTTAGAATTACTTAAACCTAACTAACCCAAGGACATCACACACACCCGAGGCAGGATTCGAACCTGCGACCGCAGCGGTCACGCGGTTCCAGAATGTAGCGCCTAGAATCGCTCGGGCACTCCGGCCGGCCAAAATCTGTGATGATTATATCTATCCAGGTTTATATAAATATTGAATGAAAAACAGTGTCACTCCAATATCAGTTATTACCTACTCCCCTCGTAAGAATTTAGTATCTCCAGAAGTTCAATGATAACTGACCTATTGAATCCTATAATGCTTGATCGTAGCAGTGACTGAAAGTTGGTAATTAAAAATCCGGAAAATCACACATTCAATACCAGTCCAAAGGAGATAAGACAGACTATAGCCTGGACTCTGCGAGTGTGAAATCAATTTTACTGCTCTGCCGGTGGCCCGCCCGGCTAGCCGAGCTGACTAACGCGCTGCTTCCCGTCTCCGGCACGAATCCGCCCGGGGGATTAGTGTCGAGGTCCGGTGTGCCGGCCAGCCTGTGGATGGTTTTTAGGCGGTTTTCCATCTAGCTCGGCGAATGCGGGCTGGTTCCCCTTATACTGCCTCAGTTACACTATGTGGGCGATCGCTGTGCAGACACTGTCTTCACGTATGCGTACACCATAACTACTCTACCACGCAAACATTTGGGGTTACACTCGTCTGTTATGAGACGTTCCCACGGGGATGCACTGGGGGCCGAACCGCAAAATAACTCTGTATTTGGTGTGGGGCGGCGGCGGGTTGAATGGACTGCTGTGACCTGTTGTGGGGTTGTGAATCACTGAACGCTACAGCTGGGCGAAGCGTTTACCCCGGTTCAATACACACACCCTCTGGCGATGCTACCAATTATGCTCACCGTACGTAAGACTGGGACGTGCCGAGCGGCACTGTGCAGACGTGCCAGCCCCTTCGTGAAGGCGGAATCGCCAGCACTCGAGAAAGGCTCACAGATGCAGCACCCACAACCGCGCCGCTATGTCGAGTGTATCCGGACTCTTTCGCGTCCTACCCGCAAGAACTTGTTTGACGTGGACACCTTCGCGTCCTACCAGCCAGTGCCTCTCAAGCGGCGCCAGTGGTGCCTGTCGCAACATTACGGACCATCGCGGCCCAACCACGAGGTGTCCCTCCGACAGAGAATCCTGTCAGAAACGGCGCATCTTATCCAGCCTCTAACGACAACATGAAACTGCTACCAAAAAGTATTCATTTCGACACTAAGATCTGACATCACACATCTTTATAACAACCACAACTTCTCTCACCAATGTCCATTGCCTCGCAACTGGGTTTGAGAAATTCAGAGGGGAACGCTACGAGGCTCGAGCTTGCTTTCGGTGGGCTGCATTTTCTACAAGCGGCAGATACTAATTATCAAAAGTCAGATAAACGTGGGAAAGTCGCCGCTGACTCCTTCACGTGGCGCTGTACCGCTCGAGGCCGGACATTAGCTACCAGCAGTTGTTGTTGGAGGACAATGTTTGCCGCCCCTTGTAGCTAACTTCTCAGAATATTACGGCGCCCAGGATGTGTTCCTACACATTGGTCACTGAGCTTCTCGGCCGGAAAGTTTACTGTCGCTCTATCTCGAATCCTTTGAACATTCACACGCACCCCACGCATTCACAGTCCATTAAAAACGGCCATAAATATAATAAGCCATAAATATAATAAGGAAAGACGTGCAAATTACACGGGGCCACTCACTGGTCTTTCTCATATCGGTAACATTTTCCGTACCGAATTTCCCTTTTGTCAGCCTCAGTATGATTAATATATTCTAATTATTAATGAAATCGGCACGCACAAGTCTTCCCAACGTGTTTTGCAATCCCAACACAGTGGGTGGATTAACTAGTATCTTCGCCGGAAATAACCCTTTATTCATCGATTTCTAGATATTTTTGTGTTGCCAGGATTAGCATAGTTCTCTGGGGATGCATGATTGCTTCTGTCAGTGTACAGTCCGTGAGGAGGCTCCTTTCAAATAAATAAAAGTTGGACAGATCATGGTGGGATCTGCAAAAGTTGTCAATAGTACGGCAATGTGATCTACACTGAATATTAATTTGTGAAACACGACAGTAAAAACTTATTTAACTCCCTCAAGTCTGTAAACAGGTACATAGCAAAGTTGTTAACAGATAATGTTCCCAATTTGGATGGACGTGTTGCAGATGAGTCCAACATTGCTTGACTGGGAAGTCACCATGTATATGCTGGTAAGATTTTTATTTGTTCTGCTTATTACAAAAGTAAGCCATACATGGTGACATAGGAATGCAGAATAAGATTCATAGGAACGCACATTTAAATTAAAATCATATTCAGGCGATTTCCCTACGTCTGTCGATTAAGATTCTTAGTCAAGCTGGTGATCCATCTGCCAGTCAGGAGAAGCTCTACATTATGACCACCGACCTGCTATCGATACAAACCTGTCCAGGCTATAGCAGAGTCACCTCGCGAGGAATGACTGCAAGTCAGACACACGCACGTTGCATGTCGTATCCGTGTATAGAATGGGGAATGCGCGCGATCTGTCTGACTTCGACCGAAGGCAGATTGTGATAGCCCGGAGACTCGGCACGAGAGTTTCGGAAACTGCACGACTTGTCTGGTGTTAGAGGAATGCTATGATGAGTGTCGTCAACATGTGGCGAAATCAAAGTGAAGCCACGTCCAGACGTCGTTTGGTTGGGCAGCCACCCCTCATTACAGATGCTGGACGTCGTAGGCTGGGCAGTCTTGTAAAACAGGACAGGCGGCGAATTGTGACAGAACTAACCTATGATTTGAATGCTGGGCTGAGTGTAAGTGTGTCCGAATACAGAGTGCACCGAATACTCCTAACGATGGGTCTCCGCAGCCGACGACCCATGTATGTCCAGTGTTGAAACCACGACATCGATAACTACGACTGAAATGGGCAAGTGACCCTCGTCACTGGACATTGGCCCAGTGGCAGAGCGTTGAATGGTCTGATGAATTTCATTACCTTTTTCATCATGCCGATGGGAGGGCGAGAACCCGCCGTCTTCCAGGGGAACAGCTCCTTGACACCCGTACTGCTCGACGGAGAGATTCTGGCGGCGGCTCTATTATGCTCTGGGGAACGTTCACATGGCCATCCATGGGTCTAATGGAGCTAGTGTAAGGCACTATGACAGCCAAGGAGTATCGTACACTGATTGCAGACCACGTCACCGCTTCATGACGATCATGTTTCCCGATGACAGTAGTATTTATCAGCAAGATAATTCGCCATGTCACAAGGTCAGGAGTGTGATGGAGTGGTTCAGGGAACACGGTGGAGAATTCAAGCATATGCGCTGCCGCTCCCCTTCCCCACCTCACCACATCTGCACTGCATTCACCACTGCAACTGCTGTGTTCGGATGCAGGCTGAGTTGGCATTTCTTCGCTCCCAGCTTCAGGCAATGTTGGCTTTCGTCACACAGCTTGAGGCTGTTGCCAATGGGCATCACAGTGGGGGTCCGGATAGGGGTTTGTCGGGGACGGCCAGCTCGTCCCACACATCCCCCGATCGGACTACGGCTGTGACTGCCCGGGATACTGCCCACATTGAGGCTGATCCCTCACCTGTGGTAGAGTGGGAGGTCGTCTCGACATGTGGCAGGGGGCGAAAGACATTCCGCAGGGCTGAACGGAAGGCCTCCCAAGTTTGTCTGACGAACTGGTTTCAGGCTCTGTCTCCGGCTGATACTGATGTTCGGCCAGAGATGGCAGCTTGTTCTGTTCCAGTGGTTGCCCCTCAATCTGCGAGCTCCAACGTCAGGCGCGTAATGGGGCTCCTTAGCAATATGGCAGCAAGACAGTGGAAGAAAACCAATCTGCACTCCGTGTGCATACCGGAGGGAGTCATTCCAGATGTGGAAAGGGTCCTTCCGGTTGTCATGAAGGGTACAGGGTGCACCCATCTGCAGGTGGTCACTTATGTCGGCACCAATGATGTGTGTCGCTATGGATCGGAGGAAATGCTCTCTGGCTTCCAGCGGCTATCTGATTTGGTGAAGACTGCGAGTCTCGCTAGCGGGATGAAAACACAGCTCACCATCTGCAGCATCGTCGACAGGGCTGACTGCGGACCTATGGTACAGAGCCGAGTGGATGGTCTGAATCAGAGGCTGAGGCGGTTCTGCGACCGTGTGGGCTGCAGATTCCTCGACTTGCGCCAAAGGGTGGTGGGGTTTCGGGTTCCGCTGGATAGGTCAGGAGTCCACTACACGCAGTAAGCGGCTACACTGGTAGCAGGGGTTGTGTGGCGTGGACTGGGCGGTTTTTTAGGTTAGGTGGATTCGGGCAAGTACAGAAAGGGCAACAGCCTCAAAGGGTGTGGGGCAAAGTCAGGACATGCGGGGACCAAGCAGCAATCGATATTGTAATTGTAAACTGTCGAAGCTGCATTAGTAAAGTACCGGAACTTCAAGCACTGATAGAAAGCACCGAAGCTGAAATCGTTATAGGTACAGAAAGCTGGCTGAAGTCAGAGATAAATTCAGCCGAAATTTTTACAAAGGCATAGACGGTGTTTAGAAAGGATAGATTGCATGCAACCGGTGGTGGCGTGTTTGTCGCTGTTACTAGTAGTTTATCCTGTAGTGAAGTTGAAGTGGATAGTTCCTGTGAAATATTATGGGTGGAGGTTACACTCAACAACCAAGCTAGGTTAATAATTGGCTCCTTTTACCGACCTCCTGACTCAGCAGCATTAGTGGCAGAAAAACTGAGAGAAAATTTGGAATACATTGCACATACATTTTCT
Organism: Schistocerca gregaria; assembly: GCF_023897955.1. Lineage (NCBI taxonomy): Eukaryota > Metazoa > Arthropoda > Insecta > Orthoptera > Acrididae > Schistocerca > Schistocerca gregaria. The sequence continues at coordinate 77,630,382 of NC_064931.1, forward strand.
CAGCATATTATAGTCTTAGGTGGAGATTTCAATTTACCAGATATAGATTGGGACACTCAGATGTTTAGGACGGGTGGTAGGGACAGGCCATCGAGTGACATTATACTGAGTGCACTATCCGAAAATTACCTCGAGCAATTAAACAGAGAATCGACTCGTGGAGATAACATCTTGGACCTACTGATAAAAAAGAGACCCGATATTTTCGACTCTGTAAGTGCAGAACAGGGAATCAGTGATCATAAGGACGTTGCAGCATCCCTGAATATGGAAGTTAATAGGAATATATAAAAAAAGGGAGGAAGGTTTACCTGTTTAGCAAGAGTAATAGAAGTCAGATTTCTGACTACCTAACAGATCAAAACGAAAATTTATGTTCCGACACTGACAATGAGTGTTTGTGGAAAAAGTTTAAGGCAATTGTAAAATTCGTTTTAGACAGGTACGTGCCGAGTAAAACTGTGAGGGACGGGAAAAACCCACCGTGGTTCAACAACAAAGTTAGGAAACTACTGCGAAAGCAAAGAGAGCTTCACTGCAAGCTTAAACGCAGCCAAAACCTCTCAGACAAACAGAAGCTAAACGATGTCAAAGTTAGCGTAAGGAGGGCTATGCGTGAAGCGTTCAGTGAATTCGAAAGTAAAATTCTATGTACCGACTTGACAGAAAATCCTAGGAAGTTCTGGTCTTACGTTAAATCAGTAAGTGGCTCGAAACAGCATATCCAAACACTCCGGGATGACGATGGCATTGAAACAGAGGATGACACGCGTAAAGCTAAAATACCAAACACCTTTTTCCAAAGCTGTTTCACAGAGGAAGACCGCACTGCAGTTCCTTCTCTAAATCCTCGCACGAACGAAAAAATGGCTTACATCGAAATAAGTGAACAAGGAATAGAAAAGCAACTGGTATCACTGAACAGAGGAAAGTCCACTGGACCTGACGGGATACCAGTTCGTTTCTACACAGAGTACGCGAAAGAACTTGCCCCCCTTCTAACAGCCGTGTACCGCAAGCCTCTAGACGAACGGAAGGTTCCAAATGATCGGAAAAGAGCACCGGTAGTCCCAGTCTTCAAGAAGGGTCGTCGAACAGATGCGCAAAACTATAGACCTATATCTCTGACGTCGATCTGTTGTAGAATTTTAGAATTTTTTTTGCTTGAGTGTCATGTCGTTTTTGGAAACCCGGAATCAACTCTGCAGGAATCAGCATGGATTCCGGAAACAGCGATCGAGTGACACACAACTCGCTTTATTTGTTCATGAGACCCAGAAAATATTAGATATAGGCTCCCAGGTAGATGCTATTTTAGTTGACTTCCGGAAGGCGTTCGATACATTTTCGCACTGTCGCCTGATAAACAAAGTAAGAGCCTACGGAATATCAGACCAGCTGTGTGGCTGGATTGAAGAGTTTTTAGCAAACAGAACACAGCATGTTGTTATCAATGGAGAGACGTCTACAGACGTTGAGGTAACCTCTGGCGTGCCACAGGGGAGTGTTGTGGGACCATTGCTTTTCACAATATATATAAATGACCTAGTAGATAGTGTCGGAAGTTCCATGCGGCTTTTCGCGGATGATGCTGTAGTATACAGAGAAGTTGCAGCATTAGAAAATTGTAGCGAAATGCAGGAAGATCTGCAGAGGATAGGCACTTGGTGCGGCGAGTGGCAACTGATCCTTAACATAGACAAATGTAATGTATTACGAGTACATAGAAAGAAGGATCCTCTATTGTATGATTATATGATAGCGGAAAAAACACTGGTAGCAGTTACTTCTGTAAAATATCTGGGAGTATGCGTGTTGAATGATTTGTAGTAGAATGATCATATAAAATTAATTGTTGGTAATTCGGGTACCAGGTTGCGAGTCATTGGGAGAGTCCTTAGAAGATATAGTCCATCAACAAAGGAGGTGGCTTACAAAACACTCGTTCGACCTATACTTGAGTATTGCTCATCAGTGTGGGATCCATGCCAGATCGGGTTGACGGAGGAGATAGAGAAGATCCAAAGAAGAGCGGCGAGTTTCGTCACAGGGTTATTTGGTAACCATGATAGTGTTACTGAGATGTTTAACAAACTCATGTGGCTGACTCTGCAAGAGAGGCGCTCTGCATCACGGTGTAGCTTGCTCGTCAGGTTTCGAGAGGGTGCGTTTCTGGATGAGTTATCGAATATATTGCTTCCCCTACTTATACCTCCCGAGGAGCTCACGAATGTAAAATCAGAGATTCGAGCGCGCACGGAGGCTTTCAGACAGTTGTTCTTCCCGCGAACCATACGCGACTGGAACAGAAAAGGGAGGTAATGACAGTGGCACGTAAAGTACCCTCCGCCACACACCGTTGGGTGGCTTGCGGAGTATTAATGTAGTAGATGTAGATACAAAGGTACAGAAGGGGGGAGAGGACGGAGCCTTGGGGCACACCGGCGGAGGGAAAAAGGTGTAGGAATCCGTGCTATGCATGGTGACGTAGGAAAGACGGTGGGAGAGAAAGGGGCAGATCAGACGGACGCAGTTAATTGGAAGGGCGAAGGTTTGGAGCTTGAAGAGGAGACCGGAATGTCATACGCGGTCATAAGCTCGTTTGAGGTCCACGGTTAGGAAGATAGTGGAGCGACGGGAATTAAGCTGGTCGGAATGGAGATGAGTGAGGTGAAGGAGAAAGTCGTCGGAAGAGAAGGACGGCCGAAAGCCACACTGGGTAACGGGAAGGAGGCGGTTCTGGCGGAGATGCTGGTGGATGCGTTGGGTGAGGATAGATTCCAGGACCTTGCTGAAGACCGAGGTAAGGCTGATGGGACGGTAGGAGGAGACGGCGGACGGCGGTTTGCCAGGTTTAAGGAACATCAGGATACCGAAGGTTTTCCACAGGTCGGGGTAGTGACAGGTGGACAGGACGTCATTGTAGAGCCTGGCCAAGGTGGAGAGGAAAGAGACAGGAGCTTCACGAAGGGTACAGTAGGTGACACGATCGTGACCAGGTGCGGTGTTGCGATTTGTGCGGAGTGTAGCAATGAGATCCTGTGTAGTGATGGCGGTATTGAGTTCCGTATGTCCAATGTTGTCCAAGTACTGAAAACCAGGTGCGAGGGGAGGGACAGAGGTGTCAGTTCGATCGCGGACATCCGGGAAGAGGGAGTAATAGAACTGGGGATCATCGGGGATGGAAAATTCATCGGAGAGGTAGGAGGCAAAGTGATTGGCCTTACTAAGGGTGTCAGGGAAGGGGTGATCATCATGGAGAAGAGGATAGTAGGGGGAGGGTTGAGTTTCGGTAAGGCAATGGAAGGCTGACCAGAACTTGGACGAGTTGATAGCCAGGGTAGCATTTAAACGCGTGCATGTCTGTCACCAGTCTCGGCGTTTCTTGGCCGCGAGCAAATTACGAATGTGTCGCTGGTGTTGCCAGTGGCGTCGTAGTGTGTCCGGGTCACATGCGCAGAGGAAGGCATGGTAGAGACGGCGGGATTCACGGAGGAGGAGGACGGCCTGTGGGGGTAAGGTAGGACGGTGGGGGTGGATGGCGACAGTAGGGACGTGGGCCTACACGGCCTCAGACAAGGTCTGCTGGAGAAAGGAGGCGGCATGGCTTACATCGTCAGGGTGGCGTTAGGTCAAGGGGTGGCTATCGACCTGGTATGAGGGTATCCCGGTAGGCATTCCAGTCGGCACGGGAATAGTCATGGACGTACTTAGGGGGAGGGTCATTACGAGGGTCAGGGCGGGGGCGACGACCATCTGAAACGGTGAGGAGGACAGGGAGATGGTCGCTACCAATAGGCTCCAGGACATCCACCGTTATGCGGCCAAGGAGGTTGGGGGAGGAAAGGATAACATCGGGAGTGGAGTTGGATTCGGTGCGGGTGTGCTGGGGGATTGGGACGAGGTCGCCTTAAAGGGAGAGAGGAACCGATGCCACCGCCGTAACTGGGCGGAGGAACGACTATAGATGTTGAGCTCGGCGGCGATAACGTAGGAGGAGAAGGTACAGTCAATGTGGGAGAAGAAATCGAAGGGAATAGGGGCGTTAGGGCGGACATAGATGGTGGCGAAGGTAATGGTAAGGCCGGGGAAGAAGAGACTAAGGATCAGGTGTTCAGTGGGCTCGGGAAGGAGAGGTTGGAGCCGAACGGGGATCTGGAGGTGGTGACCAATGGCAACTCCGCCATGTGCAATCGGGAGGGGATTATCGGAGCGGTGAAGGAGGTAGGGCTAAGTGTGGACGGTGTGGTGGGGTTGGAGGAAGGTTTCATTGAGGAAAAAGGCATCCACACAGTGGGTGGCAAGGGTGAGCAGGAAGAGGTTCTTGTTGGCGGGAAGGGAGCGGATGTTGTTGAAAATGATACGGTACTGTTGCGCCATGATCGGGATTTAGTCAAGGGTGTCAAGATGGGAGAAGGTGAAATGGGCCTGGTTGTTGGAGTAGGTGGTGTACATTTTAAGGTGGAAAACGAAACGGGCGGCGAGGGATATCTGTGGAGGGTGTGGGGGCGCTGAAAAGGATGAACATTCTGAAGGACGATGGTGAGGAATCTGATGATGTCCTCAGCGTTAGGGGGTGGGCGAAGGGAATTGCCGGGAGGGGTGGGTGTGTCCAGAGGGCAGACAGGAATGGTGAGTTCAGGAGTGGTAGGAGGGGGTCGGGCCTAACATTTCTGGTAGTAAGTAGGATGAGGGAGGTTATAGGTATTATAGGAGGGGGGGACTGGAGATTTGGGTACTGCCGTAGAAAGTGGGCTTGCCTACATTGCGGGCAGGTGGGGGCCTCGCGGCCCTCTGATGTTGGGAGTGTTGGATTGAGGAGGGGAACAGTAAGGGTCAACTGGGTTGTGTCGGTGAAAGAGAAGGGCACCCTCCTTCAAGAGACGGGGAAGGAGCAGGGGTAAGGGAGGCATTGGGTCCAAAGCAGGTGACAGGGATGCAGGAAAGGAGGTCTGTGTGGAGGGTAGGGCTGGGGGAGGAGATGAGCACCGAATCACGGCGAGGGGTGAGGAGGGAGATGGAGGCACCAGAAAAATTCTGGCAAAGGAAGAGGGTGAAGAGGGTGAGGTTCCAGGCTTCAAGAAAGGAGGGATCAGGATGGGAGAGAAGGTAGGAGGAGGAGGAGGGGGGGGGGAGGAGGAGGGGGTAGGTGGGGAGACATCCATGGCATCATGGGTTGGGGAAGGGGGACGAGGCGGAGCCTTTTTGGGAGTAGAGGAGGCAGGGGTGCCACTGGGGCGCTTGACGGTGGCGGAGGAGGTGTGGGGGATGGGAGCGACTGGAATGTGGCGGGGAGTGGCAGGTCTCAGTGCTGGAGGTGGCGCCAGAGATGGTGAGGGCGGTGGTGAAGGCGACGGTGAAGATGATAACGATGACGATGATGGCGAAGGGGAGAGTTGAGCGTGGGCCGTAGCCCTCAGAGCGACCACCCTAGCGGGGACCACAGAAACGGAAGGAGCAGAGGGAGGGAGTGGAGGGAAGGGATCAGAGGAGGTACAGGAGGGAGGAGCTGGGGATGGGGCGACAAACAGGGAGGGAGATGGGAGAGTGAGGAGTGGGGGGATGGACTGAGGGGGGAGTGAAGTGGCACACCACGTGATAGTGGTGGCAGCGGCTGAGGGGGAGGTGTATATGATGGCAGTGGTGGTGGCTGTAGAAGAGGTGGTGGGGGTTGACATTATGATAAGAGAAAAAACACAGGACAAGACAAAAAAGCAACGAGAGACACAGAGGAGAATGGGACGGAGACTGACGAAGGAGAGTGGTGCCAAAGCCCCACTCTGCTGTCACTGGCGGGGCGGGGCGGGGGGGGGGGGGTGCGACCCGAATGGCTGTCCGGCGGGGATGCCTCCATGCTGCTGCTGGTGGTGGTGGCGGTGGCAGCTAGGACCACTGCTGGCTGCTGGCTGGGACCGCTGCTGGCTGCGGGATGTGGGCGAGGACCACTGCTGGCTGTGGGCGAGGACCACTGCTGGCCTCTGGCTGCTGGCTGGGAACGCTGCTGGCTCCAGGCTGCAGGCTGCGGGCCAGGACCACTGCTGGCTGCTGGCTGGGAACGCTGCTGGCTGCTGGCTGCTGGCTGGGAAAGGTGCTGGCTGCGGGCTGCAGTTGAGGATCACTGTTGGCTGTGGGCTGTGGGCGAGGACCATTGCTGGCTGCTGGCTGCTGGCTCCTGGCTGCTGGCTGGGACCGCTGCGGGCTGCGGGCTGCAGGCGAGGACCATTGTTGGCTGCGGACTGCTGGCGAGGACCGCTGCTGGCTGGGACCGCTGCGGGCTGCGGGCTGCAGGCGAGGACCATTGTTGGCTGCGGGCTGCAGGCGAGGACCACTTCTGGCTGCTGGCTGGGACCGGTGCTGGCTGCGGGCTGCAGTTGAGGACCACTGTTGGCTGTGGGCTGTGGGCGAGGACCATTGCTGGCTGCTGGCTGCTGGCTCCTGGCTGCTGGCTGGGACCGCTGCGGGCTGCAGGCGAGGACCATTGTTGGCTGTGGGCTGCTGGCGAGGACCACTGCTGGCTGCTGGCTGCTGGCTGGGACTGGTGCTGGCTGTGGGCTGCAGGCGAGGACCATTGTTGGCTGCGGACTGCTGGCGAGGACCACTGCTGGCTGCTGGCTGGGACCGCTGCGGGCTGCGGGCTGCAGGCGAGGACCATTGTTGGCTGCGGGCTGCTGGCGAGGACCACTTCTGGCTGCTGGCTGCTGGCTGGGACCGGTGCTGGCTGCGGGCTGCAGTTGAGGACCACTGTTGGCTGTGGGCTGTGGGCAAGGACCAATGCTGGCTGCTGGCTCCTGGCTGCTGGCTGGGACCGCTGCAGGCTGCGGGCTGCAGGTGAGGACCATTGTTGGCTGCGGGCTGCTGGCGAGGACCACTTCTGGCTGCTGGCTGCTGGCTGCTGGCTGGGACCGGTGCTGGCTGCGGGCTGCAGTTGAGGACCATTGTTGGCTGCGGGCTGCTGGCGAGGACCACTGCTGGCTGCTGGCTGCTGGCTGGGACCGGTGCTGGCTGCGGGCTGCTGGCGAGGACCATTGTTGGCTGCGGGCTGCTGGCGAGGACCATTGCTGGCTGCTGGCTGCTGGCTGGGACCGGTGCTGTCTGCGGGCTGCAGTTGAGGACCACTCCTTGGCTGTGGGCTGTGGGCGAGGACCATTGCTGGCTGCTGGCTGCTGGCTGGGACCGGTGCTGGCTGCGGGCTGCAGTTGAGGACCACTGTTGGCTGTGGGCGAGGACCATTGCTGGCTGCTGGCTGCTGGCTCCTTGCTGCTGGCTGGGACCGCTGCGGGCTGTGGACTGCAGGCGAGGACCATTGTTGGCTGCAGGCTGCTGGCGAGGACCACTGCTGGCTGCTGGCTGCTGGCTGCTGGCTGGGACCGGTGCTGGCTGCGGGCTGCTGTTGAGGACCACTGTTGGCTGTGGGCTGCTGGCGAGGACCACTGCTGGCTGCTGGCTGCTGGCTGGGACCGCTGCGGGCTGCGGGCTGCAGGCGAGGACCATTGTTGGCTGCGGGCTGCTGGCGAGGACCACTGCTGGCTGCGGGCTGCAGTTGAGGACCATTGTTGGCTGCGGGCTGCTGGCGAGGACCATTGCTGGCTGCTGGCTGCTGGCTGGGACCGGTGCTGGCTGCGGGCTGCAGTTGAGGACCACTTCTTGGCTGTGGGCTGTGGGCGAGGACCATTGCTGGCTGCTGGCTGCTGGCTGGGACCGGTGCTGGCTGCGGGCTGCAGTTGAGGACCACTGTTGGCTGTGGGCTGTGGGCGAGGACCATTGCTGGCTGCTGGCTCCTGGCTGCTGGCTGGGACCGCTGCGGGCTGCGGGCTGCAGGCGAGGACCATTGTTGGCTGCGGGCTGCTGGCGAGGACCACTGCTGGCTGCTGGCTGCTGGCTGGGACCGGTGCTGGCTGCGGGCTGCAGTTGAGGACCATTGTTGGCTGCGGGCTGCTGGCGAGGACCACTGCTGGCTGCTGGCTGCTGGCTGGGACCGGTGCTGGCTGCTGGCTGCTGTCTGGGACCGCTGCGGGCTGCGAGCTGCAGGCGAGGAACATTGTTGGCTGCTGGCGAGGACCACTGCTGGCTGCTGGCTGGGACTGGTGCTGGCTGCGGGCTGCAGTTGAGGACCATTGTTGGCTGCGGGCTGCTGGCGAGGACCACTGCTGGCTGCTGGCTGCTGGCTGGGACCGGTGCTGGCTGCGGGCTGCAGTTGAGGACCATTGTTGGCTGTGGGCTGTGGGCGAGGACCATTGCTGGCTGCTGGCTGCTGGCTCCTGGCTGGGACCGCTGTGGGCTGCGGGCGAGGACCATTGTTGGCTGCGGGCTGCTGGCGTGGACCACTGGTGGCTGCTGGCCTGGACCGGTGCTGGCTGCGGGCTGCAGTTGAGGACCATTGTTGGCTGCGGGCTGCTGGCGAGGACCACTGCTGGCTGCTGGCTGCTGGCTGGGACCGGTGCTGGCTGCGGGCTGCAGTTGAGGACCACTGTTGGCTGTGGGCTGTGGGCGAGGACCATTGCTGGCTGCTGGCTGCTGGCTCCTGGTTGCTGGCTGGGACCGCTGCTGGCTGCGGGCTGCTGGCTGCTGGTTGCTGGCTGTGGGCTGTGGGCGAGGACCACTGCTGGCTGCGGGCTGTGGGCTAGGACCACTGCGGGCTGCGCGCTGCTGGCTGGACTGCTGCACGTCGACGGGCTGGTTGGTTGGCACCTGCAACACCTATCGCTTCGATTGGTACCGTAATAGCACAATCGAAGGGCGGTATTCAAACGAATTACCGCCGGAGATGCTGATTCCCTCTCTCATTACAACTACTTTTATACACGATTGTCATGCGCAGTCACTGACGTTTTGCTGTCCAGCGCCATCTGTCGCACATTTTGTGAACTTTTTTTTGTTCTAATAAAACCCCATGTCATTCCAAGCATGTGTGTCAATTTTTACCCCTCTATCTACATTATTCCGTGGTTTATTAAGTTTTCAAATTTCTACTGACTTTTTGATCACTCTGTATTTGGATCGCCGCTGTTGACAGGAGGGCCTCATCAGTCTGAGTCTCAGTTAGTCAGTCAGGGCCTCAGTCGCTGGTGCACCAAGCTGCATCCTAGTTTGGCGTCTGTCATTCATCGCTTAGTGTGACTTGTACTTCACCAGCAGTGAGGCTAACATGGGGTATTAGTGAAGACCTTGTAGCGCAACACATGGACTCATAGAGATAAGTAGCTTCCTGCAAATATGCTTCTGGGGTTTGCTGCTGGATCGTATTGTGTAACTCGCACAATACTTCATTGATGCAACTGCTCGCCAGCCGGAGTGGCCGTGCGGTTCTAGGCACTTCAGTTTGGAACCGCGTGACCGCTACGGTTTCAGGTTCGAATCCTGCCTCGGACATGGATGAGTGTGATGTCCTTACGTTTCATATCGGAGTGCGATCGGCCGTCATCTGACTCCGCCGCAACCAGAAGGAAAGGCAACCTGTTAGTGTCCAGCAACAATGGTAGATCGGAAGGAATCTGGGTTGTACATCCGAACCTTCGCAACTTTAGTGTAGGTGACAGGGAGTACTGTAGGTGTCACGAGTGGTGCTACATCTCCTACCGACATCTGAATGTCGCGTGTGTGGAGGCAATCCGACCAGACTTGGCTCACCTCACCACCCACCAAGTTCGAATCTGATCATCGTACGTTACGATCGCCAGACGTCGCCAATCATCAAATAAGAAAGCAGATGTCTCATCAGTTTTAGTTTAATCTGACGAAAGCCATTGAAGACGTGGTATGTCGCGAAGGTCTGCCATTTTTCTACGACTGATGACGTCGCCGTAAGGTCGACATCTAGATACGACCACGTCTTTTCGTACCTCAAAAGGACGTTCGAAAACACAGAGGGGGTTGAGGCCGAACCCTGCGATCGACCAAACAGCTCCGATGTGGCCATCAGGGTACCTGAATTTCAGTCCCTGGGTGAAGCGTCGCACAACATCAGCGCAGACTTCTTCGGTCTGTAGTATAATGTACACGATGGTGCTTGTGATGGAGAAGTGAATTCCTACATCTTGAGGTGCGAGATGAAGTTCGTCACGTATTAACTGTTCCATTTCGCGCTCTCAAGGTCATGTATGTTCCGCTTGAAACGCGATATTCATAGTCGCACAGTGGTAAGACAACACCACTGCAGGTCAGCACTTAAGGGAAGACAACAACATAGTACCGCGCGCTAACGTTTAAACAGCAACACGCCTGCGGATCGCTGCTTAGAGAGGCGAATACGTCCTCCTCGTTTCACGGCTTTGGAAGAAAGTACCATCTTGATCGTCGCACGGAAATTCAAGCGGCCTGTCCGAAACCGAACGAAAGAGATATACAAAAATTTTACATGGGACGGTAGTAAGCATTGAACCCGAACCAAACACTGAGCAGTTCCGTGCGCTCTCACCCGAGCTATGATAACAACTGATATTAATCGTATCTGACAGCCCGCTCGATTCTGGCGCACAATGGCCTGATGGGCTAACTTCAGTGCTAATTAACACGGAAAAGGCGCAACGTAACAATTATTTCTGAGCACAACCTACCCTGCAACACACCTACAAGCTTTTGAGACTGTTCCTGACCGTAATGCATATGATGTCTCCCCTATGAGTCGTCAAGCGCATTCTCTGGTGATTCAGAATATATTAGTTTTTCCAAAGTGTAGCTGGAGACAGCCCTGTGTTTACCATGTGTTTCTTGCGACGCACATGATAGATGGAAATCGTCGGTTTATTTCCCGTTAAAAACGGGTTCGAATCCTGCCTCGGGCATGGATGTTTGTGATGTCCTTAGGTTAGTTAGGTTTAAGTAGTTCCAAGGGACTGATGACCTCAGAAGTCCCATAGTGCTCAGAGCCATTTTTTTTTGAGTCACGTAAGACTAATGCCTGTTTTATATCCTGAACGGTTGCAGATACCGAAACGAGGCTTTTGGCAAATGGTAATAATCTAAGTGGCATGTATTTTGGTATGTGGTAAAGAGTCTAGAGTCTTCTATCGCTCGAGATACTGAAGCAATCTTTTTAATGGAACCACATACTTTTCATAACTGCATTCAGTAGCCCTTGGAAAGATACTTACAGTGATACAGCGCTTGTCAATATTGACTTCGAAACCTTTCGCAAATAATTCCCAGAAACGTACTAAAATTGGAAAGCAATAGAGTCTGCTGCTGTGGTGTAAACACCGCCAGCAGAGGTCTCATGCTAGGCCCAACCGGTACACGCAGCAGCGAATGCTTCCGCTACTAAGATCACTCATTGCCTGTACGACAACAGTACAGAGTCAGCTATAGTTTTTGTTTCCGGAACTACTGCATGTGCTAGCTTCTGTCGCATCAGTTGAAGCCTAGGAAAACTATTTCAAATGTCTGCAGGTTTCCAGGTGTTTATGTGAACAACTGAAGTTACTTGAGGCAGTAGTCCATTTAAATCTTCCTCGTTGCTGCCTACTTGTCAAAGCCGAAACAGAAACTTCGGTCGTTCATACTTCATATACAGCCCTATTCACGGAAAAAAGTAACTAATGCATTAACTTTCTTAGATTGGAAAAACAAAAATAATACCTGACCTGTCTCTGCCTCGAGACGTCTGAATGCCTCTTGAAGATAAAACACGTGCTGTCGCACGAATGTCTCTATAGACAGTACTCAAAATTGTAATTACATGGAAATCACTTAAAATAAACCAAACGTTTTATTCAGGATGACTGGCTACATTCACCCACAATATATATATATATATATATATATATATATATATATATATATATATATATATAATTTTTTGTGCTCAAATTGTTTACCATCGACTAAAGAGCACATTTGTATTCAAGAGGAGTCAAATTAGAGGACCTTGCCGGTCATGGTACCGCTGCATTCTATCCTGTCCAAAGTTTAGGAAACTTTTCATTCTGTATTTGCGTTGCAACACGCAAACAGTGAGCTGGGCAGCCGTCGTGTTGGAGCCACGTAATTGTCGCTTATCTAGCAGTACGGTACCTCTTCTAGAAGAACGGGTAGAAAGTTCGTAAGAAGGTGTGCATACGTATTTCCATTGTATACTTCTGGGATGATGCAAGGCTCCACAATGGAATTTCCTATGATGACGCAACATACACCCATGTTCCACGGTCGTTGGTATTGTATCTCATAAAGCCAGCGTGGACTTTCCGCTGACCACTAGTGCGTGTTTCCTAAATTCACGTTGCCATTGTTCGTAAGCCTTGCTTCGTCGATAAAGAGCACTACGTTGGAAAAACGTAGGGTCGTGTCGCAGGCGCTGCAGTGCAAACCGCCAAATTCTGTATGAAGTTCGAAGTCATGTCTTCGGCGTTCATGATGTAGCGACAGATGATAGGGGAGGAATTTGTCGATGATGATAGATACGGATGACGCTCCTCTGGCTAATCCCACATTTCTTGGCCATACGTCTCCTGCCACCTCGCGTATTGATAAGCTTAAAAGTCAGAACAGCTTCTTCATGTGCTCTGTCAATTACAGTCTTTGCCCTTTGACTTTGAAGCTGCCTGTTCGCGCTAGTGGCCTCATAACTCATGAAAGTGCCTGGCACGACGGCCAGCTACGATCAGGAGAGACATTCACATACTGCCGGACCGTTTCGACAGCCTTTCTTTGGCATTCGCCGTATAAAAGTAGGATGTCTAACTTCTCTTCATTGACGTATATGTCTGCATGAAAGGAATGTTGAAGCGGAATAGGCGACACCGTTCCTGGTACTTCTACAGTGAAGGCAAGTAAACGGTCGAAAGCTTGAAACAACGACGTAGCCTTGCAGGAGTGTGCTTACAACGCAACATCCCATACCGGCCGACGTTCTTTCAGTTTTAGAATATTTCAACCTCAAAGTTAACGAGCTTTATTGTCAACTGAAGGAATCCGGGTTCGATTCCCAGCTGGTAGAAGATTTTCTTCACTCGGCGATTGTGCGTTATGTTGTCCTTAGGTTCGTATCGTCGTAACTAACAAACTCGTCTCCAGTACACTATCGTATCGTCTTCCATTACTGACGTGGCTGAATGGGCACGACCCGCAAGCCAATAAACTGAAATAAATAAAATAAAAGCAGTATGCCATTGTACTCGTCTTTTTAAGCGCTTTCAGATGCTGTAAACAAAAGTATATCATTCTATTTTAAAAAATCTTCCTTTCTTCAATATGTCGATCGATACAGGAGTAGGAAAGACTCTTAATCACATAACAAAATTAGTACCCTTTTGCGCACAATCGTCTGCCGAGAACCACGTTTCGATATGTGGAGTCGTTCACGAGATAAAAGCTGTGAGACTTCTTACATGATTCACGGTATGTGCAGGGTTGAAAGGTATCCTGGCATGGGACGCCACAATGAAAGTTCAAATGGTTCAAATGGCTCTGAGCACTATGGGACTTAACATCTACGGTCATCAGTCCCCTATAACTTAGAACTACTTAAACTTAACTAACCTAAGGACATCACACAACACCCAGCCATCACGAGACAGAGTAAATCCCTGACCCCGCCGGGATCAATGAAAGTTAACACGTTTGGGGACTATATAAAAAATAATTGAGAATGTATGAAAAATCGTCTCTGTAGACAAAACATACATGTGCCATTACGTTTGTGTTGAAAGTGATGTTTGTTTACATTTTCGGATTGTGCATTCCTGCCCATTCTGAGAGCCCCAGACATAGATAGGTGCATCGCTGGCCAATTGAGTTTTTCACGTTTTGTTTCGTTTCAGAAATATGAGGTGTCAGAGTTAGGTGGAACACCCTTTAATATTTTTCACCCGTGGGATTCTAGGTATTAGAACAGACGTCTCAAGTCTTGAAAATGGTTATGAACATTCTGTAATTCAGTTGATGTTTCTTGAAGTGCTGTCCGCATTTCTCATAGATTTGTCTAGGTGTACATTTCTTCTTAAACAACTTGAAACACTTCCACGACTCTGTGTTTTGCTTATAGAGTTCGCACGGTTTTCCTCCGCCTAATTTAGTTGGCTCGTTGGCGAATTAGCGAAAGCTTAAATGTTTGATAAGCGGAAGTTGAAATTCCTTTGCATTGCGCATAATAGCACCTATTGCTTCCTGCACTACAAATACAATTTTTCGCAAAAGACCTAACTTAACAATAAAAATGTCCAGTGAAGTTCCAGTGACTGCTTATGTGCTGAAACGTTTCCTCAGAAACGTTGACGGGTGATATTGAAGATGTGGTATTTGCAAAATACTTCCTACTGCGATAGGAAACCAGAGCGCTGAGAAGAAAATGAGAGTACTTGTTTGTACAGCACTGATTTGACGTACGCAGATTCAGAGACAGCAAGCACTGATACCGACGTCTGACATTAACGACCACTTCAGTAGTCTTCGTTTCTCGCGCTTGACGCTTGTTTGAGCTCTTTGCGGTATTATATAACACCTTTGTGGTTCAAATCGGTCTGATCACTGTGGGACTTAACTTCTGAGGTCATCAGTCCCCTAGAACTTAGAACTACTTAAACCTAACTAACCTAAGGACATCACACACATCCATGCCCGAGGCAGGATTCGAAACTGCGACCGTGGCTATTGTCGATGGGGCAGCCTTGCTAACACTGTGAGTTCGTGATGTATTTCCCGGGTTCGTATTTTTAATTTTATTAAGAAGTGACTAATTACTAAGATTTCAACATTTGCGTCCGATGTGCACATAACCAGAATGGTTTCATTATCAGTTAAATGGGCTCAGTCACCCACCGTCAAAAAACCTGTGACCTCGCATGCGAAGCATGGATCCCGAAAAACGCATTCACACACAGGGAAGCAGCGAGCTGCAGGACGTGGCGTCCACGCCGCTTCTGGGTCGATGTGGCAGGTTAGTACCAGAGGCCGACAGCAGATGGTGCACAGGGCGTGGCCGGCGTAGAGAGCCTGTATAGGCCTATACAGACTCTGTAGGCCGGCGTAGAGAGCCTGTATCCCTATACAGGCTCTAGGCCGGCGTGCCTGCTGCTGCCTCTCACTGCTGCTACTGCCCACTGCCAAGCTACGAACGTAAAAGCCAGCAATAATCATCAGCCCCGGATCTGCAATATTTCCGAACCAGAAGAAAAACTTGATAGTGCCCCCCCCCCCCCCCCCCCCCCGCGAGCGTTTGAGATAGGACGTTAAACATTTTAAAAAAAATATCGATCTTTCAAAAATATGTTCATTTTGTAGCGCACATCTTTCTGAAGAGTTTGATATATAAAATATATACGTTCGAGGAAATGCAAAACATATTTCGTCTTAAGTGTGCCTAAGTGCAGTGTCTCTAAACACAGCGTTAGTCTATCGCACGTCACGTTATTTCGCTCTGTGGAAGTCAAAAGTGTATATTTTGTACTGGAAACCATCAAACCAATTTTCAGGACAGTGGAAGTTAAAATGTCCTGTGGTACCTCTCCCGCTACCAGTCGGCCGGTTTGACATCCTACCCCCTTTTCATTAAAAAAAAAAAATCCTCGCAATTAACACTCGATGGGATTATTTGTGACCGGGAGAGTAACAACTCTTCAGAAACTTTGCGCTCTTTATTGCCTATTAGCTAATAACTTTCTCTTTAGTGTAATATAAAATTAAATATAGGAAATACACACACCAAAATAAGTTTTTTATCACCTCAGTTCAGAGAGTTTCGGAACCTGCAGAGAAAATTGGAATAGAGATCAACATAAACATCATTTCCGCCCTTTCTATTGCTCATGAAAACCACACATTACATATTGTACCACCATACAGCGAGACCTTCAGAGGTGGTGGTCCAGATCGCTGTACACACCGGTACCTCTAAAACCCTGTAGCAAGTCCTCTTGCATTGATACATGCCTGTGGCATACTATCCACAAGTTCATCAAGTCACTGTCGGTCCAAATTGTCTCACTCCTCAGCGACGATTCGGCTTTGATCCCTCAGAGTGGTTGGTGGGTCACGTCGTCCGTAACACAGCTCTTTTCAATCTATCCCAGGCATGTACGATAGGGTTCACGTCTGGAGAACATGCTGGCCACTCTAGTCGAGCGATGTCGTTATCATGAACGAAGTCATTCACAAGATGTGTACGATGGGGGCGCGAATTGTCGTAGATGAAGAGGAATACCTCGACAATATGCTGCCGATGTGGTTGCACTATCGGTCGAAGGATGGCCTTGTATCGTACAGCCGTTACGGCGCCTTCGATGACCACCAGCGGCGTACGTCGGCCCCACATAAATCCACCCCAAAACGGCAGGGAACATTCACCTTGCTGCACTCGCTGGACAGTGTGTCTAAGCCGTTCAGCCTGACCGGGTTTCCTCCAAACACGTTTCCGACGATCGTCTGGTTGAAGGCATATGCGACACTAATCGGTAAAGAGAACGTGACGCCAATCCTGAGCAGTCCATTCGGTATGTTGTTGGGCCAATCTGTACCGCGCTATATGGTGTCATGGTTGCAAAGGTGTATCTCGCCATGGACATCGGGAGTGAAGCTGCGCACCCTGCAGCCTATTGCGTACAGTTTGAGTCGTAACACGACGTCCTATGGCTTTACGAAAAGCATTATTCAACATGGTGGCGTTGCTGTCAAGGTTCCTCCGAGCCATAATCCGTAGGTAGTGGTCTTGCACTGCAGTATTAGCCCTTGGGCGGCCTGAGCGAGGCATGTCATCGATAGTTCGTCTGTCTGTATCTCCTCAATGTCTGAACAACATCGCTTTGTTTCACTCCGAGACGCCTGAACATTTGCCTTGTTGAGAGCCCTTCCTGGCACAAAGTAACAATGCGGACGTGATCTAACCGCGGTATTGACCGTCTAGGCGTGCTTGAACTACAGACAACACGAGCCGTGTACCTCTTTTCTAGTGGAATGACTGGAACTGATCGGCTGTCGGATCCCCTCCGTCTAATAGGCGCTGTTCATGCCTGGTTGTTTACATCTTTGGGCGGGTTTAGTGACATCTCTGAACAGTCAAAGGGACTGTGTCTGTGATGCAATGACATCAGTTATCTTCGGGAGTAGTGGGAACCGGGGTGATGGAAAACTTGTTTCAATGTGTGTAGAAGAAACCAGTAGAGACAAGAGCGATGCAAGACAAAACACATGTCTTCAATCGTTACGTCCCAGCATATTTTTTCCTCGCTAATCTTGCCACAGCTTTACACGGCGTGCTTTCATTTCTGAGAAAGAATCTCTTACCTCATCAAAGTTCGTCTCATAGGCAATTTTATTTTCAGTGGCTAGAATCGTAGGGCAAGATAGACGTTCCTGACTTGTTATTGAGTGCAGATAGCTTTTAATTATTTTCAGTTTGCTGAAGCTTCTCTCACAGCTTGCAGATGTCGTCTGCAACGTGCAGTACATCCTTAATGCTGTACTAATACTACGAAAAACTTGCAAGTTATGCTTGCACTGATCTTGTGAAGAGGTCGAACACACTTGAGTTTTCGTTTACTAACTTTTTGAATGCGGCGATTCCAGGCAAAAATCTACTGCATTCAACTTTTTTTCTGCAGATCCTCCATTTTTCTGCAGATCCTCAGTCGACATATTTAAAATGTTTGGGCGATGAGGAAGGCGAAATTTTCATGTAGACTCTTTGCGCTCTCCACCTGTGTATCAGTTTGTGTTCAAATATTGTCAAATACTACTTTTATGGCTTTGGAAAACAACTTAGCCGGGTCTACTGTTCTCGATTCGTCCACACAGATTTCGTCGTGTTGCCTTCTTTTTCTGGAAGTTCGTTTGCTTTTGAGAACAGGCCCTATTTCCGACTTTTCTGAAACATGTGTAGCTTCTTCGATTCACTGCGCTATTGGTTTCTGTGTGTGTGTGTTCGTGAATTCCGAAGGGACCAAAATGCTGAGGTCATCGGTCCCTAGACTACTACACTACTTAAACTAACTCACGCTAAGGACAACCTCAGAATTATTAGGTCGAGAATAAATTGGAAGTCCATCAGCGTATGTAGTAGATGGCCAGCTTCATACTTAGACTCTGCGGCAAAACACTATTCTTCAGTTTCTTCCACAGCTTTGACAATTTCTGCTAAATTATTTAATAATTCTGTAACATCTACGCGTTTACCCGACCGTCTTGATGACTAATTCCCTTTAAGTTGGTCTCTGTACACTCTTGAATCATTTTCCACCACGTGGTGGATCCAACAAAAAGGCAATAAAGTTTCTGTACAACCCCAAATAAGCTAACTGTCTCTGGACATGATGACGCAGTATGCAAGCCCATAAGATCTAAAGAGTGTGCTAGACATGGTGCAGCCTCTGCTAGCTCTTTAATTTCCATAATTCTGGATTGGACCCCTATATATATGCCGGCCATATTAGATCTGTTATCGTAAGGTTGTCCACGACATTTTTGCTTATACAAACCATGAGCTTCAAGTTTTTCTAGTATTCGCTGTGTGATATATTCTTCAGTCTTTCCGTCAACTTCCATAAAATCGATAAGCTTTACTTTATTTCACATTCAGTTTGTGCTGTTTTTATATAACGAATCACTTGACTCATTTGTCCTGTGTGAGATACATCTGGAGTGCAATCAAATAGAATGGTGAAATCTCATGTTATCTCATTGATAATGGTATTTCGAACTTTGTTTATCATTATATCGATGGTTTCATTTTGTACTGTCTTCGACAAATGGGATATCTGTCCCTTTTTTACGTGATCTAACTGGTACTTTAGAGTAGAATTGTATTTGGAAAGCAACATTATCAAATTAAGAAAATTTCATTGACTAGGCCGACGAAAATTCTCCTTCAGATTACTCGGTGTTCCTTTAGAATCTCGAAAAGCAAGACATTTTGTGGCAAGAAACACGACAGCATTCATTACTGCATGCACAATATGTCTCCATTTTTCTTTCTCAGAATGAGTTAATCTTTTAATCTTGCGATCGATGCCCTGGTACTATTTCATTTGCTGCAGACGGATTTTCCATTTGATAAAAATTTTCTTATATGTTTGTGATGGTTCATGGTCAGATAATCTTTCTGAAGCATTTTTCCAATTAATGAGATCCTCCCTAAATAAGGCAGATATAGAAGAGCTGCTGTATAGCTAGTAGGCAGTACAGTAAATTGCATTTTTTGCTTTCGAATAAACAAACCAGGATATTTTAATGTTTTCCTGATTTGCCAGTATTCCGAACCACATATGATGTACCAAATTCCTACCGATGCGTTCAGTGGACCTAAACTCTATGTTATCTGGAAGTTTATCACTTAGTAATACAGTTTGTTTGCTAAAGTATAACTTTTATTCACCTGTAATTTCTTTTGTGGTCCTGCCATTAGATCTATAATTTTGTTTTTGCTATCCGTCTGCAAGAAGTCAGCATATGCTAGCTCAACGTCATCTTCCTGCTGAGATAATACCGACGATGAAGACTGTTTACCATCACCTGAGACTTGAAGCTTCGACCGTTCAGTCGGTTTATTTTGAATGTCCAAACTACAAGAATTATTAGAAATACCTGCAATCATAGTATCAGAAGTAATAGTGGAGCTTAATGATGTGCCTGCTTCGTGAAGCTATCTTTACATCTTAGAAGCTGATTTATTTATTTCTTTAGTTTTATCTTAGTTTTTTTCTGTTTTGAGCCCCAGAAAACTTCATTCTTGGTGCACTCATCATTTTCTCTTTATTGCCTAAAAACATAAATAAACATATTTTAACACCGATGTATCGTTCTTGCTTTCAAAATCCCGATCATGTTTGCGACTTTGTAGGCCTATGTATTATATATATCTTTAATACTGATAACAAACACGTACTTTTTATTTTAGCCTATGTAGAACCTGTTATACAATCTTATGATAAATCCAGGGATAGCAATCAGTGGAATAGGCTAGCCGCAGTATAACTTGGGGCGCACATAGTAAGACGTCATTTTCTTCTCTGATAATTTATCCCTGGAATAGCGTACTCGTCCAGTTAGGTTGACGACAACAGTAGAGCATGTGCGTAATTTCGCGTACGTCATTCGTATTTAAGGCCCTTATTACACGGTACAACTACCAAATACAAATCTGCGGCAGTGCACCTACCGTACATGACTGGAACTGCAGACTGGTTCACGTCTACGGATTATTCGACATAAGCGGCATACTCATGGTTTGAATCCGCGTATGCGTACCAGATGGAATAATGTGCAAAACTAGAAGGGGAATGAATGATTTCTTATAAAGCCGTACTAACGGCCACGGAAATAATACGGCTGTGGTTACACGAATACTAGCCGGCCGGAGTGGCCGTGCGGTTCTAGGCGCTACAGTCTGGAACCGAGCGGCAGTTACGGTCGCAGGTTCGAATCCTGCCTCGGGGATGGATGTGTGTGATGTCCTTCGGTTAGTTAGGTTTAATTAGTTCTAAGTTCTAGGCGACTGATGACCTCAGAAGTTAAGTCGCATAGTGCTCAGAGCCATTTGAACCATTTTTGAAGACGAATACTTTTAGCAGTAAGAGTCTGCTGGGATGAGTGCATTTTGTAGCACGGTAAGGTGCCTCAAGGAAAGCAAGAGGGTCACTCCACCGCCTCGTCCCGATGTGTAGACAGGTTTGCCACCACGACCACGAAAATATCTGCTGGTTTTACAACCATTATCTACAGACGTTCATTGGAAGAACAGGGAAATCCTCTTGGAAACTGCACTTCCCATGAAGTGTTTGCCTTCGAAACCCTGAAACATGGGGAGAGAAGAGAAAAGAAAGAAAAAATAGCACCTCGTGACCACGAATTGGGTTTTACACATGAAACCTACAGTGGCCGTATAGCAGATCTTCTGTTCACATGGTTTCTACGTCAGAAGCAAGAGGTGAGAGAAGGTGTCGGCGGTCGGGTGCTGTGCGAGAGAAGTCTATTCGCGGTCAGGGCATTGCTCTTAGAGGGCAGGCTCGTGCATATTGGAATAATGTCAGGGAATATTTCGAACGAGAGAAAGACAATTGTGGACTCTTGCTACCCTTGGCTAAACTCATTGACAGAACCTCGGAGGCATTAATAATTGACAAAAACACTCTTGCGAGAATAGGGGAGGAAAAGTACGGGGCAGAAGAAAGTGAAGCTGGGACCATCTCCCTTAGCACAGGACAAAAAAGAGGCAATTCGAGAAGCGTGTGACTAACATCGATAATTTTCCGGGAGATAAAATTTGTCGTTATATTTATAGTTACTATTCGAGAAAGAAACATACGACCCTCTTAAGAGAAGCGGAGCTTTTCAGAGGCAAGAAATCGTCACTGCTAAATCTGGTGCACGGCTTGGGCTTCATATAGAAAAAAATTAACAGAGGAAAGGTTATAATGCAGAGAGGTGACGTTCTAGCATGACGATGTCGATTTTTGAGGACAATATCAAAGGAAAATTTTGATAACTTTGTTTGGCTACATGAAACATGGGTAAATCACGCCATTCAGTGAGTAGAGGCTGGACAGATGATTCAGTGTCTGGCTCCAAGCCACAACCCATTGGAAAAGGTAGGAGGCTGATTCTTCTCCGTGCATGTACATCTGCAGGATTTATAGAAAACTGTATGTTGTTATTTAGATTGAAAAAAAAAACGCTGATTACCACGAAAAACTGAACGGAGAAACAAATTCAGCGATGGTTCAAGGACTCGCTCCTGAAAAACTTGAACAAGCCCTGTGTAAGAGTTATGGACAACGCCTCATAGCATTCAGCTATCCTTAATAGGGCGCCCACAGTTGCTTCCAAGATGGAAAACGTTATCGACAGACTACAGCGAAGAAACACTCCCATACCAGACGACGGTAGAAAGGACCAATTGTTGGATGTCGTGGCTCAGAATAAACCACTTTTACCTCTGTATGTTGTACATGAACTGGCAATGGCCACAGAGTCCTCGTATTTCCACCATGTCATTGACACTTCAATTCGATTTAACTCATATGGGCTCAAGTAAAAGCTATTGTGACATGGGACAACAGAAATGTACTTCAGCGGAAGTGAGAAATCTGACAAGGGGTGCTGTAAACCAAATTTCGTCGTCAGATTGGCGCAATGTTGTAAGAGAGACGAAGAAGTAATAATGAAAGCATGAAAGAATGAATGTGTAGTGGAAAATGATACCGAAGAACGTATCATTTCACTAAACTCTGTCAACAGTTCGAGTGACACTGAGGAAAGTGAGAGTGATTCAGATGTAAGTGGCGTGTATCCGATAGTTTTGTGTGCACCGTTTACATTTTTCTTTTCCTCTTTTGTTTATTTGTTACTTTGCGATAGACACGTGACTAAACGCTCATCCGTCTTGTTACTGTTATTTGCCTACAACGTGTTTTTACAGCATGTTACGAGGCCAGCCTCGCTGCAGCAGCAGTAGTAGCGACCGCTACCACAGCCCTTTCCACTACCTACAAGGATGGCGTAACAGACAGTTAGTAGATTTTTGGTGGTAAGTGCAAAAAATGATTCAAATAGCTCTGAGCACTGTGGGACTTAACTTCTAAGGTCATCAGTCCCTAGAACTTAGAAATACTTAAACCTAACTAATCTAAGGACGCCACACACATCCATGCCCGAGGCAGGATTCAAACCTGCGACCGTAGCGGTCACGCGGTTCCAGACTGTAGCGCCTAGAACCGCTATTTTTCTTTATTTTTCGATATAGTTCGTTGCGTTTGGTCTGGGCGGACGTCACAAGACATCCGTTCAAGTTGATCGTTGATTCCTTGACTCAGTTTTTTTTTTTATTACAGAGGGCACGCAGCCCTCTGACCGAACACGCTGAACTACCGTGCCGGCGTCCGCTCCACCCTGGCCGGCGGTGGTAAGTGCCTATGAGATCAAACTGCTGAGGTTGTCGGTCCTTAGGCTCACACGCTACTTACAAGGTGAGGCCACGACGGCTGGCCGTCGTGGCCGAGCGGTTCTAGGCGCTTCAGTCCGGAACCGCGCGACTGTTACGGTCGCAGGTTCGAATCCTGCCTCGGGCTTGAATGTGTGTGATGTCCTTAGGTTAGTTAGGTTTAAGTAGTTCTAAGTTCTAGGGAACTGATGACCTCAGATGTTAAGTCCCATAGTGCTCAGAGCCATTTTGAGGCCACGACGTTTAGAACGTGGATTTACTGTAAAGTTCGTACAATCGTAGTACTCCATGAGGACAACAAAATGTGTAAGCAGTAGCGCGTACTTCTCAAGCGTTACTGAGAAAGCGCAAGATATTTTCGGTCGTCAAATATACACTCCTGGAAATTGAAATAAGAACACCGTGAATTCATTGTCCCAGGAAGGGGAAACTTTATTGACACATTCCTGGGGTCAGATACATCACATGATCACAGGCACATAGACACAGGCAACAGAGCATGCACAATGTCGGCACTAGTACACTGTATATCCACCTTTCGCAGCAATGCAGGCTGCTATTCTCCCATGGAGACGATCGTAGAGATGCTGGATGTAGTCCTGTGGAACGGCTTGCCATGCCATTTCCACCTGGCGCCTCAGTTGGACCAGCGTTCGTGCTGGACGTGCACACCGCGTGAGACGACGCTTCATCCAGTCCCAAACATGCTCAATGGGGGACAGATCCGGAGATCTTGGTGGCCAGGGTAGTTGACTTACACCTTCTAGAGCACGTTGGGTGGCATGGGATACATGCGGACGTGCATTGTCCTGTTGGAACAGCAAGGTCCCTTGCCGGTCTAGGAATGGTAGAACGATGGGTTAGATGACGGTTTGGATGTACCGTGCACTATTCAGTGTCCCCTCGACGATCACCAGAGGTGTACGGCCAGTGTAGGAGATCGCTCCCCACACCATGATGCCGGGTGTTGGCCCTGTGTGCCTCGGTCGTATGCAGTCCTGATTGTGGCGCTCACCTTCTCGGTGCCAAACACGCATACGACCATCATTGGCACCAAGGCAGAAGCGACTCTCATCGCTGAAGACGACACGTCTCCATTCGTCCCTCCATTCACGCCTGTCGCGACACCACTGGAGGCGGGTTGCACGATGTTGGGGCGTGAGCGGAAGACGGCCTAACGGTGTGCGGGACCGTAGCCCAGCTTCATGGAGACGGTTGCGAATGGTCCTCGCCGATACGCCAGGAGCAACAGTGTCCCTAATTTGCTGGGAAGTGGCGGTGCGGTCCCCTACGGCACTGCGTAGGATCCTACGGTCTTGGCGTGCATCCGTGCGTCGCTGCGGTCCGGTCCCAGGTCGACGGGCACGTGCACCCGCCGACCACTGGCGACAACATCGATGTACTGCGGAGACCTCACGCCCCACGTGTTGAGCAATTCGGCGGTACGTCCACCCGGCCTCCCGCATGCCCACTATACGCCCTCGCTCAAAGTCCGTCAACTGCACATACGGTTCACGTCCACGCTGTCGCGGCATGCTACCAGTGTTAAAGACTGCGATGGAGCTCCGTATGCCACGGCAATCTGGCTAACACTGACGGCGGCGGTGCACAAATGCTGCGCAGCTAGCGCCATTCGACGGCCAACACCGCGGTTCCTGGTGTGTCCGCTGTGCCGTGCGTGTGATCATTGCTTGTACAGCCCTCTCGCAGTGTCGGGAGCAAGTATGGTGGGTCTGACACACCGGTGTCAATGTGTTCTTTTTTCCATTTCCATGAGTGTATATCTGTACGTGGCCGTTACAACCATAAAGTGGCAGCAGCCGAATGGTACGCCAGCACGGTATCTCAGCGTCTTCGGTCAGAGGGTTAGTTGCCCTCTGTAATAAAAAAGTGAGTTAATCGATCAATGACGAACTTAATCGGATGTCTTACGACGTCCGCCCCGAGCAGATGCAACGAAGAATATCGAACTAAATGAGATCGGATGTCCGCCCGTAACAAATTCAGCGAACAGCGTAGAACAAAATGATTTTTTTTTTTAAAAGTGGTTGGCGTACAAGCCGCTAGATCGTTGGATCGAGTTCCGTTCGTCAGTTTTTTAATTTTTTTATTTTCAATACAGTCATTTTCTTTACCATTTATATTACAATTGATATAATGGGAAAAATATGTTTAATCGGATGGACTTTTATTAAATTTACAATGTTATTTGGCAGTCTACTAATTTTTATTACCACAAATAATATAATATTCATAACTATCGACTAGTAAACGACCAAACGCATAAAGTGATACTGAAAATGTATGCTTGTCCGTGTCTTCAACACTGTTCGTATTTAATCGAAAAAGAACGAGAAATTGCTTCTTGGAAGACGCTATTAAAATACACTCGATACTGCATAACCAATTATCAGCGCCGATTTTTAAGGAAATACTGCGTTATGCATGGTTTGCTTCCAAACTATCGTCTGAAAGAGAAGTTTTTGAAAATGTTAACGAGGTTTGTTTTTCCACGGAAAACTTCAAACGTCCTTGCGTATGCGGAAACGTAGCATTTATTCAATGCAACTGGTGCCGTTTAACTTTATGTTTTCCATGTTTTTACGAAAAATACCATCCTGCAACTTGTACTCGTAAAGTCGAAAGCGACGATTAATTGTAAATCTTTCGAAAGCCGTCTGTGCCGGTCAAAACTTGGAGGTAACAAGTCGTTTCGGGCTCCTTCCAGGTAGAAGGGATTTCTCAAATCACGGACAAGCATACATTTTCAGTATCACTTTATGCGTTTGGCCGTTTACTAGTCGATAGTTATGAATATTACATTATTTGTGGTAATAAAAATTAGTAGACTGCCAAACAACATTGTAAATTTAATGAAAGTTCATCCGATTACAAGTATTTTCCCCAGTATATCCATTGTAATACAGATGATAAAGAAAATGGCTGTGATGAAAATATAAAAAAAAAAAAAAAACTGAAGAACGGAACTCGATCCAGCGGCTTGAACGCCAACCACTTAAAAAACTTTTTTTTCTATTTTATTCGTTGAATTTGTTCAGGGCGGACGTCCGATGATACCCGTACAGTTTGTTGGATTGTCCGTTCGCTCAGTTCTTATATTAGAAAGGAAAGCTAATGCTCTGACCGAACACGCTGAGCTACCGTGCCGGCACCCCTGGGACGGAGCCGCATCATGGTTAAAATCGATACGCACAGATATATATTTGACGACCGAAATTATCTTGCGATTTTCTCAGTAACGCTTGAGAAGTACGCGCTACTGCTCACACATTTTGCTGTCCTCGTGGAGTACTACGAGTGTACGAAGATTGCAGTAAATCCGCATTCCAAACGTCGTGGCCTCCCCTTGTTAAACTAACTTACGCTAAGGACAACACACACACAGCCATGCCCGAGGGAGGACCCGGACCTCTGACCGGAGGAGTTGCGCGAACCGTGGCAAGACCTCGCGGCTACCCCGCTCTACAACTTGATCCTTTTTTGGGGTGCGCGCAGCTATTGATCTCTTGAGCTCATGGCTTGCTGTGTAAGAGCCGGCAACTCTGCTCGCCACCACTGCCGTCTGTCAATCACTAAATAATTTTAATCAAGCGGTAAACGTTACAGGGTGCAAAATTGTTCTCTTGAAGATACTTTCAGGCTGATAAATCAAGTATCTGTTGACTGATGAGTAAGAGGCCATCCTAAATTTCTGAATAAAGGATGGGAAAATAAATGCAACAGTTTCAGCTTACAAATCACTTCATGTATACTGGTAGAGCAGCTACAGTAGGCCTACAGTCCTTTAAAGAAAAGAATGCAAATCGACAGTGACCCATATGTGGAACATAAGTTCTAAGGTATGTACACTAAAATACACAATTTGATAAAGTTATGAACATAATGGCGCCACAGTATGATTGATTCTAATGCCAACATTTATAAGTACTATAATATTCTATCAAACAAAGCTATATGGTAAATGACGACCTGTAAGTAGACACCTAATATATTAGAAACTTTGAAGTGCAATCTGCTTCACGGAAAAAATGATTCTTTTCAGAGTCTTAATTAAACTGTGAGAACATAGACATCACAGGGATTGATTTGACTGACAGTTCTAACGCTTTTACTCATTGGCTATCTTGCTGTTTTAGTGGTGTCACCGCCAGACACCACACTTGCTAGGTGGTAGCCTTTAAATCGGCCGCGATCCGTTAGTATACGTCGGACCCTCGTGTCGCCACTATCAGGATTAGAGACCGAGCGCCGCCACACGGCAGGTCTAGTCTAGAGAGACTCCCTAGCACACTCCCAGTTGTACAGCCGACTTTGCTAGCGATGGTTCACTGACTACAAACGCTCTCATTTGCAGAGACGACAGTTTAGCATAGCCTTCAGCTACGGCATTTGCTACGGCCTAGCAAGGCGCCATATTCATCTTCAAGAATGTATTTTGAACAGATAATATTGTGAATCATGTACCGTCAAGAGCGGCGTTCATCATTAATGGATTAAAGTTAAGTATTAAACTAATGATGTCCGCTTTCTGAATTGTAATTCCCAGTCATGTTCCAGACCTCACGTCAGTATAGCTCTTCCCTCCTCATGCCATCCTGCGTGAGCTAAAACTCGTGCATTTCGGCCTCCTCTAGTAACACGGTGTTGACTCTTCTGCCAACACAACAGTTGTACTTACGTTTTATGACTAGAATGATTAACTTATTATAGCAGTAACCGGTGTTCTACAGAAACTGCATTTGCTGAATTATTGATCACTATTTTGGACAAGAAGAGAATAGAAGCTTTCGAAATGTGGTGCTACAGAAGAATGCTGAAGATTAGATGGGTAGATCACATAACTAATGAGGAGGTATTGAATAGAATTGGGGAGAAGAGAAGCTTGTGGCACAACTTGACTAGAAGAAGGGATCGGTTGGTAGGACATGTTCTGAGGCATCAAGGGATCACCAAGTTAGTATTGGAGGGCAGCGTGGAGGGTAAAAATCGTAGAGGGAGACCAAGAGATGAATACACTAAGCAGATTCAGAAGGATGTAGGCTGTAGTAGGTACTGGGAGATGAAGAAGCTTGCACAGGATAGCGTAGCATGGAGAGCAGCATCAAACCAGTCTCAGGACTGAAGACCACAACAACAACAACATTTGTGCAACCACTTTTACAGTTACCGAACACATACAAAACCAATTTCTACTATGTGACGTTTATTAATTATTATAGTAGTGATATATGTACATAATAAGTTACCAACAGTTTCAGTGAACGATCATTATTTTTTTTTTTTATGATGATGGGGTAGAAGTACCCCTATGCACACACCCAAACTGGATGCTGTTGTTGTAGTCTGAAGAACAGTAACAATTGCATACATAATTTTTTCATGTGCAGTCATCTCTAACTGCTTTATGTAGTGAGGGAGGGAGGGGGAAGTAACTTGAAACATAACACTTACACTGTGTTGTTCTTTTTTTAGTGCAATCCTATCCTTAAAACAGTCAGAATAAAAACACCTATTCTCAGATGTGAAAAAACTATCCGAATTGCAGATGGTGCTGCTTCATAAGTAACATGAAGAGATCCTAGAATGGAGGAACAACTGTAGCAGTTTAAAAATGGCATTGTGTTCAAAGCAAGATTTATAAAAGAGGAATTAAAAAAAGATTTCAGCAAAAAATAAATTAATCAATATATTTCTTTATTTTATTTTCATTAACTTACAACAGATAACTGAAATAATTAACAAAACTGTCTGTTGTGCAAGTTGTCCCACACAACCTCTTACTAATCCTGCTGGCTGTCTAGTTATCAATGTGAATGACGCCTGCAATGGAAAGAAAAGAATCACGGGAGGCAAAGTATTTTAACGTCAGTAGCAGCTGACTCATTGGTGGAACGGAGATATTTCTAACAGAAAGAAAGAATTACACGTGACATTTCTGGATGTCAGAGGTAAACTATCATTAAGTGGAATTTCACTAATTTTACAGGCGAACTCAAAGATGATGCTGCGGCTCGGACTTTGCTACATGAAAGAACAGACACCACACATTCATATAAAGTGCTACTCCTATTGTCAGCAGCATAATATCCTCCCAGTGAGTGGTCACATCACTGCCAGGTGCATAATGTTATGGATATCCAGCTACAAAACCATTACAAACACTATAATGAGTATGTTCATCAGAAACAGATTCTAATATGTAAAATACTAACAAGAAAGTAAAAAGGATGAAAATTTCCAGAATAAAACTAGGGGCTTGCAATTGACCCACAGAGTAAATTTGGAAATTTGTGGTAAGGTCTTATGGGACCAAACTGCTGAGGTCATCGGTCACTACGCTTACACACTACTTAATCTAACTTACGCTAAGCACGACACACACACACACACACACACACACACACACACACTCACACACACATGCCCGAGGGAGCCGTGTGGACCGTGCCGAGATACCCTAGACCGCGCAGCTACCCCACGCGGCGATCCACAGAGTAAGCAAGGATTTGTAATCTGCTGCCGATGAAATGATATCCGTGAAACAATAATCAAATACAGAAGGCAGTTGCGAATGGCAGCGCCTCTGAACGATGGAAAACTTTCTTAATAAGGAAATATTGACTAATATTTATGCAGGCTTGTAAGTGAGACTGGAGATGCTGATTGACAGAATTAGACTTTAAAGGAGAAGACTGATGTTTAAACAGTAACAGTACAAAGATAAACCAAAGAAAATAAATAGCTCTTTGATTGTTTTTGGGCAACATTTGAATCAAAAGTACTACAAACTAAGTTCTCGCCAGTCTCCTGGTAGGAGCCTTGTGCAAATGAAGATGCAATGCATGTTCTGACCAGACATCAGCCAAGAATCTAGGGTCTGTTGAAAATGACTAATCACCCATACCCGATTTAGTCATTAAATAAGTCACTGCAATTTACTTCCTTCTCAAAAATAATGTGCTGTCTACCTATAACAACTCAAATGTGAACAAGTTATTTGCAGTAGGAAATATGCATTCTCCCGTGTTCGTAAAGCAGACCAAACTGCACCAACAGTTCCAGTAAACTGGTTTCGGCGATTGATAATGGCTCTTAAACGATCAAATACAGTTTTTTATTTATTCCTCCAGATTTTAACCCGAGGAAGTCCAGGCCCAATAGCAAAATTATCAGTCTCGAAAAAAAAAAAAACAACCTACAATTGATCGTAATTATTGTGTTTATATTGTGGTTTTCTGCTCTTATAGCTTTTTTTTTTCAATACTTCAGTTTCTGATTTTTTTTAAAATATGTACGTGTTTTAAGGGAGAGGGAGAGTTTTAAAAGGTTTTGACAGTTTCGCAGCTTGTTCATACAGTCCTATCCGATTTTAGCGTGTGTGTTTCGCAAAGAACATTCAGACATCGTGCGGTACTCTCCGGTTACTACTCTCGTCATTTCTGCTCAGTTACTGGATTGGTTTGTAATCTTGCGGAGTTTTGTAATCTCGATCATTGCTTTTTGTAAGCTGCTTCATTGAATCCAGATTGACGAAAGGCGCTCACAGTAACAGCTTTACAGCGAACTGTATGGCGCGCTGTCCACTGCCTGTAGCAACTGGGAGGTTGGCAGCAATGGCCGGTGGGAGTTGGTTTGCGGGCACAAGGTAGTGTCAGCAGCCGCCAGCAGATGGCTGGTATTTCGGAAGGGGCCAATGCGCCACCTTCTCAGCTCTTTACTTCCCTAGTTGGACTGCGGGAAGGCAACTGCGGCTTTTCTCCGAATGTGGACCGGTGGTTGTCGAAATTTACCGAAGCTACTACTACTACTACCGACGTACGCTCTGGCTCAGCGGGCCCAACGAACAACATATTTGTAGTTAAACAATACATGAAATGATGGAATATTGTTTCTTGGCACTACTGATTTAGTTTACAGCAATCATCAGGTGGCTTCCATGCATTTACGACGAACATTATTGAATTCCTGATCATCCATAATGTTGTCTGAATGCTCCGACGTCATACAGTGAAATCTTCTCGAAGTTTTTCCGTAAATTTACATAAGAACGTATTGCTAAATACAATTATGATTCTATTTTCATTTTATGTATTACTTGCAAAACCCCACTTTTAAATCTTTTGCAACGGATTTGTCATGGAATTGCTCTCGAGGCACTTGTCGCTTTAAATCTCTACGAAAATTAGAGATTTCGACTACAACCACCACTGCTGTGTCAGGGAACCAAATGGCTATCGAAGAAGTAGAAACAATCGGATTTCTATTAATTTGAAATACTGTTCGATTTCTACGAAAGAATGGTGCCATATTCAATACTTTAGTTAAAAACATTTTGAAATTACGCTAATGGAAGGAGTCATGACGAATAAAAACATTCAACAGGTGATCAGTAAATCGTCTCACTGATGTACTGCCATGTCTTACAAAACCGTAAGGAGTAATGTTGTGATTGGAATATTTAAGGAGTTCATTGACAACTAGCTGTTTTACAACGTGTGTTACCATACCACCATGGTAATCTTAACATTTAATACAATAGCTCTGGTAGTAATTCTGGTATATAAATAAAAATATGAAAGTGACAAAAAAAATAAAAATAAACACAGAACACACAACACACAAATGCAATATTGAAAGTCATGTTTTACTTGCGACTGAAATTACTTATAACAACTTACAATAAACTGTAATTTTCTATAATTACCCACAGCTCCGTCACAATTCTTCATCTTCCATGACGAAACCCGCCCTGCTTCGGCGCTTTCTATTTAAACTTTTGCGCTTTTCACATTCCTCTTTTTTTTTAAAAAAAAAAACAAAACATACCAATTTTTGTAAAAACGGTTCACTCATCCTCAGTGCTCCCGCGACTTCAAACGAAATGCCTGTCGCGGCCGCGGCAGCAGTCACAGCGCTTAGCGACATAAGAGACGTACGCTCAGCAGATGTGCTTTGTTGGCGAAAACGCATCAATTCTCTGGACTGGTAAAATCACAGTAAAGCAGAGTCGCCTGCCTCCCTATGACTCACGAGACAGGGTTTAACTCCTCGCTACTCCGAAGTCGATATTTAAACACACTGTAACTATATCACTAATCTCAGGAAGATTCCGAGATCCGACCGCTGGACTGCAATACGTGCATCGCTGACAGTTCGCACTCAAGCAGACTACCAGTCACTTGAGCCGATAATTTCCATAACAGCAAAGCAGGAAAAGGGAAAAGTAATAAAAATGGTTCAAATGGCTCTGAGCACTATGCGACTTAACTTCTGAGGTCATCAGTCGCCTAGAACGTAGAGCTACTTAAACCTAACTAACCTAACCTAAGGACATCACACATATCCATGCCCGAGGCAGAATTCGAACCTGCGGCCGGAGCGGTCGCTCGGCTCCAGACTGTAGGGCCTAGAACCGTACGGCCACTCCGGCCGGCGAAAAGTCATACAAAAACACAATACTCATATTTTCACGAAAAGCAATATAATTTATTGACTTCGGTTAAAACTTGGTAGTTCAGTCTCTTTCACTAAACACCACCATTCAGCTAGCACCTTAGCCACAGAGCATATTCTGACATCTCTGCTTACAAAGTGTGTGCACACTCGCTAAAGGAGAACATCCACTTATGAAATCGGAAATGACTCTACCAGAATGAAAGAAAGGATATTGCGGAGACATGGCTTAGCCACTTCTGAGGTTTTATCAACAAAATCGGTATAGTTTGTGAGCATTCCTCGTGTTCAAATAATAAATCGTCGAGAATGAGGACATTACGCTCTTATTTATTTCAGGTTTCTGCTACCAGTCACTTTTTATTTTATTTTATGCTTAATCTAACATAATGCAACGCGTTTCGAACATGTTCTGTTCATTTTCAAGCGTTAATACATACATACATAGAGAAATGTTACTTAAAAATAATCAGTCTTGAACTAGATTAGTCTAGATCACTTTGTCTATTGTTTTTTAATTTTTTTAATGTAGCTGCTGGTGTGGAATTCGGGGGGAAGGAGGGGGCAGTGTACATCTAGAAATCGAAATCAGTGATGTCTTCTGCTGGTTTTCTTCTTTGTTGTTGACTATGTATATTACAGCCTGTATCGGATGTAGATACATTTGCTTCAGTTATGTGCTACGAAAATACCGTGAAAGGTTTTTATATGACAGTTGTCACTTACAACCTTTCACAGTATTTTCGTAACACATAACTGAAGCAAATGTATCTACATCCGATACAGGCTGTAATATACATAGTCAACAACAAAGAAGAAAACCAGCAGAAGACATCACTGATTTCGATTTCTAGATGTACACTGCCCCCGAAACGCGTTGCATTATGTTAGATTAAGCATAAAATAAAATAAAAAGTGACTGGTAGCAGAAACCTGAAATAAATAAGAGCGTAATGTCCTCATTCTCGACGATTTATTATTTGAACACGAGGAATGCTCACAAACTATACCGATTTTGTTGATAAAACCTCAGAAGTGGCTAAGCCATGTCTCCGCAATATCCTTTCTTTCATGAGTGCTAGTTCCGCAAGTTTCGCAGGAGAGCTTCTGTAAAGTTTTGAAGGTGGGAGACGAGATACTGGCAGAAGTAAAAGCTGTGAGTACCGTGCGTGAGCCGTGCTTCGGTAGCTCAGATGGTAGAGCACTTGCAGAAACTTGAAATAAATAATTATCCTATACAGTCACGGTCCACAAACATAGCCATTATGACTGAAAATAATCATTGCGTTCTTTTCAGACGATTGAATTACCAATATAGAATGACTTTTATACAGCCATTCTTTTGCGTTTGACTGCAGGGTACATTTCACGTTTCTCTCACTCCCTTCCTCTCTCTCTCTCTCTCTCTCTCTCTCTTTCTCTCTCTCTCTCTCTCTCTCTCTCTCTCTCTCTCTCTCTCTCTCTCCCCACCTCCAGTTCTTCAGTTCTTTTGTGACACCCAGGTACAGCACTGCCACCGATTACAGATGACCAAACTGCAGAGGTTGCAAATATTTGTCCTTTCAACGGGTTTTTCAACTTTGGAAATAAAAGACAAAAAGAAAAAAAGGTCTGGAGTTGAAACGCCCCCTTAGAAAAATTATAAATGACTGTGCTTAAACTGACACACAATATTTTTAGCGCAACGCAATCTGACTTCTAATAATCCCTACAAAAAAATGCCCCTGACTAGCAATAACATATACCTCTCATGAATCACTTACCACGGAGCGAGGTGGCGCAGTGGTTAGCACACTTGACTCGCTTTCGGGAGGACGACGGTTCAATCCCGCGTCCGGCCATCCTGATTTAGGTTTTCCGTGATTTCCCTAAATTGCTCCAGGCAAATGCCGGGATGGTTCCTTTCAAAGGGCACGGCCGACTTGCTTCCCCATCCGCCCCTAATCCAATGAGACTGATGACCTCGCTGTCTGGTTTCCTCCCCCAAAAACCAACCAATCACTTACCTCACAAAAATCTACATCTACATCAACATCTACATCCATACTCCGCAAGCCACCTGACGATGTGTGGCGGAGGGTACCCTGAGTACCTCTATCGGTTCT
The DNA here is from genome assembly GCF_023897955.1 of Schistocerca gregaria. Classification (NCBI taxonomy): domain Eukaryota; kingdom Metazoa; phylum Arthropoda; class Insecta; order Orthoptera; family Acrididae; genus Schistocerca; species Schistocerca gregaria. The sequence goes on from NC_064931.1 coordinate 77,664,822, forward strand.
CCCTTCTATTCCAGTCTCGTATTGTACGTGGAAAGAAGGATTGTCGGTATGCTTCTGTGTGGGCTCTAATCTCTCTGATTTTATCCTCATGGTCTCTTCGCGAGATATACGTAGGAGGGAGCAATATACTGCTTGACTCTTCGGTGAAGGTATGTTCTCGAAACTTTAACAAAAGCCCGTACCGAGCTACTGAGCGTCTCTCCTGCAGAGTCTTCCACTGGAGTTTATCTATCATCTCCGTAACGCTTTCGCAATTACTAAATGATCCTGTAACGAAGCGCGCTGCTCTCCGTTGGATCTTCTCTATCTCTTCTATCAACCCTACCTGGTGCGGATCCCACACTGCTGAGCAGTATTCAAGCATTGGGCGAACAAGCGTACTGTAACCTACTTCCTTTGTTGTCGGATTGCATTTCCTTAGGATTCTTCCAATGAATCTCAGTCTGGCATCTGCTTTACCGACGATCAACTTTATATGATCATTCCATTTTAAATCACTCCTAATCCGTACTCCCAGATAATTTATGGAATTAACTGCTTCCAGTTGCTGACCTGCTATTTTGTAGCTAAATGATAAGGGACCTATCTTTCTAAGTATTCGCATCACATTACACTTCTCTACATTGAGATTCAATTGCCATTCCGTGCACCATGCGTCAATTCGCTGCAGATCCTCCTGCATTTCAGTACAATTTTCCATTGTTGCAACCTCTCGATACACCACAGCATCATCTGCAAAAAGCCTCAGTGAACTTCCGATGTCATCCACCAGGTCATTTATGTATACTGTCAATAGCAACGGTTCTATGACACTCCCCTGCGGCACACCTGAATACACTCTTACTTCGGAAGACTTCTCTCCATTGAGAATGACATGCTGCGTTCTGTTATCTAGGAACTCCTCAATCCAATCACACAATTGATCTGATAGTCCGTATGCTCTTACTTTGTTCATTAAACGACTGTGGGGAACTGTGTCAAACGCCTTGCGGAAGTCAAGAAACACGGCATCTACCTGTGAACCCGTGTCTAAGGCCCTCTGAGTCTCGTGGACGAATAGCGCGAGCTGGGTTTCACACGACCGTCTTTTTCGAAACCCATGCTGATTCCTACAGAGTAGATTTCTAGTCTCCAGAAAAGACATTATACTCGAACATAATACGTGTTCCAAAATCCTACAACTGATCGACGTTAGAGATATAGGTCTATAGTTCTGCACATCTGTTCGACGTCCCTTCTTGAAAACGGGGATGACCTGTGCCCTTTTCCAATCCTTTGGAACGCTTCGCTCTTCTAGAGACCTACGGTACACCGCTGCAAGAAGGGGGGCAAGTTCCTTCGCGTACTCTGTGTAAAATCGAACTGGTATCCCATCAGGACCAGCGCCCTTTCCTCTTTTGAGCGATTTTAATTGTTTCTCTATCCCTCTGTCGTTTACTTCGATATCTACCATTTTGTCAACTGTGCGACAATCTAGAGAAGGAAGCACAGTGCAGTCTTCCTCTGTGAAACAGCTTTGGAAGAGGACATTTAGTATTTCGGCCTTTAGTCTGTCATCCTCTGTTTCAGTACCGTTTTGGTCACAGAGTGTCTGGACATTTTGTTTTGATCCACCTACCGCTTTGACATAGGACCAAAATTTCTTAGGATTTTCTGTCAAGTCAGTACATAGAACTTTACTTTCGTATTCATTGAAAGCCTCTCGCATAGCCCTCCTCACACTGCATTTCGCTTCGCGTAATTTTTGTTTGTCTGCAAGGCTTTGGCTATGTTTATGTTTGCTGTGAAGTTCCCTTTGCTTCCGCAGCACTTTTCTAACTCGGTTGTTGTACCACGGTGGCTCTTTCCCATCTCTTACGATCTTGCTTGGCACATACTCATCTAACGCATATTGTACCATGGTTTTGAACTTTGTCCACTGATCCTCAACACTATCTGCACTTGAGACAAAACTTTTGTGTTGAGCCATCAGGTACTCTGTAATCTGCTTTTTGTCACTTTTGCTAAACAGAAAAATCTTCCTACCTTTTTTAATATTTCTATTTACGGCTGAAATCATCGATGCAGTAACCGCTTTATGATCGCTGATTCCCTGTTCTGCATTAACTGATTCAAATAGTTCGGGTCTGTTTGTCACCAGAAGGTCTAATATGTTATCGTCACGAGTCGGTTTTCTGTTTAACTGCTCAAGGTAGTTTTCAGATAAAGCACTTAAAAATATTTCACTGGATTCTTTGTCCCTGCCACCCGTTATGAACGTTTGAGTCTCCCAGTCTATATCCGGCAAATTAAAATCTCAACCCAGAACTATAACATGGTGGGGAAATCTACTCGAAATATTTTCCAAATTATTCTGCAGGTGCTGAGCCACAACAGCTGCTGAGCCCGGGGGCCTATAGAGACATCCAATTACCATGTCTGAGCCTGCTTTAACCGTGACCTTCACCCAAATCATTTCACAATTCGAATCTCCGTCAATTTCCTTCGATACTATTGCACTTCTTATCGCTATAAACACGCCTCCCCCTTCACTGTCCAGCCTATCTCTGCGGTATACATTCCAATCCGAGTTTAGGATTTCATTACTGTTTACGTCTGGTTTCAGCCAACTTTCTGTTCCTAGTACTATATGGGCGTTGTGACCGTTTATTAATGAGAGCAGTTCTGGGACCTTTCTATAGACGCTCCTGCAGTTTACTATTAGCACATTAATATTGTTATTCCTTGTTGCATTTTGCCTACTCCTGCCTTGCCGCGTCTCAGGAGGCGTCTTGTCGGGCCTAGGGAGGGAATTCTCTAACCTAAAAAAACCCCATGTGCACTCCACACGTACTCCGCTACCCTCGTAGACGCTTCCGGCGTGTAGTGCACGCCTGACCTATTCAGGGGGACCCTACATTTCTCCACCCGATAGCGGAGGTCGAGAAATTTGCACCCCAGCTCTCCGCAGAATCGTCTGAGCCTCTGGTTTAAGCCTTCCACTCGGCTCCAAACCAGAGGACCGCGATCGGTTCTGGGAACGATACTACAAATATTTAGCTCTGATTCCACCCCGCGAGCGAGGCTTTCCGCCTTCACCAACTCCGCCAACCGCCTGTACGAACTGAGGATGACCTCTGAACCCAGTCGACAGGAGTCATTGGTGCCGACATGAGCAACAATTTGCAGTCGGGTGCACCCAGTGCTCTCTATCGCCGCCGGTAGAGCCTCCTCCACATCTCGGATGAGACCCCCCGGCAAGCGGACAGAGTGAACACTGGCCTTCTTCCCCGACCTTTCCGCTATCTCCCTAAGGGGCTCCATCACCCGCCTTATGTTGGAGCTCCCAATCACTAATAAACCCCTCCCCCCGTGTGCCTACTCGGACCTTGCTGAAGGAGCGGCCACATGTCCACTCACAGGCAGAGCGGGCGATGCTACACGGCCAGCCTCCACATTGACCCTCCGCCTCGTGCGCCGCGAACGCCGCTGAACCCGCCACTCCCCTTGGGGAGAGAGTGGCCCAACCGCGCCCGGTACCCGCGAAGATGTCTCGACAACAGGGACAGTGGGTGAAGCATGTTCGTTACTCAGACTACTGCAATACAGCGAGCGCCAATACTGCCAGCTAACTAAAAGATTCTAACTACTGAAGGCACTAACTTCTGATAGGCATAATTAGCAAATGAAAGTTTTTGATAAAGAACACACAATGTATACACCTTAACAGAGTTCAAAGGTCATAATATATATCAGTTCATGACATACAGTCTTACAAATTTACTGTCTCTGATGGACACACGTCCAGATCATCCGCTCTCAAAACTCCGCCATCTCTCTCCCCACCTCCACCACTGCTGGCGGCTCACCTCCAACTGCGCAACGAGCTGCCCAACACTACAATTGCGAACAACAATGGAAACCAACCACAGACTGCACACAGCACAGCCAGTGATTTTCATACAGAGCGCTACGTGGCGTTACCAACATAAAAACCTAAACAGCATACTTACAGAGTGTACCGAGGATGAGGCAACACAGGGATTTCGTTTCTTGTGCAATAGTCACGCACCAACAGGGATGGCTGTGTGCGTGCATTAACGTGATGCATGAATTGTCTCGTCACATTTCAGGCCGTTTCCTTCTCACATTTTCTCGCCGGCGTCGCAACGCTTACCGATAGTACCATCGACTAACAGTCTGTCCCTGTGGCACAAATTTATGGCTGGCCGGAATGGCGGAGCGGTTCTAGGCGCTACAGTCTGGAACCTGTGATATACCTTTTGCATTTCTTACTTTTATGTTTTCATCCTCTTTAAAAGCAAAGAGAAAAGATGAGGTGGCTGTAGCCCAGCGTCGAGCCTGTGCCTACCGTCAGGTATTTTTGACTTTCAGATGTTAAAAGACAGAGCAGTTTTTGTTCTTGTACGAGTTGTTGGAAGGAAGGTTTCGCTCAGTGAGTGAACGAGTGAGAACCGCCATTTTTTAGCGAGTAATTGCAGACCGCCATTGTGTGTATTTTCTATGTGCATCGAACAGAAATATAGTAGTGTTTTATTAACAGAATATTTGTGAGAGTTATTATTATTTCAAGTAGTAATGCAATAAGAAGAACGGAAGCCCACCTGTGTACTTCGGAAAATTTACGAAGATCCGAATATAACAACACGGCCACAGTCAAGGAGACGGCGATCGGACATAATATTAATAATTGGTACGCATAAAATACTATGAAGACGATTTATTTATATAAATATAAACTAAAATGATTCCTTTCCCGTTACAGGCAATGCCTAGCTTATTGTGCATGTCCTTCATGCCAAAGAATTAATCTCTTTAATTCATCCATTTTAAAAAAAGCCACACATTCCAACATTTTATTATCATTCATTCCCTATCCTATTATATTATCATTTTATTATATTATAAACAGCGCGACCGCTACGGCCGCAGGTTCGAAACTTGCCTCGGGCATGGATGAGTGTGACGTCCTTAGTTAGGTTTAAGTAGTTCTAAGTCTAGGGGACTGATGACCTCTGAAGTTAAGTCCCATAGTGCTCAGAGCCATTTGATTTGAACGCCGCAGGACGTCCTGAACGAGGGACATCTTTAACTTCCGTCCGGTCATTTTTAAACTGTGTGAACCATTCGTAACAGCGAATACGACTGAAGCACCCACGAGCGTTGGCTTTCTGCATCGCTTGGTGTGCCTCGGTAAAGGTTTTCTTGAGTTCCACCCAAAATTTAATGTAGACGCGTTGCTCCTCCGTCTCTGCCATCTCGAAATTCGAAAACCGTAAACAGAACATTCTACTCAATTCAGCACTGAAAAATAACTAACAGACATACAACACCGAGAGACGTGGCGCATGGTTAGCACACTGGATTCGCATCCGGGAGGACGACGGCTCAAAAAACAAAAAAACAAAAAAAAACAAAAGAAATTGTCCGCAGCTCGTGGTCGTGCGGTAGCGTTCTGGCTTCCCACGCCCGGGTTCCCGGGTTCGATTCCCGGCGGGGTCAGGGATTTTCTCTGCCTCGTGATGACTGGGTTTTGTGTGATGTCCTTAGGTTAGTTAGGTTTAAGTAGTTCTAAGTTCTAGGAGACTGATGACCATAGATGTTAAGTCCAATACTGCTCAGAGCCATTTGAACCATCAAAAAATGTTCAAATGTGTGTGAAATCTTATGGGACTTAACTGCTAAGTTAAGCCTACACACTACTTAACCTAAATTATCCTAAGGACACACAAACACCCACGCCCGAGGGAGGACTCGAACCTCCGCCGGGACCAGCTAGTCTGTGGGACGACGGTTCAAACACGCGTACGGCCATCCTGATTTCGGTTTCCCGTGATTTCACTAAATCGCTTCAGGCAAATGCGAGGATCCTTTTGTAGGCCTCCACGCTGCCATCCAATGCTAAATTTGTGATCCATTGATGCCTCAGAACATGTCCTACCAACCAATCCCTTCTTCTTGTCAAGCTGTGCCACAAACTCCTCTTCTCCCCAATTCTATTCAATACCTCCTCATTAGTTACGTGATCTACCCATCTAATCTTCAGCATTCTTCTGTAGCACCACATTTCAAAATCTTCTATTCTCTTCTTGTCCAAACTATTTATCGTCCATGTTTCACTTCCATACATGGCTACACTTCATACAAATACTTTCAGAAACGAATTCCTGACACTTAAATCTATACTCGATGTTTACAAATTTCTCTTCTTCAGAAACGCTTTCCTTGCCATTGCCAGTGTACATTTTATATCCTCTCTACTTCGACCATCATCAGTTATTTTGCTCCCCAAATAGCAAAACTCCTTTACTACTTTAAGTGTCTCATTTGCTAATCTAATTCCCTCAGCATCACCCGACTTAATTTGACTACATTCCATTATCCTTGTTTTGCATTGTTGATGTTCATCTTATATCCTCCTTTCAAGTCACTGTCTATTCTGTTCAACAGCTCTTCCAAGTCCTTTGTTGTCTCAGACAGAATTACAATGTCATCGGCGAACCTCAAAATTTTTATTTCTTCTCCATGGATTTTAATACCTACTCCGAATTTTTCTTTTGTTTCCTTTACTGCTTGCTCAATATAAAGATTGAATAACATCGGGGACAGGCTACAAACCTGTCTCACTCCCTTCCCAACCGCTGCTTCCCTTTCATGCCCCTCGACTCTTTTAACTGTCATCTGGTTTCTGTACAAATTGTAAATAGCCTTTCACTCCCTGTATTTTACCCCTGCCATCTTTAGAATTTGAAAGAGAGTATTCCAGTCAACATTGTCGAAAGCTTTCTGTAAGTCTACAAATGTTAGAAACGTAGGTTTGCATTTCCTTAGCGTGGAGGGTAAAAATCGTAGAGGGAGACCAAGAGATGAATACACTAAGCAGATTGAGAAGGATGTAGGATGCAGTAAGTACTGGGAGATGAAGAAGCTTGCACAGGATAGAGTAGCATGGAGAGCTGCATCAAACCAGTCTCAGGACTGAAGACAACAACAACATAATAATTATGTCTTATTTATCGTTCTGTTTAATAATAATATGATATTTATGGTTTTTCAAAGCAGAGATCCGACAGAAAGATACTTACGAACTTATCATAGATTAAGTGAACAATTTATACGTTAAGCCACAATGTTCGGAGGCGGCAGCAGTCGAAAAAAAAGGAGGTCGATGACTAACAGAGTTTGCACAGCAGCAGTCAGCACTTTGACAGATCGACGACCGAGCAGATGGACAATACTTCCAACGACCAGCGCAGTTCGCACATCGGCGATCAATGCTCCAGGAACTATCAGCATACTGAATTCACGGGTGTGACGTTCTGGCGATGCGGAGGAGGACGACATGGCAATGCCCGACCACGCCAGCGTAGAGGTAAAACAAAGAGAGCCAGCGCATGTGTCGAAATCGGTCACGTGTCTGCACAACATGATAAGTATAGATCAACGACTGCAGAGTCAGTCACCGCACTAGAAACTTCGAGACATTGGCAACACCATCGAATAAATACCTCCGACAAACGGGTATGAGGGAGGCCTTTGAAGGGCGAAAGAAGACACGAAGAGACGTCGTCTGGACGGACACGCCGATGGTTAGTCAGCGGACGTCATATTTCCCTACAACGACTTAGCCTCTAGGCTGCTCGACAGAAGAAGATGTCGGTACCACACCAATAGGTCAATGCAGAAGATGCCATCCCAAGTGTTACCAGAAGGAAGTTCATGTGGTGCTTACCAAGGTGGCTGGTGAGGACGAAGGGACTGCGGCCTCAACAGATGGGTCACTTGTGATACTAGAGGTTGATGAACTCCACCAGAAGACGCTGAACCTGAGGGCTGCTGGTTCGATTCTGGGACAGAGCACACCACATCGATCTCACGAGGAGACGATTGCGCCGCCGCTGCAGTGAGACACAGGTGCGGAACTGAATGGAAGAATACGCCGGTTGGCGCTCCGCTGCAGCACGACCTGTCGCCGCATCAGCAGACACTGGAACCTGGACGCTACGCCTCTGCACCGCACCGCTGCCGTGGGGAGCTGAGTGAGTTAAAATACAATGTATTACTCTGTTTCTTTAAAGGGTCTTATGTCTCAATAAATGAGTGATAGTGGAGCCACCATTGTTTCACTCACACCTCACCCACTGAGCCAAGGTAAGAGACCATTTCACCGCCCACAAAGTGTCTCTATCCCTCCCGCCATTCCTAACAAAATAATGACCGTCGCCGCCCTCTGTCACTGACTCTCAATGTCTAGGGTCACAGAAACCCGATCCACTTATGAAACGTCCCCTTAGAAAAATTGTACACGACTGTGCTTAAACTGAAACACAATATTTTTAGCGCAACGCAATCTGACTTCCAAAAATCCCTACGAAAGAATGGCCCTGATTAACATTAACCTATACGTTTCACAAATCACTTACCTCACAAAAATCTTCGTTACTCAAGCTACTGCAATACAGCGAGCGCCACTACTGCCAGCTAAATAAAAGATTCAAACTACTGAAGGCACTAACTACTGATAGGTATAGTTAGCAAATGAAAGATTTTAATACAGAACAGACAATGTATTTACCTTAATAGTCATAATATATATGATAGTTCATGACATCCAGTCTTACAAATTACAAAACTCCACCATCTCTCTCCCCACGTCCACCACTGCTGGCGGCTCACCTCCAACTGAGCAACGCTACGCGCTGTAAGCATCCAGCTACCTCTGCTCAACACTACAATGGCAGACAACAATGCAAACTAAACACACACTGCGCACAGCACAGCCAGTGATTTTTCATACCGAGCGCTAAGCGGCGTTACCAATAAGAAAACCTAAACAGCCTACTTACACACTACACAGTGAAAGGGAATGGCCGATTTCCTTCCTCATCCTTCCCTCTTCCGATGGGACCAATGACCTCGAAGTTTCGTCCCCTTTCCCAACCAACCAACAGATATATAACGATGAAACTTCCGTCAGTTGCACATTAAACACAGGCGTGAGCAGGAATGCCAACTTCATTCCACACCAATCCACCAATTGCAAGAAATTACGAATGTTCTGGAATTTTTTGAACAGACTTCGTACATCTGTCGTTTTTATTCCATTAAAAAGGATATGCTGAGTCCTGTGTGCAAGGAAGTCCTGAATCGAATCGCAGTTCGGTCCAGTACCTGGTGGGCTCGTATTTTGTTCACTAAACTACAAAACTGGTTCAAATGGCTCTGAGCACCATGGGACTTAGCGTCTGTGGTCATCAGTCCCCTAGAACTTAGAACTACTTAAACTTAACTAACCTAGGGACATCACACACATCCATGCCCGAGGCAGGATTCGAACCTGTGACTGCAGCCGGCACTAAACGACAGAGCGGAACTGTATTGAAAGCCATCTGGAAGTCAAATTGGAATTAATGTATAAAAGAGCAGCGAAATGAGAATTGCCAAATTGGAGCTAGCAATCTATTTTGAAAAATATTTGTCATTCACTGTTGTCTTGGTTGCTTTCGGTGGAGTTACGGCACCTTACCGGGTTAGCCATGATCGGAACCAACATCCTGCCACGGTCGTGAAACGTCAGATAATCGCCTATCGTGTTCACTTGGATACGAGTTCCGATGGCGAATTAATAAAGTCCTCCAAATGCGACCGAGACGAATACGAATTAAAAAAAAATCTTACAACAAAAACAGTCTGTTACCCTGCACCAGTACATTCCTCTCAGTGTTCAACAACTACTCTTCGGAAACCGTGGAGGGCAGAGATTTGCTGCCTCGCGGGATTAGCCGAGCGGTCTGGGGGCTACAGTCATGGACTGTGCGTCTGGTCCCGGCGGGGGTTCGAGTCGTCTCTCGGGCATGGGTGTGTGTGTTTGTCCTTAGGATAATTTAGGTTAAGTAGTGTGTAAGCTTATGACCTTAGCAGTTAAGTCTCGTAAGATTTCACACACATTTGAACATTTTTTGAGGGATCTGTTCATAGGTATTCTCTTCCCAGAATGACAAATCCTTACGTTTATTGTCCGAAACACTTTATCTGTATGGAAACAGATCTTCGTACCATACAGAAAGAAAACGCATACAGAAAAAAATGTACATGAGATGTACGCAGGACACGTTTACAGCTGCTTCAGAGCCAGGATTTCAGCGGAGACTAGGAGGTGTGCGTGGCCCACCTGTTGTTCGCCTATTGATCCGGCAAGAGCCGGAGTAGGTCAAGCACAGCGGCACGTGTACCGTCTAGTAGCACAAATTTAAGCCGATCATGGCGCTGCTACGACAAGCTGAAATCTTCTCTGACTGGCACACCATTGTCGTTCCTATCAAAGAAATTTTGCTCTTGGCTTTGCACAATAACGAAAATCACGTAAGAGCTTAAGATGTCCGTCGTACTTCTTACGCCGTAACGGAATGCCCTACCTGTCAATTATCAGGCGGCAATGCATAATTCGTACCACAGGCGCACACCACTGTACAGTACCAAAGATATTATTTAAATAGGTTGCAGGTTCTCGCTTGTTGATAGATCATCGGGGGCTTAAGCTTTTCATCACTATTAGCAGTTGTAACAATTGAGATTTGAAAATTGCGTTATCACGGTTTTGTTTGTTTTATTGATATACTAACTCACAGACATTACCTACCTGCGAGCCTGGCGCAGTTTACTATCTTTGGTCCTTCAGTATTCACCTCTGAAATAGTCTTCAATTAATGCGCAAAGTACAAATTCAATTAATCTGCTCTGTCAGTTTCGCGGACTGCTTTGGCTTTAAGATATTATTTATCATAGTTGTTTCATGAATAAGATGATAATCCATATTAATATTGCATTTTACGTAATTTATAACGCACAGCGATATTAATATTGTTGCTGACTATGTTTTACTTCAGTCGAAAAGATTATCTCTGTCTGTTTATTTACGAACTGCTTATTTCACCGTTGACTTCATATTTATTCGTTCCACAAGGGATTGAAAGTTCATTTAACGTTGAAAGATCTCCTAAATAGCACTTTCATTCAACTATTGTGAAATAAAGTTAACATGACCTCAAGAGCATAATCTCAACAGCCCAGATATCTTACTTTCTCGAAGCAGTTCTAGCGAAACGCCTTAAATGACTCAGAACAAACTTCACTTGATTTAAAAGAACTTGTTTTCCTGATAAATAACTTATAACATTAATCTTCCAGTACAAAAAGAAAATGGTTAAAATGGCTCTGAGCACTATGGGACTTAACATCACAATAGCCATACATCAACACGATATCGACCATTTCCACAATTGGTAAACGGTCCATTTTAACACGGGTAATGTATCACGAAGCAAATACCGTCCACACTGGCGGAATGTTACGTGATACCACATACTTATACGTTTATGACTATTACAGCGCCATCTATCACAAAGCGAAGAAAATGGGACAACTAAAACATTCATATTTCTTTACGTACTAAACGAATATGTAATAAAAATGGAGGTTCCCATTTCAAAAAACGCAGTTGATATCCGTTTGACCTATGGCAGGGCCATCTAGCGGGCCAACAATAGCGCCATCTGGTTTCACCCTTCAAGCTAGACAAGTTTCGTTCATTATAGTTTTTTCGTTTGACGCTTATTTCGTGAGATATTTGACCCGGTCGCTATCAATGGATCACCCTGTAGATGAGGAACAGCAAAGGCCCTATAACACTACCATGGGGAACGCCATAATTCACTTCTGTTTTACTCGATGACTTTCCTTTAATTACTACGAACTATGACCTCTCTGACAGGAAATCACAAATCCAGTCACATAACTGAGACGATATTCCATAAGCACCCGATTTCACTACGAGCCGCTTGTGTGCTACAATGTCAAAAGGTTTCCGGAAATCCAGAAATACAGAATCGATCTGAAACCCCTTGTCAGTAGCACTCAACACTTCATGTGAATAAAGAGCTAGTTGTGTTTCACAAGAACGATGTTTTCTAAACCCATGCTGACTGTGTGTCAACAGACCGTTTTCTTCGAGGTAATTCATCATGTTCTAACGTAATATATGTTGCAAAATTCTTCTGCATGTCGACGTTAACGATATGGGCCTGTAATTTAGTGCACTGCTCCTACTACCTTTCCTGAATATGGCTGTGACCTGTGCAACTTTCCAGTCTTTGGGTACGGATCTTTCGTCTAGCGAACGGATATACATGAATGTTTAGTATAGAGCTAATACATCAGCATACTCCGAACGGAACCTAATTGGTATATAGTCTGGACCAGAAGACTTGCTTTTATTAAGTGATTTAAGTTGTTTCACTACTCCGAGGATATTTACTTCTACGTTACTGATGTTGGCAGCTCTTCTTGATTCGAATTCTGGAATATTTACTTCGTCTTCTTTTGTGATGGCATTTCGGAAGGCTGTGTTTAGTAACTCTGCTTTGGCAGCACTGTCTTCGATAGTATCTCCATTGCTATCGCGCAGAGAAGGCATTGATTGTTTCTTGTCGCCAAAATACTTCAAATACGTCCAGAACCTCTTTGGATTTTCTACCAGGTTTCGAGACAAAGTTTCATCGTGGAAACTGTTAGAAGCATCTCGTATTGAGGTCCGCGCTAAATTTCGAGCTTCTGTAAAAGATCGCCAATCTTGTGGATTTTGCGTTTGTTTAAATTTGGCATGTTTGTTTCGTTGTTTCTGCAACAGTGTTCTAACCCGTTTTGTGTACCTAGGAGGATCAGCTCCGTTGTTTGTTAATTTATTTGATATAAATCTCTCAATTACTGCTGACACTATTTCTTTGAATTTAAGCCACATCTGGTCTACACTTATAATATTAATTTGGAATGAGTGGAGATTGTCTCTCAGGAATGCGCCAAGTGAATTTTTATCTGCTTTTTTGAATAGGTATATTTTTCGCTTATTTTTCGAGGATTTGGGAATTACAATATTCAATCTCGCTACGACAACTCTGTGTTACTAATCCCTGAATTCCGAATAACTAACCATAAAAAATGGTTCAAATTCTCCCACTTTCGAAAATATTGATCCGTTATCAACATACACCATAAAAACCGTGACTTTTGGCTACCAAAAGTACCAACTGTTCGGACGGCCACTTCCATAATTTATATTCATGACAAATCGTCGAAATTTTGTAGTATGTTCTCAAGATGAAGGTCTCGGGGAACCTTGAAACATTTATCGATGTCATTATCCTTTACCGAGATCCAGAGGTTCAGAGTTACTCTACTTACGCATGTAAAACGTGTACGTTATATCAGGTCTGAGGTGTAAATGTAGTTTCAACTGACGTAATGAACACATGGAAAGAGTTCTGGGACCGTCGCAAAGGTTCTGAGGTCACCAAACTATGTTTTTAGACACGGTTTCTTCACCGACGTGATGCTATATGATGCGCTGTCTAGATAATTGGCCCTTATCGATTAGACAGTCTGTATTTTCCTGGACAATATTCGATGTTGCTACGACATAAGAATCTTATAAAAAATACTTTTTCCGTACGAAATTCTTTGTACTTGCAAATAAAATACTGCATTTTTTTTGTATGTGAGATGTAATTGGAAAGTTTTAAGAATGGATCCACTACTGCTTACTGGTTTGGCGGCCAGGTACACGGAGGGTGGGAAGTGAGTCATTGCCTTGTCCTTAAACGCCCTCCGACAGGAAACTGCGATTCCTTTATTCAGTTCGTTGCAGCAGCTGGTTTATGTGCGGGTCTGTTAGGGCTTGATGCCGGATTCTGTCTGCGTGAAAATGGTCGTAAAAACGGAGCAACGAGTTTGTGTGAAATTTTGTTTTAAAACCGGGAAATCTGCTTCTGAGACTTACAAACTATTAAAAACATCTTTTGGAGATAACTGTATGACCCAGTTAAATGTTTTTGTCTGTTTCAACAGATTTAAAAATGGCCGTGAATCATTTGAAGATGAACCGTGGCCTGGCTGTTCTTCCACCTCAAAAACGAATGAAAATACGAGGGTTGTCTGTAAAATAAGATTCCCATGGCGCTACAGTCCTAAAAAGCACTGTTACGGTGGATCCAGCGATCCTGTAGTGTACCTTGGTTCCCCCACTCCAAATCCCCTCCCTAGCTAGCTGCCCGCGAAGCTCAGTCTTGGCTTACAACCGTACGTGTAGCATCTCCCCCACGCTTTGCCCACCAGGTGTGAGCTGCGCTCAGTGATCCGTTTCCTGTCTGCAAAAAACATTTCGTTGGCAGAAATCCATTCCCAGCTATGCGAAATCTATGGAGACAAGTGTATGAGCGTACAACATGTGCGCAAATGGTGCAGAGAGCTCAAGAACGTCCATGATGAGGAGCGTTCTGCACGGCCCTCTGTTTCTGAAGAAACAATCGCAAAAGTGGAGGCAGCGGTACTCTCAGATCGAAGAGTGACGGTTCGTGAGCTCTCCGAAATGATCCCTGATGTCAGCAAAAACTCTACTGACAAGATTTTGACGGAGCATACAGGGTATGCTAAGGTTTGCGTGAGGTGGGTGCCGAGAATGAAGACCACAAACGTCAACGCCTTCAAGCGGCCCAAGAACTTGTACAAGATCACGGAACTCGTGGCGAGGAATACCTCGACTCCATCGTCACTGGAGGCGAGACTTGGATGCACTTCCGCACACCCGAAACCAAAGAACAGTCCAAACAATGGAAGCACCCAGAGTCGCCGATATCGCGAAAATTCAAACAGACGCAAAGTGTCGGAAAAGTGATGGCAACAGTGTTTTGGGACAGGAAGGGGGTATTGTGCGAGTTCTTGCCCACCATTACAACAATTAACGCTGCCGGGTACTGTGAGACACTGTAAAAATTGCGCCGTGCATTTCAAAAGAAGAGGAGGGGTATGCTTAACAAGGGGTGCATTTGCATGAGGATAACGCTCGACCACACACCACTAAAGCCACCAACGAGCTCATCGCAAAATTTGGATGGGGTATTGTCAAACACCCACCCTACAGCCCTGACTTAGCCCCAAGTGCGTACCATCTCTTCCCTGACATGAAGAAACACCTGGGTGGAATGCACAGGAGCGACAGAGAAGAGCTGGAAGAAGCGGTTCTTAGGTATGTGCGCCGCTTGGCGGCAGACTTTTTTGACTCAGGTATTCGAAAGCTCGTTCACTGACTCAGTGGCGACTATGTAGAAAAATGGGTTAAAGTCTGTACTTTTCAAAAATGTACGCATTCATGAAATAAACATGTTTTACACTGTGAAAAAAATTGGGAGCCTTATTTTACGGACACCACTCGTATTGTGAAAGTTCGCGACTTAGTGCGCTATGATCGTAGGCTTACAATTAGGGAGATGGCTGATGAACTTACTTTAAGTTTCTATGTAGTTCAGTCAATTTTAACTGAAGATCAGAACATGCACCGAGTGTCCGCAAATCATTCCAAAAGTGTTGCAAGTGACCAGGAACAATACTGACTTGAAGTGTGCCAAGAACTGATTAATCGGACTAAAACTTACCCAGATGTGTTAAATAGGGTAATTACAGGTGACGAATCATTGGTATATGGATATGATCCTGAAACCAAAATGCAGTCTTCACAGTAGAAGACTCCAGGTTCACCTAGACCGAAAAAAGCACGGCAAAGTTGGTCGAAGGTGAAGACTATGTTGGTGAATTTTTTTGATTCTATCGGTATTGTGCATTATGAATTTACCATTGGAGGACAGAAAATTAACCAGGGGTACAACAAATTTGTCATTGAGCGTTTGCGCGAAAAGGTGCGGGAGAAAAGACCTGCATTGTGAAAAAAGAGGAGTTGGGTGCTACACCATGGCAACGCTCCGGCTCATGGTGCCTTCTCCATCGTTGAATTTTTGACCAAATTCAAAATTCCTGTGCTTCCACAACCACCTTATTCCCCTGATTTGGCCGCTGCGGACTTCTACCTGTTTCCTAAACTGAAATTTTCACTGAAAGGGAAGCGATTTGACTCGATTGAAGACATCCAGGCAAATACATAGAGCGTCATTAACACACTTCAGGAAAAAAAATTCCAGGAATGTTTTCAAAAGTGGAAACACCGTTGGAGACAGTGTGTTCAGTCAGAAGGGGACTATTTTGAAGGTGATGCATCACAGTAGCATGTAAGTACCACCATTGTACAATTACAAGCCTATTATTAAAAGTTTTGAATCACACCACGTACTGTAAGTGTGGCCGAAAAATCATGTATATTTTTATGTAAAGTGAACTTACATTGGATGAGAGACGATTTTGTTTAACGTATTCCTACTTATTTGTTATTTATATGTGTCAATCTATGTCAATGTGACGCAGTATGTAAATAAAGTGTCAAAACTCTACTCACGTGCAGAATCTATATTATTTAAGCAGCACACCCTGATGTAACAGGGAAAGTAAAGGAACTAGCGAAATAATGATAATGTCAGAGTACAAAAAAAAGGCGAATATGCTCCTCTTGAAAAGACTCTCACAAAAGAGTGTGGGAACCAGTAGGTCTCAATCTTCATCCCGCCTTCCTCACCAAAAATTGTGGCATGCGAACGTGTTCGCGCTTTTTTGCACTGAATGAGAGTAGCAGAATGACAGTGATGGTGGACGATACATGAGTCAGTGCCAAAGGGAGAGAAAGTGGCAGTGAAAGAGAGATGGATAAAGGCAATAGCAGTGGGAGCTGAAGAGCGAAGAGGTATGATGGTCAGTGAGAAGCAGTGGCAAGAAAAGAGAAACAGAGAGCACGAAAAATCTGACCGCATTCTCTCATTCCTTACAACACATTTTAAAGTTTCCAGATTTATGGAACAAAACCTCAAACAAACCGTCCCCAAGGATGTGGATGAAGAGGTGACAGTGATGGTTGAAGAGAGAAACAACAGAGTAAATGAGAAAGAGACAGTAAGAATGAGAGAGACAAAGCGTGCATGAAAGACATCGGTAGTGAGGGTACACAGACAGGACAAAGTGTCAATGAGGGAAACAGGAGATAGTGTGAGAGGCACCATATACAAGGTGAATCAAGAAGATATGCAAATATTTTAATATGTTATTCTACAAGTAAAATTAAAGAAAAAACTTCGCCTGAAATTTAGTAACTTAGCTAATATCAAGCACCGCAAAACTGTACGAGTTTAAGTAAAGCACGATTTCGATTTATTTTGCTATTATTGATCTGGTGAATCCAATAAAACATATCCGAGTCGTGTACATGCAGTAGTTTTCCAGAAGATACAGAGAAGCAAAGAAGTAATGTAAAATTTTTAATTTATTAACTACTTGGCCCGATTTGTTTTTTAAATTCCAGACAATTGCACAATGCTCTCCACTGAAGTTGCAAAGAATTTAATTTTGAAAAAATAATAGTAATAACATTAACTGAAACAGTATGAAGGTGCCAGATAATCTGCTTTTATTAATACCATAGCACACATGTATTCCTGTTAAACCGCAAAAAACAAAGCTCAGTGTTAAGGAAGTTGAACAGTGTACATACACTTTAACAATAAATTCACAATAAATGTTCAAAAATGTCTCCGCCGAGTTCAATGCATTTAGCTGCACGTGCATGAACACATTTTGTTGCTCATCTCAATTTCACAGGGTTGTTCCTAATTTCGTCTGTTGCATCTTTGCTTCTCTGGATGTTTTGGAAAACTACTGCAGGTACACATCTGGGACATGTTTTATTAGATACAGCAGACCAATAACAACAAAATAAATGGAAACTTTGTACAGTTTTGCGATGGCTTCATGTTAGGGAAGTTGCTAGATTTCAGGCAAGATCTTTTATTAGCCATAACTTCGTAACTAAACATTTCCGGACCTATGTTTATATGAACTTTTGCCTTTAGTTTTACTTGTAGAATAACACATTAAAATATTTTCATATCTTTATGAATCACCCTGTATATGTTGTCTCTCCCATTATCTCGTATTTCTCTCATTGGCACTTTGTCCTATCTGTGTACGCCACTGTCTCTCTCTTCATCACTTTCTCTCGCTCTTACTTACCAATTTCTCCTTCTCTGACACTTTTACTGTGTCTGACTCACTACCAGTGTCTTTCATGCACACTTTGTCTCTCTCATTCTCACTTTCTCTTTTTTTCTCACTTACTCTGCTGTTTCTCTCTTCAACCACCACTGTAACCTCTCCACCCACATCCTTGGGAATGGTTTGTTTGGATTTTGTTTCCTAGATCTGGAAACTTTAAAACGTGTTATAAGGGATGAGAGAAATTGGTCAAGTTTTTTCGTGCTCGCTCTTTCTCTTTTCCTGCCACTGTCTCTCGCTGACCATTAATAGCTCCTCACTCTCCAGCTCCTGCTGCTATTGCCTTCATCCATCTCTCTTTCTCTTTCACTGCAACTTTCTCTCTGGCACAATAACTCTCTCTACTCTCGTTCTCTACCTCTGGCCCTGACTCCTCTACATTCCATCACCATTCTCCCTCTGCTACTCTCTTTCATTGCAAGACAGCACGAATGTGTTTGCATGCCAAAAGTTTTGGTGAGGAAGATACTTTACTATCAGAGACTCTTCAAGAGCTGTATATTCATCGTTTATTGCTCCAACAGGAGCATTTTTCAGCTGGTTCTCCAAGTATAATTTTCTGCATTACATGGAAATTATTGATTTTATCGTATCATAAGTAAATGAAGGTGAATAAGTTTTGTTTTACAGGTGTAATATACAATGTGTAATTACAAGAAACTAATTCCGCTCCCACGAGTTGTCTCGCCATTAAGCATCTGCTGGCCTACCACATAAGACTCGAGGGCATTGACAGAGTCATGCTGTTACTATTCGTCCATGATACTGGCGCAGCTACGATAAGCGCATGTAACCTATCTTAGGAGTCCAGTAGCTTGTATCCGATGCACCACTGATCTTTTACTGAACCCTTTGCACCATACCCAAATTGCTTTGCGATTGCATTCTACAGGCTCCATGCCGACTTCTCTCCAACAGACTAATGCCGCTCTCAGGAGTTGTCTCGCCATTAGGCGGGTGCAGTGCAACTGCAACTGCATAAGCCAGCCGGGGTGGCCGAGCGGTTCTAGGCGCTACAATCTGGAATCCATGATACTGGCGCAGCTACGATAACCGCATGTAACCTATCTTAGGAGTCCAGTAGCTTGTATCCGATGCACCACTGATCTTTTACTGAACCCTTTGCACCATACCCAAATTGCTTTGCGATTGCATTCTACAGGCTCCATGCCGACTTCTCTCCAACAGACTAATGCCGCTCTCAGGAGTTGTCTCGCCATTAGGCGGGTGCAGTGCAACTGCAACTGCATAAGCCAGCCGGGGTGGCCGAGCGGTTCTAGGCGCTACAATCTGGAATCCATGATACTGGCGCAGCTACGATCACCGCATGTAACCTACCTTAGGAGTCCAGTACCTTGTATCCGATGCACCACTGATCTTTTACTGAACCCTTTGCACCATCACACTGACGATGCGACACCCAAATTGCTATGCGATTGCATTCTACAGGCTCCATGCCGACTTCTCTCGAACAGACTAATGTCGCTCTCAGGAGTTGTCTCGCCATTAGGCGGGTGCAGTGCAACTGCACCTGCATAAGCCGGCCGGGGTGGCCGAGCGATTCTAAGCGCTACAGTCGGAATCGCGCGACCGCTACGGTCGCAGGTTCGAATCCTAACTCGGGCATGGGTGAGTGTGATGTCCTTAGGTTAGTTAGGTTTAAGTAGTTCTAAGTTCTAGGGGACTGATGACCTCAGATGTTAAGTCCCATAGTGCTCAGAGCCATTTGAACCATTTGCAACTGTTTAAGCCTCCTGAATAATGTCGGATTCATGCTATGAAACTGGCGTGGCTACGGTCGCCGCAAGGGTCCACTCCTGGGAGTGCAGCAGGTTTGTATGCACTGCACTGCTGTCCATTTACTGCAACCGTTTCACCCTTGCATTGACAATGCAACACAGAAATTGCTGCATGGAACCTCTCCAGGGATCCAGTAGCTAGTATTCGTTGCACAACTGCCTATTTATTGTAACCTTCGCAGCCTAACATTGACAGTGAGACAGAAATTTTATTGAGGCTGAATTTTACAGGCACGACGCCGACTTCTATATAACGCTCGCAGCCTTACACTGGCATTGAGACACAGAAATTGTAACGAGATTGAATTTTACAGGCTCCACGCCGACATCTGTATATGGGACCAATGCTGCCGTTAGGAGTTATCTCGCCATTAGGCAAGTGCTCGGCTATTTCAAAGGCCTAGAGGACACTGTGAAAGACAGTCTGCTAGTGTACATCTATCATACTGGTGTGGCTACAGTCATCTATGGAAGCTCTCCTTGGACTCAAGTATCTGATATCCGATTCAACAGTGAGCGTTTACTGTAACCCTAACACCATCACAATGACGATGCAACACGGAAATTACGTCGTGATTGCATATGACAGGCTCCATGCCGACTTCTCTCCAAGTGACTAACACTGCTACAGATCCCGTATGGAACTTCTACTAGGAGTCAAGTAGCTTGTTTCCGATGCACCACTGCCAATTTAAAATAACGCTCGCACCCTCACATTGACCATTTAACACAGAAATTGCGTCGCAATGGAATACTACACACTACATGTCGATTTCTTTTCAAGGCATACCGGCCTCAGGAGATATCTCGCCCTTAGGCTGGTCCAGGGATATAGCAATGAGTAGAGGACATTGTCGATCACCCTGCTAGCATACTTCTATGATACTGGTGCGGCTACGATCAACGCATGGAACCTCTCATGGGAGTCAAGTAGTTTGTATCCGATTAATGGGAGTCCAGTAGCTAGTATCCGATTCACAACTGCCCATTTACTGTACCCTTCGCCATGAGACATTCACGATGTAACACAGAATTTTCGTCGTGATTGAAAACTACAGCCTCCATGTCGACATCTCTCCAAGCGACTAACGCAGCTACTGCCACCATGTGGAACTTCTCCTGGGACTCAAGTAGCTTTTTTCCGATGCACCACTGCCAGTTTAGTGTAGTACGGCCAAAATTTCAGGAAACATTCCTCACACACAAAGAAAGAAACTATGTTATGTGGACATGTGTCCGGAACGCTCACTTTCCATGTTACAGCTCATTTTATTACTCCTCTTCAAATCACATTAATCATGAAATGGAAACACACAGCAACAGAACGTACCAGCGTGAATTCAAACACTTTGTTACAGGAAATGTTCAAAATGTCCTCCGTTAGCGAGGATACATGCATCCACCCTCCGTCGCATGGAATACCTGATGCGCTGATGCAGCCCTGGAGAATGGCGTATTGTATCACAGCCGTCCACAATACGAGCACGAACAGTCTCTATATTTTGTACCGGGGTTGCGTAGACAAGAGCTTTCAAATGCCTCCATAAATGAAAGTCAAGAGAGTTGAGGTCACGAGAGCGTGGAGGCCATGGAATTGGTCCGCCTCTACCATTCCATCGGTCACCGAATCTGTTGTTGAGAAGTGTACGAACACTTCGACTGAAATGTGCAGGAGCTCCATCGTGCATGAATCACATGTTGTGTCGTGCTTTTAAAGGCGCACTAGCAGCACAGGTAGATTATCCCGTATGAAATCATGATAACGTGCTCCATTGAGCGTAGGTGGAAGAACATGGGGCCCAATCAAGACATTACCAACAATGCCTGCCCAAAATCTATGTTGATGACGTGATTGCACAATTGCGTGCGGATTCTCGTCAGCCCACACATGTTGATTGTGAAAATTTACAATTTGATCATGTTGGAATGAAGCCTCATCCGTAAAGAGAACATTTGCACTGAAAAGAGGATTGACACATTGTTGGATGAACCATTCGCAGAAGTGTACCCGTGGAGGCCAATCAGCTGCTGATAGTGCCTGCACACGCTGTACATGGTACGGAAACAACTGGTTCTCCCGTAGCACTCTCCATACAGTGACGTGGTCAACGTTACCTTGTACAGCAGCAACTTCTCTGACGCTGACATTTGGGTTATCGTCAACTGCTCGAAGAATTGCCTCGTCCATTGCAGGCGTCCTCGTCGTTCTAGGTCTTCCCCAGTCGCGAGTCATAGGCTGGAATGTTCCGTGCTCCCTAAGACGCCGATCAATTGGTTCGAACGTCTTCCTGTAGGGACACCTTCGTTCTGGAAATCTGTCTCGATACAAACGTGCCGCGCCACGGCTATTGCCCCGTGCTAACCCATACATGAAATGGGCATTTGCCAACTCCGCGTTTGTAAACATTCCACTGACTGCAAAACCACGTTCGTGATGAACACTAACCTGTTGATGCTACGTACTGATGTGCTTGATGCTAGTACTGTAGAGCAATGAGTCGCATGGCAGCGCAAGCACCGAAGTCAACATTACCTTCCTTCAATTGGGCCAACTGGCGGTGAATCGAGGAAGTACAGTACATACTGATGAAACTAAAATGAGCTCTAACATGGAAATTAAGCATTTCCGGACACATGTCCGCATAACATCTTTTCTTTATTTGTGTGTGAGGAATGTTTCCTGAAAGTTTGGCCGTACATTTTTTAACACCCTGTATATTCAGGTTCCCGTAAACCCCTTTGAGATACAAAAGTTGGCGACGAGGTTTCCCCTTTTTTTCTCACATCATTTCCTTTCTTTGCTCGATACTGCTTTGATTTCGTACTAACCTCAGTATAAGACTTTCATTTGTGTAAATCATGGCTTCGCCGCAGAAACAGGCTTCGCCGTCCGATCTTGTACATTTCCAGGCTCAGCAAATGACACAGGTGCTTACTGCCATAAGTGGACTGGCCACACTACAAACTGCAGCTACTTCGGCGCCTCCGACTCCACCGCCTGTAACGACGCCGTCGCCGACGGCGCCGCCATTTCGTGCCTTCAATCCTGATGTTGAACGCTGGCCAGAACACATCGCACAGCTCGAGACACACTTCGCAGCATACAACATACCAGGTACACAGCGGCTTGCCTGTTTCGTTGCCAACGCTGGTGTTATGCTGTACCGTGTGCTCGTGAAGTTGTTTCCCACCACCCGCCCAGAAACTAAAACTTACGACGAAGTGATAGACGTTTGGAACACCGACCTCCGTGACAGTGAGAATGTGGTAGCTCCACGCTAACAATTCTTTCGCCTCCGGCGTGGCCCTACCCAGTCGAATAAATCTTGGTTAGCGGACCTTCAGGGACTAACTTCTGATTGTGACTTTAATTACTCGTGTGGACGCTCATATGCAGATATAGTGATTAGAGACGCTATTGCGCAGAATGTGGCGGATCACCGCTTCCGCCGACAAATATTCAGGTTTAAAAACCCGTCTGTGCAGGAAGTAGTGGACTTGCTAGACAGACAAGATACATTAAACATGGCTACTTCCGGGTTCGACGTGACCCCGGGTGTGTGTACTGTTAACGTGGCACGACAGGTGCCCTTCCGCCCAATCCCACACAGCGCTGCTCGCGCGCAAGTAAAAACGTTTCAAACCAGGCACCCACTAAGAAACTGAAATCCTGCCCAAATTGCTTTCGTGCCCACCCACGGGACAGTTGCCCATACCGTCAAGCACAGTGTTATTTTTGTAGAAAGAAAGGACATGTGCAAGCTGTGTGTAGTAAGAGAAACTCTAATTCACAACATGTCTCCCGTTCGCGTGACTCGCGTGGGCGTCACCGCCACGGAAACCGCCGTAATTATGATTTTCATCAGCCTATGGACATTAATGCAATTTACTCAAAGCCTTCTGCTTCACGTGCGTCAACAGCTCGTCGTGTGAATCAAGTTTTGCCAGACACTTCCTCTCGCATTCAGCGCGATGCGAGGAAACTTTGTGTGGCTTTGCACATTTGTGGACGTTCTGTTCGCATGCAGCTGGACACTGGTGCGTCAGTTTCCTTACTGAACAAATCTACGTATGACTTGATTGGTTCGCCCCCGCTTCATCGTTCGCATTCCACGCTGACTGCAGTTACTGGACAGGAAATCTCAGTGTTCGGCGTGTGTAGTTTGCAAGCCATGTATGGTGTAACGACCCGTACAGTGTCTTTCCATGTGCTCCGCTCTAGTGAGCATTTTTGGCATGGACGCATTTGAACTTTTTGGCCTCGCAGTTCAGTACAATGTACTTTGCATCAGCGCTAGTGACCACGCAGACAGTGTTGCCGCACTATGCGATGATTTTGCTGAACTCTTTTCTGATGGACTTTGCAGTGCATGTTGTAGTTAAAGACAATGTCGTGCCTATTTTCCGGCGTGCACGCCCGGTAGCGCATGCACTGGGCGACGCCGTAGCTGCTGAACTTACGCATTTGCAAAATAGTGGTGTAATTGAACCTGTTTCTGCTTCTGTTGTGTTAGCGGAAGATCCAACACCGTGTTACGAGTGGAGGCCGAAATGCACGCGTTTTAGCTCACGCAGGCTGGCGTGAGGAGGGAAGAACTATACTGACGTGAGGTCAGGAACATGACAAGGAATGAGAATTCAGAAAGCGGACGTAATTACCTTCATACTTTAATCCATTAATGATGAACGTCGCTCTTGACGGTACATGATTCATAATATTATCTGTTCGGAAAACATTCTTGAAGTAATTATAGTAACTGAATATGACGCCTTGCTAGGTCGTCTCTGCGTCTCTGCAAATGAGAGCGTATGTAGACAGTGAACCATCGCTAGCAAAGTCGGCTGTACAACTGGGGCGAGTGCTAGATAGTCTCTCTAGACTGGATTCGTGATTTCCTGTCAGGAAGGTCGCAGTTCGTAGTAATAGACGGCAAATCATCGAGTAAAACTGAAGTGATATCAGGTGTTCCCCAGGGAAGCGTCCTGGGACCTCTACCGTTCCTGATCTATATAAATGACCTGGGTGACAATCTGAGCAGTTCTCTTAGACTGTTCGCAGATGATGCTGTAATTTACCGTCTAGTAAGGTCATTCGAAGACCAGTATCAGCTGCAAAGCGATTTAGAAAAGATTGCTGTATGGTGTGTCAGGTGGCAGTTGACGCTAAATAACGAAAAGTGTGAGATGATCCACATGAGTTCCAAAAGAAATCCGTTGGAATTCGATTACTCGATAAATAGTACAATTCTCAAGGCTGTCAATTCAACTAAGTACCTGGGTGTTAAAATTACGAATAACTTCAGTTGGAAGGACCACATAGATAATATTGTCGGGAAGGCGAGCCAAATGTTGCGTTTCATTGGCAGGACACTTAGAAGATGCAACAAGTCCACTAAAGAGACAGCTTACACTACACTCGTTCGTCCTCTGTTAGAATATTGCTGCGCGGAGTGGGATCCTTACCAAGTGGGATTGACGGAGGACATCGAGAGGGTGCAAAGAAGGGCAGCTCGTTTTGTATTATCGCGTTATAGGGGAGAGAGTGTGGCAGATATGATACACGAGTTGGGATGGAAGTCATTACAGCATAGACGTTTTTCGTCGCGGCGAGACCTTTTTACGAAATTTCAGTCACCAACTTTCTCTTCCGAATGCGAAAATATTTTGTTGAGCCCAACCTACATAGGTAGGAATGATCATCAAAATAAAATAAGAGAAATCAGAGCTTGAACAGAAAGGTTTAGGTGTTCGTTTTTCCCGCTCGCTGTTCGGGAGTGGAATAGTAGAGAGATAGTATGATTGTGCTTCGATGAACCCTCTGCCAAGCACTTAAATGTGAATTGCAGAGTAGTCATGTAGATGTAGACGTGTGGGGGCGCTCGGTCTGCAATCACCGATAGTGGCGACACGCGGGTCCGACGTATACTAACGGACCGCGGCCGATTTAAAGGCTACCACCTAGCAAGTGTGGTGTCTGGCGATGACACCACAGCTTCGCCATGGGCTTCGCCTACAGTGTGTGTGAAAACCACATGGTCGTCTCCGTATTTGTGCTGATTTTAAGTATACAGTAAATCCCCAGACAGCGGTAATTACATTTCCCTTACCGCGTCCTGAAGACATTTTTGATAAGCTTGGTGCGGGAAAATTCTTTTCTACGATTGACTTGCGGGATGCATACTTTCAGAATCGGCTCGACGAACAGCCCAGCGCTATTTTGAGATCAAAAAAATGTTCAAATGTGTGTTAAATCCTATGGGACTTAACTGCTAAAGTCATCAGTCCCTAAGCTTACACACTACTTAACCTAACTTATCCGAAGGACACACACCCATGCCCAAGGGAGGACTCCAACCTCCGCTTGACCAGCCGCACAGTCCACGACTGCAGCGTCAAGACCGCTCAGCTAATCCTACGCGGCTATTTTGTGATCAACAGCCACCTTGACTTGTTCAAGTTTCGCTGCCTTCCGTTCGGTTGTGCTTCGGTTCCAGTTATTTTTCAGTCTTATTTGCAGCAGTTGTGTACCACTGTCCCTGGTTGCTCAAATTATCTGGACGATATAGTTATATCAGGTCGCACCCCTGACGAACATTTGCAGGCAGGACTAAAGTGTAACAAAGACAAGTGCAAATTTTTTCAAACTGAGGTTCAGTATTTAGGACATATGATTAACGGACAGGGTATCCACCACTCGCCGACACATATCAGTGTGATTAGAGACTTGCCAGCAGACAGGAGCTAGAAAGAACTTCAGTTTGTGTTGGGCAAAATTACATATTATATTCGATTTATACCAAATGCAGCGCAGATTTGCAGCGCCTTTGCATCGCCTTCGGCGTAAGAACGTTCCTTTTGTTTGATCTTCAGATTGTCACACTGCTTTCCACAAGCTAAAATCTGCTTTTTTTTAGTGATAGCTGTTTGATTCCTTTCGATCCCTCCAAACCAGTTGTTTTGGCTGTCGATGCATCTTTGCACGGTATCGGAGCGGTTCTTTCGCATCGCATTAATTCTGTCGATCGTCCGATCGTTTTCGCGTCTAAGTTGCTCAATTCTGCCCAGCAAAACTATGCTCAGATCGAGAAAGAAGCTTTAGCTATTGTATATGGAGTAACAAAGTTTCATGATTTTTTGTAGGTTGAAAGTTCTATTTGGTCACCGAACATAAGCCTTTGACGTCGTTGTTCCACCTGTCAAAGCCAGTTCCGGCCCATACTGCACAAAATTTGTCCAACTACAGTTACGAAATCTTGTTTCGGCCTACGGCCCAGCATGGCAATGCTGATGCCGAATTGTCATGCATGTTTATTGAATCGCAATATAAGCAATTATCTGATGTTTTCCGGTGGATTTTCGTCGCATTGCTTCCGCGATGGCCGCTGATGCTTCTTTGCAGATTCTTTTTCAGTATATTCGTACTCAATGGCCTCCATCTGGTACACAGAGCCGGCCGCGGTGGTCTCGCGGTTCTAGGCGCGCAGTCCGGAACCGTGCGACTGCTACGGTCGCAGGTTCGAATACTGCCTCGGGCATGGATGTGTGTGATGTTCTTAGGTTAGTTAGGTTTAAGTAGTTCTAAGTTCTAGGGGACTAATGACCACAGCAGTTGAGTCCCATAGTGCTGAGAATTTACTTGCTAACTGTCGCTCTTGCACGGAACATCACTCTGCTCTCTGTCAGCGCTTATTTGCGTGGCCGACTCCTACTGCGCCTTGGAAGCGCGTTCACATTGATTTTGCGGGTCCTTTCTGGGACACCCGCTGGTTGATAGTTATTTATGCGTACAGCAACTTTACTTTTGTTGTCCCAATGTCATCTAATAAATCTACAGCACTATTTGGGGTTTGACGTCTATTTTTTGCATTGAGGGCCTTCCTGAATTTATTGTCTCCGCCAATGGCCCCCAATTCATGTCCGCAGAGTTTGAAGCGTTCTGTGCTGGTAATGGCATTCGCCATCTGACCTCAGCCCCGTTCCACCCCCAGCCGAACGGCGAGGCTGAACGATTTGTGCGTATGTTTAAGTCGCAGATAAGCAAGGTGCGCGCCATGCACTCTCTCAAGCGCACACTCTGGCCTTTCCTTGCTTCCCATCGCTCTCAGCCGTGCGGCAACCATTCCCCAGCGGAATTGCTACATGCCCACGCCCATCGGTCGCTCCTGAAGCTATTGCACCCGCCGCCGCTCTCTCCCGCTACTTCGCGTCGTTCTGGCTTGGCGCCGCACGATTTGGTGTTGTATTGCGTTTTCTCTGGCAGGCAGCGCCGGGAGCAGGGGGGCATTCTTCGTCAGCTTGGCAGCGCCTTATTTCTCATTCCTGGACCCTCCGGCACCGTCAAGCGACACTCGAACCAGATTCGTTTGTGTCATACTCGGTTTCCTGCCGCTGGTTGTTTTCCGGCAGAATTGGAGGCTTCGCGGCTTCCGCCGCCTCAGCCCACGCCTCCACCGACGGCGCCTCCGACGCTCGCGCCTCCGTGAGCGCGCCTGCCGTCGTCGCAGCTGCCGCTCTGTTCACCGGCTCCGAACAGGCGCCTCCCGCTGCCGGCACGGCCCCACCTCCGGCCACCGCCGTGCCACCGCCGCCGTGTCCCTCCGCGGTGCTGGAGCTGATGGACGCTGAGGCTGCTGTCACGCCGCCGCCACTGCCGCCGCCATCGCCCATGGAGGTCGTTGCTCCGCCTCCTCCTCTGAGCATACCCAGTAGTGGGGGTGGCCTGGGCAGGTTTACCACGGGGTGTTTTCCTCGCCCCCTCGCGAGCAATTCGGGGTCGCGGGTGGACAGCGCAGCCCGGCAGTTCCGCTGACCGCCCCCTCAGCTGCTGCCCCCCTGGGCCCTCCACCCACCGTCGGAAGCCATACTCGACGAAGGTGTGTCGTTTCAGGGAGGAGGGATGTGGTATCGATAGCTAGCATGCCATGGTGTAGCTGCCAGTTAAGTTTGCCCTCTAGCAGGCGCTGTTCAGCTCTACGAGCACCACTGTAGATTCAGCCCATTTGATCAACAGCAGATGGCCGGGACACTTAGCTTCAGCTTGAGACTATGCTCATCTGTACAAGTTATGTATGCCTCTGTATATATATTCAGGCTGCAGTAAACCGCATTTATTTACATGCAGTACCTGCGTATTTTTCCTGCTCCTGCTCCTACCCCCGTGGCGCCTTCCAGGTGGGATACAAAAGAGACTAATACCACCCTCTGGAGTTATCTCACCATTAGGCTGGTCCAGGGCAGTAGCATATGAGTTGAGGACATTGTCAGCATCACTCTGCAAGTGTACATGTATGATACTAGGGCATCTTCCATCAAGGCATGGATCCTCTCATGGAAGTCAAGTAGCTTCTATCCGATTAATGGGGGTCCAATAGCTTGTATCCAATTCACGACAACCCGTTTACTGTAAACCTCTCTACATTCACTGACGATGCAACACAGAATTTTCGTAGTGATTGAAAACTACAGGCTGTATGCCGACATTTCTCCAAACGACTAATGCAGCTAAGGTCACCCTGTGGAACTTCTTCTGGGAGTCAAGTAGCTTGTTTCCGATATACCACTGCCAGTTTACTGTAACCCTAGCATTGATGGCTTAACACAGAAATTGCGTCGCGATTCAGTACTACACACTCCATGCCGATTTCTTTTCAAGAGACGCATACCACCCTCAGGAGTTATCTCGCCATTAGGCAGGTCCAGAGCTACAGCACATGAGTAGAGGACATTATTTGCGTCACTCTGCTAGTGTACATCTGTGATACTGGGGCGGATACGGTCAATGCATGGAACCACTCATGGCAGTCAAGTTGTTCATATCCAATTAATGTGAGTCGAGTTGCTTGTATCCGATTCATGACTGCTGGTTTACTGTACCCCTCCCTATAAGACACTGACGATGCAACACAGAAATTCCATCGCCGTTGAATACTACAGTTTACTGTAACACACGCACCCTCACATTGACGATGCAGCACAGAATTTTCTTCGTGATAGAATATTACAGGCTCTATGCTACTTCGCTCCAAGTAACTAACACGGAAACAGACACCGTATGGAACTTCTCTTGGGAGTCAAGTAACTTGTTTCCGATGCACCACTGCCAAATTATTGTAGCCCACGCGTCCTCACACTGACATGCTACACAGAAATTGCGTCGAGGTATAATACTACAGATACCATCACCTGTTCTCTCCAAGCTACTAACGGTGCTACGGACAACGTATGGAGCCGGCCGCGGTGGTCTCGCGGTTCTAGGCGCGCAGTCCGGAACCGTGCGACTGCTACGGTCGCAGGTTCGAATCCTGCCTCGGGCATGGATGTGTGTGACGTCCTTAGGTTAGTTAGGTTTAAGTAGTTCTAAGTTCTAGGGGACTGATGACCACAGCAGTTGAGTCCCATAGTGCTCAGAGCCATTTTATTTTAACATCTTATGGAACTTTTCCGGAGAGTCAAGTAGCTTCTTTCCGATGCACCAATGCCAGTTGCTGTAACCCTCGCACCTTCACATGGACGATGCAATACAGAAATTTCGTAGCGGAGTAATATTACCGGCTCCATGCCGATTTCTGTCGAAGCGAGTAATGAGGCTACGGACACGCTATTGAATTTCTCCTGGGAGTCAAGTAGCTTCTTTCCGATTCACCACTGCTAGTATACTGTAACCCTCGCACCCTCAGATTGACGATTTAACACAGAAACTGCGTCGCGATAGAATACTACACACTCTATGCCGATTTATTTTCTAGAGACTACACTCCTGGAAATTGAAATAAGAACACAGTGAATTCATTGTCCCACGAAGGGGAAACTTTATTGACACATTCCTGGGGTCAGATACATCACATGATCACACCGACAGAACCACAGGCACATAGACACAGGCAACAGAGCATGCACAATGTCGGCACTAGTACAGTGCTGGATGTAGTCCTGTGGAACGGCTTGCCATGCCATTTCCACCTGGCGCCTCAGTTATACCAGCGTTCGTGCTGGACGTGCAGACCGCGTGAGACGACGTTTCATCCAGTCCCAAACATGCTCAATGGGGGACAGATCCGCAGATCTTGCTGGCCAGGGTAGTTGACTTACACCTTCTAGAGCACGTTGGGTGGCACGGGATACATGCGGACGTGCATTGTCCTGTTGGAACAGCAAGTTCCCTTGCCGGTCTAGGAATGGTAGAACGATGGGTTCGATGACGGTTTGGATGTACCGTGCACTATTCAGTGTCCCCTCGACGATCACCAGAGGTGTACGGCCAGTGTAGGAGACCGCTCCCCACACCATGATGCCGGGTGTTGGCCCTGTGTGCCTCGGTCGTATGCAGTCCTGATTGTGGCGCTCACCTGCACGGCACCAAACACTCATACGACCATCATTGGCACCAAGGCAGAAGCGACTCTCATCGCTGAAGACGACACGTCTCCATTCGTCCCTCCATTCACGCCTGTCGCGACACCACTGGAGGCGGGCTGCACGATGTTGGGGCGTGAGCGGAAGACGGCCCAACGGTGTGCGGGACCGTAGCCCAGCTTCATGGAGACGGTTGCGAATGGTCCTCGCCGATACCCCAGGAGCAACAGTGTCCCTAATTTGCTGGGAAGTGGCGGTGCGGTCCCCTACGGCACTGCGTAGGATCCTACGGTCTTGGCGTGCATCCGTGCGTCGCTGCGGTCCGGTCCCAGGTCGACGGGCACGTGCACCTTCCGCCGACCACTGGCGACAACATCGATGTACTGTGGAGACCTCACGCCCCACGTGTTGAGCAATTCGGCGGTACGTCCACCCGGCCTCCCGCATGCCCACTATACGCCCTCGCTCAAAGTCCATCAACTGCACATACGGTTCACGTCCACGCTGTCGCGGCATGCTACCAGTGTTAAAGACTGCGATGGAGCTCCGTATGCCACGGCAAACTGGCTGATACTGACGGCGGCGGTGCACAAATGCTGCGCAGCTAGCGCCATTCGACGGCCAACACCGCGGTTCCTGGTGTGTCCACTGTGCCGTGCGTGTGATCATTGCTTGTACAGCCCTCTCGCAGTGTCCGGAGCAAGTATGGTGGGTCTGACACACCGGTGTCAATGTGTTCTTTTTTCCATTTCCAGGAGTGTAGATGTCTAACGGAGTCAGTTTCCATTTGTCCATAACAGGTTGTTTTCACGGGTAAGGGGTCATGTGAGATCCAGTTAGTTAGGGCAGAAGCAGAAGCTTCGAAGTGTCAGAGAATAATAGTGAAGTCTACGCCACATTTTCAGCAAGTTGTGAGGCATTGGTTGTATTCAGTATTCGCTACGGAGAGGATATCAGCCAAGTGTTATGACAATGGGAATTTGTCAGCAACCATGGAGATGGAATTACGGGACAGTGCTTTGCTAATCAACGGGACAAATTGCGAAATAGTAGGGGATCATTTCAGCTTACCAGCAACAGTCCGGGAGTCACCAAAGTTACAGGTATTCATCTGACGTTGTACTGGCCAGATGCGTCACTCAGCATTGCTCCAGGAGAAAATTTGATGTATATTAACAACACCTTGGATGCTACACTATTGCAAATGATAGATAACCTAGTAGACTCGGAGAAAGGTCAAATTTAAATGCAGAAATTATTGAGGCATGTGGAGGGGTACAATACCAGGTGGAAACGTAGCATAGTGACCATTGGTATTTCAACCAGTACTACTACCATGTTGATTGTATTTATCGGTGTGGTATATTAAAACGGAGAATTCAGCATGTTAATGCAAGACCGCTCCATGTGTTCCCTGTAGAATGGATTACCAGTAGGGCATGAGTCAGGGCAACCTGGATGTATATAGGGAAGAAGTAGAATATAGGATAGAACTAGAGTTAGCGTATAGAGTAAATTCGAGGATGAATTTAATTTTTAGGAGGAAGTAGTGTTGCGGCCACATGTAGCAAGTGTTACTTCACGCAGTAGAGAATGGCAAAACAGAGGCAGCCGGCGACTGAGGCAATGCGAAGTAAGCGTGGCACAGATAGCCTTGCTGACAGAAACAGTCTACCAACCGGCTGACGTAAGGACTCATACAGACCGAGCTCCGAGCGAAGCCTGGAGAGTGCTGAGTAAGGGGAAGTGAGGCCAGCACGCTAAGTTACGGTGCAATATACTGCGGGAGTAATAACAAAAAGCTAAAAAAACGTCCTCCTGCCAGATATAAATAGTGGAGCGCAGGCAGCAACAGACAGAAGCCATTAGGAAGCAGTTCTGATCTGAGGACGGACATGGTCGATGTCCAAATGTTCAATCTTTGTAGGTGATGATTCCGGAAGCCTATTCCAGCTCACAGGAGTCATCCGTTCACTGCCAGATGTCAACTTCAGCTCTGGAGGTCGCCCTGCGTTCGGTCCGCACCATTGCTGACTAACTACAGTGAGAACTTCCAGCAGGACCGGCTGCAGCGCGGTCTTGGACAAGGACGCCACCGAGGACTGACGCCTGGACTTCACAGCAACCCGGCCCACGGCGCATGGTCCGTCCATGACAGAACCTCGCGGACATCGCCACTGACGGCTTCCCACCAGCCAGTGCCGCAGACATCGGCAGCTGACCTCACGATGACGCGGCTCCATGGCCGTGCCGTTCCGGTCTCTCCAAGCGGCGACGAGTTCATCTCAACCACAGGGCATCCTGGCTTCAGCGGAGCACTGGTGGCCTGAGGCTTCCGAGTGCGATCAGTGGCGCGCATTGTCGGAGAATCTACACAGCAGCAGCCAGGCGGAGGGATCCGCAGGGCTGCGCAGCGATGACGAGGGAGAAATTGTAAAGAAAGTTCAATAAATAACTGTAAAACTCCACGCCGTCTCAGTCTTCGGCGCACCCACTGTGTCTGCTGCTAACAAATTGTGCAGAAGTCGTAACAAGTATCAAATGGCCATAACATTACTGTGGCTCTCGCTCCCTTACATTGACGATGTAACATAGAAGTTGCGTCACGATTCAATAATACAGGCTCCATGTCGACTTCTCTCCATGCGTCTCATGCGGCTGCAGTAATGGTATTGAACTTCTAATGGGTGTCGTGAAGTTTGTTTCCGATGCACCACTGCCAGTTTACTGTAACCCTCGCACACTCTCATTGACGGTATAACATGGAAATTTCTTCGCAATTGAATACTACACCCTCCATTCATACTTCTCTCCAGCGCACTAAGACGGTTACGGAAACTGTATGGAACTTCTCGTGGGAGGGGAGTAGCATTTTTCTGATGCACTGCTGCCAGTTTACTGTAACACTCTCACCCAATCATTGACTATGCAACATAGAAATTGAGTCACAATTGCATACTACAGGCTTCATACTGCCTTCTCTCAAAGCGACTAACGCGGCTTGCGTTAACCTTATATAACTTCTCCTGGGTGTGACGTAATTAGTTTCCGATGCACCATAGCCAGTTCCAAAATGGCTGTGAGCACTATGGGACTTGACTTCTGAGGTCATCAGTGCCCTAGAACTTAGAACTACTTAAACCTAACTAACCTAAGGATATCACACACATCCCTGCCCGAAGCAGGATTCGAACCTGCGACCGTAGCGGTCGCGCGGCTCCAGACTAGAACCGCTTGGCCACTCTGGCCAGCCCACAGCCAGTCTACTCAACGCTTGCAACATAGAAATTGCGTCTCGATTCAATACTACAGGCTCCATGCTGACATCTCTCGAAGGAACTTACGCGGCTGTTGTTATTATATGAAACTTCTCCTTGTAGTCACGTAGCTTGTTACCGATGTTAAACTGCATGTTTACTGTAATGCTCACACCCTAACTTTGACGATGCAAAATATAAATTGCCTTGCCATTGAATACTAAATGCTTAATTCCGACTTCTCTCCAAGGGAATAACTCTTCTGCAGTAACTGTATATAACTTATCCTGGGAGTCAAGTAGATTTATACCGTTGCACCACTGCTAATTTACTGTATCAATCGCACCGTCACATAGACGATGCAACATAAAAATTGCATCGCGATTGAATAAAAGAGGTTCCATGTCGACTTCTGTTAAAGCAACTTTTGCAGCTGTGGTAACCGCGTGGAATTACTCCTGGGAGTCAAGTAGCGTGTTTCCGATGCATCACTGCTAATTTACTGGAACCCTGGCACCCTCACATTGACGACGCAACATGAAATTTCTTCATGATTGAATACTACATGCTAAATGCCGACTTCTCTCCAAGCAACTAATGCGGCTGCGGTAACCAAATGTAACTTCTCCTGGGAGTAGAGTAGCATGTTTCTGAACACCACTGCCAGTTTAGTGTAACGCTCGCACCCTAACATTGTCGATGCAACACAGGAATTTCGTCGCAATTGAATACTACAGGTTCCATGCCCACTTCTCTCCAAGCGACTAACGTGGCTACGGTAACCGTATGAAACATCTCCTGGTAGACAAGAAGTTTTTATCTGATGCACCACTGCCACTTTACTGTAACCCTCGCACCCTCTCATTGACGATAAGAAATAGAAGTTTCCTCCCGATTGAATACTACATGCTGCATTCACACTTCTCTCCAAGCGACTAACACGAAATGTAACAGTATGTAACTTCTCGTAGGAGTCTCGTAGCTTTTTTCCGATGCACGACTGCCAAATTACTGTAGCGCTCGCACCCTGTTATTGGCGGTGCAACATAGAAATTGAGTCGCGAATGATTAATACAGGCTCCATGACGACTTCTCTCCAAGCGACTAACACCGGTGAGGTATTCAAATGGAACTTCTCCATCAATTCAAGTAGCTTTTTTCCAACGTACAACTGCCTGTTTACTGTCACGTTCGCACCCATTTATTGACGATGCATCATAGAAATTGCGTCGCGATTGAATACTAGACGCTCTATGCCGACTGCTCTCCAAGCAACTAATTCTGTTGCGGTTACTGTATGGAACTTCTCCTGTTAGTCAAGTAGCATGTTTCAGTTGCACCACTACCAGTTTACTGTAACACTCGCACACTACCATTGACGATGCAACATAGAATTTGCGTCGCTATTGAACATTACAAGGGCATTTCGAAAAGTAAAGATACAGTCCTTAAATAGAACATTTATTTAGAAAACGTCAGTTACATCTTACTAACTGGATTATTTTTTATTTTTCGACATAATCACCCCCGTCATCCAAACATTTGTTAAGTCGGTGCACAAGCTTTTGTATCCCACAGTCATCTTTGATCTCTTTATCGTCATGGAATGATTTTCCACCAAGATGTGACTTCAGGTAACGGAAGACATGGAAGTCGGTGGGTGCAAGGTCCGGGCTGTATGGCAGATGGTCATACATCCCATTTGAATTGTTTGAGTAGTGCTTTGGTTATGACCGCTGTGTGAGGCCGAGCGTTGTCATGAAGCAAGGGGACTCGACTTGTCAGCATTCCCCTGTGTTTGTTTTGAATTGCCCTTCAAATACGTTTCAAAGTCTGGCAATACGCAGCAGCATTAATTGTCGTTCCAGGAAGCATAAATTCCAACAGAAGAATGCCTTGTTTGTCCCAAAAAACAGAAGTCATGATTTTCTGCGCTGAAATTGACGTTTTGCATTTCTTGGCTTTTGGGAATTCGAATGGCCATTGCACTGATTGTTGCTTGGATTCAGGTGTATGGTGATGAACCCACGTCTCGTCGCCTGTCACAATGTAATCAAGGAACTCATCACCTGCTTCAGTATAGCACGTGAGGAAGTCGAATGCAAAGCCCATCCTTTTCTTTTTGCGTTCTTCTGTTAACAGTTTTGGAACCCACCGAACCCACTGTTTGATAATTTTGTCCAAGATCATGTTAAATAAAAAAAGTGAGAGCCCATTTTCTTGTCTGACACTTGCAAATATCTTGAATGGTTCTGGATTTTCTCCCAAAAATTGGATTTTGGATGTTGTACCTGTGAGTGTCTGTAGTATGTGTGCCCTAGTTTTTCTGTCTGTTCCATATTCTTCTAGAGTGTCCAACAGAGTCTGCCTGTCCATGTAGTTGTAGACCTTCTTAAAGTCCACAAATGTGACTACAGCATAGTTTATCTGCCTGGTCATCAGGAGTGTTTACAGGTTTCAAATTTGTTCAATACAGGATCTTCCTTTTCTGAAATCGGTTTAGTATTCACCTATCTTTGTATCAACTCATGGTTCTAGACTGCTGGGTAATGCCTACACACACACACACACACACACACACACACACACACACACACACATTCCCACAAACATTGACTGCTGGGTAATGCCTACACACACACACACACACACACACACACACACACACACACATTCCCACAAACATTGTCTCTGGCTGTCAGTGCCAGACTCCAAGCAACTGTGCATGATGGAGAAGCAATTTGAGTGGTGGAGGTAACTGGGGCAGGAAGGGGAGGGAGAGCAGGGTACAGGTGGGGGACAGTAAAGTGCTATCTGTTAGAGCATAGAAGGATGTGATGGAGAGATGGCAGGGCAGCTAGGTGAAGTTCGGGGGTTAACCGACAGAAAGGAGGGATAGGGGGGCAGTTTTAGTATAACAGACTCTCTCACATTAAACCTATTCATCCCTACATTGGTGCCCACCCTCCTCTCACCACTCCACCCCACCTACACTCCCTGCTCTTAATTCCCCCTGCTCCATTTTATAATTTTACTGTTTCGTTCCACTGTTTACACTTTAGCATTTTAATGAGAATTTGTAGGCAATATAACTTCTAGAAATTTTTAGCAAGACCACTACACCACTTCCCCTCCTTGCCTCCTTGTAAAATATTAGTCAGTACATACCTGGCTTTACTTTGTTTTAGATCTGAAGATGATCTAGAGTGATTAAACACATCATGCAATTACAAATTTGGGACTCAGACTGAAATTTAAATGAGAATTACTTTAAAACATAAGTGCTTAAAATCAAGTATTTGTTTAATACTTGTGAGGGCCATCAAGGCCATCTATAAGGTTAGTAAACCTTGTCAGATGCTAGGGGGCCGGGGTTTTGGGTGACCTGTGCAAAAAGTTATGTCTCTATTTGTACATTTCTTCTTTATTCCATTGTGATTCTTTGAAGATTGAAATTTTGCTGAACTGTCTGTACTGGACTATTGTACAAGCCAATGTTAATAGCAATGCTTTTGTTAGATTATAAATTTAAAATAACAGTTAATATACTGACACAACAAAGAGATTTTTATGAGATGTCAGGCTTTTCTTGGGGCAATGACACCTAATACTGCTTTGCATTCATTGACAGAATTCAGTTTTGTGATACTTGCCACTGCTGACAATCTGTTTGAGCTAACCCTTAGTGGCACTGCAGTAGCTATTATGAAGTACTTTGCTTATTGTTTGAACTTGAGCCGTGACCTTAATTTACCTTAATATCACTTTCATAGCTACAAATAGATACCACATGTCCAGATTAATGTCATTTTAATTTGCTTTCATGAAACCTCATTACTTCCATCCATCATTTCCTTTCAACAAGTGATCAGAATGTAGTGTGAGCTTCAAATGTTGTCAGTACTCCTGGACATATTTCTTGTCCAACATTCCTCACACTGAAGCCATCATAAAGATTTCCCCTTTGTGCCCCATACTGCCCACTGACATGACTCAACAGAATCTGGACAAGCTAAAGCCGTCAACTGGTCAAAATCAATTTTACAACACATATTGATAACCAATTGCATGGGTGACTGAACACCAATATCGCCAAAATAAAATGATGAGTTCTCACATCCAGCATTTGGCATGTTTGTCTGTGACTAATGGTCATATCTATTTGAGAGATTAAATATATTAAAAACAAAGACTCCAAGACTTACCAAGCGGGAAAACGCCGGCAGACAGGCACAAGAACAAAACACACAAACACACACACAGAATTACTAGCTTTCGCAACCGATGGTTGCTTCTTCAGGAAGGAGAGGGAAAGACGAAAGGATGTGGGTTTTAAGGGAGAGGGTAAGGAGTCATTCCAATCCCGGGAGCGGAAAGACTTCCCTTAGGGGGAAAAAAGGAAAGGTGTACACTCGCGCACACACACACACACACACACACACATATCCATCTGCACATACACAGCAAATATATTTAAATATATTTAAATATGGATTGAGTTACTTTCTACAGCCCCTATGGTGACAACAATAGCATTTATTCCATTGATAACAGGCCTACAGGCATTTAGAGACTCTAGCATTATGACTTTGTTATTTTCATAAAAATGTCATTGACAGCAACACTCTGTCTTCACACTTGGATCATTGTCAGTGTGCTGGTGTTTTGCATGTGGTATGTTTCAAATTAAAGTACTGTTCTTATTTTCATTTATTCAATTAGCATTAGGAGTGTTGGTAGTGTGGAAGTTTTCATGAAAATTATGCTTCTTAGCTTGGGCAGGTATTAGCAGTATCTGTGAATCTGCCTAGCTATTTCCTTTATATTGTTTTTAATCTGAGGTACGTTACAAAACTTAATACTACGACTTTGTCACTGTTGTTTAAAGCTTTTCTTATTTGCGTAAAAATATTTTTGTAGGTATTTTAATTATTTACTTTCAGAATAGTGTCAGGTTACGCACATAAATCTGGTGCCCAGAAGTGATCAGAAAAACGTAAATGGAATGAAAAATTTGTGAAAGACCTGCAGAAAAAAAGATAGGTACCTACTTTTTGCTGAAAGATAATGCAGTGTCAAATGTTTTTTGCATCTGATCAAGGACAGATAAGCAAACAGAAGTTGGAGTCTGATGGATGTAGTTACTATCACTGTAATCCACATGACCGTTGGCAATTGTCATATTCATTTAAGAACAGTGACAGAGACATAACTGTTCGAAAGGGTGTTTCAAATATTGATCTTCAAACACTTCAATGGTCTGTGGACAAACAAAGGAGAAATTTTGTCAAGCATCATTTCTACTCCAAATGCTCTAACAACAAATCTTAAGAAAAAAGAGATTGGTTAGTCTGGACTGACAGCTAGCAAAAACTCTGCTCTTGGCCATGCCTTTTATTTCAGAGTGATCCCATACAGCCTATTTGATCTATGTTATCGAAACTAGATGATGGATTTGACTGCATGAAAATAACTTGGAAAGAGCTAACTCTATTCTACTCGACCGCAAGAATAGTTTGCTGCATAAAAATGATTATTTAACATGGAGATGTTATGAACAAATCCTGAATGTAGCAGTGTGCGCTCCATATTACAGAAACTATCACAGAAAGAAAGAGATTTTTATGTAAGTTGTTAAACATAATTTTAGATGTTATTACCTTTTTATCCTCAGGAGTTACCCCCTGTTAGGTGAAGTAGTCACCAGTTAAGAGAGTTAGATACTGTTAACCTCTTGGGGTTAATTGAGTTAGTGGCTAAATGTGATCCATTTTTAAGACTGCATACAATTTATGTTAGAAGCTGTGAAGAGAAACATGAAAAGATAGTGCACTATTTACCTTGGACAGCATAGAATGAATCTTTTTGTGGGGACAATACATTAAAAAAACCTTAGAAGAAAGGAAAAATTGGCTTTTTCCCATTTATTTGCAATTCTACTCTAGATCTGTCTAAGACTGAAGTGAGTGCAGTTACTTCTCCAGATATGACAAAGCCAGCAAAAAGCAAAGGGCTTCCATTGCTTCTTCTAAATGAAATTTATAAGTTGAAGTTATAAATTTATAAGTCATAAATTTATAAATTGAAGTTGTAAATTTATAATTTAAAGTTACAATGTGTTGTGACTCCCTGATCTTTCAAAGTGCCGCCACACAGCTACGCGCAACCTCTACATACGGCGCTGGTTGCCAGACATGCAGCAGCAGCACCACCACCTAAGCGGCCAGCCAGCCAGCGGCCGCTAGACTCGGACTCAGTTATGATTTGACTGTTAAAGTGACACACGTATTACTCTGTTTAATTAATCTGTGACTTTCATGTATTGCGTTGTCCTTGAAATATATTTGTTCAACTTGAAGTAATAACACAATGTATGTTTCCTGAACTTTGCATTGCACTCAGGATTTTCATTATCTTACAAATAACTATTGCTTCAGATGAAAGAGTATTCAGCATATTAGCATTTATGAAAGTCATTTAAGGTCAACTTTAGTCCATAGAAAAATGTAATATTGGTACACTGTTATCATAGAACATAAACTTGTTTCTAAAATGAGCTTCAACAATGTAGTGGATAATTTCATAAGCTGCAAGCATAGATGATTCAGTGTTCTATCTATCATTGTCTGAAACTGTTCAGCTGACATAGTGACAGTTTCAACCAGACTTTTAAAATCAAGATAAAGAAATATGCTGCAAAGGTTGTGCACTAAATGTTAGGTTTGGTTCTTTTAGCAGCTAATAATTATTATTGTTATTCTTTGTACTAATATTTGTATCTCTTCAAATATTGTACATTCAGTCAATAAATAAATTACTGACAGTACACTGTGCGGGCATGTGTGAAACAACATACTAAAGAATCAGTATTTGTGATTGTTGACTCCCATGGACTGAGAGGGCTTGTGGACCCTCACAAAAGTTTGACTAGGGCCCACGAAATCTATGGGTGAACCTTTTGCCATTATGAGGTTGGTCTGAGATTGTAAATTTCCATGAAAGAATTGAAATTTTTGTTGCTCCTTCGTGCTTGGTAAGCTTGATTATTGCAAGGATCATATAAAGAATTTCAACAATATACAGTGTACAGCTCATTTTTGGCAGCTGTCTCAGTTGGTCAGTTTGTTGAATCCAACTGAAAATGGAGGAAAAACAAGTTTTGTGTTTCTGTTAAATATTTTCAATTGAAAGATTTTACTGCTGCACAAATCCAAACAGAACTAGACAAAGTTCACACAGACTCTGCACCATCATTGAAGACCATTTACTTTTGGATTAATGAATTTAAATGTGGTCAACAAGCACTGAAATTGGAATGTGCTCTGGTCATCTAGGTCCAGTCACCACAAGGGAAATCACTATCAAAAACCGTGATACATTAATTCAAGAACAGAATAAAAATTTGTGAGATTTCTGAGACTGTAGGCACCTCCAATAGGTGCCTGCATAATATCCTGCAAGGAGAATTGGCTGAGAAGGAGCCGTGTACTAACTGGGTGACACAATTGCTCACAGTCAACCAAAAGTACATCCAGCACAACATTTCAACACAATGTCTGATGATGTTCAATCACAATCCACAAGACTGTGCTGATTTGTGGCAGCTGATAAAACCTCAATCCATTATTATATGTCAGACTGAAAATGGCGGTCAGCTAGTTACGTGATGGCCACTGCGTTTTGGGATCCCCAGGGAATTACCCTAATAGATAACTTGGAAAAAAACCAGAACCACGACTGGACTCTATTATGCTTCATTGTTCGCTCATCTGAAATGTGGTTGGCTGAAAAAAAGACCAAGGTTGGATTGAAAACAGGAACTCTTTCACCAGGATAATGCAACATCCCACACATCAGCAATATCCATGGCAGACGTGCATGGATCTGCTTTGAACTGGTTCCACACCAACCCTGTTCACTAGGCTTAGCCCCACACGACTTCTTCCTGTTCCATAACTTGAAACTTTGGCTATCTGGGAAGAAATTTTCATTAAATAAGAAAATGCTAGTTGCAGCCAACGAGTATTTTCCAAAGTATAACAGAAACTATTTCACGAATGCAATGAAAAAGCTGGAGGATGACTGGACCAAGTGTATTTTCCTCAGAGGAAACTACATTAAGGAGTAAGGCAAGTTGTTTAAAAAACTAACATTTTTTTCCTTGATTTTTTTATCAGATTTATCAAACAGTATATGTATAATTTCTGAAATATTAGCTTT
This sequence comes from Schistocerca gregaria, assembly GCF_023897955.1. Taxonomy (NCBI): domain Eukaryota; kingdom Metazoa; phylum Arthropoda; class Insecta; order Orthoptera; family Acrididae; genus Schistocerca; species Schistocerca gregaria. Next base: position 77,707,486 of record NC_064931.1, read on the forward strand.
CTGTGCTGCTTTGAATGTTACTGACACTGTATCATATGTCATGCAAAAGTATAAAAATGTGTGCTTAAAAAGTTCTTTCTTTCTCCCAAATACTCTGTGTCAAAGCCGTTCTGAAACCATTTTCTCTTCCTTAATACATTGGTACAAGGCAAAGTTTTGGATTCAGAACCATACAGAAAAAATAAATATAAAACAACAGTAAACACACATCAATAAAAAAAGAAGACAATTCTCTCAAGAGATTTTAGTCACGATTTGTTACAAACATTATTGTCAAATACAAATACATTATATACAACACAGTTTACATAGACATTCATTGTACCTGAGATGGGAAAACACTATTATACAATGTCTTAATTACAATACACAACTCATTAAAAATATTATTCATGAAAAGGCACTTAATAAATTGTATAACAAATTTCCTGTAGCGGCAATAATGCATAATGCTCCATGATACTGAGAGGGTTGGCCACTAGTATCTATGAGCCTGGTACAAATTATGAAGTGGTATCCACTCAGGTCCTTCATTACTACACTGTGAATTCTCTTGGATTTTTGAATATGTCAATTCTGTACAACAGTCAGGCTGAAAAAATAAAATGAATGATGAGTTAATTTGGCTGCCATATTATCTTCCTGTAAAATGAAAATTGAGGTTAAATTATTGCTCTTCAGAAATGATAACACTAGGTCAGCAACAAAAATCTCTTGGAAACACTGTAACTGCAGGTACACAATTGATAAGTTATGTGACTTACAGCTTCCTATTGTACATATTTAATGAACCCGATTTTACATGATCCCACTACTCACTCCTCAGGGCATGAATAATTCCATCACATCAAGGTTTTTCATATTTGCTGGTGTGATTGTTTTGTCATACTTGTTTTCCTGTTTAGAACAACTCATTGTCACACTTGTAGTCACACTTATTTGATTTTGTAACTTCCCCAGACAAGGGATCTGGTCTTGAATGCCCTAGTTTTTTCTGGCTAACTTTTTCTGCTAATTTTGTTTTCTGTTAGCACTTAATATGGGTTTGGTAGAGCTCATGTTGACACTTTGCAGGAAAGTCAATTCCTGCACAGTAGACAGCCAACGCCAAACACAAACTGCTGTTTACAGAAATGATTAAATAAGTAGCACTATCTACCAATGAGTTAACTTCATTAGAATGCAAATGAGGCACTGAGGGCCATAAGGGCCAAATCCACACCATCTTCAACCCCCTATATTTAAGTGAATATCAGAGAAACCAGTGAGACACTTTTTCGTGAATGTTCAGATATATCTGCAATGTGGGCCTACAGTACAGATAAACCTGACCCATCAGAAGATCAACAGATGTCATAAGCATGTCTCAGAATCAATAATGATGTGCTTTATGGTTTTCGGTGCCTCAGATGACTTACTTTAGGATAAAATCCAAAACTTAATGTACTATATTTCACTCATAATTCCAAAAAAATACGTTATTTCATCGGTATAACTACAATATACACTGACATCTGATCTAATTTTACTATATAGAGAATGCATTCGCATAACTGGTGTGTGCTACCGCCTAGCAGGATTTATTCAAGCAAACATAGATAAAAGTATGCTGCAGTGTACTACCACCTGTTGGCATTGATGTAAACTTGTATTTGAGTGGTAAGGGCTAACAGTGCACACAGTGAACCATGCACATTGTTTATCAAATCCGTATGTATTTGGCAATTATGTCACACCAGTTGCACATGTGCAGAAGCTCCTTAAAATGTGCACAACTGAAGATGTGCTTGTAACCTTGGTGCCAAGGAGCAACATGTTGCACAGTGTAGTAGATTTAGTGCCATGTATTTCAGATTACCACAGCTACATTATGTTTAACTGCATTCAAAGAAAAATAGCCAATAAATCTGCAAGGTGACAAAAGTTAGGGTGTTCACATACTCTCGTGCTCTTACATAGCAGCTGCCACTGCTATTATGTTCTTTGTATCATGTTTTAAAATTCCTGTATGTCATGCTTATGGATATTGTATCACAACTTTGACATTCAAGTTTATATATTCCTGATCCCTGGAATTTACCCTCTTGGTTGTTGGATGCCATAAGTTTGACTGGAGGGTATGCACAGTTTTATATGCTATTTGGAAGCCCTGTTTCTTTAGTATGTTTGCCATTCTGTGTGTTAATTTATGTGTGTAAGTCATAGTGTGTCATCTGCTTCTTTTCTGTGTGATGTTGTCATTGTGTGTGTCAAGTGTGTTTGTGAGTTTGCAACTTGTGAGCTATCTTGTATTCGGGAAAGATTGTGTTTGTTTTTTATTTGTGTTTCTGTTTTTTGGATGTGTCTGTGTACTGCAGGTATGTCATACCCTCTGTTCCTTGCTATTTGTAGATAGAAACAAGGAAAAAGATAAATTGAGAATAAACAACCATGACAAATACCTTATACAATTGCAAGAAAACTTCCACATTCAGAAATCCATTGCTGAAAACAAACATGTGATAAATTAGCAAACAAACATCAGTACAGACTTCCTACTACATTTAATAACAGAAGTGACAAGATGAAAATCATCCCTTTTGCAAGTGCAGCCACATTAAAACAAGTACTGCCTTCCGCCCCCCTCCCCCCTCCCCCCCTCTCTCTCTTTCTCTCTCTCTATCTCTCTCCCTCCTGCCTTCTGGTTGCCGCCTCCCCCTCCCTCCCTCCATCCCTCTCTCCCTCCCTCCCTCCCTCCCTCCCTCCCTCCCTCCCTGCCTCCCCCCCCCACACACACTGTCCCAAAATGTAAACCAAATCGTAAAAATATGTACATAATCCAGGCCACTGAAGATTCCTTGCAGAGAATAATGGTGAAATGCATACGGCACAAAAATTGTGTTTCATTCAGTTGTAGTTAGATGGTCAATAAGTAAAACTTAACAGTATATCATAATATTACACATAACTGAGAAAGACAGGACTACAAAAGTTGAAGACTGATTCAACAGTTTGCTGTCCTGCTCTCACAAACTATGTCGAAAGGGAGGCGGCAGACAACCTCCACTCCAGTGACCACTTTCCTATTAACAAAAAACCACCCAAGTTCATACTATGTGAAGAAAACTGGATGCTCTATAGCCAGTTTGCTGTGCTTGAGCATAGAGACAGTGTCCACGACTGGGTAGGTCACATTACCAATGTGTTCCACTCTGCTGCTGATGCATGTATATCTAAATCATCGGGCCATCACAAAAGGCAACCTGTTCCTTGGTGGAAAGAGCATTGTTATTGTGCTACACAGGACAGGTGGACAGCATCGTGCAGCTTCAAGTATAGTCCAACAGCAGAGGACCTTCAAGCCTTTTGGTTAGCAAAAGCAAAAGCCAGACGAACAGAGAAGGAGAGCAAGAAGTAATCATGCCACAAGTTTCTGAAGTTCATTAATTGGTCCGCTTCCACCACTGCAGTATGGGAATCTATAAGGAAGATATCTGGGAAAAGGATGTCATGTCCATTAGCTCCCATACAGGACAAAGGAGTCCTAAAAGTCGCACTTGCAGATATTGCTCAGACAATGGCATGGACCTTTTCCAGTGTCACATCACCCATGAGTCTGGTTGCAGGTCTCCACACCTATCATTAAATTCAAGAGAGGAGATGTCTTCCTTTTGCCTCAAACAATGCAGACGCATATAACCTTCCATTCTCCATGTGGGAATTGGACACAGCATTATCCAAAGCTCACAAAACCAGCCCAGGGACACAGTTAATAACTTATGTAATGCTGCAGCACCTTAATCCTGAATCCAAAGAAATCTTTCTTAATTTCTTTAATAAGATATGGAGAGATAGGGAATATCTTGTCCCCTGGAGGGAGTCAATAATAATCCCCATTCTTAAGCCAGGGAAGGACCACAGACTCCCAAGCAGCTATCAGCTGTGTACGAAAGACATTAGAGCAGATGATCAACTCCTGACTAGTTTGGACTCTGGAATCTAGAAATCTCCTCAGTCATTTACATTGTGGATTTGGAAGATACTGTTCCCACTTTTGATATCCTCACCCTACAGGAAGCAGCTATGCATGAAGCATTCCTAGGAAAGCAGCATGTAATATCCATCTTTTCTGACATTGAAAAGTCATACAACACTACATGGAGATGCAATATACTTTGTCAGCTACTTCAATGGGGTTTCATGGCCACCTCCCCGTTTTATGTGGTCTTCTCTTGTTGAACACTATTTTCAGTATAGAATATGGAATACACTTTCCGACAGATTTTTCTCAAGTTCATGGTATACCACAGGGGAGTGTTTTAAGCATAACTGTTTGTAACTGCAATCAGTGGCATATTGTCTGCAGTGAGAAGTCCTGTGCAGTGCTCATTGTTTTTGGAGGATTTTTCCATATTCTGTTCCATTTCTAATCCCGTATATTCCTCTTGTCAGTTACAGCTTACTGCTTGAACAGGTTTTAATTTATCTCCATAAAAAAGCAGCATGTATTGATTTTAATCATGATCATTCCCTTTTTACACTCCCAGAACTAAGGTTGTGGGACACTGTTTTACATTTTAAGGAGATGGTGTGGTTTTTAGGTATCTTATTTGATAGCAAATTTACTTGGCTGTCACTTCTGAAGAAGCTTAAAATAAGAGCCCTGAAAGTGATGGATATCATGAAGTGCTTGAATGGGAAGAACTGGACTGCAGATAGATCCTGCTTCCTGCAGCTTCATATGATCTCTTCTTCAGTATGGTTGAACAGCCTATGGCTCAGGATGACCAACATATTTAAAGATGCTGGACTCCATACACCATGAGGGTATCAGATTGGCCACAGGAGCTGATAGGATAAGCCCATACTGAGCTTGTCTGCAGAGGCAGGTGTGCTGCCATTAGCTGCTTGGTGGCTGTTTCTTGTGGCTAAACAGGCGTTCAACCTCTGATTTGTTTCCAACTTCACTGCTTTCCTTGCAACTATTAATTTCCACAAAACCTAGAACAACTCTGTAGCACTTGTCCATGAGGGATGAAAGCTTTGGGTATATAGACAAAACAGCATTTATTGGATATAGGAATGTTTCCAACAAACATACAGAGGGAGGTTTGGTGCAAAGTACTGCCCTGGTTGTTACTGAAGCCTAGAACAATTTTAGATTTGACAAACAACAAATTGTTCACTTCCAACTATGTTATTAAGAATAAATTAATTAACATTTTAACTGAGTACCAGGACTCTAGCATAATATACACTGAAGCAACAGAGAAACTGGTATAGGAATATATATTCAAATACAGAGATATGTAAACAAGCAGAATATGATGCTGTGGTTGACAACACCTTTATAAGACAACAAGTATCTGGCACATGTGTTAGATAAGTTACTGTTGCTACAGTGGCACGTTATCAAGATTTAAGTGAGTTTGAATGTGGTGTTGTAATCGGTGCACGAGCGATGGAACACAGCATCTCTGAGGTAGCGATGAAGTGGGGATTTTCCCATACGACCAATTCATAAGTGTACTGTGAATATCAAGAATCTGGTAAAACATCAAATCTCCATCATCTCTCAGGCCAGAAAAAGATCCTACAAGAACAGGACCAATGATGACTGAAGAGAATTGTTCAATATGACAAAAGTGCAACCCTCCTGCAAATTTCTGAAAATTTCAGTGCTGGGCCATCAACAAGTGTCTGCATGCAAACCATTCACCAAAACATCATTGATATGGGCCTTTGGAGCTGAAGGTCCACTTGTGCACCCTTAATGACTGCATGAGACAAACCTTTACATCTCAACTGGGCCCATCAACACTGACATTGGACTGTTGATGACTGGTCGGATGAGTCTTGTTTCAAATTGTATTTGGCAGATGGACATGTACAGATATGGAGACAACCTCATGAATCCATGGACCCTGGAGGTCAGCAAGGTACTGTTCAAGATGGTGGAAGCTCTGTAATGGTGTGGGGCATGTGCAATTGGAGTAATATGGAACCCCTGATATGTCTAGATATGACTCTGGCAGGTGGTACATACATAAGCATCCTGTCTGATCACCTGAATCCATTCATGTCCATTGTGCACTCCGATGGACTTGACAAATCCAGCAGGTCAATGTGACACCCTACATGTCCAGAATTGCTATAGAGTGGCTCCAGGAACACTCTTCTCGTAAGTTTAAACATTTTTTTCTGACAAACAAACTCCCCAGACATGAACATTATTGAGCATATCTGAGATGCCTTGCAACATTCTATCCAGAAGAGATATTCACCCTCTCATACTCTTATGGATTTATGGACAGCCCTGAATGATTCATAGTGTCAATACCCTTCAGCACTACTTCAGACATTAGTCATGCCAATGCCAGATTGTGTTGTGGCACTTCGGTGTGCTCACGGGTACCTACATGATGTTAGGCAGGTGTACCAGTTTCTTTGGCTCTTCAGTGTATATGCAGATGGTCCAAACAGTAGGATGCTATCAGTTGTTCTGTCATTTTTCGTGCCTGTCTTCAGGTTCTGCCTGCCTAGGGTTTTTTTTACCTTTGATGCTGAGCTCTATGCGATTCTTCAAGCTGTGGACCAGATGAAACGTGATCATGGATCTAAATTTCTCATCTGCTCTTATTCACTTAGTGTCCTGCAGACAACCCAGTATATGTTCCCGGTAGATAGAACTGTTCAGAACATCCATGATGCCATTCTGCACTTACAGGGACAAAGAAAGGAGGTCTCATTCTGCTGGGTACCAGGAAACATGGGTATCCATTGGAATGAGTTAGCCAGTACCACAACCAAGGAGGTATGTACCCTTCCCAACATAACACACTGTCCTATCCCTTGGCGTGCTCCACTGTCATTTCTGCGTAGGTCTATCATGCATATTTGGGAGGAAGAGTGGCTGGACGTGACGGATAAGAAGTTGCGATCAGTAAAAGAGACTGTGAGCCATGACCCATCTCCTTCTGGGCAGTTAGAATTGATGAAATCCATTTAACATGACTTTGAATAGGACACAGTTCAGTGACCCATCACTTCCTTTCCAGATGTGAAGAGCCACCTTTCAGAATTTACTGTACTGGTCTTGCAGTTTGCAAAGTAATTGTGTCAAATGTAATTGTTGGCTTGGACATACCAATGCCTACTGAAATCAGAATGACTTTATTTCCACCCATTGGGCACTTTTCCTCTGCAGACTACAACATTTATGTCGCAAATGGCTAAAGTTAATAAGTATTGTACATTAAACCTTCGACCTGTATATGCTGGGCAAGGTTGTGATAGATGGCAAACACATGCAGTGGTTTAAAACTCCTGTTGGAAAGGTGGTGCAAAAGCAAAGAGAGCTTCATCACCAATTTACATGAATTCATAGACTTGCTTATGAATGAAACCTGCAGAAAGCCAAAAAGAGAGTGAGAAGAGCAATGTGAGTAGTGTGCGATGAACTCTAAAGTAAAATATTACTGAAAAATCAGTGTAAAATTCCTAAGGATTTACAGTCTTATTTAAAATTACTAAGCAGGTCAAAATCAATTATTGAGCCTCTCAGTGACTATACTAGCACCAAAATGGAAGATGACAGAAAGAGGACCTAAATACTCAATTCATTGTTCCAAAATTGGCTCACTAAGGAAGACTGTCATATGTTGTTTTTTTTTTCTATGAACCATCACAAAAATGTCAAGATAGTGGATATTGAGATAAGTGATCACAGAAAACTAAACTGACTAAAATTTCTGAACAGTGGGAGATGACCTGGACCATATAAGCTACCTGCAATATTCTGCATTATGCGAAAGAAATTGTTCTCATAGTAGCAGTTTATTGTATACAGCTGCAGCAATGGATGATAACAGGTGATGGGACAGATCACAGATCACTCACATTTTTAAGAAGGGTCATCAGACAGATGCTCAAAACTATAGGCCTGTACCATTGACACCAATATGTTGTAGAATTATGTTCATGCAATATGATCTTTTATGTCTCTTGTACAAAAATCAACACTGATTGAGCAAACAGGGATAATGTGAAACTCATTTTGCTCTGTTAGTAGCTGGCCTGAGAATGCCATAGGCAACAGCATGCATCTTGATTTCCACAAGACACTCGGCACAATTCTCCATTGTCATTTAGTGAACAAAATACAACCTTATCATGGATTGGACCAGATTTATGACTTGTGTTAGGACTTTGTAGCAGATGGAAGTCAACATGTAATTTTTAACAGGGCAAAATGGACAGTTGTGAGGGGGTGTTGGAAGCTCTGTGAGACTGATCATGGAACATACTACTGCCTACAGCAGGGAAACACAGACCACAGCCCACATGGGGGCCACCATTGTTCTGATGACTCGCCTCTCACTGTTCATTCTTATAAAGTCTTGTTTTGCTCTTCTTTCATTTCCTCCCAGAAAGGAGAGGGCAGGCCTTTGTAGAACTTTGTGTAATGAGCCATTCCATTCTATTTGACACTGAAGCAGGGAGATCCAAATTTGGAATAATAACTCATCTAAAGGCACAAAAGTTTTGAAGTTGTGGAACAATGCAGTTGCAGCAAAAAAAGCTGCATCTGAGCCTGCAGAACATGACATCGTATAGTTGTCAGTGTTTCATGTATTCTACAGACAATATCTTACATTAATGATTTTCATCAGTCTACTCACTAGCATATGGTCCTTTTTTTTGGCCCTTACCTAATCACAGTGAGGGGTTTATGGCCCACAGTACTAACAAGTTTGTACACCCCTGGTCTACAGTAATGGTTCCCAACCTGGACGTGACTATACCCCAAGTGGGGAAGATTTAGTGACCATTCTAAATTAATTTGTTAAAAGTAGTCTCTATCATCAAATCTTCACTACACTCTAACACATTTCATCACCATCGTCATCATTGTCGTCATCATAACCATCATCATCAGCCATCTGAAATCCACTGCTGGACAAGAGCTTCCTCTAGATGTTTGCATGCGCTATCAGCTTCAGCAATATGAATCAGTGTTGCACCTGCATATCTTCTCATGCCATCTACATACCTCCCATGAGTATTTCTTCTCAGTATTTTCTTATTTCTTGGAATCCTGAAAATAGTTTTCTTTGGAATGCTGCTTTCCACCTTCATGAGAATTGTCCAGCTAACCTCTATTTTTCTTTTATCACTGTCATAATTATGTTCCCCATGCTAATTTGTTCCCTGATTCATTTATTTGCCATCCTGTCTCTCCCAGTAATTTGTAACATGTATCTCTCCATATGTTTAATGTTCACATCTCACTCTCACGAGAAAAAATTGCTTACACAAAGTGTTTGTTAATGTTCAATTCCATTGACATTAAAAGTCTCATTTTCAAAATTTATTTACTTTAACAAGGTCAGTTTTACTCTTGTATTTACAGCTTTTGGTAGTCATCCAGTAGCAGCAATCACTTTCCATCAGTAATAGATTTTAATAGCAACTATTTTTTCAGATTTGTAAAACTGTATTGGGCTTCTAAGATCAGTTTCAGAGGATAAAGGAATATTTTCAGGTAATGAAATTTGAGCCAAAGTACAATTTCCTGGATACTGTACAGGCTTTGTTTAGGATATTGCATGACATCTGATAATGTTAAGGGGTAATGGTCTCAGCAATGTCAGGAACCACTGGCTTTAATACCAGAAGACTGTAGTGAAATGCAGGAAGACCTGTACAGGATCGATGACTGGTGCAGAGACTGGCAGTTGACCTTGTGTATAAACAAAAGTAATGAACTGCATGTAAATAGATGGAAACAGTACCACCTGTAAAATACCTATCCATAACAACCTGTTATAACGACATAAAACTAATTACAGGAAATCAGATACCATATAGAGATTCACTGGGAGAATATCAACCAAAAGTAATTCATCTATGGAAGAAGTTGCTTACAAAACATTCATTTGACCAGTTCTTTAGTACTGACATCAGTCTGTGATTCTTACCATGGTGGACTAACAAAAAGACAGGGACGATTCAAACAAGGGAAGTATGGCATCATTTAGTACAAGAGCATTATGCTCAGAAAACTGCAGAGGAAAATGCTATAAGAGTGATATTGTGAATCATGAAGAGATCTGCTGTTGAGAGTCTGAGAGCTGATGTTTCAATAGGAGTCAGCCAACATATTACTTCTTCCCACATATGTCCCACAAAATGACCACAATGAGATAATCAGTGAAATTAGAACTTGTATGGGGGTTTACCAACGATCATTCCTCCTGTGCACCATTCTCAAATGGAAGAAGAAAGTGGGAAATAATAGTGCTACCTCCACCATACACTATAAAGTGACTTATGGAGTACAGATACCGTCACTGAAAAGATCTTTGTCACTAGGACCTGCACTGCCGACCCCAAAATCATCTACATCTACATCTACATCTGTACTCAAAAAGCAGCGATAGTGTTTGTACCAGAGAATATTTGTTGTACTATATTTATTTATTTCTCCTTACTATTACACGGGAAGAAAGACTGCTGGAACTCCTTCGCATGAGCCCAAACTCTGTAATTTTGTCATTATGATAATTAGAACATTTTGAAGAAGTAATATGTTTCATGCCCTGTTTCTTAATATGGGCTCTTGGAATCATGTCAGTAAGGCTCATTATGACAAACAGCCCATTTCTTGAAATGTCACCCACAGCAGTTTCTTGACCATTTTTGTGACACTCTCATGATGACTAAATGAATCCATGATGAACTGCAAGGCTCTGCTTTCAATCTTTCTATTGTCTCTGTTAATCCAGCTTAGTAAGGGTCCCAGACTGAGAAATAATACTCAAGAATGCAGCGTGGTGACATCAAAAACCACTGATATTTTGACAATGTCACCTGGCTGCATTCCTGTGAGTTATTTGAACACTGTATACACCAGAAGAAACTCAGGTCTCACATTACTCAGGAAATCATCAAAAACGTATTTTGTGAGAGATCTCTTTTAGCATGAATTACACTTTCTTTGGACTCTTCCAATAAATCCAAGTCTGGTATTTGCCTTCTACATTTATAGTGCTCTGGGTACACACACACACACACACACACACACACACACACACACACACACACACGTGTGATTTCAGTGACTGATGTGCATATGTGCATTCAGCAAGACCAAATATGAAGGATTTCTATGGGAAGATATACTGATTCAGTGTCACAGAAACTTTTAATGAATTACATTTGAAACTATTTCCCTGTTCCATATTCTAATGTTGAGATAGCCATTCATTTGGCAGTAACAGGAGCAAGTTTCTCTGACCCTGGGGTGTGAGGGATCTACCAATTGAGAGGACAGGAGGTCTTGTCATTACAGCACCATTAGGTAATTTTCAGACAGAAACATTATAGCTATTTCAGTAAATGATACCTTAACAAATAAGAAAAACTCACAAAGAACACATTCATTTCCTATTGTCCAAAAATATACTTACCTTTTCTGAGATCTTAACATGTCCAGTGTACTGAACAGATCCAGATGACACACATGACTCGATATTTTCAGCATTTTTCATTGATCCTTCTAAAGGAACTCGAAATGTTGCATAGGGGCTTATGCCTTTTCTATGAGAATGTGAAACTTGTAGTGGTGTAGGCAGGTACACAGACTCCTGTGGTGTTGTACTTAGTGCGACCAGTCCATCATCACTGTCATAAATGGGTGCAACAGTCCTCTTATCTGCTTCTGACATTAAATCCTTCTTCAATGGTTTATCTGGAAGACATGAAATATAATTGTCATTAATCTGTTCCTAAAAACAACACATCGTAGACATATTTTTCTCACTGATATGTAAAGGATTGCCCAGTTATACTCTGATTATGATTATTACAACAAAAATAATATTAATTGTTGTTAATATGTTTGTTTTCCAGTTGCCATTTTTCTTTAATTTTGACATATTGGTATGATTTATGTTTTATGGTTAACCATCATAAAATTTCATACAAGACCTTATGACAGGTTGGACTGTACAGCATGACATTTATAGACCACCAATGAGAAAATATCAACATATTTATATACAACAAAATGAATTAGGATAGACTGCTTCTGAGCACATAGAAGAGGCATCGAGGGGCTGAGAGGCACATTTAAAATGTGTCCGTCCGTCATTCAATGCCTCTATGAGGGTGAGTAGCAATCTATCAAATTCGTATTGTTGCTATTCACCCCCAGATTTTCTGTTGTTCATTATATTATATTAATTATTTTTAGGTTATGTTTGTCAGTGCATAGTTGATAAATGTAGTTTTCAATTACATACATGTGATCCAGTTTACTTTATTGAGGCATCTTCAGTGGCCTGAAACTTCAGTGGGGAGTTGAAGTGACTAGACTACAAAGGCCATCAGTCCCTCCATGATCATGAAACACCCACAAGGAAGAAAAACAAGCAACATAGATGACACAGAACATGAAAGACACAGAAAAAAGGAATTAAAAGCACACAGAGTGTTAGAGTGGTAGGCCAACCAAGGAAACATAAACGGAAAAGCCGACCACCAAGAGACACACTAAAAATACCAATGTAAAACAGTAGGCCAAAGGCAAGACACAATGCACAAAAGAGACACGCCCTCAGATTGTTGAAAAAAGCCCCCTGCTCGAATAAAACTCAAAACTCAGCCTGCCATTGCAGCGTCATCCTTTAAAAGTGCAGGGAGCATATCAGGCAGTGGAAACGTCTGCCTGAGCACAGTTAAAAGCGGACAGTCCAACAAAATGTGGACCACTGTCAACATTGGATCACAACAACAGAGAGGTGGGTCCTTGCGGCACAATAAATAGCTGTGTGTCAGCCACGTGTGGCCAATATTTAGCTGGCAGAGAACAACATAGTTCTTGTGAGAGGCCTGCAAGGAGGAGCACAGCACACTGGTAGTCTCCTTGATGTCCCAAAGTTTGTTGGGTGAAGGCAGGGTGCATCATTCATCACTCCAGGTACCAATGACCTTCTGCCACAAAACTGACTGGAGATCACACTCCCAAAGGCCAATCGCCAGGGCCAGTGCATCGACAGCCTGTTTGGCCAGCGTGTCAACCCATTCATTACCAGGGATACCACCATGACCCAGGGTCCACACAATGGGCAAGAGTATTGAGGGAGTCCTGGATAGCCATCACCAGATGAGAGTGAGGAAAACACTGGTTGATAGCTCATAAACCACTCAGGGAGTAAACTAGAGATAACAAAGGAATCACCTGAACAAGAGCAGATATACTCCAGTACGTGAGAGATGGCGATGAGCTCTGCACTGAAAACACTGCAATCATCCAGCAACGTGCATTGTTCAGATTGTTCCCTAAGAATAAAAGCATACTTAACTCGACCAGGAACCATTGAACTGTTGGTATAGACTATGGCAGAGCCAGGAAACATGGCAAGGATGGAAATAAAGCAACAGCAGAGGGCCTCAGGAAGGACTGAGTCTTTCGGGCCATGTGCCAAATCCAGCTGAAGGCATGGACGGGGCACACACCATGGGGGTAGACGTAGATGGGCCCATGAAAGAGATGGGAGAGGGAAAAACTCAAGCCCAGAGAGAAGAGCCTGGATGTGAACTGCGATCATACACCCTGACCAGGGCCGCCATTCTGGAAGATGGATGACTGAGGTGAGGAACATGAGATGGTAATTTGGATATCCGGGAAAGCTACAAACATATGCAGCATAAGCGGCTAGTATTCACTGGCACTGGATCTGCAATGGAGGGACACCAGCCTCCGTAAGGGTGCTGTTTATAGGGCTTGTGCGGAAAGTGCCATTTGTGAGTCAGAGCCCACAGTGAAGTATGGGGTCAAGCAACCGCATCACAGAAGGCGATGCCAAATCTAAGCCAGGCTCCCATAAACAAGACATCACTGAATCAACACCTGATAAAGTCGTAAAAGGGTAGACCAATCGGCACCCTAGCTGGTGTGACTCAAGCAACATAGAGCGTTAAGATGCCGCCAGCATGTTTGTTTAAGCTGCTGAATGTGAAGGAGCTAAGTCAACTGGGAGCAGGCCCCTAAGACCCCATCCATGAAGTGTAGTGAGGGTATGATGTCCCCATGTTGTATCATATGCCTTCCGCATGTCAAAAAAGATGGCAACCAGATGCCAATGGAAGGCAAATGCCGTACAGATGGCAGACTCCAGGCAGACCAGATTATCGGTAGCAGAGCGGCCCTTACAGAACCCAGCCTAGGACGGAGCCAGATGGCCCCGAGACTCAAGTAGCCAACTCAACCTCCAGCTCACCATGCGTGCAAGCAACTTGCACACAATGTTGGTGAGGCTAATGGGGCGGTAGCTGTCCACCTCCAGTGGGTTCTTGCCAGATTTCAACATGGGGATGATGATGCTCTCCCGCCACTACGATGGGAACTCACCCTCAAACCCAGATACGGTTGAAAAGGTTGAGGATGGGTCGCTGGCAGTTCACCGAGAGGTGTTCCAGCATCTGATAGTGGATGCAATCCGGCCCATATCAGGGCAAGCGGCTTGGGCACTTTGGAATTCCCATTCACTGAATGAAGAATTGTATGATTCAGGGTGGCTCATATGGAATAAAAGGCTCCGATGTTCCAAATGCCCTTGCAGGGAGTGAGAGGCTAGTGGGTAATTTGTGAAAGCGGAACTCTGAGCATAATGCTCCGCTAAGAGTTCGGCAATCATGTCGGAGTCAGTACAGACTGCTCGATTCAGGGAAAGACCAGGTACACTGACGGGGGTCCGATAGCCATACAGTCACCTAATCTTGGTCCAAACCTGCAATGGAGAGGTATGGATGCCAATGGTGCAGACATACCTTTCCCAGCACTCCTGCTTCTGCTGGCAAATAAGGCACTGGGCTCAGGGACAGAGTTGCTTAAAGGCAATGAGGTGGTCCACTGACGGGTGCTGCTTGTGACGTTGAAGGGCTTGCCTGCGATCGCGAATCGCCTCAGTGATCTCTGGTGACCACCAAGGCACAGTCCTCTGCCATGGGAACCCATAAGAACAGGTAATTCCAGATTCTGCTGCAAAAACAATGCCGGTGGTGACCGTGTGAACCACTACATCAGTGTCATTATGACAAAGAGGCTCAATAGTGGCAATGGAGGTGAACGAGTCCCTATCAGCATTCATTCGAAGCCGTTCTGGGGAGGCACCTAGAAGAGTGATGTTGTGGCAGTGACAGAAAGCTCAGAAAGTGGTCACTACTGCACAAGTCATCATGCACATGCCAGTGGACGAATGGTAGAAGTCCAGGGCTGCAGACCAAAAGATTGATGGCTGAGTATGTGCCATGTGCCACACTGTAATGTGAGGAGGCGCCATTATTTAAGAGAGAAAGGTCAAGCTGTGCCAGCACTTGCTCAATGACAGTGCCTCAGCCAGTTGCCACCAATCCACCCCAACAAGGGTTATGGGCGTTGAAGTCGCCCAGTAACAGAAAAGATGGTGGCAGTTGGGCTATCAGTGCAACCAATACATGCTGTGGGACAAAACCATCCAGTGGGAGATAGACACTGCAGACAGTAACAGCCCGAGGTATCCACACCCAAACAGTGACAGCCTCTAAACGTGTTTGAAGAGGGACAGACAGGCTGTAACGAGAGTTAAGGACGTAGACGCACACTCCACCCGATACCCTCTCATAAGCTGCCTCATTCTTATAATAACTCTAATAACCACAGAGGGTGGGGGTTCACATTGCCGAAACCAAGTTTTCTGGAGAGCAATGCAGTCCGGAACCGTACAACTGCTACGGTCGCAGGTTCGAATCCTGCCTCGGGCATGGATGTGTGTGATGTCCTTAGGATAGTTAGGTTTAAGTAGTTCTAAGTTCTAGGGGACTAATGACCACAGCAGTTGAGTCCCATAGTGCTCAGAGCCATTTGAACCATTTGAGAGCAATGCAGAAGAAAGGGTGAAGGCTGATAAGTTGGCAGAGCTCAGCAAGGTGGTGGAAAAAACTGCCACTATTCCACTGGAGGATGATATTATTATTAGGCTCTAAAGCCATGAAGTGCTCAATGAGGCAGGTTACACCTCAGGGTCACCTGCTGCCACTGAGTGAGGATCTGTGTGAGCAACATCCGTTGTGTCTAAGGGTCTGTTGAGATCTAGGTCGTCAGCGGACGCCAGAATCTTCACCTTATCCTCAGATGCAGAGCTTGTAGGGAGTGGAGGTATGGGCACCACCGCAAGGTCGGTATTCTTTGGTTCTTTCTTCGTTTTTGGTTTCTCCCACTGTTCTTTCGGTGCTTCCGGCTGGGTGGGCTTCACTGGGTCAGTCGCAGGGACTGAGGAGGACCATGAAGCCCTACGACCAGCTACCTGTTGTTGCTTCAGCCACCGGCAGGCATTCACTTTTTCACTAGTCAGAACCTGGGAAGGGAGTGACCCAAGGGACCCCTTCCTGGTGAGAGGAGCCAAAGAAGACATATGCTTCTCCGGATGAGAGATGGGGACTGGTGTCCCTGATGGATGAGGGGGGGAGGAGGGGGGGAGGGGGAGGGGAAGGTGTTGCTCCTGAAGTAAGTAGTGCACGAGCAACAGAGAGGGAAGTGACCCTCACCATCAAGGCGGCAGGTAGAGTCTGACGGCTCAGAGAGCCAACTGTACACAACGAAATGGGAGACGGTAGAACCGTTGTCACAGCAGTGGCATAGGTAGATGTCATATGCACAGGATGGAGGCTCTCATATTTTTGCTTAGTCTCAGTGTGGGTCAGGGAGTCCAGGGTCTTACATTCCATTATCTTCTGTTCTTCCTGTAGAATCCTACAGTCCGGTGAGCAAGGGGAATGGTGCTCTCTGCAGTTAACACAGATGAGTGGGGGTCACATGGAGTATTGGGATGCAAAGGATGTCCACAATCTCCACACGTGATGTTGAAAGTACACCGGGAGGGCGTATAGTAAAACTTCCAGTATTTAAAACACCGCATTGGGAGGGGGGGGGGGGGGATACATGGCTTCATATCATAGCAGTAAACCATCACCATAACCTTTTCCGGTAATGCGTCACCATCAAAGGCCAAGATGAAGGCACTGGTGGCAACCTGATTATCCCTCAGACCCCGATGGATGCGCCAGAAGAAGTGAATACCTTGTCATTCTAGGTTGGTGCACAGTTCAACGTCAGACTCCAAAAACAGGTCCCTGTGGAATATAGGACCCTGAACCATATTCAAGCTCTTATGGAGTGTGATGGAAACAGAAACATCTCCCAGCTTGTCACAGGTAATGCGCACCCATTACTGGGCAGAGGATGCTGTTTTGATAAAGACTGACACAAAGCACATTTTGGACAAGCACTCCATCACTCAAACTTGGCCTCTAGATGCTCCACAAAAAACTGAGGCTTTGTGGACATGAATGATTCCCCATCAAATCACGTGCAGATGAGGTACTGGGGGGAATAAGCTTCACTGTCATCCTTAGCCCTGTGTTCCTCCCATGGTGTGGCCAGAGAGGGGAATGATCTTATGTCATATTTTCTTGCATTGAGGTTAGATCTCGATTGCTTAGAGACTGCTGGCAGCTGGCCACCAGCAAGAGAAGATGTGTCATGCTGCACTGCGTGTCATCCGCCCTGATGCCACCCACTCCGAACAAGGGCCCTCCCTACGGCGCCACCCAGCCGCAGCAAGAGCCACTTGGCAGAATGGCCATTGCCGGGAGTCTTGATGCCCCAGGTAGACAGGCATCTACTCCTTGGCATATGTGGGGAGTTAACAGTGCAGGCATCAGCAGAGCGATCCCTGTGTTAGGGGGCTACACCCAACAGGGTACATTGTGGCCCCACCAAAATGGGCTGGCTACCATGCAGAGAAGTCTATGGTCGTCATCAGCGCAGAAAGCAACACGGCATAGCGCATGGGAGGAACCAAGGTATCCTCACACAAGAGATGGAGAATGAACGGGACTGCAATGTCACAATGAGAAAGGGGCCTAAAGATCTTAACGCACTATGGACATGGTGCACCATGTAAGGTGCCCTTCCCCAATTGGCTTGCTCTTCAGAAAAATGTAGAAGAATGGAGGTCAAACCCTACAGTGGTCAACATAGAAAGGCTGAAACATGTGAGACTTCTTTTAGTCACCTCTTATGACAGGCAGGAATACCTTGGGCCTACTCTTAACCCCAAACCCGCAGGGGGGAAACAGATATAGATTCTCACTTAAATGCAGCACTTTTGATTCACATATCATGTTATTGTGTTTATAAGCCACAACTTGTGCATGTTAAGTTGACAGTTCATGAGGTGGCTGTGAGGAGTGGCAGGAAGTGTACCTTGCTCCCAAACTACAATTGCCGAGGTCAGAGGAACAGTGAGAAGAAACCAGTGCCAGCTGTTTGCAGCAGTGCTGACATTATTACATGTGTTTATTGCCTTTCAGTGTGTATAGTAATACTCAATGTCTAAGGCAGCTTAAATTTGGCAGCACTCAGAGAAAAATGGATATCTTTCAACTAGTGCAAATTTCCTCTGTTTCTGGCAGCACTAGGAAAATCATCCAGTTATTGTGGATAAACTGTACACACAGTTTTGGTCCTGAAATTTTACTGATTTGTCTGTGCTGATACGATTTCTTAGTGTTGAAAGTGTAAGATTAGCTTCACCAGAAGAACAGCAAGACACATGTGAAAGACAACAACTCATATTGTAAGTAATAAGCATACATATTGATTTATATAGTGTTTGTAGCTTATAAACAATGTAGCACAATACAAAAAGTTGAAGTACTGTGTTTAAGTGAACACACATAAATTATCTCAAATGACTGAAGACACCTTGCTAAAGTAAGGCAAAATGAGCCTGGTAGCACAAAATTACATTTATCAGTAGCACAGAGACCAATATAACATAAAAATCATTAATGTGTTACTAATAACTTAGGTATCCACACAAACAAATATTACAGATTAGCATAGTGACATGTCATTATGTCACTGGTCTCATGAGCATGGAGAGTTTACAAAATAGACAGATAGAATGGATGTAGACATTTAGCTCCCACTCATTTTCTATCTTTTTTCCATTCACTCTTTCTTTGTTCTCACAGTGGGAAAGAATCCTCAAGGATGTGGAGTAAGTCTCATTCTAGTCTCTAGTACTGTATAATTAGCAGAAAACATTATTGTGATAATATAAATTACACTCATTTTTAAGAAGTTTTTTTAACCAGTCACACATTTCATTAAGAAGTAAACTAAGTGGGAAGGGGACGTAAGAATGTAAGATTTTCTGTAGAGGCCTTTGCACAATGCAGATTTACTGACATTGCATGAGACTTCTGCAATCCAGTTTTGCAGAATAATTATGTCATTCATAATAGCTGCATTATTCTAATATAGTGCCACTCATGGCAGTCAGTGAAGTTCGGGATTTTATAAGAAAATAGTTTACAACTGAACATATTAGGTGGTTTTCACAGTCGTACTTCATTGCCAAAAATCAGTTGCAATTGCAATGTTATCCTTAAATCACAGAGTTCAGCAAATGAAAGAACAAAACAAGTCTGAATTATTATTGGTCTACAAACACTGTGAAGTACTTCACTATCAACTCTTCCACTGGCCAGGTCACTTGCAGAGGTTGCCAGCTTAAACCATGAGATCTGCTGCCAATCTACATACTATGGTAGGGAGGGCCTTTGCAGGTAGAGACTGCAGTACCCCATCAAAAGAGTTGAAAAGATGTAGACAGGCCAGATAGCAGGCAGTCTTGGTTCAGTCTTGGGGTCATCTACTTTCAGTTATATAGGCCTGCTAATCAGTTGTCATTACTTGAACTTCTGTGACCTCCACCTGAATGGATTGGATTTGAGTTGCTTTACTGAACACTTTGCTTGTATTGCGGCTTGCTGTGTATATGTCCACTGCATCTAATGAAGTTAAGAAATATCAAACTGTTGCTTACTAAGTGGTGTTTGTCTCACTACCCTTTTGTGTTCAAGTGCCACCTCATGCTCATCACTTACTGCTTAGATGACACAACACATCAGGTGATGACAGATCTTTAAAGGTTAGCTGCTTTCTTGGTGTCAACACAACAGGATTCAAAATTTCTGCTTGTTACATGTCACTGTTGCTTTTTGCTTGCTCTCACTGCTTACATTGATTTACTATTTGTTTTTGTGTGTATTTGTGCTTGCTTTTGCTGCTGCATTTATTGCAACTATCTTGTTCTACAGGTTGCACACACTCACACTGCTAACCTTGTTCTTTTAGCTAATTTCTTTTACATTCTTTGTTCTTGTTATTGTGTAATGATGGCTAGCAATTTGCAAAACACAATCCAAGAACCCCCTTTAACTCAAGTATTCCAGTTTAAGGCCCAGAAAAGGCAACAATTAATACAAATAATGACCCTGATCCTGTCAAATCAAGCAGCAGCAGCACCAACCTCCCCAAACTACAGCTCATCCACAACAACTCCAAGAGCTAAAATTTGTGCTTGAGCAAACATGGAGGACTGGACTGAGTATCACACTCAGCTCAATGTGCATTTTGCAAAGCATCAGGTGCAAGGTACATTGATACCTTCTTACTTTCTGGCTATGGTTGGTGTGTTCACTTATGGTCTTACTATTCCCCACCATGCACATTTAAAGTGTTGCCTATAAAGATCTGATAACTGTGCTAGACAACTACGATAATTCTCAGGTTGATGTGGCTGTGGTGAGGTATAAGTTTTTGCACCTCTGTTGACAACCATATCAGACCTATAAGCAGTGGGTAGCAGAACTGCAAGGCTTAACCTCCCACTGTAAGTTTAACTGTGAGTGTGGTCAGTACTTTAGAAATGGAATGATTAGAGAAGCTGTCACACAAAATGTGTCTGACTCTCGCATTTAGGATCAGATTTTAAACTACCCCACCCCCACCCCCAAACAACTGCTTAATTTGATTGAACATCAGGACTCATGTTACATTGCAGTGGCTAGTTTTGATTCCACACCAATTTTTGGTGTACAGAACACTCGTAAACAGTGTGTGCCCATTAACAGCCAGCCGAAGCACACTAAGTCTCAGTCAGTGCAACAAGCACATACATGCCAATTCCATGACACTAAGTGCTTCCACTGTGGAAAACATGTACTCATACAGGTAGTTTTCTTGCAAAGAAATGAAGTTGAAAAACATTCACTGTATTCAGTCAATACAGTTTCTTCAAAGTCTTGTTGTGATTCTCCAGTACCCCAGCCAGATTCTAGTGAACCACAGAAAAATTCATATGCTTCTTCCATTCAAAATCATTTGTTACATTGCAAATTGCCAAACACAAAATTTGCTTGCAATTGAACACTGGTGCTACAGTTACTTTCCTCAATAAAAAGGCATATAAACTGCTAGGCAAGCCACAATTATGTCAGTCTCAGTCTATGTTTGTTTGCCAACAATGAAAATGACATTCTGGCATTAGGTGTGTGCAGCCTCCCCACTACTTTTCACAATGTCACAAAAACAGTTTCATTTATAGTTTTGTGTTCATGTGACTGTAAATATACTTTTGGAATGGATTCTTTTGACTTGTTTGGCTTTAAAGTACAAGACATGTTTCATTTGTTAACTTGTTTGTGACTGCCACTCCAGTAACTGAACTTTGCGAGAAATTTAATGGCTTATTTCAAGATGCTTTAGGCAGGGCTAACAATTCTGAGGCCCATATCCATATGAAAGACAATGCTCAGCCTTGCTTTGTTCCCACTTACAATGTTCTCCACACCATTTGGAACCAAGTTGCTCAAGAACTATCAGCTTGTCATCAAAGTGGAGCGGTTGCATCCATTGCAGCCAGCCAATGAGCATCGTCATTAGTCATCATAAGGAAGCCATCAGGAAAACAACAGACTTTAAGTCAACAGTGAACCCACAAACTGTGAGTGACTCGTTTCATTTGTCATGTCCTGAAGAATTAATGGACAAAATGGCTGCTGGTCACTTTTATTCAAAGACTGATCTGTGAGATGCTTACTTGTGCAGTTACCTCTAGATGAACAGTCCCAGTGCATTCTGGCTATCAGCACCCATCAAGGGTTACTCAAATTTTTGCATTCGCCATTTTGAAGTGCTTCCACACCTGCTATCTTTCAATGATACTTTTAACAGTTAACAGCCCAGATACTAGTTTGTACAAATTACTTAGGCAATATTGTTGTTTCTGTATGTACTTCTGACAAGCAGTTACATGGAAATCCCAGCAACAACACAAATAATGTACCAGGCATTAGATCATTAAATTAGATTAAGAATACAAAATTACTTTAAAAATAAAAATTAGAAGAAAATAATGATTACAAGAGAGAATTGCTAGCCAGTTATCATCTTCAGAAGAAAAAATGCTTAGTGTTAATGACAAATGCATGTAACAGTCAAAGTGACAACACTGTCGAAGAATGAGAAATACCTACTTCTGATGGGTGGGCCCTTCACAACCTAGGATCGCAGTGACTTGTGTTTCCTTTTTAGCCTTCCCAATCTACATTTACATGGATAACCTGCAAGCTACTGTATGATGTGTGGCAGAGAATACCATGTACCTATGCCTCTCTCCTCCTCGATGGAGGTACTAATAGTTCCAAAAGCTATGATAATGTCATCACTTTTAGATGTTTAGGTTTCCATCATCAGTACATAACATTTTAGTGCATGAAGGTAACCAACAGCCAGCAAATCTGTCTTATAATTTATTATATTTATCAAATAATTTTTCCTTTCATATCATTAAGATGAAAATAATGTCTGATATGATGAACACAATAGGATTGTATTCTGTGCAGAAATATGAATAGAGACAATAGCATTTCAGATTTCATCTATTTAAACACATGAAAGCTTACACAGACACAAGCAGACATATTTAAAGGCAAAGAGTTAAGGGCAAGGATGTCAGTCGAGGCGGAAGTACAGAGGCAAAGAAGTTGTTGAAAGACAGGTGAGGTATGAGCGGCGGCAACTTGAAATTAGCGGAGGTTGAGGCCTGGCGGATATCGAGAAGACAGGATATACTGAAGGGTGAGTTCCCATCTCCGGAGTTTGGATAGGTTGGTGTTGGTGGGAAGTATCCAGATAACTCGGACGGTGTAACACTGTGCCAAGATGTGCTGGCCGTGCATCAAGGCATGTTTAGCCACAGGGTGATCCTCATTACCAACAAACACTGTCTGCCTGTGTCCATTCATGCGAATGGACAGTTGGTTGCTGGTCATTCCCACATAGAAAGCATCACAGTGCAGGCAGGTCAGTTGGTAAATCACGTGGGTGCTTTCACATGTGGCTCTCCCTTTGATCGTGTACACCTTCCGGGTTACAGGACTGGAGTAGGTGGTGGTGGGAGGGTGCATAGGACAGGTTTTACACCGGGGGCGGTTGCAAGGGTAGGAGCCAGAGGGTAGGGGAGGTGGTTTGGGGATTTCATAGGGATGAACCAAGAGGTTACGAAGGTTAGGTGGACGGCGGAAAGACATTCTTGGTGGAGTGGGGAGGATTTCATGAAGGATGGATCTCATTTCGGGGCAGGATTTTAGGAAGTCGTATCCCTGCTGGAGAGCCACATTCAAGGTCTGATCCAGTCCCGGGAAGTATTCTGTTACAAGTGGGGCACTTTTGGGGTTCTTCTGTGAGAGGTTCTGGGTTTGAGGGGATGAGGAAGTGGCTCTGGTTATCTGCTTCTGTACCAGGTTGGGAGGGTAGTTGCGGGATGCGAAAGCTGTTTTCAGGTTGTTGGTGTAATGGTCGAGAGATTCAGGACTGGAGCAGATTCGTTTGCCACGAAGGCCTAGGCTGTAGGGAAGGGACCGTTTGATATGGAATGGGTGGCAGCTGTCATAATGGAGGTACTGTTGCTTGTTGGTGGGTTTGATGTGGACGGATGTGTGCAGCTGGCCATTGGACAGATGGAGGTCAACATCTAGGAAAGTGGCATGGGATTTGGAGTAGGACCAGGTGAATCTGATGGAACCAAAGGAGTTGAGGTTGGAGAGGAAATTCTGGAGTTGTTCTTCACTGTGAGTCCAGATCATGAAGATGTCATCAATAAATCTGTACCAGACTTTGGGTTGGCAGGCTTGGGTAACCAAGAAGGCTTCCTCTAAGCGACCCATAAATAGGTTGGCATACGAGGGGGCCATCCTGGTACCCATGGCTGTTCCCTTTAATTGTTGGTATGTCTGGCCTTCAAAAGTGAAGAAGTTGTGGGTCAGGATGAAGCTGGCTAAGGTGACGAGGAAAGAGGTTTTAGGTAGGGTGGCAGGTGATCGGCGTGAAAGGAAGTGCTCCATTGCAGCGAGGCCCTGGACGTGCGGGATATTTGTGTATAGGGAAGTGGCATCAATGGTTACCAGGATGGTTTCTGGGGGTAACAGACTGGGTACGGATTCCAGGCGTTCGAGAAAGTGATTGGTGTCTTTGATGAAGGATGGGAGACTGCATGTAATGGGTTGAAGGTGTTGATCTACGTAGGCAGAGATACGTTCTGTGGGGGCTTGGTAACCAGCTACAATGGGGCGGCCAGGATGTTTGGGTTTGTGATTTTTAGGAAGTAGGTAGAAGGTAGGAGTGCGAGGTGACGGTGGGGTGAGGAGTTTGATGGAGTCAGGTGAAAGGTTTTGTAGGGGGCCTAAGGTTCTGAGGATTCCTTGAAGCTCCGCCTGGACATCAGGAATGGGATTACGTCACCTTCTTGGTTATCCAAGCCTGCCAACCCAAAGTCTGGTACAGATTTATTGATGACATCTTCATGATCTGGACTCACAGTGAAGAACAACTCCAGAATTTCCTCTCCAACCTCAACTCCTTTGGTTCCATCAGATTCACCTGGTCCTACTCCAAATCCCATGCCACTTTCCTAGATGTTGACCTCCATCTGTCCAATGGCCAGCTGCACACATCCGTCCACATCAAACCCACCAACAAGCAACAGTACCTCCATTATGACAGCTGCCACCCATTCCATATCAAACGGTCCCTTCCCTACAGCCTAGGCCTTCGTGGCAAACGAATCTGCTCCAGTCCTGAATCTCTCGACCATTACACCAACAACCTGAAAACAGCTTTCGCATCCCGCAACTACCCTCCCAACCTGGTACAGAAGCAGATAACCAGAGCCACTTCCTCATCCCCTCAAACCCAGAACCTCTCACAGAAGAACCCCAAAAGTGCCCCACTTGTAACAGAATACTTCCCGGGACTGGATCAGACCTTGAATGTGGCTCTCCAGCAGGGATACGACTTCCTAAAATCCTGCCCCGAAATGAGATCCATCCTTCATGAAATCCTCCCCACTCCACCAAGAATGTCTTTCCGCCGTCCACCTAACCTTCGTAACCTCTTGGTTCATCCCTATGAAATCCCCAAACCACCTCCCCTACCCTCTGGCTCCTACCCTTGCAACCGCCCCCGGTGTAAAACCTGTCCTATG
Organism: Schistocerca gregaria; assembly: GCF_023897955.1. Lineage (NCBI taxonomy): Eukaryota > Metazoa > Arthropoda > Insecta > Orthoptera > Acrididae > Schistocerca > Schistocerca gregaria. The sequence continues at coordinate 77,732,907 of NC_064931.1, forward strand.
CACCCTCCCACCACCACCTACTCCAGTCCTGTAACCCGGAAGGTGTACACGATCAAAGGGAGAGCCACATGTGAAAGCACCCACGTGATTTACCAACTGACCTGCCTGCACTGTGATGCTTTCTATGTGGGAATGACCAGCAACAAACTGTCCATTCGCATGAATGGACACAGGCAGACAGTGTTTGTTGGTAATGAGGATCACCCTGTGGCTAAACATGCCTTGATGCACGGCCCAGCACATCTTGGCACAGTGTTACACCGTCCGAGTTATCTGGATACTTCCCACCAACACCAACCTATCCGAACTCCGGAGATGGGAACTCGCCCTTCAGTATATCCTCTCTTCTCGATATCCGCCAGGCCTCAACCTCCGCTAATTTCAAGTTGCCGCCGCTCATACCTCACCTGTCTTTCAACAACTTCTTTGCCTCTGTACTTCCGCCTCGACTGACATCTCTGCCCTTAACTCTTTGCCTTTAAATATGTCTGCTTGTGTCTGTGTATGTGCGGATGGATATGTGTGTGTGTGTGCTAGTGTACACCTGTCCTTTTTTTCCCCTAAGGGAAGTCTTTCCGCTCCCGGGATTGGAATGACTCCTTACCCTCTCCCTTAAAACCCACATCCTTTCATTTTTCCCTCTCCTTCCCTCTTTCCTGACGAAGCAACTGCCAGTTGCGAAAGCTCGTAATTCTGTGTGTGTGTTTGTGTGTTTTGTTCATGTGCCTGTCTGCCGGCGCTTTCCCGCTTGGTAAGTCTTGGAATCTTTGTTTTTAATATATTTTTCCCATGTGGAAGTTTCTTTCTGTTTTATAAACACATGAAAGACTAGATATAACTATAAATATGTAAGTTTCTTTTTATTTATAATATAACAATATAAGAATCCAAGAATGTTACTCGCCATGTAAAAATTTTGAATCAATATAAATATTTTCAATTTACATGTACAATACTTGACGTTTTGCTTTTTTAAATTTAATTTGATGAATTATTTTACACTCATATTTCAACATTTAGAACATTTTCGTGTAAAAAGTTGTTCTGCAATCAAAGATTTATAGGTCCACATGATGTTTGATTTTATAATTAAGAAAAGACTGTTTAATGTTAATGAGCTGTCTTTGTCCCATAAGTAGAAGGAATATAATATCATAAATGTACAGAGGGGTAGAGTCAAAATACCAAACATTCTGAAGTGCTGTTGACATGGTTAGTTTCATCTCAGGTATTATTAATTGACACTTATGTGTAGCTGTTTGATAACAATACCTCCAAATGGACTTGATGAGAACATCTCTTGATTTTTCCTGAGATACATGAAAAGACCAGTGGCAGCTGCGAGAAGAACAATAACTGCTGATGCTGTTGGTCCTATTATCAAAAGATCACTATAAAATGTTTTGTCCCCAGATACTGAATGCTCTGCTGTATCGGGTGAAATTGTGGCTGAAAGTAAATTTGACAACAATTAAGAAAATATATAAACTGGATTTGTAAAAATACCTTATTTCTGGAGACTCTGCACAAGTTAGAAACATGGCTAAACTAAAACTGTGTAAACAGAAATATTAGCTCTAATACAGAAGTAGCCATTAATGTTAACCTGCCATCATAATGATTCATTTCCACTGTTTCCATCAATGGTTTCCTTATACACAATTTGAAACTCTTAACAATCCCTGTTTTTTTTCAGTTTATCCATTTCCTCAATTTCTTGCCTTTCTACAATTTTTCACAAAATGATTCAAATGGCTCTAAGCACTATGGGACTTAACATCTGAGGTCATCAGACCCCTAGACTTAGATCTACTTAAACCTAACTAACCTAAGGACATAACACACAACCATGCCCAAGGCAGGATTCGAACCCACAACCGTAACAGCAATGTGGTTCTGAACTGAAGCACCTAGAATTTTTCAGTTTTAACAGGCAAATCATAAGTAAAGTCAGAGTCTACATCTGCCCCTGGATATATTTTGCGCAGTTTAAAATTTGGTTTTGGAATATCTCTCTCTCTCTCTCTCTCTCTCTCTCTCTCTCTCTCTCTCTCTCTCTCTCTCTATCTCTCTCACTCTCTCTCTTTCTCTCTATTATCATTAAATAATCTCTCTGAAAACTTCTGATGTCTCCACTACTCTTCTGCATATATGATATTCACTCATAATTCTTAATCCAAGTGATACCAATGATTAAATTATTCTCTGTACAAAAGTCAACAATATGGCTTTTCGTTCATTCCTTTCCCCTAGTTCTTGCAGTCCTACATTTTTTCTTTCTCTCCGTTTTCTTATTATCAAATTACAGTCCCCATCACAATAAAATTGTCTTCTCCATTCATACATTCATTTATTTAGTCACACATTATGTTCAGCAAAACCCATCCTGAAAGAGAGCCTTCAGAAATGTGGAACAATCCAGATTATACATAAATAGGCAGAAACAATCATTGAAGGCTATTTCTAATAGGTATACTGTACTAACACCAACATATGTCTCTTCCTTAACTATGTGAATAATTTCTTTATCTCATCATTGAATGCAATTGACAAAAAGAGAAAATACAAAAGCATAACAAGCTAAGCAGTCAAAAGGCAATAAGGACATGTAGAAAATGAGACTGACAGGAAATGCAAAATGGCAAAGCAGGAATGGCTAGAGGAAAAATGCCATATATATGAGGTTCATTCAAATGAAACCTGGTCAGTGTATCGACATTTGCCTTACATGTAATGTGGCACCACATAACTGCAGGTATGGTGGTGCCATCTATTGGTACAAAGACTGATGTGTGCGGACCATTTGATGTTGCATGGCGCCAGTGTGGTTTCACACCGACGAGAAGGTGGTCACACAAGTTATAGTCCGCTGCTGAACATGCAGGCAAATAAGCAGGAACAATGAGGAATAATTTGATTTTTGGTGGCAGAGGGAGTACAGTGTGAGTCATTCAACTGTAGTGGAATGACACAAACGATTCCTTGACCACGGTTTCGGAATATCTAAGTATACCTTTATCAGAATCAAAAATACACCTGAACAGGAAGACACCTTCATTAGCAAAAAACTTAGCAACATAACTGAGATAGAAAAAAAACAAGCACTTATACCTTTAAGTAACCATGAAAATTACCAAAGTATCATGAGCACAAAAACTTTTAGTCACTTACTACAATCAAATCCTGCAATGGAGATGCGTAAAACAATCGTGCAAAAGGTATCATCAGTAGTTAAAATTAAAATATCACCTTCATTTGTACAGCAAAATTATGATGAGATAGGCAATGCGAACATGGCATACTATCAGTACTTAGCCTGTGAAGAGGGTGTGGAAGCACTAGGGCAGACAGTTTCAACAAGAGAGGCACTTGTGGTATGTATGAGACATTCACATACATTAAAACCCGGGATACATACACATGCACATAAATTTTTTAAATGTTGTGTTAATTCAAACCCTCTGTTTTAATAAATAAAACATATCATAACCAATTAAAAATATGAACACCAATTTTCTATGTCCTAATGTCAAGCAGGTGAAGTTTGCACTAAGGAACATATCCAATGAGAGAGGGCACTAGTGTTATGTGCGAGAATCTCATGTATATTAAAGACTAGGATACATACTAGCAAAAACAAACAAAATGTTGTAGTAAATTGAAACCATTGGTTGTCATGAATAAAAACCTAACACATCATTTAAACAACATATACACATGGAAAACTGTGAACAACAATCATCAAAAATACATCAAATCCCAACAAGACAGGAAAGGAGCATTTCACCAGCATCAACAGACAAGAAAACTAGCTTCTAGTCAGCCAGACTATATTACTTTAGAGCAAGAAGGGATTTGAAACAATCCAGAAAATTTTTGTTTCCAAGCTGCACCTGTTTGTTAAGAATAAATCCATCTTTTTGAGATAGATGTTTGAAAATTTCTAATTCCTCAAACAAGTCCAGGTTTAACACTTACTCAGTTCATGAAGCAATTCTACATCATCCAGTATATGTGGTGTATGATGTAAGAGCATTAGATGTCTAGCAAACGTGAAATTGTACATGTTTTCCCCATTTTTACCTAGCATGTGTTCTTTATATCTTACTTTAATGGTTCCACCTGTCTGTTCAACATAATAGTTGGGGCAGTCGTTACAAGTAATTTTGTAAACTCCGGATTTACTGTCAAGTTCTTCCCGTGTCCCAATAGTATGAAGCACTCTTTGTTTTAAGCTATTGATTATGGAAAAGCCAACTCTGTAACCATATTGCTTCTGTAGAAGTCTCCTTATCTTGTATGATCCATTCCCCAAAAAATGCAATAAAAATAAAGTTATTACCCTCACTCTTTATTGCCTTGTTATCTCCTAAGGATGAACATTTTACAGCTGTTTTTTTTCCCCTAACAATGTGGTCAATTAACATAGGGTCTTATCCATTGTTCATAGCTATGGATTTTACTAAATATATTTCTTTTTCTAAACAATCCTGTTCTAAAGGTGTGTTCATGGTACGATGGACTGCAGAGTGAACAAAGGCAATTTTGTGAGTGTAGTAAAATCCATAGCTATTAATAATGGATACGACCCTATGTTAATTGACCAAATTGTTAGGGAAAAAAAGCAGCTGTAAAATGTTCATCATTAGGAGATAACTTGGCGATAAAGAGTTAGTGTAATAACTTTATTTGTGAGTTTCATTTTTGGAACACAACCTACGACCAGCTTAGAGACAGAAGTGATGACACTTTGTGCAGGACCTGACCATTATTTTGCAGGACAATGCTCAAGCACTTACAGTGCAAGTGGTAACTGATTTGTTTCACTGATGGGGCTGCTAATTGCTATGTCATATACTGCTCTCCCCTGACGTAAGCCCTCGTAAGTTCAACTCAATTTCTAAACTGAAGGAAACACTTCACGGCATTTGATTCAGAACAGCTACAGATTTGTTGGGCAATGGATTGTTCCACTCTAACTGTCACCACAACTGACACTGCTACGAGTATCCTACAACTTCCACATCACTAGCAATGGGTTATACACAATGCTGGTGACTACTTTGATGGCCAGTAAAACTTTGAAACATGTATCTATTTTGTACAAGCTATTAAAGTTCCAACCCTCATATTATTCCAAATTAGGACGCCCCTGCTCCAATGTCTAAGCATATCTTCAATGAATACTACACCACGCCTTGTCTGGAGCTACCTGTGGGCCTGGAAGGCTGAAATTCCACAAGAGATTCTTGAGCAGAGAACTCACTGAGCCTCCAAATGACTATTCTCCACTACAGAGGATACCAACTGGTGAGAACTTGAGATGGAAGATTAAGAGTAGCCTCAATCATGTCAAGACGGGAGTAGCACCAGTGAAGGCAAACCTGAGCAAGTGGGGCCTCACAAATGAACATGATGACAGATGTGATTGTGGTGAATATCTGGATATGGATTTGTTGTAACTGTTCCAGTTGATGAATTAAGGAAGAGAAGTGAAGAAGCATTGGCCACAGTTCCTATTTTGGGTTGAAAAATTTTGATCTCTGGACATAAAAAAATTAAAATAATGTAAGTCAATAACTGGAAATTTTCATGGTAGTTAACACCATGTATTACAAATGGATTTATTAAATTGATTGTTGCAAATATGAATGCATATAATATGCAGTAGAGTAACTGATCAACCAATTTGGAGAACAGCACATTGAATGTAAGAGCTATTTTGAGCTTGATGTATTTAAAGGTTTCAAATACATTAAGTATTTTACAAGTCTACAGGTTTAGACATTATAATTTGTGATGACAGCTACTGTGCTGCACTATCACCTCCTGTCACCAACCACACCGGCAATTTCTTTCTGCTTCATTATAAAACAGCATGCCCATTTCTGTTGTACAGACACAACAAGTACAACTTTCTGTCCCATCCTCGATGTTTATAGGTCTAAAACACCTGTACAACTCTCCATTTGACTAGGGATGAAATGGTGACTGTGTAAAAATACTGAATATCACTATGTTTATAGAACTGTTTGAACAGTGGAGATGAGAACTGAGCACCAATGTCTGCAAAAATGGTTTGAGGTAGACCTTTAATGTCCAAAATTTTTGTCAGTGCCTGGATAGTGGTCTCTGGTGCAGTAAATGCATTTTTACAACATAAGGGACAGATGGACATCACATCCACCACCAATGATTATGTGGAATAGATCCGTAAATCCACTGTGGAACCTGTACCATTGTTTCATGGTGTAGGCCAAGTTTCCAAAATATTACTAAGAGTTACTACTTGATTTTTTGCATATCATCCTCAGCCAAGGGCCGCACTTTTGATGTCCCTATCTACACTGATACGCCAAAACATTATGACTCCTGTTTAATACCACATTTGTCTACCTTTGGAATGTAATAGAGCTGCAATTCTGTGTGGCACAGATTCAAAAAGACCTTGGTATGTTTCCAGAACTATGTGTCACCAAATGTCTGCACATGAGACATGTAATCCCTGTAAATTATGGGCCATTTGTTAGTAGGCTTGAAGCTTGCACCCAATAGCATCCAAGATGTGTGCCATTGGGTTTTGATCAGGTGAATTTCCTAGCCAAGACATCACTGTGAGTTCACTATGATGCTCCTCAAACCACTGTAGCACAATTTCACCTTGTGACATGGACAGCTATTCTGCTGGAAGAAGCAACTGTCATCATGGAGGACATCAAATATGAAGGGACACAGGTGGTCTACAGTAATGTTCATGTGGTTCACAATTGCCATGGTGCCTTTTATTACTATGACAGGCCCCATTTAAGCCCAGTTGAATGTCTCCTAAGATGTAATACTGTCACTATCAGCTTGCATCTGCAGTATGATGCATCCTTCAAGTAACTGTTCATCTTAATGATGGCATACTGGACAAGACAAAACCTGATTCATCAAGCCAGGCAATACCTTTCCATTGATTCAGCAGCCAGTCACAATGATCTTGTGTCCACTTCAAACATAACTGACTATGTCATTGGGACAGCAACCTGTTGGAAAGACTCCATGCTAGGACAAATATCAGTGGCCTGTCAGACATGTTTTCCACTAACTATGATGTTGGAAAAGCTGCTGCTTTAATTTTATATATACAATCCAATTTAGACAGGGTGCTTTACTTCTGTAGTTGTTTGAAGGAGGGTGAGAGGGATGAAAAATTTCCACATCATTCATAACTGAAATTATTATTTCCTGAAAAGCAACTGAAGTTATTTCAGTGTCTTAGGCACACTCAATTTGTCAAAGCATACTAAATACTGATGTGTCATATGCATAACTTCTTGCTTAGATAAGCCCCAGATTTCCAACACCTTGTATTGGAAAAGCTTACACTAAAGGTTGCACTCCTGCAGTTTGTGGAACAGTGTATGGAGATTAACAAGATATTCCTATGCCATAGACCTGGTGGCATACATGACACACTAGGGGGCAGACCAAATAAGCTGTTTGACTTTGAAATTGCCACAGAGGCATAAATTCCTCATTGGTTTCATTGATGACGACAAGTGGGATGACCTATTGCTTGATGAGACTAGTCCAGTGGCTCATTCTTCAAGACAGACTGCCTTGGATTTCTAGGCCTCCTTAAATGCACATGAACTTTTTATTACCACAAAGGGCTTTAGTATTATTTGAGCCTCATAATTTGTTGCACAACCCAAACCTAGAGGAGAAGGGAGGGTAAATTCTTGGCAAACAAACAGGATTGATGAAGTAGGTTTATGTACACTCAAACACATTACACAGTAACAGACAGCATGTGCACACTCACTGGCAAGAACAGTAACAAGAAGATCAGTAAAAATAATGTTAACATCCAAGCAAGAAGAAACTTTAGAGTTTCATGCAACCATACAGGACATCAGAGTTACTTATCAAACTGCTGAAAGGGATTCCTTATTCTTAAACAAGAATCTTTGTACCTGACTGCAAATCAACACCTCTTCTATTAGTGAATAGCAATCTGTCCTCTCTGAATTGTTATAATTATACAAAGAAAATACTACTATAAATATTTAAGTTATCCTCAGAAGTAGAGCTCTCACACAACAAACTTCCACCACACGTGCGCCCATGCGCAGACACACGCACACACATACACATTCACACACACACACACACACACACACACACACACACACACACACACACACACACACACACACAAGCTCATGGCTCTGGGTACTACAGTCAGTCAGTCCTTGGCACCTGGAGCCATGGACATGAGATATTGTAGTGTAAATGTGTGAGAATTCAACCTCTGAGGAAGGACTTCATCTGAAAGCTTAAATGTTTCTTGTATTATTTTCAGTGTGCCTATCTGCGACTCAACATCTCTCCTGCATGGTGAGTAGCAATCTATACTTTCCATATTGTTGTTATTTCACCTAGAACTTTACATTCTTTAATATTTAAGAAAGCAATATTCACACGGAATATATTGTCATTTTTTACTGTAATTAGCTATTCATTGTACTAGATTTTTATTATGAGGCACACATAATGATACAAAGAGGTCTTTAAGGAACCTCTGATATTCAGTTGTCTACTTTTTATACAATGTTCTTCATTTTTCTATAACAAATTCTATGTCACCTTTAGCTATATTTACCACACATTGTGATTTTTCAAGAAATTAAATAATGTAACATGAGCTAGCATTTGTATCAAGACACCTGAGTTCCTTTTCAGATCTATAGTGCAGATTTTTTATGAGACCATTGCATCCCGTTTTTAGGGGAGGCTGCATAAACAAAAGTAGTTGACTTAATGACATAATATTTTAGTTTCCCCTAGCAGAATTGTCTCCACAAAAATCAAAGCCTTGAAAAGTTTGTGGAAAAGCCAATAAGACAATATAGTTTTCTATATTCTAAAAACAACTGTACAAATGTTTGACTTACATCACCTTTATATATACATTGCTGAAGACAAAAAAAGATGCTCATGACCATTGCCACAGCTACAGACTTAAGTGTAGGAAATAACCAACATTAGGTATATTTGATCAATACTGACAGAAAGTCAATATCAATATGTCTGAAAACTATGGCTTTCCAGTTAATTCTGCATGATGTTATTAATTCATTCTCATAATGCTTTTTGAGTTTTAAAATATGTTACATTTAAAATAGGTTATTTTGGTGGCTTATATTCGATATTTTGGTTACCCACTATAGTAGCACAGAATAGTGCTGCCAAGCATTATAGTCACCAAGCTGTAGGAAATGGATGCACAGACTATGACTTGTCTGCCATTGATATGGTGATGGCTTGCCTCTCACCTTTCAGTTCTTGTAATTTTGTTTGCTTTTTTATTCTCTTCTTCCATCTCCTGCCAGAAAGTAAGAGTGTAGGCCCTTGTAGGAACTATTTTAAAAAAATATATTGTGCTGTCCTGTGCTGTGCTGTGAAAACACGTGGGTTCATTTTCTTTCTCTCATTCAGTTTTACTTATGACTGCAAGGCATTTAAATTATTACACCAACTGTTTCTGCAAATATTTTCTCCTTACATATCATTCTATGCAAAAACTGTATACACAAGAATGTGCTGTTTTGTTTTCATCCTCACAGTCAGCTTTAATAGAAAGCATGAAAGTTGTATTTATGGATTATCAGCTCATGATTAGTATACTGCTATGGTATATGAATCATCCATCCAGATTGGAACTGTGCGAAATACTATAATTGAAACTACAGTCAGTTTTAACAGAAAACCTGTACATTTTCATTTAAAAAATATACAGTCTCTGTCTGTCTGGATGTTTATTAGAATATTGTTTAAAAATTTGAAGTACATTAGTCAAAAACTTGCTGAAATTTTTGCTAACAAAGTTTTCCCACTGTATATTACTAGCTTAGTGCCCACTGCTTCACTTGTGTAGATTGTATGGGCTGCACAGAGTGTTTTTTTTCTTCATTCATATTTCTATGTTGTTTGCAAATTGCAGTTCCTTCTAAGCATTTCTCAGTAATTAAGGCCATGGAAGCATGGTCTATCCTGAATATATTTCTGGCCAAAAAGAGATTCTTTTGGCTGGATTCCAAGGTTTTTGTTAAGCATGACTTTTGCATTCTAGTGGTGATACTTCCATAGAAACTCTTATCTGTTGACACATATTTCTTTGTATCTAACTGAGAATTGAAATACAAATTTTCATAGGTTTAGCTTTAAATTCTTTTTTCAATGTAAAGAAATATTTTCTTAAAAACTTTAATTCCCTATCCCACTTCCATAGAGGTTAACTTTCCAGAAACATTGAAACACATATTTTTTTATTTCTAACCAAGACGCTAAATACAAATTTTTATTTATTTAGCTCTGAATATTCTTCCATAATGAAATAATTTCATATAATGCATAAGGCGACATATTCTTCAAGAATGTATTCTGAACTGATAATATTGTGAATCATGTACCGTCAAGAGCGACGTTCAGCATTAATTGATTAAAGTTAAGTATCAAACTAATTACGTCCACTTTCTGAATTCTAATTCCTTGTCATGTTCCAGATCTCACATCAATATAGTCCTTCCCTCCTCATACCAGCCTGGGTGAGCTAAAACGCTTGCATTTCGGCCTCCTCTAGTAACACGGTGTTGGCTCTTCTGCCAACAAAACAAATTTACTTGCTCTTACCTCATTAATGATTGATTTTGCAAAAATGCTTAAACACATGTTATTTCTGACTGAGAAAGCAAACACTAATTTTCGTAGTTTTAGCTTCAAATTTGCCTTAGTAGCAACACATTTTCAAAAAAACCTTTTATCTCCTACTCCAATCCCTTAGAGACGGAATTTAAAAAAACCCTTTGTAAACAATGCTTACAGTGTAAGATCAACTTCTCCAAATTTCAAGTTTCTGTTCTTAGTGTTTTGAATTGGATGATGATGAGTCAGTGGATCAGTCAGGCCCTATTTCACCCCTTTAGGGATTAATTTTCAAAAACCCTGAAATATGTATTTTTTTTATTTATAATACCAGTTTTCATAAATGTAGCTTTAAAATACTTTAGTTGTTCTTTAATAATGATTTATTTTAAAAAATAAAATAAAACTTTCACTCCCATACACGTAAAAGCTCCCAAAATGAACATGCATTTCCTTATTTCTGACCAAGTAACCAAATACCAGTTTTTGTAGGTCTTGCTTTAAAATTGCCTTAATAGTAATATATATTTTCATCTCCTACTCACCTCCTTAGGGAAGGAAGTTCAAAAAATCTCTTCTTAAATCATGCCTACAGTATAAGATTAACACCCTCTCCAAATTTCAGGTTTGTTTCCTTAGTGGTTTAGGCTGGGTGATGATGAGTGAGTCAGTCAGACAGGACATTGCCTTTTATATCCAAACATTTATTAAAGTACCACATAAAAATCTGAAGTAAATTGGTCAATTTCTTTATGTTCAGCATGAACAGTCCAGTGGGAAAGAACTTCAGATTAAGTAAAACTGATTTTGGCTATTAAAGATGGAATTTCCATCTTGGAAAACTTTGCATTCAATATCTATATTTTCATGCTATGTTCACATATAACACATGTGTGTGTTTTTTCCTGCAGATTTGGTCTTGACTGCTAAATTTTATGACTCTCACGCAAAATTTGTGACAAGTGGATGTAGCAGTAACATAATGTAAAAAATGTCTTTGTTTTTCAACAAATAATGCATGTTTTAATGCTGCTGATCACATCTAAATACGCACTGCTGCCACATCCATTTATAATTCATGCGATCACTTACAATATAGCTAACATGTATGTAAGAGCTTAATGTCTACATACCTCCTCCATATGTAAGTGTTACGAAGTTGTATTCCTCTGCAGTTGATCCAGCACTATTATGAGCTGTAATGCGTAATGTGTACCAGGTTTCTGGATCCAAATCCAGTACTAAGAATTCTGCTTTTTCTACTTTGATATTATTCGAAACAAGTGTCCATGTTATTGCTTTCTTTTGTTTATACTCTACAACAAGTGATGTTATTGGACATCCACCATCATTCCAAGAAGTCAAGTTCAAAGATATCGAGGTAGAGTTCACTTTGATCAAGTCTGCACTGCTTGGAGCCACTGGAGCTGAAATTTATTTATTCATTTACTAATCCAGAGATCATCTGATAATGATACAGGATTTATCAACAAAAAACAATGGAAATAGATAGTTGAAACACACAAACACATTGAATATACAGCCTGAGTCACTACCTATTGCCACCTAGAATAACTCTGAAAGTATGATAGTATCTGTAAAGTTTGTGGGACAAATGTTACATGAGACAATGAGGAGAGGGGGAGGAGGGGGGGTATAATATGACATTGGGTTTTTGTTGCTGTGTGGAGTCGTGTCAGAGATATGAAGGTCAACTTTGTTTTTTTAAATGCCATGCTATAGATTGGTACTTATTTTCTATTAGTGGCTATTGAAATGAATCCAATGATGTGTAACAGTAAAGTCTTTGGAGGTCAGCAAAGGTCAAGAAGGTGCCATGAATGTCCATTTACAGAAGATATTCGAAGTGATGACCATTGGTATCAATGCAGTGCTGCAATCTTCTTATCATGGATTGAGAGGCATTTCTTATCACTTTGGCACTTATCAAAGCACATACCCTGACAATTCTCTCTCATATTACATGCAAATAGTAAATATTTGCCAAATACATCGTATCCATCTAATGTGCCATTGACATGTAAACATCATTCAACAGTTTCGCAATACAACACTAATTGGAATAGTAAGACTAGTATTGTCAAGTCAAGTGAATGTGAATGATGTATTCCTTCAAAGAATAAGTTGATATGCTTCTCATTTATGGAGAATGCCAACGAAATTCAGTGAGAGCTAGAGACATATATGTTGAAAGATGTCCTCACCTTACATGTCATACATTTAAAGGTGTGTATGATAAATTGAGGACAACTGGATGTTTAACGCATCAGAAACATATCTGGCAAAGGAAAGTTACTAATGAAGAAATGGAAATTGGTACTCTTGCCACTGTGGTTTGAGATCCTTGTGTTAGTTCGCATCAAATTGCAAGGGAATCTGGCATGAGCCAGAGTAGTATTGTCCATGTTCTGTATCACCATAAATATCATCCTTACCATATCAGTCTCCACCAAGAATTAACAGGTGTGGATTGTATGCGTCACATTGAATTCTGCTGATGGGCCCAACTTCAGATTCAGAGGGATGACACATTTATTAATTTGATTTTATTTACTGATGAGGCTACATTCACAAACTGTGGAACTGATTAATTTGCATAACATGCACCATCGGGCAACTGAAAATCCATGTTGGCTGCAGAGAGTTGCACACCAGAAACTGAGGTTGGTGAATGTATGGTGTGGGATTCTGGAGGACAGAATTATAGGCCCCTACTTCATCAAAGGAAATCTTAATAGTAGGAAGAACACCACATCCTGCAAGAAACATTAGGTCTCTTATTGGAAGAAATACCTTCAGGAACAAGGAACAGAATGTGGTATCAACACAATGGGTGTGTGGCACATTTTTCACTGATGGATAGAAATGAGTTGCAGAGACAATTCCGAAAACATTGGATTGGACACAAAGGAGATGTGTCATGGCCATCTTTGGATTTTTTCTTTTGGGGATTCGTAAAAGACATTGTTTATAAAGATGTTCCAACTACATCTGAAGATATGGGAGAGAGAATTGTCAGAGTATGTGCTTCAATAAGTGCTGATGTGATAAGGAATACCACTCAATTCATGATAAGAAGATTGCAGCACTGCATTGATACCAATGGTCAACACTTTGAACAACTTCTGTAAATGGACATTTGTGCCACCTTTGTGACCTTCATTGATTTACTCTTACTCATCACTGGATACATCTTGATAGCCACTATCAGAAAATAAATACCCAACCATAGCAGGGCATTTGAAAAAGCAAAGTTGACCTTCATATCTCTGAAGCAACCCCACCTAGCAACAAAAAACCATCATATTATGGCACCTGTTGTGCCATGCAACTTTTGTGCCACAAACTTTTCTTCAGCTCCTATCATACGTTCAGAGTTATTCTTGGTGGCAATAGTTAGTGACTCACCCTGTATAAGGCTACTTTTATGAGGCTAGGACGGGCAGTCTGCTGTGGCCTTCCTGTGAAAACTACGATCTATACCAGCATTTGCTTGAAATTATATTTAAAAACATAATCAGGGTGGCTAGACAGAGCAAATTCAGTGCTCCCAAATATGAAGTCATTGTCTTAGCAACTGCACTGTCTCATGTGGTCGATCCATATTGTACAATGTTCTTTTGTTCCTATATGGTTTGCACAAACTAACTTACAATATAAGTTTTGCACTGTTTCTTCACATCTCTCTACACTACCACTGCACACACTAGGAATACCCATTGATGACTCCAAGAACATGAACATACTGTTATGCCTCTTGCACTCTCTTCTGTATGCCCAGAAAACTGACTCCAAGACCATAAATTTGCTACTATACAGATGCTGAGATCAGGAGAATGAAAATGCATTAATATTATGCACTAAGGATCTTGAATTCATGATTTTCTTGTAAAAATAATTACAATATGATCAAGCATTTTAATGTGACAGGGCGTTGTATCTGCCCCTTCCACACTTAACCCATACTCGAAGTGTTATCTACTACTGGGTCACAATAGGAAGAGCCTCTTTACTGGTGCTGCCTGTAGTGGACGAAATTGACACTACACCGAGGGGGCTCACCATTTTTGGTGAGTTCATGCATGGCTGACACAAGGCCCTAGCCTTTGCAGCATCTTCTCCTTTTTACGCCGCATGTCTATCCTCTTGCTACTGCTTTCCTCCTCCCTTTGGGAACATAGCTGGGATGTTTTTGGGAATGAATTCTGCATTATCAGTAGAATGACATCAGAACAGTTCCTTGACTGTCTTTATTGTTCTTTTTTTCTTTCTTTGTTTCTCTTCTCCTATCCTTCCTCCGATCTGGTGTTAAAGGTTTCTTTTTTTCTCCTTCCTCCCCGTGAACTCCTGAGGGCTGGACCAAGTGTCTTACATGTAACAGGTGACTGGGTAATGTGTGATTCCCAGCCCCAGGTTGACAGGTAATGTTCGCACATTCCCCTGGTACAGGCCAGGCCCAGGAAGGAGCGACTGCCTTCCCAAATTGCCAATTGGTCCCTCTGTCAGGTGTTTGGGAGGTGTGACCTGAGGTATGAACAGTCACCTAAGACAGGTGAGACCCGCTCTGAGTGGACCCCCTCTTGGATGGAGCATGCCATCAGAGATGCTGACAATCATGGTGGATTCTTTCACAATGAGCAAAACATCATCTTCACATTCTAGGTCTAGAAAATATAAGTGGAATGAGGCTAACAAATCAAAGACCCTCCCAGCTGCACCTTGGTTCCTCATAGTTTCGTGTACTGAAGATGGTCAGATCTTTGCTACGGTTAATCCATTTATTATGTAGAAAGGTGTTGATGTCATTGCTGGCCCTGTGAAATCCCATTCTTGTTTACACAATGGCACTTTGCCTTTGGAGACTATTTGTGATTCCAAAGCACAACAACTGCTTGCTACTTTGCTCCTCCATGGCTATCATGTTCTTGTTGAGGCCCATCGAACACTGTATTCCTTGCATGGCACTATTTACACTAGACTGCTCAATGGTCTGATTTAGTCAGAAATCCAAACTTACTTCTCTCATCAGGGTATCACTGCAATCGATAAGGTGATGAGAAAGGTAGTATGTCATTGTGTCCACACATACTCTTTTTTTCACGTTTGATAGAGTAGTGCTCCCATCCAAGATGAAAGCAGTCTATGAAGTTATCACAGTGCAACCATACCGTGCAAACTTCATGTGCTGCTCTCAGTGTCATTGTTACAACCATACTTGAATGTCCTGTCAACACCCAATCAAATGTGTAGCTTCTGGTAGGAATGCTCACTAGGGCGATTGTCCACCTCCTCCTCCCTTCTGTATGAATTGCAGTAGCGGCCGTGCAGCCTCCTCCCAAGATTGTCCCATATAATTTGATGAGCTGGCCATCCAGGAGACTCAGATGAAGAAGAAAGTGCCTTACCCTGTTGCTTGCAAGTTGTTGTGTAATCAGAAAGCCTGCTTTTTAGCATATGGTGCTTGCAGTACCATTCTTGCTAGGCCTTGCTCTGTGAAGGACATGGCCACACAGAAATGTGGTCGCAAATTCAGCACTGCAGTTGTAAAATTGCTCATTGTAATGGTAGCATGTCCATCTCCTCCTCCTCCGGCTGCACAAAAAGCAACTAAATTTTCACCCCACATGGTGAAACAACGTGTTACACAATCAGCAGGCCAGAAATGGCAGAAGGAATACTCCCATGAAGACTTTTTGCGTCCCTCCAGCCAACAAACATCTGAATCATCATCTGACAACCACAAAGGCTCCAAGAAATCAAACAAAGGCACTTATTCACCAACTTGGAGATCCTCTTCAACTGCATCATACCCTCACCTGGCTGACCTCCGTGTTGCCAGTGTGCACTGTCAACCATTTTTATGCCCTGTACTCTGAAGACCAACCAAAGGAGAATGCTGATGCCTCTGTATATTTCAAGGAGCAAGATCCTCCAGCCTCTGTATCCTGTAGCAGAGAGTCTTTGAAGACTGTCACTCAGCAGTCACCAAGGTGACACCCCTTCAGTTATTCCCACTTCCCTTTCCTCATCATGACTCTCCTCCAATGGAACATTTGCAGCCTTAGATTCAACCAGGAAGAATTATGGCTGCTCTTGGAATCATTGCGTCCACTTGTTCTCTGCTTCAGAAAACAAAATTCCACCCTCATGACTGCTTTGACCTCTCACATTTCTATCTGGTCCATTTTGATCTCCCACCCCCCTCATGCCCCATCCCCAGAGGACGGCATTGCATCTAATGATGGAGTCCTGCTGCTCATCCGGAATGATGTTCATAGTCACACCATCTCCCTGAATACCTGGCTGCAACACCAGTTCTCTTTGTACCATTTATATGTCTCCGTCATTCAGTGTCACCAGAGCAGACTTCCTCTGGCTTAAGGGCAGCTCCCTTGCCCCTTTATCATTGCTCGGTGACTTTAATGTACACCATCCATTTTGGGGCTCTTAGAGAATTTTTCCAAGAGGTGCCTTCTTGGCTGACCTTTGCAATCAATTCAACCTCATCTACCTTAACACTGGAGCACCCATGTTCCTTTCAGACTCCACATACACCGATTCCCATTCACATTTGGACCACTGCCCAGATTGCCCATCGCCTTGAGTGGTCCATTCTCTCTGTCA
Organism: Schistocerca gregaria; assembly: GCF_023897955.1. Taxonomy (NCBI): domain Eukaryota; kingdom Metazoa; phylum Arthropoda; class Insecta; order Orthoptera; family Acrididae; genus Schistocerca; species Schistocerca gregaria. The sequence goes on from NC_064931.1 coordinate 77,750,244, forward strand.
TGTACTTGAGCAACCATTTCCTGTGAGCTATCCATTTGCTGACTCCTACTCCACCTATGTGCAAACCCAAATGGCTGCTTTCTAAGGTCAACTAGTGCCTTTATTTCTCCATGGTGACCTTTTATGAATGACATTTCCACAGTTGTGATGACCAGATGGAATACCTTACCAACATTATCCTTACCATCACAGGACATTCCATTCCTTGCACTTCATCATACCGCGCCATGTTCCAGTCCCTTGATGGACTGAGGCATGCTGTGATGCGGTTCATGCATGGAAAAGTGCTCTCTGCATTTTTAACTGTCATCCTAAGATGGCAAACTGCATTCATTATAAACAGTTGTGTAACTAGCATAGTCGCATTCTTCAGGATAGCAAAAATCTAGCTGGATTTCATTTACTAGTTCTTTTAACACTTCTACTCCCTCTTCTATTATGTGGACCAACCATCGACAATTCTCTGGGGCCAATGTCCATTCTGCCATTTTCATCCTGACTGTAGCAGATGATGTCATAGTGGATCCTATTGCTATCTCCAGCACCTTGGGCTATTTTGTGGAGATTTCGAGCTCCACCCACTGTCTCCCTGTCTTTGTCCATTGGAAATGAGTGAAGGACACTCGAGTGATACTCTTATCTTCTCAGAATTGTTAGTGCTACAATACTGTTCTTACAGTGAGGGAACAAGATAATGTTCTTACTTCATCCTGATCCTCTGCCCTACGGCTGAACGATGTACAAATTCAGATTTTGCAGAACCTTTGTCTTGTGGGCAAGCACTTTTTCCTTCATATGTACAATGGCATCTCAACAAATCTCATATTTCCCAGACGTTGGTGTGAAGCCATGGTCATATTTATAGTTATTGCCATGATGGAATGTATGATATGTGCCAAGCTGGTATGGTGGCTTGAGTCTCACAATTTACTAACCACTGCACAATGTGGATTTTTAACATGCCTTTCTACAGTTGACCACCTTGACACATTGTCAACCCATGCCATGAATGGTTTTCTGCAGAAATTCCAGACTATGGCTGTGGTTTTCTATTTGGAGAAAGTTTACCACACCTGCTGGAGGACTGGTATCCTTCATACTCTTTACATGTAGGACTTATGAGGCTGCATGCTCCATTTCCTTCAAGAATTTTTAAAAGACAGAGTTTTCAAGGTACATGTAGGTTTTGTCTTATCAGACACCTTTATCCAGGAAAACGGTGTGCCTCAGGGCTCCATCCTAAGGGTCATCCTCTTTGCTATCGCCATTAACCTTATTATGCCCTGTCTCCCACTGGGCATCTCTGGCTCCCTTTTTGTTGATGATTTTGTGATTTATTACAGCTCTCCACAGGCTTGTCACCCTGAAGGGCATCTTCAGCAATATCTCAATCATCTTTATTCATTGAGCATCGACAATGGCTTTCACGTTTCCACTGTTGCTCTTCTGTTCATTGAAACTACGAATTTCCTGGGGCTCATGCTCAATAGGAAACTTTCTTGGTCCTCCCACATGTCTTCCCTGGTCACTCGCTGTATGTGTTCCCTCGATGTCATACACGTCCTCAGTGGTACATCCTGCAGAGTTGATCAGATCATCCTCCTCTGTCTGTACCAGTCCCTTGCCCATTCAAAACTAGACTATGGCTGTTTCATTTATGCACCTCCACATCCATCCATCTTATGCATTCACACTACAATCCATTATTGTGGCATCCTTTGAGCACTGGTGCCTTTTACACTAACCTGGTTGAGAGTCTGTATGCAGGAGCTGCTGAACTACTGCTGCCATACCAACATGATGTTCTCCTCAGCAGATGCACATTCCATTTGCTTGCTGTGCCTCGTCACCCATCCTATGCCTCCTTCTTCGATGACTCCTTTGACTGCCAGGATGGGGCACATCCCTCTTCTCTGTTACTTCCTCGAGTTCACTTTCAGCTACTACTCTGGCAGCTTAACTTCATGCTACGTGCCATTTTCCCAATGGGTGTGAATCCTTCACCACCTTGGTTTCATGCAGCGGCTTGTTTTCACCTTGGAATTCATTCGCTTCCTAAGCACACTACTCCTGACTTGCTATATTGATGTAAGTTTTTTGACCTTTGCACGGAACTTCACGATAGTACAGCTGTGTACACTGATGGCTCTTGGACTGACCTTGGTGTCGGGTGTGCCTTCATCAATGGCATCTATGATTTTCAGTACTGGCTTCCGAGACATTAACAGTTGAGCTTACCCCCCCCCCCCCCCTCCACCCTGCCCCCCCCCCCCCCCCTGCCATCAGGCCATGCATTTTGAGCTGTGTCATTTGCACTGACTCTCTCAGTGCCCGTCTGAGCCTGTGTGTGCTATACACCAACCATCCCTTAGTGCAACAGATCCAGAAAAGCTTTCACTTGCTCATTCTTGATAGAGCCACTGTGATGTTTATGTGGGTCCCTGGTCACATTGACCTGACAGGAAACGATGTCACTGATGCTGCTGCCAAGGCTGCAATCCTCCTACGTCAGCCCACTAGCTCTTTCATTCCCTCTGATGATCTCTGTTTTGCTGCCTGTCAGCAGGTGATGTCACTTTAACACCACCACTCGTCTTTCCTTGATGGGAACAAGCTCCAGGGAATTAAACCTTTCCCAGCAGCTTGGCCGACCTCCTTCGGCCCTTGCCACAAGGAGATCATTTCAGCTAGGTTGTGTATTGGGCACTGTCTTTTCAGCCATCGCCACCTGTTAAGTGCTGATCCCCCACCACTTTGTGCTCACTGTCCTCAACCTTTGATGGTTCACCATTTACTGACTGAATGCCCCTTTTGTTGACCACTTTTGTTCTAATTTATGTGTGCCATCTAAGTTATCAACCATTTTAGCTAACAACACCCAGGCTGTCAACAGCCTTTTACTTTATATCCATCATAGAAATATGGTGAAGGGCATTTAATCTTTCATTCAGGACTTCCATTGTCTTTATGGTGTTATTTATGGTGCTTTCTCCAAGAGAAAAAAATTGTTTTTAGCTGTCTTCCATCCATCAATTGGGCTTAACCTGCAGTCACTTTTAACTCCTTTTTTGTCTTCTATGGTTCTGAGATGGGCATGTATGACCAAAAGTTGTTTTTGTGCTCAAAAAATAATTGTCACTAGTCGGAAGATATTCATTTGTTTCTGAATGCTGCCAGTATGTCTGCATGTTTCATCTCTGCTTTCATATAAGCATAATACATGAGTAATGGAGCCTGCACTGCAGGAAGGTGTCAGTGCTACTCATATGGCCAAACAAAAATAAATCTTTAATTTTGTAGAATGCATCGCTTGTAAAGTATGTTTTAACTGCCATTTTAAATATGTCTGTTTTAGTAATTTTCTTCATAAGGAATTTGTGTAAGTAGAGAAACACTGAGACAGTTCTAAGATTTTCAAACAGAAATTACACGAGACATAAACACCCCGTGGATAGGCAAGGTTACATTTTCCTCATACGTTTACAGTGAATGGAGCACAAGATGCCCTCTATCTGTCCTCTAGTCACATCAGGACTTCAATAAACTAACAAAATATAAATATATGCCATATATTCCACCTTTAAACTCTCAGGTGTTCAAATCACACCCAATTCAGTTCCCAACAATCAGTCTTTTCTTCCATCCTATCCAGTAAGTCTCCCCTGACCCAGGGGTCTGGACAACTTTTCTGAACTCTACCCCTTTTCCTAAACGTCACCAGTCCATTTCCTTCACCATTCTCCCTTCTACTTCAATCCTTCTGGCAGAAGAAGGAGTCACTGGCTCCAGAAGATAGCAAACTCTAATATCTTTCACATGCGTGTACTCCAGCCGTCACTTGGTGAGTAGATTTTTTATCTATCCAGTTACATATATTTTTCAAAAATTGATAGGTTTTGATGATATAAAAAAATATTTAGTTGTATGGTCATGTCAATGCCAAAATGTTTAGAGTACGTAATGCTGCAAAACTTCAGTTTCAATACGTATTGCGTCCAAGACAAGAAGAGCATCATGCCTAGCATCTTGATTGACGATATTCCTAAGCATGTAAATGTAAAAGTAGGAGACAAATTTTACTCTACTATGATTCATCTTTCTGTGGAATATTAAAAACTTTGAAAGATAGGGACATAAAATTGTTTGGGGTAGTAACTGAGGTTAAGGAGAGTAATAAATTATGTCATACAGGTGCTGAAGATGTAAGTACTGGTCTTCTTTCACATTAAGACTGTGAATACAGTGGTTAACAGCATTTATATAAAAATTTTACCTGTAACTATCATGATTTTTTGTCTTTGAGACAAAGAGACATCATTTTAAAATTGAAAGAAAGGAGAAAGAAAAGAAAAGAAAAAATAATAATGAATGTAGAGCACTGAAGCAGATATTTTCTGTCTTGGTCTGCTGTCTGTGCACTGCTACCATCACAACCAACACAATCACATTTCATTACTTTGAGCCTTTTGGGCAAAAATGGGAGAAGCAGAAGAATTTTATGAGGATGGTTTTAGAAATCTTCTTTCATGGCATGAAAGATGGTTGGAAAAATCAATCTAGGATGTACATATATTGGACTACTTATATATAATTTATTAACTTCTTGTCTATTTTTTAATAACTGACTAGTCCCAGATTTTGAAAAGCAGCCAGTTGCAAGCATTAAACCTCTCTGGCTCTAATGGACCTGAGACTGTCTCCCCATTATCACATTTTCGTTGTCTTTGTAATTGTATGACTTTTTACTTGTTATTAATGCTGTACCCAGCACACCCAGTGATTACTCTGGAATGCCCATAGTCAACTCAGCACAGTGGTGCTGCATGCACTATCAATGCCAAGAGTGTGGTGCTGCAAGCGGTTCCATGCCTCCCACTGCTAACCAGATATCAACAATCTGCCACCAATATTTGTGCTTTGGCAGCCTTTGACAGGTAGTTCCAGTCAGCCTATAAGCCACCAACTCCGTCTACCTTCAGCCATCAATCCCAGATGTCACCACACCTTGTAATTTTAGACTTTGCTTTATACTGTGATTTAGACTACTTTTGGCAGGTGTTGATGCTCTTGCTTATTATTGTGTGTGCTTGAGCAAAAAATGTAATTTCATTCACTCTCCAAGTGGGACTATTTGAGTGCTCTGTATATGTGCATTTATTGTGTTCAATAATTTAAGCCTGTCCCAATATAATATTGGTGAAGAGAACTTCTGGACATTCAGTGAGCTCGTGGTTGCAAAACTATTCCATAGCTTGCAACCTCAGTTGCAGCAGATTACTTCTTAAGTAATAGAACCCAGTATGTTGTCCTCGATGGTGAGTGTTCATTGGAGGTGAGGGTATCATCTGGAGTGCCCCAGGGCAGTGTGATAGGTCCGCTGTTGTTTACTATCTACATAAATGATTTTTTTGGATAGGATGGATAGCAATGTGCGGCTGTTTGCTGATGATCCTGTGATGTACGGGAAGGTGTCATCATTGAGTGACTGTAGGAGGATACAAGATGACTTGGACAGGATTTGTGGTTGGTGTAAAGAATGGCAGCTACCTATAAATATAGATAAATGTAAATTAATGCAGATAACTAGGAAAAAGAATCCTGTAATGTTTGAATACTCCATTAGTAGTGTAGCGCTTGACACACTCATGTCGATTAAATATTTGGGCGTAACATTGCAGAGCGATATGAAGTGCGACAAGCATGTAATGACAGTTGTGGGGAAGGCGGATAGTCGTCTTCGGTTCATTGGTAGAATTTTGAGATGTCGTTCATCTGTAAAGCAGACTGCTTATAAAACACTAATACAACCTATTCTTGAGTACTGTTTGAGCATTTGGGTTCCCTATCAGGTTGAATTGAGGGAGGACATAGAAGCAATTCAGAGGTGGGGTGCTAAATTTGTTACTGGTAGGCTTGATCATCATGTGAGTGTTATGGAAATGCTTCAGGAACTCAGGTGGGAGTCTCTAGAGGAAAGGAGGCATTCTTTTCATGAATCACTACTGCGGAAATTTAGAGAACCAGCTCATACAGAGGCATATAGGCATTAATTTTCCCTCGTTCTGTTTGGGAGTGGAACAGGGACAGAAGATGCTAGTTGTAGTATGAGGTACCCTCCGCCAAACACCATATGGTGGATTGCAGAGTATGTATGTAGATGTAGATGTAGATTCAGCAACAGGTGCAGAGTTGGCAGATACACTTATGGTGTCAATAGGTCACATCGACTACGTAAAGCATGATCTTTGAACTCTAACTGCTCTGACGAGCCACCATATTAATGTTCCAGTCAGCCTTTGTACCTTGTACAGTGTACACGTGTATCTTTCTTTGTTCTGAAATATATGTATGTATAGACATTTATTGGAACAGTTTGTTGCATATACAGTAATTCATATTCCCGTTTCCTATACTGGTGGCCCCGAATTTTCTATATCTTCCATGACTTCTGTGCCAGCTGTGTGGAATCAACAGGTTTTATGTTCGACACCATGGCTGCCTTTCTCAATGTTTTATACAAGGATCTGAAGGCTCAGCTACTACTACAAGGCCGCTCCAATCCACTGCCAATGGTTGTTTCACCGTTAATGAACAGTGATTTGTGATCTTCAGTGAAGTTAACCTCAAACTTTGCAGCTCTACAACGGCCGAGTGTTATGCGGGTACCTCAAATAATGGACTCAGGTTTTGCACACCAACATGTGAAAGTTTAAGTGGACGATTTCCAGAATCATGTAAAGATTGATTGCGTAGCGTTCAAAGGCACCCAAATTCGCACTCTATGCGCTGCAATTTAGGTTATAATAGTTCCATGTGCAATGCCGTCATTCATGCAAAATGCACACATGGTCAACTGCTATCAAGCTATGCCAGTTTTGCCTTCCTCACAATTTAATAAGAGACATTTTTATACATCAAATTCGCCAGGCTCAACCACCAGATCTGTCTCCCAGTTTCTTGACCACGTGGGTTCAAGCACACCCGACGGCACTTCGCCATCCAGTAATGTTGTACCATGACAATGTGACCACCAGCAGGTTTCACCAGTGATTTATTGTCCTACCACATGGGGTGCGTCTCTGATGTGCACAGAAAACTCTCGCTGTAACTACACCAAGTACCAAACTAACCCCCCCCCCCCCCCCCCCCCCCCAACCACCTCTCGCTCAAGGGGGGCCTCGATTCCCACCATACAGCCGCTCGTTCCTTCCACAGTACTGTCTGCACCTGCCGTGCTGGACTTCCTTTTTATTTCCAAAGTGGCCAATTTTATTATTGTGCCTTTCACCTCCGGTCCAGTATACAGCCCTACCTCACGCACCATTCACCCGTTCATTGCCACGGTACGGACCATGCCTGCAGCATCAAAAAATGTGTGTGATATCTTATGGGACTTAACTGCTAAGTTCATCAGTCCCTAAGCTTACACACTATTTAACCTAAATTATCCTAAGGACAAACACACAAACCCATGCCAGAGGGAGGACTCAAACCTCTGCAGGGACCAGCCACACAGTCCATGAGAGCAGCGCCTTAGACCCTGCTGCATCATGCTTCTGTGACTCATCAGGGACATGGCAACCAGCCATTGTTCAGGACGTGTTTGCTAGTAACATGCCCACACCAGTAGTGCTGGGTTACAGGACAGCCTATCCTACCATTGGACAGCAGGCGCACCGTCTGAAAGGGCAGAGAAGCCATAGCAAATTACATCTACACACCATGTGAAAATGTGGAGCTAAAAAAGTGGTCAATGGACAATGTTCATTCATTGAAACTAACAAGGGCATCACAAACATTTGTGGCTGATATGACTATGAAGACTTTCGCAATGGAGTCCTTTCATAAAAAGTTCTCGGTTTACTTGTTGCATCAAATTTGGATAAAATCTCGAGCTTTCAATGACTACCTCTGTCATCTTCATCAGGGGTAAAACTGACTGTCGTGGACTGGTGAGGCTTCCACTTTTATAAGCAGTGGATGGTTTCTCATTGGCTGGATGATGTCACGGTGAAAACGGCGCATATGGAGGTGGCAACCTCTATGTCCATAGATTTTGTTAGCACGTTTTATCCAGTATTGATTGCAGTGCTATCCATCGCAACAGGTGAAGAACTGCAAGGAATGTAAGAAGTCTCCCTCTGCACTCTTTCTGTAGCAACTGTGCACTTGTATGCATTGCTGAGTGCATATCCGGAGTCTCTGTTTAAATTATTTTTACATAGTATAATTTCAACTGCTTCCCTGATGACAGAGTCCCAATAGTTTGAAACGTGAGCAAGTATTCTTGTTTCATTAACAAACTATGCTCATCCACCACCGTTTTTTGTAGATACCTGTATTTCAGGTGACACTGATGTTCCACACAGTGATCGGCAACAGTTCTTATAGACTGGCCCACATAATTTTTGCCACAATTGCAAGGAATGTTCTAAATTCCTGGCACTCTCAGGCTGAGATTATCTTTCATGTGTTGCAACGTTTCCTTAATCTTCCTGGATGGCCAGATGACTGGTCTGATTAACTGCCGGTTCAAGACTACTGATCTTGCTGGTCGTTGCACCGCAAAGTGGTAGCCACACAATGTGTTGGTCCTCTTGATCTGTTTGAACAGCATCCTTCCTAGGTTTCTTCGCCAGAGTAGATATGATAGCAGGTTCAGAATATCCATTTTTTCTGAATACCATCGTCAGATGGTTAATCTCAGAGACGAGATGATCCTTGTCTGAAATAGTCCTAGCTCTGTGTACCAAGGTATTCAGCATAGCTCTCTTCTAAGCTAGGTGGTGAAAACTATGTGTGTTTGGATATAAATCTGTATGTGTCAGTTTTCTGTACACAGAATGTCCGAGATGTCCATCTGATTTTCACTCCACCAGCACATCTAAGAAGGGTAACTTCCCAACCTTCTCCACCTCCACGGTAAATCTTATGTTCTGGTGTATACCATTCAAATGATCAACAAACTTCTGCAGTGCCTCATTGCCATGTGGCCAGATTAAAAATGTATCGTCAGCATACCTGAAGAAGAAGGATGGACATAAGGGAGCACTGTTCAACCCTCATTCTTTGAAATCCTCCATGAAAATGTTAACTATGGCTGGTGACAGTGGCGAACCCATGGCTGTTCCATCAGTCATTTCATAATGTTTTCCACTGTACAAAAAAATAGGTGGTCGTCAAAGTGTGTCAAAATAACTTCTGTATTTCAGGATAGAAATGAGCAGCCAACAGTTTTAACATATTTTCCACAAAGAGACCACATCTAGGCTGATCATGATGTCATTCGGACCTATCCTCATCTGCTTTATGATATCAACAAACATTTTTGAGTTATGATGGCTACAGTGTCCGACTATAAGTGCTAATAATTTGGTTAAGTATTTTGCCAACAGATATGTAGGAGACCCAATAGCACTAACAATAGGTCTCAATGGGGCCCCATCCTTATGGACCTTTTGTAATGGAAGCCATGTGCTCAAAAGTATCTGGACACCTGGCTGAAAATGACTTACAAGTTCATGGCACCCCCTATCGGTAATGCTGGAATTCGATACGGTGTTGGCCCAACCTTAGCCTTGATGACAGCTTCCATTCTCGCAGGCATATGTTCAATCTGGTGCTGGAAGGTTGCTTGGGGAATGGTAGCCCATTCTTCACGGAGTGCTGCACTGAGGAGAATTATCAATGTAACCATGCTGCTAAAGGCTGTGCATTATGAACAGGTTCTCGATTGTGTTGAAAAATGCAATCTCTATCCGCAAATTGCTCTTCAATGGTGGGAAGCAAGAAGGTGCTTGAAACATCAATGCAAGCATATGCTGTGATTGTCCCATCCAAAACAACAAGGGGTGCAAGCCCCCTCCATGAGAAACAGAACCACACCATAACACCACCACCTCCGAATTTTACTGTTGGCACACAACACGTTGACAGACGATGTTCACCAGGCTTTTGCCATACCCACATTCTGGCATTGGAACGCCACATTATGTACCATGATTTGTCACTCCACACAATGTTTTTCCACTGTTTAATTGTCCCATGTTTACGCTCCTTACACCAAACAAGGCATTGTTAGGCATTTACTGGCATGATGTGTAGCTTATGAGCAGCTGCTCGACCATGAAATCCAAGTTTTATCACCTCCTGCCTATCTGTCATAGCATTTGCAATGGATCCTGATGCAGTTTGGAATTCCTGTGTGATAGTCCAAATAGATGTCTGCCTATTACACATTACAAACCTCTTCAACTGTTGGCGGTCTCTGTCAGTCAACAGACAAGGTCTGCCTGTAGGCTTTTGTGTTGTATGTGTCCCTTCACGTTTCCAATTCACTACCACATCAAAAAATGTTTAGGAGTGTGGAAATCTCACGTACAGACATATGACACAATGACACCCAATCACCTGACCATGTTCAAAGTCCATGAGTTCCGCAGAGTGTCCCATTCTGCTCTCTCACAATGTCTAATGACTACTGAGGTCGCTGATATGAAATATATGGCAGTTGGTGGCGGCACAATGCTCTTAATATGACAAATGTATGTTTCTGATGTGTGTTCGGATACTTTTGATCACATAGTGTATATTCATTTGAAGCACATATACAATTGTTCCCCTCAGCTTGGCCATGCTTTATTTATTTTATGGTAGGTTGCCCAGTGCCACACTTGTTTAAGGAGGACGCAAAGGGTGAACTAGACCAACTGAAGGAGTTAGATGTTATTGACCCAGTAGCTGCTAGTCCACGGGCCACACCACTAGTCATAATTCACAAAAGTAATGGCAGACTAGGCCTCTTAGGTGATTTCAAGGCCACAGTGAACTTACAGTTAGTTGTGGACTCCTATCCATTGCAACAGCCAGAGGACTTGTTTGGCAGACTGAAAGGTTATACCTGCTTTTCTCACTTAGACATATCAGATGCTTATCAGCAATTGCCCTTGATGATGAGTCACAAATTTACTTGTGATTAACATGCCTTTTCATTTATATGAATACAGTCAATTGCCATTAGGAATTACCTGGGTTCAGGCAATATTTCATCATTTCTCGAACAGGTAGTTCTTCTGGATCCTTTTTTGCACCATCTACACTGGTGACAGAGCTTTAGGAGCAAACAATCAATAACACATTCAGAACCTGTGAACTTTTTTCATCATGTTCAGCAGACAGATTTAAAATGTAATCTTAGATTGAAATAGAAGCCCTAGCAACTTTTTTAGCAATGAAAAGTTCCATGTTTATCTTTATGGTGCAAAGTTCATCTTACTTACACAACCATTAGCCTTGAATTCCACTTTTGGCCCAAAAGCCATGCTCCCTGAGAGAACAGTTCAAATACTGCAGGGATGGACATTACTGTTAAATCAGTACCATTACCAAATCATGTACCAGCCAACATGTTAATGCTAAAATGTTATCTAGGGTGCCATTGTAGTTAATCGCAAATTTTGACTATCAAGAAGTCACTTGCTTTCAATTTGACAAAAAATTCATTCAATTGGTGCAAGATTTCTTGGTCACTGCATCATGGGTCCCCACTTTTACAGCTAATTATCCACTTCAGTCCCCACAATGCTGTATGTTAAAGGGGGGCCAGAACAACTGCGCATCATGACTGATCCAACATTGCTGGCATTCTTCACTGTCTGCCACCACTTGTAGAAAAAGGTCAGGGAATGGTCATGCTGCCACTGCTCTACCCCCACATTCTTCAGTTTCTTCACCAAAGCCATTAGGGAGTTGCCAGAATGATGCCATTAGCCTGGCGACGTGTCTACACTCAGGGTTGACAGCCACACACCTTGCTGCAAGTCTTCAGAACAGCATCCCACCTGCCTGCTGAGCAACACAGCAGGTGGATATGTAGAGAAGCTCCAGTCTTGACCCCAACCTTTGGTTAAAAAGACCCAGGTTAGCAGGAAAAGATTATCTCACAAATTCATGAGCAGCACCTCTTCACTACTGAGAGAGAGTAGGACTTGGAGACACAATCAAAATCAGCTCAGGCCCCAAATGATGAGGATTTGCATGCTGAATCCACTGCTGACTCTTGGGCTTCAGCAGCTGTCACCTTTATCATCAGCAGTCCTGCAGCCACGTTGCTAGCCTGTTACAAGTCCTGGCCAAGACCACTCACAGCCTCTACACAGCCACTGCTGTCTCACATCTCACCAGAAGCATCATCACTCTTGGGCACTTGTGAAGGTTGACATCACACTGCCTGTATACAGACATTATCTGAATACATAAATAATTCAAAAACTTTTATTTGTAAATAAATTATTTACAGATAAAGGACCACTGTGATCTCTTTGCATATGAGTAATTATTTGTTATTCATTATTAATTGCTTAATAATGAACAACAGGAGATTGAAAACATATTTTCTATGTTTATTTATCAATCAACACTGATTCATATAACCAGTGTTTGTTCCTGAGGAACAGTAAACTTTCTTTTCGGAAATACTTAATTGATGTTCATTGTAAGTGTTAGAGAAATGTCCTTTCAGTGACACTGTAAATATCACAGGTCACAATATCCAATACCCAGCACACTTTTGAATCACTGAACATACACTAAATTTGTGCACCTCAAGCGATAGCTAATCACTTTTATCAGAACCCTGATGAAAATGGAGAATACATAGCATTTCTGGAGTGTGTCAGAAAACAATACACAAATATAATGCTTTATAGAATGCAGCTGGATCTCCAAAGCTATTTAAAATATCTGAAAGTAGGATTAACTCTGATTAGGCCTGGTGTTGAATGGCAGAATACTTTTTAGAATGCAGTGAAACAAAATTATTTGATATAGAATAAGTGATCCAGTTACATAGGCTTGAAAAATTTCATAAGACACACTGAGTTCAAATACATGAAAGAGTTTGTAACTTGTTTGGCGGCTATTGCTGAAGTACTGGATATACAGAAAGGTGGGAAAAAAGTATTATGGACTTTTAGTTCCATGCTTGACAGCTGTACTAAAAATGATGCAAAAATTGGAAGATAGTCCCTTAAATATTGCAGCACATTGGCAACTTCCTACTGAGAAAGTGTTGAGAGACAATTTGAGGATTTTTTTGCCTTTCTGCACTAAGGGAAGAACATGCAGCTAATGCAGTACTGCCTTACCAGCATGTGCATGGTCCATCTGCATTGCTTTCTATGATCAAGGGAGACTTAACAACAAAACACAGGTATACATTAGTCACAAAAATGTCACAGAAATTGTGTGTCGAGTCTGAAAATGAAGTTGTGACAGGAAAATAAAATGTATATTTTTTATTCTGAATTAGATTTTGTAGGAGAAACTGACAAGAAACCATAAAAAAGTTCTTTACCAAAACTAGAGCAGTGTTGATGAGTTCTCAAGAGAAGATAGTGATCTTAATGTCGTAGATTGTTATCCTGAAATACAGGAGATTTTTAGAAAATATAACATGCCATTGCCTTCTTCAGCATCTGTATAATATGTTTCTTGATGTGGCACAATGGGAAATCATACAAAGCCAAATAAACTGTCTGATGAAATATTTGAAAAACAAATTGTTCTGAAAAGTAACATAAAAGAAGAATCAAGTTCATCTGTGTTATAAATGACAGAGAAGTAGAGCAATTAATATTCATGGATTTGAAAATTACATTTTATTCACAAATAACAAACAAGTACTTTCAGTCAAGCAAATTAATGCTCACCTGAATAAATATTTTTATTTGTTATTTATGAAAAATGAACATTAATTTTTATCTGTATTTATTATTCAGAAAAAAATTGCCCAATTCTGTCTGCTTTGTGGATACCACTAGATCTGTTCTGCTATATCTCTTCTGTGAAAAATGCAAGTGCGGGCACAATTGAGTCACTACCAGTCTTAATGATGCTGCAATCTACAACAGGCTGCCCCAGTCATGCCTGTATGCCTTCAATCTCGCATGCCTTTAGTCATCGATCTTGGACTTTTACATGCTGTTATTTTGAACTTCTGCTTTGGATTGCGATTTGGACTTAGTTTTCCAGCAGCTGACTTGTTTGCTAGTTATTGTGTGTTCCCAAGTGGATGGTCTAATTTTGTTTATACTCCTAGCAGAGACTAGTCCTATGCTATTGTCACTGTGCATTCATTGAGTTCACTAAATTTGAACTGCAATGATATAACAATTAATATAGTACAAGCTTATGTTTTTGTGTATGCCTGCTTTAAAGTGTAAGAAATCTGAACTCTGTGACTGATCACAGACAGAGTAAAAGTTTTTGTCATAACCAGTCACAGCATCAGTCTTCATTCTTCCTCATATAGTGTGACAGAGACATTTTCACCAGTATGTTAACCCCGAGTAATTTTACGCTCTTATTCCCATTTTACAAACAAAGGTATAAAAAATAGTGCATGGTATTTAATCTGGATTTGCTTCTCCTATTATAACTTCATTCCTCAGGTAAATTTTTGCTTCCTTTATTTAAATAAACATGTACCTCAAAAGTTATATGCTACAGTAAGCTCTCATTCACATTATGGGGCAGAATCTTCATGTAGGCATTCTTGCTGCAGGCAGTCATATCAGTCTGTATCACACTCACGGTATGCATTCTGTTATTAAATTAACTGTGCCCAGGTATGTCTTATACATGAGGTAAAAGTTTAAATACCAAAACGTGAAAGGTGCTGAAAACTGACACACAGTTTACACAGGTACTGATAAAAGTGACGTGAACTTTGTGCCTAATCGTGATATAAAGTTAGAGAATGAAGTAAGGCTCACACATATCATCACCAATTTCTCATGATAGTTGCATTTATCATGTGTATAATACTTCTATCCATACAAGAATTGGATAGGAAAAATAGTAAATTAATTACTCATATTAGATACGATTTAAAAAACCAAATAACTTCAAAGTGGCTCAGAGGGTACAATACCAGTCAGAGATCAATAGAAACATGTCGTACACAAGCCTGAAAGAGAGGAATAAGCATATGGTAAAATGCAGATGGGGGAGGAAGACAAAATAACCAAATAAATAGAAAGAAAAATGGAAATAGATGATAAAAGAAGGAATATGAACACCAAAAAAATTGGCATACATCGAGGCTATGAGCACAGTGGGAACCAAGTGCATGCCATGGAACGATTTCCCATTGCCAATATTTTGAGGAAGTTATATTAAGAGGGAGAATAATGGCAACTGTTGTGGCAAAATAAGAACCAAAGCATGACTAGTGTCTTGCACTGGATGCTTTGCGTTCGAGTAATGCATTTTGCCAGCATAAATTTTCTGTTGTACCAATTCATCAAATTTTAGTCAAGCTTGGTGAGCAGATTTTCTTTGTCTATATTACATAAATTTTCACTTTAAATATCATTTTTAGAGCAAACAGAAATGACTTTAGGATGGCCTTGAATAAATTGCAAATGCCAAAACTCACAATCAGTAACGCTCACAGTGATGTGGATGTGATACAACTGCTTTCAACGTAACACAGTGTAGCCATTACAGCACACTGATTATATTATAAACCAGCCGTTCCACTTTATTACACTGCCTCTGTAACTTTTAGTTGGGCCAGATTTTGAGGCGGTGCCACTGTGCTGTGGCACCATTTGCATGAAAAACAGAGAAATCTAAATGAATTGTGCTTAAAACATTGTTTCGGAGTATCTATTTTCTGATTTGAATAGGTATGTTTTGCCACGTGCGCTCTCGTGGTAGTCTTCTGAAGCTTGTAGCATACAGCAGATTGGCACCATCTGCTCTCATAAACATTGTGTGAAAGGCTCAGCCATTGGTTTCTACACACTTCTTACGGTGGAGATGGAACCACAGCTGGTCTGACTCAGAGCTTTATGTTTCTTCTGTCAGAAAGCAGTTAAGTGCAGAATCTATAGAAGCACAATCTGCCATCTACCAGTCATGTTAGAATACATCAGGGCACAAATTTCTTGTAAGCCAGTACACAATCTTTCTGCAAGTTAATGCTAATGCATTCATAAACACAAATTAATGCTTAATTAAATTGACTACATAAATAACACACTTAAACAGCATATAAATAGCTATATATAATTTGAATATAATTATGCCCTTAGATTTTGAAACTAACAGGCATTATTTCAGTACTGGTATATTTCACAACAGTGGTTGTATTGCTACAGAACAAAAAACTAATGTATTCACCACCTGTGGAGCATCTGTTTTCCGAACAACACTGTCATATTTATGTTTATACTCATTACATTTGTGTAATGCAGTTCTGTACAAATACATTGTAGTTATTGTGAGGTCAGGTAATTGACCATATATAGCTGTGTGCACGGTGTTATCTGCAAAGGAAAATTCAGCTGACTGTGAAATTAACAAACATGGACAAAATAAATGAATGATTAAAAATGCCATTTAGTGACAGGACTCACAATGAAAAAATTCAATAAAAAACACTATGTAGGCCACTCTTGTATCTGAATATGCAGCAGCAAAAAAAAAAAAAAAAAAAAAAAATAAAAAAAAAACCATAAGTTCAATCTAGAAATTTTACAAAAGAACAAATGTATTTGTGGCTGAGAAGAAAGCAACACCTTGTTTTCCTTGTGTGTTATTTGGGAGAGATGTTCATTG
Organism: Schistocerca gregaria; assembly: GCF_023897955.1. Taxonomy (NCBI): domain Eukaryota; kingdom Metazoa; phylum Arthropoda; class Insecta; order Orthoptera; family Acrididae; genus Schistocerca; species Schistocerca gregaria. The sequence continues at coordinate 77,766,870 of NC_064931.1, forward strand.
GCATAAGACCGGAATAACTGATATTGGGCATATTTGGTTTAAAGTGAAAGTATATGAAATACCAAAGCCTTACATGAATATTGTGCTTAGTCTTTCATTTCTAGGCAAAACCAACGTTCAGCAGAAATTAGATTTCCAATATTGACAAACAATTGACAGCTGTGACAAATGAGTAGAAAAGAATAGATATACATTGAATTTAATTGTAAATGGTATATGGTTCTGTGATGGTTGGTTGGTTTAAAGGTGAGAAAAGGGACCAAACTACGAGGTCATTGGTCCCTTGTTCCTAATAAAAAATTGCCACAAATGTGAGAATAAAATGGACGAAAGATATAACACAAAACGAAAAGAAAGGAAAAGCCACAAGAATGAAGGGAAGGCAGCTAACACCAAAAGGAACAAAATAGGACAAGAAAACAACACAGACACACTGAAAACAGAAGAGAATAAAACATGAAAGCAGATTACAGTGACTGGCCAACCATGAGAATAAAAAGGAAAAGACAGCCACTCTGCAACACATTCCAACCTCCACCTTAAAAGCACAAGAGGGAGAAAGGACGTGCACTAAAACCTACATAGAAGTATAAAACCCACTCTCACAGATAAAACGTACAACTAAAGCTGCTGTGGAGGCATTGTCACCCAACACCAAAAGCAGGGTGCTGGGAAAGTTAAAAGTCTGCCGCAGAGCGGCTAAAAGTGGGCAGTCCAGTAAGAGGTAGGCGACTGTCATTTGGGAGCCACAGTGACACTGAGGTGGGTCCTCGCGATGGAGTAGGTAACCATGCATTAGCTACATATGGCCAATGCGGCACCGGCAGAGGACAACTGATTCTCTGCGAGAGGCCTGCATGGAAGTCTTACCTATCTCCAGAAGCGGTTTCCATGTCTCCTGTTTGGCCAGCCTGTTGGCAAGTTCATTGCCAGGGATTCTGACATGTCCTGGGGTCCACAAAAATACCAAGGGCATACATGGACTCCTGAATGGACGCTACCAGAGGGTGGCAAGGATAACACTGTTCGATAGCTTGTAGGTTGCTCAATGAGTCAGCACAGAGGAGAAGTGACTTGCCAGAGCGAATCCTACATGATCATCAGCCATTGAGCCGTCAGTGTAAACCATTTCAGAGCCCCCGGAACATGTAAAGAATCGAGAGGAATTGACAGTGTAGAGTGGTGGGGTTAACGGAGTCCTTAGGGCCATGCAAAAGGTCCAGATGTAGCTGCAGCACAGGTGTACACCATGGAGGCATACGTGAACGGACTGCAAGTAGAGGTGGTCAAGGGAATGACTCCAGTTCAGAGAGAAGGGACTGTACGCGAACCACAATCGTTAGCACTGATCTGGGCCACTGAGGCAGAAGGTGGACTGCTGTGGGCAGGAAAAAGAGATGGTTATTCGGATGCTCAGGGGAACTATGAATGTGTGCTGCATAACTGGTGAGAAGTTGCACATGTCTGATCTGTAGTAGAGGGACACCAGCCTCCACCATTACACTCGCCACTGGACTCATCCTAAAAGCTCCTGTCACTAATCGAACCCCACAGTGGTGCACAGGGTTGAGTAAATGCAATGCCCAAGGAGCTGCTGAACCATAAACCACACTCCCACAGTCAATTCAGGATTGGATAAGGGCTCTGTAGAGCTGCAGCAGCGTGCAGCCATCTGCACCCCAACTGGTGTTGCTCAGGCAACAGAGGGCATTGAGGTCCTGCCAGCACTTCTGCTTAAGCTGACGAAGGTGACGGAGCCAAGTCAATTGAGTGTGGAAAACCAGGCCTAGGAATTTATATGTCTCCACTAAAGTGAGTGGATTGCCATTAAGGTAAAGTGTGGGTTCTGGATGAATGGTACGATGCTGACAGAAGTACATGACACACGACTTTGTGGCTGAAAACTGGAAGCCGTGGGCTAGAGCCCATGACTGCGCCTTGTGGATGGCTCCCTGGAGGTGTCGCTCAGCAACAACAGTACTGGAGCAGCAGTACGAAATGCAGGAGTCATCTGCATACAGAGAAGCTGAGACGGAGGGCCCAACAGCTGATGCTAGATCGTTAATGGCCACTAAAAATATAGATACACTAAATACAGAGCCCTGCAGGACTCCATTCTCATGGATATGGATGGAACTATGGAAGTCACCAACTTGGACACAGGAGCGACAGGAAGTTTTGGATAAAAATCGGGAGTGGCTCTGGAGACCCCACTCATACAATATGGCAAGGATATGATGTTGCCAAGTCATGTTATATGCTTTACGTAAGTCAAAACAGACTGCAATCAGATGTTGCCATCTGGAGAACGCTGTTCGGATGGCAGACTCGATGGACACAAGATTATCAGTGGTAGAGGGACCCTGGTAGAAGCCGATCTGAGATGGAACTGGCAAGCCACGTGACTCCAGGACCCAACCCAACCGCCGACATACCATATGTTCCAGCAGCTTAGAAAGAATGTTGGTGAGGCTGATGGGCTGATAGCTATCCACATCAAGCGGGTTTTTAGCGGGTTTGAGCACCTGAATGATGGTGCTCTCCCACCATTGTGATGGAAAGATGGCATCGCACCAGATTAGGTTGAAGATGATGAATGAGAAGATGTCGCATTTAGTCACATGACAGATGTTTAATCATCTGGCTGTGGATGCAAGGGCACTGAGGAGCTGCCACTCTGTAAATGAGACATTATAGGATTCACTGCAGCATGTAGTGAAGGAGAGGACTTTTCCTTCCAGCAGCTGTTTGAGTGTGTGAAAGGCTGGGGGATAATTCTCCCACACTGAGGCTCAAGCAAAGTGCTCAGCAACATACAAGGTACCAAGGCAAATAAGATTCGCTGCCATCCTTATCCTGATGTTCCTCCCATGGTATGGCCAGGAAGGGGAACAATTTGGAGTCATACTTTTGTGCACTGAATTGAGCTCGTGATCACTTAGAGACTGCTGGTGTTTTACCACCAGCAATAGATGATGGACTGCCCTTCATCGTTTGTCATCCACCCTGATGCCACTCACTCGGATCAGGGGTCCTCCCCACAGGTGCCACCCAGCCGCAGCAAAGGCCACCTGGCAGGATGGCCATTGCTGGGAGTCCCGATGCCCCAGGGGAATAGGCACCTACCCCTTGGAATATGTGGGGAGTTAATGGCACAGGCATCAGTAGGGCGATCTCTGTGTGGTCAGGGGGCTACAACCAAAAAGGTTCATGGTGGCCCCACCACAACGGACTGGCTACCATGCTGGATATCAGGTGCAAAGATGTCCATGGTCATCTTCAATGCGGAAATCAATTCTGCATAGTGCATGATGGAAAAGACACCTAGGAAGGTGTCCTTGCCCAAGAGATGGAGAATGGGCAGGACTGCAATGTGATGACGAGAAAGTGGACTAAAGATCTCAATGCATGATGGGCATGATGCACCTTGTATGGTGCTTTTCCCCAATTGGCTTGCTCTTCAGGAAAATTTTGAAGAATGGAGATCAAACCCTTCAGGGGACCATCACATAAAGGCCAAAATGTGTGAACCTCCTTTTAATCACCTCAAATGACAGGCAGGAATACCTCAGACCTATTCTAACCCCCAGACCCACAGGGAGGGTGGTTCTGTAGTGCTTTGGAACTAGCTCTCTAGTGGCCACGATGAATCTGGTGCCTCTCAAAAAATGGGGGTTTTTGTGAACTAATTCAGTTCAGCACAGAATTGTGAGCTTCAAGTCTTTTATGCTAGGCCTCAGTTGTGAGCAGTTTCTGGTGCAGTTCCATTTCTTACACTGATTCTAGAGGATGAACTTTGCGCCACACTTGATGGACTAGTTTTGAAACTGCTAATCACAATTTCTATCTTGAAATCAGAAGCTGAGCGGTGCCTTTCAATGCTCAAGACAATTAAAACATTCCTATGAAACACCATGAAAGAAGAACAACTGATTGCATTAGGGATGGTATCCTGTGAAAAGTCACTCATCTGTAAAACTGAAGATTTCAATTTTAGAGTGACAGATTTATTTGCTAACATGGGTTTCCAATACCATTCTTGCTAATTATTTTGAAGCCATCTTCCCAAAGTCTTGGAGTTGCTGCTTTTGGTGAGGATAATGCTTTTAGTTTAAAATGCTGGTAATTTTATTAAATTTCATTTCCAAAATCCATACTATATGTCTGAATAATTTATACATGGTCTATTACATTTGTATTTGCACTGATGTTGTAGCAGACACTTTTCTGGCAGTCGGCCATGAACACAAAACAAACAAGGAGCGATGGATGTCAAGGGGAGAAGGGCGAAGTGGGGTCACAAGCCACATCTCCCTCTCACATTGTTGGCAGCCTACATCCATGTTCTGTGCTCCTGGGAAGGCAGAACGAAAGTAATAATGGACATATTGATCACTGATTCTGTCTTGTGTTGTGAGAGTCATATTCAAACTCTCTGACAGAGCAAGATTGCTCTCTGCACTCATTTCAAAATAAGAAATGGGAACAACCAGCATTCACAACTCATAGCAAAGTGGAGCATATAAATCATTCGGTAATGGCTAAAGCACAATAATTAGCTGAGGTTGGCAGTGTCATTAATGTGGTGGTTGAGGCCCAATCTCCAGTGGTATCCATAAGCAACCATACATCAAAACACCTCCTACTTATGACTGCCACATAAAAGTGACCGCACATACTCTGTGAGCAGTAAAAAAGTGTGCTGTGCACACTCATCCATTTGTGTGTGCTAGAGAGATTTTCGGCGTTAGTGTTACTATTTATATCTCATGCAGACATGCAAAAAAGATGGCTAAAGCAGCCCCCCCACCCTTCCTTCTCTCTCTCTCTCTCTCTCTCTCTCTCTCTCTCTCTCTCTCTCTCTCTCTCTCTCTCTCTATCTCTATCTCTCTCTGTTATACAAAGCTTTGCTATCATGTTCTCCATGAACATATCAAAATCTTACTGTTCATAACAAGGACGCTATTGTAATAAATGTTTATTTCTGTTTCCCTATACATTTTGTTTGATACAATATCTTATGAAATATATGAATCACTACCAAAATTCTGTAATATTTTCAATGCTACCAGACTATTATTATTATTATTATTATTATTATTATTATTTGCACTGTCAGCGGAATGCCTCAGCAGCAGCCACTGCTTTTAGTATCATACTCAAGGATAAAAACACAAGGGAAGTATTGTCAATGTACTTATATATTCCACTACTTAGAAAATGAGAAATGTTTCAAATGATGACTTTACAAGAATAAACATAAATAACACAACATGACAGTTTACCTGAGCCTTGAGTGCGTGTCATGATTGTGGGTGTAGGTGAACTTTGCCCCAGTTGGTTGAATGTCTGCAGATACAAATAATATCTGGTTCCACATTGGAGATTACTCAATAAATAACTCAGATCATCTGCTGTTAATACTATTTTTTCCCATTCTCCAAATTCCCTTTTGAAATGCAAAGAAAACCCTACAGAGAAAAAATTCACATACATTTGGTAATGGTACTTTTAGGCATGTAGGTCAATACATTTTTAAGACTGTCTCTACACATTTTTAAATATATATATAGTATTTCAAAATGTTAAGAGCATTCATGAAAGAAAAATATAAGGAGCAATCAGATGAAATGAATCAAATGAAAAAAAGTAATTAAACTGTTTATTATTTCAGAAATAATTGGCATAAGTAATTAATATATTTAATCCACTGTAGGACATATTCTTGTAGCTCTCAAAAGCTTTTGATAGAGTAAATCAAGACATGCTCTTATCAAAAATAGAGGTGGTGGTGTCACTGGAGAACTCACTCAATTACCGGAAACATTTTTGAAAGGTAGACAATAGTGTACAGAAATTATATACGATAATGGTTAAATATTGGAAGGGAGATAGTCAAGAATATGAGATATACATTATGGTGTTCCTCAGGGCTCTATTGTAGGTCCATTCCTACTTATGTCTTATGCAAAAGATTTCTCTAGGTAACAAGCACTTGATCAGTATGTATGCTGATGACACACCTGGTGGCTGTTGTGCAACCAGTGAGCTTAGCCCAATAGAAGAGGTTCAAAAATTCACTGAAAGAGCCGGAGTCCACTTTGAAAGAGATTACTTAAAAGTAGACACAGAAAAAATAAACATTATTTACTTTAAAACGAGTGGTCCAAATAGGTAAAATATGTTGATTGATGAAGTTCAGTCAAAAATCTGTTTGGAATGCAAATTTTTGGGTTTATACATAGATGACCAATTTTCACAAAAGCAGCAGGTTGACCAGTCTGAAAAAAATCCAGTCTATAGGTGTTTATGAGACTATTACCATACCTTAACTCTGAAAACATAACCACTGGATATTTTGGAATAGTATACCCTTTCTTGTCTTATGGAATAGTACTATGGGGTAGCACTTGCCACACCGATATGAAAAGGGTTTTCATATTGCAGAAGAGGGCCTTCAAGATCATAACAAAAGTAGGCTTTTGCATGATTTTTCCTGCTTTTATTCAGTAGTTTCAATATTCGAACAGCTTATGCCATGTAACTGATGAGGAAACACTGAATAGCGAAAAAATAAATTGGTTTCACAACTTGACTACAGGAAGGAATCAGTTGATAGGAGAAATTCTGAGACATCAAGGATCACTGATTTAGTACTGGAGGGAAATTTACGTGGAAAGAAGGGAGGAGGGGGACAGGCTTCAAATCATAGAGGGAGACCAATAGATGAATACAATAAACAGATTTAGAAGACTTTTAAGTTACAGTATTTATTTGGAGATGATGAAGCTAGCACAGGATAGAGTAAGTAGCATGAAGAGCTGCATCACACCAGTCTTTGGATTAAAGACCACAACAACAACAATGTCATGTATATGCTGGACACCATTACACTAGTGAAAGATGATACTATGGTCACCAAGAGGAAAATGAAATTCACTACCATGAATATGAAATTCACTACCATGATACAAGGCACAAGAAATACTTTCACATGGTTAAAAGAAGATTAACTTTCACAGCATTGAAGGAGTTGTCTTTCATAATTCATTACCAAATGAAGCTAATATGTTGACAGGGATACTTTCATAAAGTGACTATAGCAGAGGCTTAACAAAAATTGCCCATGTGATTTGGATTTAACATGAATAATAATATAAGAAACAATACTCTATTAGAAACAAGTTTAGTAACTGTAGAATATTGTAAAATATTTGTAATTTGCAATTGCAAGAAGTTTATACATTTTTAACAATGTCATGCATTTAAAATTATGTGTTACCAGCAGATAACAAATAAATAAAAGATGGTAAATGCCTTCATGGAAAAATTTTTGCACTTGCCAAGGAACCTTGACTGTACATAGGCATCCACCTCTTCACTCAAAGCAAATGTCTTTTTTCAGGGCTCAAAAATATGGGTATCACATGGGAGAGATTGGAACAGTATGAAGGATGTGCAAGGGCTTCCTAGAGGAAGTGACGCAGTGTAGTTGAAACAACAAGAATGCCAGTTTCAAGAAAGTCATGATGACCTTTTTCTTTGACTGCAAGGGCCCACTGCTTGTTGAGTTTCTGAAACATAGTGCACATTTAATACACAGCAGTACATGGACACTTTGCAAACCTTAAAGCACGCCATCTAGTTCAAATGCCCAGGACATTGATGGACAGAATCATTCTGTTGTGGGATGGTGCCTGCCCATCTGTTGCTAAGATTGTTTTCACTATGCTGTGAAATTTCACTGGGAAGCAGTTACACATCCTCCACACTGTCCCAATCGCTTCCAATGTGATTTCCATATTTCTGGAGGCATGAAGAAAGACATTCGTGGTTGTCAATTTGCTTCAGACAAAAAGGTGCACATCTGGGTACAGTCTTGTTTATGTCAGCAACTACAAACATTTTTCCATGAAGGCACTGATAATTTGTCTCACAGTGGCATAAATGCATTAACAGTTATGATGATTACTTTTGAAATGATAGACTGTTTACATACTTATTTCCATCTTTCTCAGTTTCATTTGACTGCCTCTTACATGTAAAACACTTCAACATTAGATACAAATACAGAATATTTATAAGATTTAGACGCTGCATGTCAGTATATTACCAGATTTAAAGAGCAGATACTTTTTTTTCATTACCTTTATTGTATAATTTGTCATCTCAGCTATGCTCCAGTTTAGCCAAACCATCAGTTATAGCTATGCATGGGAAACTAATACAATAATTATCACAGCAGAAATGAGTAACTGCATAGACCCCACTGTTATCTAGTAATGATGTCTGATCTTTGCTGTTTTATAGTTTATCAAGCATAGGTATATTGATTGAACTTGGGTATGGCTGCAGATTCTCCTCATCTAAATTTCATCTAATTTTTTTATCACCAAATATCCATCTTCTGGCAGACATTGGGACAATATATGTTATATTTATGATCAATAATGATAAATGATATATTTGCTGTATCTAAGGACTTGAATATGGTGGAGTGTACCATCAAAACACATCAAAAATAACTAAAAACTAATACACATAGCTGATACTGTTATTATTATTGCACAAAATTTCCTTATTTCTTCAAGCTTCTCTTGCTGCTCCATTGTATTAATCCACTTTCTTACAATTTTCAATTTTTCATATATTTCAAATTTCTGAGCAGTCTGCTCTTTTGCCATATGAAGAGTGGAAGTGTCACACGTTCCAGAGCTATTTTTTCATAAAATGTGTTTTCAGTAATGTTGTGTTCTTGGTTCTCTGTTGCATGTTCCTAGACTTATTCCAAGTGTCAACTCAATGAGAGAACACGTAAAATATTTGTTACTAGATGGTGCATGGTCTTTTTGCCAAACTGTGCTTATGTTTGGACTTCTAAGCATCATGTATCAAGTTCTTATCCATTTAGTTGATGCGCAGTTTGTGTGCTAATCAGAGTACATGTAATCTTTTTTTTGTATCAATAAAACATATTTGTAGTGGAAAGAGAGAATGTGATTTTCAGAAACAGTAAAAAAAGTGGAGAAGTGAAGAGACAAAGTAATTTCTTCCTCAATAGTACGGACAGTTCTACATAAAAACTTTGCAACATTTGATCCTGGGACTGGAGATGTGTAAGAAGTAAAAGACAATACTGCAAGATTTTTCTTTTTGAATTTAATTTTGTTTTTCTCTTGTAAAAAAATTAACAGATATGGTAATGCTTTTACTGACTACAGTTCTACTAGTTAAGACATAACTGCTATATTCCCGTACTTGTATTACCACAAATAAAATGTAGTGCCTTAGTGTTAATGGCACTTGGAATAAAAAGTTTCTTATTGGCACTTAGAACCAGACAGTTCCATGGTATGGCATCTAGATTGCTCTTAATACATTATTTGTTTTCTAATTTGCCTCTTTACTTTTTGCAGTGATGAGGTGAGCACCATAATTCTGTGGTATCAGAATATCATCTCAATTTTTTGGAAACAAATAAGCTATTTAGGAAAAGGGATGGACTGTTTTCTCACTATCTTCACCAATGTGCCATTTGGCCCGTGGAACATTTCACATTTGCAGTCTTCATGTGTGTATCTATTGTGCAGTAATGCGGAACTCTGTTTCCTTAGGCTACTCTACATAAATAAACACACACTGTAAACAGCCCAGGTGGAATAACAGTATAGGGCACTGATATTTGTAGATATAATGAAATGTTTTAGTACAATAGAAAATTTGACATGGAGGGAATGAATGGGTGCTATTATACAAATTAATGTAACACAGTTCTGGTAAAGATCAATCTTTTCTGGATTTTTTCTTTGCAGGGAAACACTGTTCAAAGCTGTTCTCATAGATAAATGTTAATCACTTTCACAGTCAAACTACACTAGTCTACTGAATGCTCATTTTTGTGCATAATCACAATGTTCTCAATTCAGTGAATGTGTCACAGGAGATGTATACAAATACCAGTTTATAATATGGACCAATCAGCTTAATGTTTGCACTGAATATGTTGTCTGCACTATTACACAGCACACAAGTTCGCACACTACCAAGAATTGTCTTTTACCACATAATTCACCTTCTGCCTTTGCACAGCAACTGCCACCACTAGTGCACTAGAGAACCAAATTCAATGCTTACATTGGACTATCAGTATATATGATATGCAGCTTACAACATCTCTATCTTTAATTTACCAAACCACCAGTATTTTATAAGGATAGAATCAAAGTAAGGTGACAAAAGCCATGGTATAGTGATATGCACATACAGTGTGAATAAAAAGGACTTCACAAATTTATTTATTTATTCACACATCAAGTTCTGTAGGACCAAATTGAAGAGCAAATCTCCAAGGTTATGAAATGTGTCAGTACATCAAATTACAACATAAACGTACTAACAGATAAAAATAAAATTTTTATTAAGCCAAAAAGAGTCAATCCATAAGTTTAAATAATCACAATCAACAATATAACATCATCTTAATTTTTCAAGGAACTCCTTGACAGAATAGAAGGAGTGACTCGTGAGAAAACTCTCCAGTTTTGATTTGAAAGTGCATGGGTTACTGCAAATATTTTTGAATTCTTGTGGTAGCTTATTGAAAATGGATACAGCAAGATACTGCACACCTTTCTGCACAATAGTTAAGGAAGTCCGATCAAAATGCAGGTTGGATTTGTGCCAAGTATTAACTGAGTGGAAGCTGCTTATTGTTTGGAATAAGCTAATATTGTTAACAAGAAATAACAATAAACAATATATGTATTTAGGGGCCAGTGTCAAAATAACCAGAGTAGTGAACAGGGTTCGACAAGAAGTTCACAAATTTACACCACTTATTGCCTGAACCACCCATTTATGAGCCAAAAGTATCCTTTTAGAATGGGAAGAGTTACCCCAAACTATAATTTGATATGACATAAGCAATTGAAAATAAGCAAAGTATACTAATTTTTGGCTTGAACAATCACTTACTTCAGATACCATTCGAATAGTAAAAATGGCAACATTAAGTCTTTGAACAAGATCCTGAACATGGATTTTCCATGACAGTTTACTGTCTATCTGAACACCTAGAAATTTGAACTCTTCAGTTTCACTAATCATAAACCCATTCTGTGAAATTCAAACATCAGGTTTTGTTGAACTGTGTGTTAGAAACTGTAAAAAATGAGTCTTACTCTGATTTAGCATTAGTTTATTTTCTACAAGCCATGAACTTATGTCATTAACTGCACTATATTACACTGAGCTAATGCTGCACACAACATCCTTTACTACCAATCTAGTCTCATCAGCAAACATAAATATTTTAGAGTTACCTGTAACACTAGATGGCATATCATTTATATAAATAAGGAACAGGAATGGCCCCAACACTAATCCCTGGGGCACCTCCCCCCCCCCCCCCTCCTCACCACCCATTTGACCATACCCCACTCAGACCCCACATCACAGCCATTCTCAACACTATAAATAATGACCTTTTGCTGTCTGTTGTTAAAGTAAGAAAATGCACCAATTGTGAGCTACTCCCCGCATTCCATAATGGTCCAACTTCTGGAGCAATATTTTGTGATTGACACAATCAAAAAATATGCCTAGCATTTGAAACTCCAGTTGTTAAATGACTTCTAAAGCCGAACTGCGCATTTGATAGTAAATATTGTGATATAAAATGATCAATTAACCTGACATACACAGCCTTTTCTATAACTTTAACAAACACTGATGGCATAGAAATAGGTCTAAAATTGTCTACATTATCACTTTTTCCCTTTTTGTAAAGCAGTTTTACTGCTGAGTACTTTAATCTTTCAGGAAACTGACAATTCCTAAAAGAAAAATTACAAATGTGGCTAAGTACAGGGCTAACATGTGCACCACAGTACTTTACCATTCTGCTTGGCACTCCATCATATCCATGAAAAACCTGTCTTCAGTGACTTAATTATTGGCTCAATCTCCCCGTTATCTGTATCACAGAGGAGGATTTGATACATCAATCTCGGAAAGGCATCTGCCAAGAGAGTTATATGATCCCCTGTAGAAACTAAATTTTTGTTTAATTCACCAGCTATGCTCAGAAAATGATTGTTAACTACTGTACATATATCTGATTTATCAGTAACAGAATTATTTTTGCTATGCACTGACTTTATATTGTCGTGCTTGTGCTACTGGCCAGACACTTCCTTCACCACTGACCATGTGGTTTTAATTTTATCCTATGAATTAACTATTATATTTGTGTACCACATACTCTTTGCCTCCCTAATAACATTTTAAGCACCTCAAAATACTGTTTGTAATGTGCTACAATAGCTTGATTGTGACTACTTCTAACATTCTGACATAATTCCTTCTTTGTTCTACATGATATCCTTACCCACTAGTCAGCCACCCAGGCTGCATTTCACTGCTAGTATCTTATTTAGAACATTCTAATGGAAAGCATCTCTCAAACAGCATGATACATGTGTTAAGGAAAGCATTGTATTTGACACCTATGTTATCGGCACTATAAACATCCTGCCACTCTTGTTCCTTGACAAGTTTTAAAAACTCTCTGTTGCCAATGGATTAGCTTTCCTACATAGTTTGTTATTATATGTGGCATTTGTTTGAGTACAAATGCCTTTTAGTGTTAAAATTTGTGCATCATGGTCTGAAAGGCCATTCACTGTTTTACTAACTGAATGCCAATCTAGTAATGAAGAATGAATAAAAATACTGTTTATGTATGTAACTAATTTCTGGTACTTCCTATAAAGTGAATCAAGAACCCTATCTAGCCTGAGCAGAAATGCTCTTAAGTCAGAGTTAGGGGACCTATAAATAACAACAATTAGAAGTTTAGGTTCACTAAATTCAAATGCCAACATTCAAATATCTGTTCAGTGCAGTGCCATGATATGTCTATGGACTCAAACAGAATACTGTTTTTTACATACATGACCATTCCACCACTCCATAAGGAACTCCTTGAAAAATAGACAACTAATCGGTATTCTGGTAAAGAAAGCCTCTGAATTGTCAAATTATTTAAGTGGTGCTCCAATATACCAATAATTTCAGAGTCAACATCTATAAGCAGTTCACTAACTTTATCTCTAATACCTCTTATATTTTGATGAAATATGATATTACCTTCTCTACTTGAAAACATGATGTCCTCTGAAGGTAATTCCTTAGTTAGAGGGACTGCCTTTAAGCAGGAAAACCTGTCAACTGACTCCAATCTAAAAAAGGTGCAGCTCTAACATCAAATACTACAGGAATTTTTCCGTGAGTGATCCCACCACCATGCACAACATTTTCACCTATAAGCTTTGCCATCCTCCCTTTCCTATACCTACTGAGGTGCAGGCCATGCCAAGTGAAATCTGATCTACTAATAGACTCAACTGGCACCACTGCAATGTGACCCATGTCCTCTACCATCAGTGCCTTCTCCAGCCCCATGTTAACACACCTAACAGTCACATTAAGATGAGGCCGATCATGATGCTGAAATAATTGCATGAAATGCACATTAGTGTCACCAGTTTGGGTAACTATCATTACCAGGTCACCACCTGCATCATATTCCTCATCCGTATCAAGACTATTCCCTGATTCACAGACTATAACTACCTGATCCTCCTCCATAAAATTCCTACATAACTCCCCTATGCTCTCAGTCACCTGAGCCAACCCTGCACTAGGCTTCACAATGCTGGCGACATGGTACTCACTCCCCACCACTTCCTGCAACTGCTGGTCCACACCTCTACCATGTGAACTACCTAGCAGCAGAACCTTTTTTTTCTGTTACACTTTGAAATGACTTAGGCCTAACTATTGAGGACTGCTGCATGTTTCCAACACCTACATGTGTCATTGAGATAACTTACAGAATTGGTAGATGTCTCACTTTGGAGGAAAAAATCTCAAATTTCACATAAAAATGTCAAATGTCATTTTGGTCTGGTGTGACTACACCACTCATGATGTACCAAACATCCCACCAGTAATCAATTTCTTACCACACCCATTGCAGCAAATAGGGTTAACTTGTGCAACAGCACTGTAGATTTGATTGTTTAGGTTAGCTAAATTATTAGGTTTTGGAGGTACATACACACAGTCTTCAACGAATCCCCCTAGAAAGAAATCCAGAGATGTGAAGTGGCTGTGACTGAGGTGGCCATGCAATTGGCCCTTCGCATCTCTGACCCTACATGTCACAGTGAACAACCCATCTCAATAAAGTTCTTGTGCCAAGAAAAAATTATACGCCTGCCTGGAGATTATTTAGCATATTCCGTGCAAAATTTACACTGAAAAGTTGTTGAAGAGTTCATTTTATGAAATCAAAACACAGAGCAAGCATGCTCTGCTCCAGTGAAAGCAACCTTTTAATTGTGCACTAAGCTGGCACTCCTGGTTGCACAATGTGGTACTGATGCACCATGCGAATCAAACTTGAAGTTGTTTGCTGAAGAATGGCAGATCTACCAATACTGTAAGCTACCTCAATAAATTTCTATATCATTTCAAAGTTGTAAAATCCTCTTTGACTAGTATTGCACACATGAAGTGTAAAAGGCCATTACATTGAAAAAGCTGTCATTCGTACTCAGGTGATTTATGTGAACAGGTATCTGACATGATTATGGCAGCATGACAGAAATTAACAGACTTTGAACGTGAAGTGGTAGTTGGTGTTAGATACATGGGACATTCTATTTTCAAAATAATTAGGAAATTCAGTTTTCCATGATCCATATTGTCAAGAGTGTGCTGTGGTAACCAAAGTTCAGGCATTACCTCTCACCACAGACAACGTAGGGGCCAATGTGTTTATGTAAAGATGTCTGTGCTAACAGACAAGCAAACCTGCATGAAATAAGCACAGAAATTGATTAGAGAAGTATGATGAATGTATCTTCTACCACAGTGCAGTGAAATTTGGTGTTAAGAGACTATGACAGCAGACAACTGATGCGAATACCTTTGCTAACAGCATGACATCCCTGCAGTTCCTATCTTGAGATCGTCTCCATATTGGTTGTACTCCAGATGACTGGAAAACTGTGGCCTGGTCAGATGAGTCCCAATTTCAGCACTTTCAATTGGTAAGAGCTGATGGTAGGGTTCAAGTGGGGTGAAGCCATGGACCCAAACTGTCAACAAGGCACGGTGCAAGCTGGTGGTGTCTTCATAGTGGTGTGGGCTATATTTACATGGAATGGACTGGATTCCCTGGTCCAACTGAACTGATCATTGACTGGAAGTGGTTATGTTCAGTTACTTGGAGAACATCTCCAGCCATTCATGGACTTCATGATCCCAAACAATAACAAAATTTTTTTGGGTGACAATGTGCTATGTCACTGGGTCACGATTGTTCATGTTTGGTTTGAAAAACATTTTGGACAGTTCATGCACATTTTTTGGTCACCTAGACTGCCCAACATGAATCCCACTGAACATTTATGGGATATAATCAAGATTAAGTTGCTTTCCATTAGGATTGTGGAATGCACTCAATGAATGTGATACGACTTTCAAAATGATGGAACACAGCAGTCAGTTGTCCTTTCCTTTCAGGTTTTATTAAAGGAAATCTAGATTTTAGCTAGTGACTAGCCATTATCAATGCTCTGTTTCATAGTTCCAATATGTCTCCTAGTACATCAGTCCCCTGTTGTTTGGCCTTCTGTCACAGTTCATTCAAGACTGAATGAACTGTGACAGAACCCTGAAAACAGGGGACTGATGTCCTAGAACATGTGTTGAAAATATGAAATAGTGCAATGCTAATGCCTAGGCACTAGCCAGAATCTAGATTTTCTTTAATAAGGCCTGGAAGGTTGGTTGGTTGGTTTGTGGGATTGAAGGGACAAGACTACTAGGGCTATCGGTCCCTTTTTTCACGAACTTTAAACACCGACAAAGAATGGAGATGAGAAGAGATGACACAGGACAAGAAAGACACAGACAGAAACCAGACAAAAGGAATTAAAATCACACAGAGTGTGACAGTGGTTGGCTGACCATAGAAACAAAAAAGGTAAAGCCAACTACCAAGAAATGCACTACAAGCCCCAGTCGAAAATCGTAGTCCAAAGGTCAGACTCAACACAAAAAAGACAAACACTAAAATGAAGTGATAAAAACTCCCTGCATGAATAAAACTCAAAACTAAGTCTACCATTGCAACATCATCTGATAAAAGTTCGGGAAGCGCATCAGGGAGCGCAAATATCTGCCTGAGTGGAGTTAAAAGCAGGCAGTCCAACAAGATGTGGACCACCGTCAAAGCTGACCCGCAGTGACAAAAAGGTGGGTCCTCACAGCAGCCAGCAAAGGGCAACTGAGTCCTTGCGAGAGACCCGCAAGGAGCATCGCCACGCACCGGTAGTCTCCTTGGTGGCCTGAAGTTTGTTGGGTGAAGGCAGGGTGCAACATTCTTCACCCCAGGTGCCAAGTACCTTCTGCTGTAAAAATGACCTGAGGTCAATCTCCAAAAGGAGAATCTCCAAGGCTGGTGCAGCGACAGCCTGTTTGGCCAGCATGTCAACATGTTCATTTCCTGGGATGCCGACATGACCTAGGGTCCACACAAAGTCCACAAAGTGGCCGCAAGAGTATAAATGGTCTCCTGGATAGCCATCACCAGATGAGAGTGAGGAAAAGACTGATTGATAGCTCATAAACCGCTCAGGGAGTCACTACAGATAACGAAGGACTCAGCTAAGCAGGAGCAGATATGCTCTAGGGTGCGAGAGATAGTAACCAGCTCTGCAGTGAAAACACTGCAGCCAGCCGGCAATGAGCATTGTTCATAATGATCCCCCAGAGTAAGAGAATAACCGATGCGACCAGCAACGATTGCACCATTGGTATAGAGCACGTCAGATCCTTGAAACGCGACAAGTATTGAAAGAAGGAGATAGCAGAGGGCCTCAGGAGGGACTGAGTCCTTCAGGCCCTGTGCCAGATCGAACCAAAGGCATGGGCGGGCACACACCACGGGGGTTGACATAGAGGAGCCCACAAAAGAGGCAGAAGAGGGAAAACCTCAAGCCCAGAGAGAAGTACCCTGATGCAAACCGCGATCGTACACCCTGGCCGGGGCCGCCATCCGGAAGATGGACGACCGAGTTGGGGAACAGCAGACGCTAATTGGGATGCCCAGGCAAGCTGCAAACTTGTGCAGCATGAGTGGCAAGCATTTGATGGCCCCGGATCTGCAATGGAGGGACACCAGCCTCCACAAGGGTGCTGCTGACAGGGCTTCTGCAGAAAGCTCGAGTGGAGAGTTGAATCCTGCCGTGAAAGAGCAACTGCAACACAGAAGGTGATGCCGAACTGTAAGCCAGGCTACCACAATCAAGACATGACTGAATTAACACCTGGTACAGCCATAGACGGGTAGACTGAGTGACACCCCAGCTGGTGTGACTCAAGCAACATAGAGCGTTAAGATGCCGCCAGCATATTTGTTTAAGCTGCCGAATATGAAGGAGCCAAATCAACCAGGCATCGAAATGCAAACCCAAAAACTGAAGCATCTCCTCCACAGCAAGAGGTATGCCATCAAGATAAAGACATGACTCAGGGTGAACAGTGCGACGCTGGCAAACATGCATGACACAAGTCTTGGCAACCAAAAATTGGAAGCTGCACGATACGGCCCAAAACTGGGATAGCACCCTGTAGCTACCATTCAGCAACTGAAATGCCAATGGAGCCATAGTACAGGCAAAAGTCATCAGCATACAAAGAAGGTGATACAGATGTTCCCACAGCTGCAGCGAGCCCATTGATAGCATCTAAAAAGAGGCAGGCACTCAAGACAGAGCCTAACGGGACCACATTCTCCAGGACTTGGGAGGAACTATTGGAGGCCGCAACTTGCATGCAGAAGGAACGAAGTGACAGAAAATTTTGTATGAAAATAGGGAGCGGACCGTGAAGACTCCCAACCATGAAGCGTGGAGAGGATGTGATGTCACCATGTCATATTGTACATCTTCCACATGTCAAAAAGACGGCAACCAGATGCTGATGGTGGGCAAAGGCCATACGGATGGCAGACTCCAGGCACACCAGATTATTGACAGCAGAGCAGCTCTTACAGAACCCACCCAGAGACGGAGCCAGAAGGCCCCGAGACTCAAGTATCCAACTCAACCTCCGGCTCACCATGTGTTTGAGCAACTTGCAAAGAATGTGGTTGAGGCTAATGGGGTGGTAGCTGTCTACCTCCAGGAGGTTCTTGCCGTGTTTCAACATAGGGACTATGATGCTTTCCCACCACTCTGATGGGAACTCACCCTCAACACAGATTTGGTTGAAAAGGTCTAGGAGGCATCGCTGGCAGTCCACCAAAAGGTGTTTGAGCATCTGACAGTGGATGTGATCTGGCCCGGGAGCCATATCAGGGCAAGCAGCTAGGGCACTTTGGAATTCCCACTCACTAAATGGAGCATTGTACGATTCAGGGTGGCGCATGTTAAAATGAAAAACTCCGACGTTTCAACCACTCTTTCAGGGAGCAGAAAGCCAGCGGGTAATTTGCAGAAGCAGAACTCTGAGTAAAATACTCTGTTAAGTGGTTTGAAATTGTGTCAGAGTCAGTACAGGTCGCTCCTTTCAGTGAAAGCGCAGGTACACTGATGGGGTCCAATAGCAATAGAGACGCTTAATCTTTGCCCAAACCTGCAATGGAGAGGTACAGAGGCCAAAGGTGGAGACGCACCATTCCCAGCACTCCTGCTTGCATTGGCGAATGAAGCGTCAGACTCACACACGGAGCCGTTTAAAGGCGATGAGTTGTTCCAATGAGGGATGCTGCTTGTGACGCTGGAGGGCCCGCCTGCGATCTTTAATCGCCTCAGCAATCTAGGGTGACCACCAAGGCACAGTCCGCCACTGAGGGGAGCCAGAAGAACAGGGAATGGAAGATTCTGCCTCAGTAATGATGCTGGTGGCGACCGAGTGAACCACCACATCAATGGTGTCAGTGGAAAGAGGCCCAATAGTGGCAATGGAGGTGAACAAGTCCCAGTCAGCCTTATTCATAGCCCATTGACAGGGGTGCCCAGAAGTGCGATGCTGTGGCAGTGACAGAAAGATCAGAAAGAGGTCACTACTGCACAAGTTGTCATGCATACTCCATTGGACAGATGGTAATAGGCTAGGGCTGCAGATCGAAAGGTCGATGGCTGAGTTTGTGCCATGCGCCACACTGAAATATGTGAAGGCACCATTATTTAAAAGAGAATTGAGCTGTGCCAACACTTGTTCAACAGTGCTGCTTTGGCCTGTTGTCACTGGTCTACCTCACAGAGGGTTATGGGCGTTGGAGTCACCCAGTAACAGAAAAGGTGGCGGCAGTTGCGCTATCAGTGCAGCCAAGACATGCTGTGGGGCATCACCATCCAGTGGAAGATAGAGACTCCAGACAGTAACACCCTGAGGCGTCCACACCCAAACAGCAACAGCCTCTAAAGGTGTTTGTAGAGGGACACACTCACTGTAAAGAGAATGGACATAGATGCAGACTCCACCAGACACTCTATCATATGCTGCCCAGTTCTTATAATAACCCCGATAGCCATGGAGGGAAGGGGTTTGCATCGCCGAAAACAAAGTTTCCTGAAGAGCAATGCAGAGGAAAGAGTGAAGTAGTCAGAGGTCAGCAAGACGGTGGAAAAAACCGCTGCAGTTCCACTGGAGGATGGCATTGTTCATTGCCAAGAAAGGTGTGAAGGGACCAAGGATGCAGATTACGCTGCTGGGTCACCTGCTGCCACCGATTGAGTACCTGTGCGAGTGACATCCATTGAGTCTGAGGGTCCACCACAATCTAGGTGCTCAGCGGACACCAGAATCTCTACCTTGTCCTCAGATGCAGTGCCTGTAGGTTGTGGTGGGGTGGTTGCCATCACAAGTTCCTTGGCCTTAGAGGTCTTCTTCTTGGACTTTTCTCACTGCTTCTTGGGTTTCACCGGCCAGTAGGCCTTCACTGATTCAGTCTCCAGGAAGGAGGAGGATTGTGAAGCCCTACAACCAGCTGCTTGTGGGCACTTATGCCACTGTCGAATGTCATTCTTCCCACTTGTGGAATCCTGGGAAGGAAAGGGCCCAAGGGACCCCTTGTGAGCGAGAGGAGCCAAAGAAGTTGGACACTTCTCTGGCTTAGAAGCAGGGACAGACGTCCCCGATGGGACGGCGGTAGAAGGGGGGGGGGGGGTATTGCTCCCAAGGTAGGTGGCGCAGGAGCAACATGGTGGGTAGTGTCCCCCACGGTTAAGGGGGCATGTGGAGTCGTACAGCTCAGGGAGCCGGTTTGAATTCGCTGAACTGATGGGGCTATCATGTTTGTCATAACGGCAGCATATGAGGAAGTCATTCGCGCAGGACGGAGTCATTCGTATTTCCTCATAGCCTCAGTATAGGTCAGTCGGTCCAGGGTCTTATATTCCATGATTTTTCCGCTCTTTCTGTAAGATCCTGCAGTCTGGCGAGCAAGGTGAATGATGCTCTCTGCAGTTGACACAGATGGCAGGCGGGGCACATGGAGTATTGGGATGTGATGGGCGTCTGCAATTTCAACATGTGAGGCTGGAAGTACAGCTTAAACCACCACGTCGGGGGAGCGATATAGGGCTTGACATCACAGAAGCAGACCATCACCTTGACCTTCTCTGGTATGTATCACCCTCGAAGTCCAAGATGAATGCACTGGTAGTAATGTGATTATCCTTCGGAACCCGATTAATGTGCTGGACAAAATGAACACCTCTACACTCTAAATAGGCGCTCAGCTCGTCATCAGACTGCAAAAGAAGGTTCTTATGGAAAATAATACCCTGGATGATATTTAAACTCTTATGGGGTGTGATGGTGACTGAAACATCTCCTAATTGTCACAAGCAAGTAACCTTCGTGACTGGGCAGAGGACGTATTTTTGTCAATACTGACCCAGAGTGCATTTTGGACAAGGCCTCCATCTCTCTAAACTTGTCCTCTAAATGCTCTACAAAGAACTGAGGCTTCGTTGACATGCAAGACTCCCCATCTCCTCTCATACAAACTAGGAAACAGGGTGAATAAGTGTCGCTGCCGTCCTGGGCCTTTCACTCCTCCCACGGTGTGACCAGGGAGGGGAACGATTTGGGATCATATTCTGAGCATTGAATTGAGCCCGAGAACATTTAGAGACTGCTGGTGGCTGGCCACCAGCAAGAAATGATGTAACACGCTTCATTGCAGGTCATCCGCCCTGATGCCACCCACTCCAACCAAGTGCCCTCCCCACGGGTGCCACCCAGCCTCAGCAAGAGCCACCTGGCAGGATGGCCACTGCCAGGAGTCCTGATGCTCCAGGGTGATATGCATCTACTTTTTGGCATATGTGGGGAGTTAATGACACAAGCATCAGCAGGGCGATCCCTGTGTTGTCAGGGGGCTACAGCCAACATTGTACATGGTGGCCCCATCACAACCGACTGGCTACTGTGCTGGATATTAGGTGCAAGGAAGTCCGTGGTCGTCGTCTCTGCAGAAAGCAACACTGCACAGTGCATGGTGGAAATCACACCCAGGAATGTATCCTCACCCAAGAGATGGAGAATGAGCGGGACTGCAATGCGATGATGAGAAAGCTGGCTAAAGGTCTCAATGCACGATTAACCCAATGCACCATGTACGGCACCCTTCCCCAGTTGGCTCACTCTTCAGAAGAATTTTGAAAGATGGAGGTCAAATCCAAGAGGGAACCATCACATAAAAGCCAAAATGTGTGAGACTCCTTTTAGTCACACCCTACAACAGGCAGGAATACTGCAGGCCTATTCTTATCACAACAGGCAGGAATACTGCTGGCCTATTCTTATCACAACAGGCAGGAATACTGCTGGCCTATTCTTATCTCTGAACTTGCAGGGGGGGGGGGGGGCTGAAAGGAAAGGATGACTGATTGCTGTGCTCCATCATTTTGGAAACATAACAAAGAGGTCCGTTGTGTACAAAATCCTGCACGTGCAACACTTTCACAATAATGATCAGCTATAGAGGGAGCATGGCTCAATATTTCTGCAGGAGACTTCCTACAACTTACAGAGTCCATGCCACATTGAGTTGCTGCACTATACTGGGCAAAAGGAGTCTGACACAATATTAGGAGGTATCCCACAACTTCTGTCACCTCAGTGTATATATCCTAATGTGACATGTTTCTCACAGACTCATGGTTCATCTGTACACAGTGTGTATGTTGGTGTTGGATCACCTGAGACATCTGATGATTGCCTCTGTCACAATGGCAATGCTTTTAAGTCCCTACTTCTTTACCAGGACATTCCAGCTTCTTTTTAAGAATGTTGCCTATTGGTCTGAAAGCTGTAGCCCATCATAGTATCATATTGTGGTTGTGAGCTGTGTAATTAAAATGAAGATGAAATATATGCCATGTTGGCTCAAGAGCACACAGCATTTATGACAAAGGATCTGTATGTGAACATGCAACATTCTACAGTTCACTGTTCTATTGCTAATGGAATGGTGTTCAGTCTCAACATGAATGACATATGATAGATATATGATAGAGATGGCATGCATCTCTATCCCAACACTGACAATAGTATACTAGTCAAAAAAGTCTGCTTCCTGTAGGCCACCATGTAAAAACCTGTGTCATTATTTGTAAATTAGAGGAATAAATAATTCTTTCATCAGATATTTGAATTTAACTGCAGCAACATTTGTAAGTATGGTCTAGTTTGGTGAAACTTCTGACACCTCACACCACCACTCTCCCTTTGCATTCATTTACCACTTTGTTTAGACTTTTTTGTCATAAGTCCTCAACACTATAGCAAGTGTTGTTTATTATGCAAGTTCTTACAACACATCTTCTAATGTATGCTTTCAATATACAAAAACCCCAGTGAACAAGATTAATAAATACTGTAAATAATTAATAATCTTAGTTTTCATAAGTAAAGAGCATCATAATGCTTATCATAACCAATTCAATATGTAACATTTTTTTAGTCTGATTTAAGTTTGTTAGTTGTGTGTCAGAGAGAAATCTTCACTGCAAAAACTAGTTATAAGTACTTCTGGTTTAGATACATTTTAATAAAACTGTGTGATTTTACTTACCTTGAATAATGTTATTAATTTCCAAAGAAATGTTCCAATGAAGCAGAATGCTTGAAATGCTTCTGGAAGTAACTCGTAGATCACTTGGTGTGGGCGGAACTGAGAAAAACATGTCATGCTTACTGACAGCTTCGCATGTAAAGATCCTTACAACAAAAATTAGAGATTGTAATTATGAAGCATGAGTGTATTATGGCAACTGTATCTTTAATTTGATTAAAAATAGTTTATTCATTATTCATGTACCTTGTGAATGTCTCACAATTGAGATTTTTTCATATTACACATGCATTTCTTGTAAGCTAATAGCGTGAGAGCGGGTAATTGATTATTTCCATTATTGCACACAGTGTGCAATCTACCTCTTGACATCTTGATTGCATTCACAACCTTTCAGAGAGTGGTCCTTTCCTGGGCTTTCCTGTATGTTACGGTCCCTTTTTTTGTCAGATTTAGCACAAAGACCAAGTATTAACAGTTTTTTCTGGGGATTCAGAGAGTATGAGAAAGCCTTAAACTCAAGTTCAACAAAATCTGTACTAACACCTTTCAAGAAAAAGGACACTGATTCAACCTACATTAGCATGCTAAAAAATGCAGGTATGATCACTGCCACTTCCAACACACTTTATCAAGAGCACTTTGCCTTCAGGCCACAAGTGGCAAATTGGGACCATCCAAGTGCCGTGTCATCCTCAGTTGAGGATGTGGATACAATAGTACAAAATTCAGAATTGAAAAAGGAATTTGTCAGAGAGAGTCTATGTCACCAAAAAAGTTCTCAGAAACCCCAGAAGTAGTTTTTGGATCCCTGAAGCGAGGAATTGAAAAGACAAACTGTTGTAATGGAATATTCCTGAACCTTCATCTTGCTGAAGACTGCTCCTGCTGTAGATAAATGTGAAAACTGAATGTAAGGGTTTGACAGATCAAGATTGAATGTAGGCCTGAAAATCAATTACAAAAATACTATAACAGTTTATAACAACCATAGATGAGGGCACAAATAGAATTTCCCAGAAGGTTGCAATATTTACTTGCAACTGGGAATCCTCTGTGCAATGGCCAAAATTCTATAAAATTACCAACTGACTCTTTCAATACAAAAACATCCGCTGTAATGAAAGATAATCTTCCAGTTAAACTTCAGCCTTTGTCAGGGTCAAAATCACAACAGAAGGCTCACCTCCAAGCAAAGCAGGTTTGTTGAAGCAGCTATGCCTCGATCAGAAATGTGATGTCATGTGTATCCAAGACACACACAGAGAAAACTGTTAACTATGCCCCGGGATCATTGGTTTGTCTCTCATTGCTGAGAGCTCCTGTTGACAATGCAGGAGTTCAGTGTTCCCACAACCGGATATTAAGATTATACTCACTGATGTCAGAGAAGGAAACAACTTACAGATCACCACTGTTGAACTTTGTGTTATTTCCTCTTTATAAAAATCTCCAGGTAACATATTCGGTTTTGATGAGCCTGAGCACTTTCATACAGGAAAAGATAGGTCCTTAAATGAAAATTTCAACAGTCATAGTACTGTATGGGATTATAATGATGACAATGAAAACTGTGAACATGTTCGCCATTGGGCAGATGCCTATTAATTAACATTAATTCATGGCAACAAACGATCTGCATTGTTAAATTTGCAGCAGACAGATGTGCAACTACAATCCTGACCTTTAATTTGGTGATGATAATATTGCTGAACAATATGATAAGTCCATATGCACTTCCATCCCAAATACCCAACATCAGGCAATAATATGTCCATGTATATTGGAAACAGACCACAGGTAGCACCATTGTACCTAAGGTTTAACTTCAGAATGACTAATGAGGAGAAACTGAAAGTCATATTGGATCAGAAGATAATTGAACTAGACCCCACACCTGAGTCCCATGATTAACTTGTTGAAATAATACAGAGATATTCACACATGCGTATTCTTGAGTTTGCAAAATCCGTTATATATAGGGACTTCTTAAGCTGTTGCCTTGTGCTTGGAGTATCTTAAACCTTTCAAGGAAACAATTATAGGTGACCAACACCTTAACAAACTTAGTCACTAAGGTCAAGTTAGAGAAGTGAATAGAGCTAATGGAAGAACTCGAGATACCCAGAAGCAGTAAAAAAACATAGGGACTGCTGAAGAGATAAAATAATGGTCCGGCTAAGAAATTTGTACACACCAACATTTCTGCTGATCAGATTGCTATTACTTTGCTTAAAAATGGTAAATGAGACAGTCATATGCATAAGTCTTCAACTAAAATATGTAGACCTCTGGAGGAGGAACTGAGTGATCTTTCTAAACCATTAGCCCAAGAAGAACTGAAGAGGGCAATATCAGGTGCTAAAAGTGGTAAAGCTGCTGGATTAGATGACACAAGAGTCAAACAAATAAAACATTTTGGTTCAAAAACATATTATAGCTCCTATGTGTCTTCAACATTTGTCTCAGTTACGAAAGTTTTATGTAGTTGCCATTCTGAAACTTGGCAAGTGTGTTGAAGAAACAAGTAGTTACAGATTAATGTCTCCTCTACATCACATCTGCAATATCTGCAAGATTTTTGAACTAATGACCCATAATGGACTCTTAGATGCAGCTGAACCCTTCTTAATCCCACAGCATGCTGGATTTAGTCTGGGTAATGACTGTACACCACAGGTATCAAATCTAAATGACTTTGAGACAAGAAAGGTCACTAGGATAGCATTTATTGATCTAACAGTACCTTGCAACACAAACAACCGTCAACTGCTCCTGGAAAATGTACATGGAATAGCTAAAGATTACAACCTTACATGAATGAGTCAAGATCTCTTTCAAAATAGAAGGTTTACCATACAATTTAAAGGTCTGCACACTCAATGGATTACCATAGGGCAATGTTTTGGCTTATCTGTTATTTTAATATTTATATCAATGATCAACCCCAGCATAATAACAAATGAACTTACATCTATGTTGATAATCTCATCCTCCCTTCTCACCATGACACCTTTAAACAGGTGGAAACAAATCTAAACACTGTGTTGGAGAAGTTAGATAAATGCCAATGTAAGAACCTGTGAAAGCCAAATCCAACCAAGGCATAAGTGTGAACATTCCATCTGAGTAACAGACATGTCTTCCAAAATCTCTGAGTGCTTAGAGAGCAGTGCAGCTGGAACACAGTTTCTCACACACATATCGTGGCATCGCTATTGACTGTACATTGACTTTCAGGCAGCAGTGTTTGAATGTAAAAGAAAAGGAATTGCAAGAAACAATAAACTGCACAAAATTATGGGAACATCCTGGGGTGCAGCACCAAAAGCAATGAAGACTACAGCTTTACGTTTCGTCCCACAGCAGGTAAATATGTTAGTCCTATTGGGTATTTTAGGGTCTGCACTGGTGTGGCAACACTGCTTCACTACACTTTCATCATGGGCACTTCACGGGCCAATGACAGCTTCGAACAGAACCTCATGACAGGAAACAACAACTCACCATGTGAGTCAGTCTATGGGAAGCACAAAATCTTAACCCTCATAGAGATGGGCACAGGAATAGCTCAGCACACACCAAGTGTGGGCAGCTGTTGACTGACCTCTCAGTAACAACACTCAACATGATGCACAAGGTGGGATCTGCAGTAGCTGAACTTGGTGTCAGCTCTAGCCAGCTTGGCTTACTGTCACCTACCTCTACCAGTGGGTCTGCCCATACTAGGCACTATGTGCAAACCCATGGCAGGCTTCTGCACTATTCCACAGAACCACTCAGACCAACTCATTTGACTCCATTGGGATGTCCACTGGTGGGGTACTAAAGGTACAATCCTGAACATGCTAAACAAGAGGATATCATTCTTAATGAGTCATTTAGGCTTGTTATCAGATGTCTGAACCTACATCATCAGATAAAGTCAGCCATTTAGTTAGAACTCACTGCAGACATCAATGTGAAGTAGTTGCAGGCAGACAAAGGTATACAATATCCACCTCTGATAAACACCCATTATACAGTCACCATTCTACTCCTTCAAGACTGACATCCAGGGAAAGTTTCATAAGGCTAACAGACAATGCTCGCCAAAAGATGTGTTATCAATTATCTATCAGGAATATGAGGTCTGAAAAACATTGGATTACAACTTTGGAAAATTTATCTGCTGGTTTTTATGAATAATGGCTCTTGTGGAAAACTGAACAAGCTAAGAACAGGGGTTGCAAGGTCAAAAAACAATTTACAGAAATGAGGTTATTCCACATAATCACACTTTGTGACTACGGAGTTCAACAAACTATGGAGCACTTACGCCAATGTACACTATGTCCTGCAAGAATTTCCATTGTTGACTTGATGTCTGCAAGCTCTTAAGACATAGTGATTGCCAAACAATGAGCTAAAGTTGATTACACAAACACCTTCATCTTATGTGTCAACATTCCTTTACTATATTCTTCAAAGTCCATAGTAGTATTACTTTATATGTGACTGTGACTGGAGTTCAACAAACTATACCAGTCAAGACTACACCCTGCAAAATGAATTACTGTCTTCAAATTTTAAATTAGCAGTTACTGTATTGGTGCTATTTCTACATCTACACCCACATTCTGCAAAACACTGTAAGGAGCATAGCAGAGGGTATGTCCCATTGCACCAGTTATTAGGTCTTCTTGTTCCATTCATGTATGTAGCATGGGGCCAATGACTCAATGACTATTTAAATGCCCCTTTGTGAACTTTAATTAATCTAATCTTATCCTCATGACCCCTAAAGGAGTGATACATAGGGAATTATATTATATCCATAGAGTAATCACTTAAGCTTCTTATTGAAACTTTGGAAGTAGGCTTTCTCTCGATAGTATTTCATCTATCTTCAAGTGTCAGCAAGTTTAGTTTTTTCAGCATCTCTGTGACACTCTCCCATTGGTTTAAGAAACCTGTGACCATTTGTATTTCTGTTCTCTGTATATGTTCAGTATCCCCTTTAGTCCTATTTTCTACCATTCCCATGAGTGATTTGTAAGCCATTTCCTTTGTAGACTGTTTGCAGTATCTTAATAAACTTGCTGGATTATTTTGTTTCTGAAATTGTGCCAATAAAACAATGTGATCATTTATCTTTACCAAGTGTTGTATATGTATTTGTATGTGCCTTACATGCTGAAGTTGGATGATTTTGATACAAATAAATAAATACCAACATATCAAAAGAAATTGTATAGATTATAATACTTTAGGCTGAGCACTGATCATTTCAATGAGGCAACTGCTCAGGTATCACACTATACACTGCCTGTTACTGTGGATTGGGTTGTTTACTAGCATTTTTTATACTCAGATGACATCATATATAATTTTTAATTTGAATATACTCATTGATATCTATACTTGCACAATATTATAATATTTGTTTGTATTATTATCGTTAGAAAAGAAAAGAAGCAGTTTTAGCAAACCATGATTACAACCACATTTGCCATATCCAAATGTTCAAAACTAATACAGTGTACTGCAAAGCAATTTAAGTATGAATAGTATTCAGTATACTTTGATAATGACCAGAACTTCCAGAGGAAATCTAAAAAGCCACATTAGCAGTTCCAGTATATTAATGAAATGTAATTTAATGAAATAAATAACTTACAAATTTGCTTATTTACAAAAAGCAACTACCTTCTTTGAATTTATAGCTCCTCAGAAAGTTTAGGTGATGGAGTATGCTGAATGCATTTTATATCTTATTAAACTTGCTGGATTATTTTGTTTCTGAAATATGAAATATTTAAATTGTGTCATAATTCAGAATTTATAAAATTGTTGATATCCGAATTCTGGTTGGATTTTTTACACTATTATTATAACACCAACACTTAATAAATCATGTTCAGAGAAAAACAAACTTATAACATAAATTTCACATGTAAGGGGTGATCAAAAGGTTTCTGTCTGAAGTCTGTACAGTCCATAATTGATATGCCAATCAGGCAAAATTGCCAACAGCACTAAGGAAACCTTCTCACAGATACACCTGGTTGAAGCTACCTGCTTGGTAAAACAAAGTGGAATGCCACATGAAGAAGTCCAAACCTGCCTGCTGCACATCCGTGTCAGGCAAGAATCAACAATCCTTTGAGGCTGTTCTTAAGGAACTGAAGGGGTTAGTGTCAGGCAAGAATCAACAATCCTTTGAGGCTATTCTTAAGGAACTGAAGGGGTTAAATCACATGGGGAGAGATCAGGTCTATAAGGTGGGTGCTCAAGCATCTCCTACTTGATCAATAGATAGGCTGGCCTTTGAGATCAACCCGTGTCTTGCATCGAACCGCGACCAGTGTAGAATTTGGCACACCATTCCACAATGGTAGTATAAGACAGACTTGCTATCCCATATGCATACTTCATTCTCTGATTGACGTATACCATTTTTTTTTAAGTCAAGGAAATAATAACAGCACATTGGTTCTATTTGGACATATTTGGTAATAATGTTGCCATAAGAAACTCCCTGGCAGATTAAAACTGTGTACCTGACCGAAACTCGAACGCGAGACCTTTGCCTTTCATGGGCAAGTGCTGTACCATCTGAGCTACCAAAGCACGACTCACGCCCGGTCCTCACAGCTTTACTTCTGCCAGTATCTCGTCTCCTACCTTCCAAACTTTACAGAAGCTCTACTGCAAACCTTGCAGAACTAGCACTCCTGAAAGAAAGGATACTGCGGAGACATGACTTAGCCACAACCTGGGGGATGTTTCCAGAATGAGATTTTCACTCTGCAGTGGAGTGTGTGCTGATATGAAACTTCCTGGAAGATTAAAACTGTGTGCCCGACCGAGACTCAAACTCGGGACCTTTGCCTTTCGCGGGCAAGTGCTCTACCATCTGAGCTACCGAAGTACGACTCACGCCAGGTCCTCACAGCTTTACTTCTGCCAGTATCTTGTCTCCTACATTCCAAACTTTACAGAAGCTCTCCTGCAAACCTTGCAGAACTAGCCTAGCTACCAATAGCGTGCCCTGCCATCGCATCGCTTGCCACAGTTTCCCATTGTGACTGCTGGCAGTGCATGGCATTGCCACTGACTGAAAACGTTGCATCATTGCTGAGCTGGGGCCTACAGCACCCTCTGGCTACACGATATAACAGGAGTGCTGGCCCCAAGTCAGCAGTTTTGCAGACAGCCATGAATCAGCAATATTCTTTGGACACTAATTGGAACTGTATCTATGGTACACTCTTCACTGTCAATAAAGCTAAGTAACTGTTTTATACTAGCTGGCACTTATTTCTCACTAATCGTTTTCCTGCCACCAGATGTTAGTCACAGGCTGTTCACGTCCTACTCCATATCAAAATTATGGTTGCCACACCTGGGCAGCCATAAAACTTGGTTCTTCCCTCAAATTTGAAGTCTGTTGTGCTGACCTCACACACAGCGTGAGAGCTCTTGCTGACTTCAGTTGAGATTTCTGAGTGCCTTTTCAAGATTAACAATGAAATTATAGAAATAGTTGATTTTTTTGTATTTAGGGCAATTGGAAACCATGATGGGATGGTCAGCAAAAGAAATAAATATACCATTAACATTTGATAAACCAAACAGAGTTTGAAAAACTAAGCTTACATTATGTCTGGAAAAGAAACTAATTGGAAAACTGAGAAAGATTCCTATGACTTAACTGAACTTTGTACCACATAACATACAGAATAGCACACAGCACTGTACATGATATCTGACTGAAAGTTTAGGCACTGCAATCAGAACCTGTCAATGTAGTGATGTTAAAATAGAAAAACCTGGGACAAACACTCTACATGATTTGTATACATGTCCACAAATCATCTACAATGTTTGCTTGAGGACTGTAAGGAAACAGGTTCATGATCAATCATATCCCACATATTTAAGGAGCAACATCTTGACTGTATGTAGGAAAAAATGGACTTACACACACAGTTTTACTTACACATTTCTCCTCACATTTGTCCAGGAATTGCTGTTTCGACATGAGATAGGTGGGTTTGCTTGAAGGAGTGGCAGTATCTGGGGTTACGTTCAAAACTGGTTCAAAGGGTTCTAAGCACTATAGGACTTAACATCTGAGGCCATCAGTCCCCTAGACTTAGAACTACTTAAACCTAACTAACCTAAGGACATCACACTCATCCATGCCCAAGGCAGGATTCGAACCTGCAACCGTAGCAGCAGCACGGTTCTAGACTGAAGTGCCTAGAACCATTTGGCCACAGCAGCTGGCATATCTTGGGTTATGTAGCCTCCTTGATGTAATGGTTCCTAATCATAGTTTCTCAGCAAATA
Source organism: Schistocerca gregaria (assembly GCF_023897955.1). Lineage (NCBI taxonomy): Eukaryota > Metazoa > Arthropoda > Insecta > Orthoptera > Acrididae > Schistocerca > Schistocerca gregaria. The sequence goes on from NC_064931.1 coordinate 77,798,371, forward strand.
AAGGTTGAAACAAATGTTGCATATAATTTTTCTGCAAATCACTACAACAGGCACTTGCCAGCTTTTGGCACCCAATAAATCAGGCTGATATTGTGGTCAGCATAGCAGCATCAAGCTATAGGTGGCTGAAATGGGACTTCTGGATAAAGTACATGATGGCCCTAAAGTCACAAGTGCTAACATTCTGCAGGGCCATCCAAGGTGAAATGGATTGACAAAATCATCTTTTGTTATCATGGGCATGATAGTATCACACTGAAGCTACATTTCAGAAGTTTAGTAAGAGTCGAGATACTGCAGGAAGCCATATTTTAAAATTTCTGGACTGTGCCCTTCTCTCATAATGGAGCATCAAAGCATGTGGCAGGTAAATTGTGTACCTTTGTCTCAAGCAGTGGAATTTCATTATTAACCACTCCAAGTAGGGGCTGTGCTTTGTTGGTGCTCCAAGATTTTCAAAAAGACACCATGGTTTTCATTTTTGGCATGCTAGTGTAGAAGGTGTCACAAATTCATTTATATAAAAATCTGTGGACTCTACACATTTTTTTACATATATGAACCAATGTTTGGCTTTCCGTATACAAGGCAGTTCCTGGATTTTCCTTTATGTGAGATCACATATGCCAGATAGATTCTAGAATTTCTCAAATCTAGAAACAACTGTTATTCTTATTGTTATTGTTTGTGTCTTTTCTGATAATCTTTCACGGACTGTGTCAAGGCATATATATATCATGATATATTGTGTATCTGTGAACATCTCCGAAAGTCATGCAAAATTCATATTACATTGTCAATTGTAAACTATTCTTATAAACATTTGGCAACAGTATCCTTGTTGCAAAAAGGTAGATTTTTGAGAAGTTTGAGACACTTATGAGTGTTGTGTGTAACATATTTCATAGCATATTGAAAACTATAGTTTTGCACTCAGAAAATTTTGTCTTCTATGCATTTTCAAAACATCAGTTCACCTTATACCAGTCCATTTAATTACATGATTACTGTAATATTTCCACTTTTTCTGCTCGTTTACCTGATTCTTTTCAGTCAGTGTTTGAAGTTCTATGATTACAGTATGAATTCATCTGCTGTAGTGTTTTGTGCTCATTGTAGCCATGATATGTCACATTTAGTTTCCCCTTCAACAGTAGTGCACACTGACAACATTTGTCATACATTTGCACTGTTATTGACATTGTTACCAATTGTTACACAACTCTGTTATTGAATGTAGCCTCAACAAAAGTACAGCATACAGTTATCTTTAAGAAATGTGTAAATTTGATGCCACATTTTTCTCTTGTTATTTACACAAACCATATCATTGGGTGTTGTTTGCCTCAGGTCTTGAAAGGAATTTGCATTCCTTTCAGTGCAACAGATCGTGAAACTGAAACAATGCCAGTGAGGCTAATTTAAAGTTATTTATTTAGTGTTCAGATACAAACTGCACTAGTAAAAATGCAGCCCCACTCTGAGAGCTGTTGTTGGGCATGGGATGAGCTGGTTCCTTTTCATAAGCTGCTGGAAATTCCTCCAACTACTCTTGATGAAGTGGCGGCTGCTTCAAATAGGGGTGTTGGGCGAGCTGCCCAGGATCATGCATCAGAGATACCAAAGGTACTTCAAATACTTCCCTCTTCAATGGATGCTGTTTCCTCTGCAGCATGTGGGGCATCTATCAGTGCTTTTCCATTTGACTGTGAGTGATGCATTGGTGACAGGTCTAGGGGCACTGTACAGAGGAGGCAGGGACCAGGATGTTACATTCATCTCTCTAATCAACAAGTTCAAGGTACTGTCTGCCGCAGAAACTTAAAATGCGCCAATGAAACACACTTCACCTATTGGGTAGCCTGCTGTGTCATGTACCACAGAAAGTAAAGCAAAAAAGTGTACAGGTCTGTTAACTACCAGAATTTACAGTGAATAATGATATTCCCTATGGAAACTAAAGCAAGGGATCAGAAGGATCACCTTTTGCACTAGCTGTGTATGAATGGAAGCCAAATTGAATATGTTGGAGTGACTGTTCCAGCAGCCATTGAGGGACCAGGATGCAACCAACTGCAGTCTGTACTCTCTCTCGTACTTGGAATAAATGATGCCCGTCATCTGGGTTCTGAAGTAATGCTTCAACACTATAAGGAAAAGTTGGATTGCTAATCACCATAAAGACATATTGAGTTGCAGAGAGGCACAACGAGAAGACACTTATGCATTAGCTTTCAGCCAAAGCCTTTTTTAGAAATAAAAGACACACAATTCATTCACACAAGCAAGGACACCTCACACAGACATGGCCACCATCTCTAGCAGCTTGTACAGGAATGCAACTGACATGTAGAATGGAAGCAACAATGTGGAAGGGGAAGTGATAACAGGGCACAGGTGGGGGGAAAGAAGAGTACTGTCTGGTGAAGTGTGAAGGGACTAGACTGCCAACAGGCACAGCATCAGGAGGCCATGGGGACGGGGGAAGGGGAATGGATAGCAAAACTGAAGAGCACGAGGGAATATGAAAGAGGGTGGAGGGGGGATTTGGGGGGGGGGGGTTCATTGGCAAGGGTGGCACATAAAGAGGATGTGAACATAATTGTTTGATTTCAATTGCTGCTTCACTACCTGAGCCATATAGACCCTCTCCTCCATCATCAGCTTTTCTCAACTGCACAGGTGGGAGTCATCATTACAACCCAATAGTTTTCACCCCCTCTGTCTCATCACCTCCACCCTATTCTTGCCTCTCACCTACTATGTGTGCTACCCTCTGCCAGTGCACCCATCTGTCTTTCCCCTTCCCTGCTCCTCTCTTTTTGCACCCTGTTTTCCCCTCCCTCAGTCCCTGTCCCGCAGATGCTGCTCTTGTTGGTGGCCTAGTCCCTGCACACCCCACCACATAGTGCTCTTCTCCCCCCCACCCCCACCCCCCCCCCCCCAAACCCTGCTATTCCTTCCCCTTCCCCACCCTCTCCAGACTGCTGCTTCCATTCTACATGACAGCTGCATTCTGTTCTGAGCTGATGAAGATGGTGATCTGGAGTGCACAAGTTATGCTTCCTCGTGTGAATGAATATATATGTGTGTGTTACCTTTTCTGAAGAAGGCTTCCACCAAAAGCTAATGTGTAAGTGTCTTTTTGTTGTTCCTGTCTGCAACTCAATGTGTCATCTTCATAGTGAGCAGCAATCTACCTTTTCCTTATATTGTTTATATTCCAAACTGGATTTTGCACTGTTTGAAGTAATACTTTAAACATTCCTGCAACTGACAGAGAAGATTGAGAAGACAAGCTTTGCTCAGAGAATTTCAAAGCAGCTCATTATCCACAGCTTTTTCCCAAGAATTTATTAGGGGTATCTGGTTCTGAGCAGAGTGGAAAGTTGGAAGCAGAGACTTCAGAGGTTCTATGACAAACTACTCTGCCACTTCCTAGACTTTTGATGCAGGTCTGAAAACTGTAGGGTTGAAAACTGTAGTGTCTCTGAATGGTTCAGGAGTGAGCTACACATGAGTAGTTGCTACCCATGTAGCTGATTGTGTGTGGGGTGCACACAAGGGCTTTTTAGGTTAGTTGACTCTTTGATCACTCCAGATAAAGATAGCTGTAAAAGGCCCAGAGATTTCTGTGTATGATCCAATGTAATGCTCACAACAGGCAATAGTACAAAAATCTTAGTATTTAACTGCTGAAGCATTCTCAATGAAGTGCCCAGATTTGAAGTGCTCTAGAAAGCAACAGAGCTTATAATAGGAGATACAGAAAGCTGACTAAAATGACAGCAGTTAGATATTTGCGGTAAATCTAAGTGTATATGGAAAGGGCATTCTAATGGGAAATGGAGGTGGTGTATTTGTTGCATTAGAGAAAAACCTGAGATTCACAAGTGTAGAAACAGATGCTGCATGTGATATTGTATGGGCAAGACATAGTTTCAAGGGTGAGTAAAAAATTGTAACTGGATCTTTCCAGCAGACTCACCCAAGATGTTACTGTAAATTTTAGAAATAAAACTCAGTTTGCTAGTATTTGTGTTCCCCAATGATACTGTCATCACTAATAATTTTAATTATCCAATAATTGATTGGTGTAATTTCAGTACTGTAAGTGGTGGTGGTGGCTAGATATCCTCCAGAATGTTACTAAATGTATTCTGTGAAAACTATCTAGATCGATGGGCAGAAGCCCATTCACATCCGAAATATTTTACACTTAAAGGCAACAAAAATAAATCTGATCTCTCCAAAATGTCTATACTGAAACTGGCATCAGTGACCAAGAGGCAGCTGTAGTGACAATGATTTCTAAAGTACAAAGGGCAGCAAAAAATGTAGGAAGAATTACATGTTCCGTAGGCCAGGTACAGAGGCAGTCAAGTCATAACTTAAAGAAGAAGTCAAAATATTTTCCTCAGGGTAGGGGTATGTAGACGAATTAATCTCAAATTTATAAGAGTAGCTGATCACGCACTGGACCGATATGGATGTAGCAGAACAGTTCATGACATGGGAGACACACTGTGGTATACAGTCACTGTAAAGAAACAGGGATTACAGCACAGAAGCATAAAATAAAGAATAGGGTTACAGGAAGAGAAGTGCTAAATGAAACACTTTTGGTTCTTCAAAGGAAATATGTGAAGCTTTTATAACTATACTAGCAGAATCTTATCAAAAGACATGTCATGAAATCTAAAGAAAGTCTGGTCATTTCTCCAGCTTGTCTGTCACACCACAGTTGGTGTCCAGACACTCACTGATTGACATGGGAACTACAGTATAAATGCTGAACTCCATTTTCCAGTGTTCCTTTATTAAGTAAGTTATGTATTACTGCCCCAGTTTTTCTACTCATGGCATCAAAAATATGAATGATGTAGATATTAATATTAGTGGCTTCAAATTAGCTAAAAAATGCTGAAATTAAACAAGCCCCAGTTTATGACTGAAACCAATACTGTACAGAATTTTCAGGTCAGTTAGCATTCATTTTAACTATAATATACAATATTTTCTTTGAACAAAAATCTGTGCCCAGTAATAGAAAGCAAACATGGGTCACATCAGTCAACAACAAGGATAGCAGAAGTGATCCACAAGACTGCCTTCTAATCCCATGTGTTGATGAATCCCAGAATATATTCTGACATCAGACAAATGAAGTGTCTTGAACAGAATGACATCCATGCCAGCCGGCATGAATTACAAGTGATACTCAACTCTCACTTTTCTCACATGACATCCTGAAAGCCATGGGTCAAGACACTCATGTGGATGCGGTATTTAATGCCTTAGAAAAGTGAGATTATATGAGCTACCAAAAGAATTTGTGAATGGACTGATGATTTCCTGGTAGGAGACACAACGTGTCATTGTAAGAAATAGTAGCAATTTCAAGCATTTCTTACTGTATTGGACCCTTGTTGTTCATGTTGCATTGTAATGATCTGGCAGACAGTTTTAATAGTAACCCTAACAGTTTGAAATTGATGCAGTTGTCTATAATAAAGTGAAGTGTGGAAAAATTTGCAGAGTTATCCAATCTTTTAAATGTTGAAAAATGCATAACTGTGTACATTGTCACTTGCATAGCCAAAAAGACATGTCTTGTGAACAATCTTAAGAATTAGTAAGCATATGGATGGAACTTTGAGTGCGGCATGAAGAGCCAGAAGGACTGCACGTATTGGGCAACTGGAGCTGGCTTGTGCAGCCTACTGTGAAAAAGAAGTAGGCTGGGCTGGCTATATGGGTCAGGAGAGTGACACAGGAGGCATATAGAGATAAGGGGCAGAATTAATGAGGCAACAATCTTAGCCAGTTAATATTAATTAGATGATAGAACTAATGAAACAAATGCAATAATTGCAAGAGTGCGAACTAAGCTGTGAAAGAAAAAGAGAGTGAGTTTTGTGGTGGAGGTAACAATACACCATGTGAACTCAATGGAAGGCCTAGGATGAACTTGGTGGACTTAGAGCGAAAAGCTTCCTAACTCCCCCACAAAAAGTGATATAGCCAATGAAGCCTCAGATGCTAAGTCATGTCAGGGAGCGGTGGGGTCTATAGGGAAATGTGAGCAAAATTCTAGGACTGAGGGTCCAGTGGAGATTCATAGCAGGCAGTAACAGAGAGAAACAAACAGCTTCAGTGAAGACAGGTGGGGACAGAGGCAGCCAGAGTGTTAGGCTGATGTTGCTGGGCTGGAATTAGATAGCTGCAAGGCTCTGTTGATCCCATATAGAGACAAGGGTTTCAGTTACTAGATGGAAAAGTGACAGACAATTACTGTCTCTGTGAAAGGACTAGCAGGGAAGCACCTCAGCTAGGGAAGTCAGTTTGTACAAAGATTCAATATTAATTATTTGTTTTGAGTGCTTATTCTCCTCATCATCCTCCCATCTCCTATGTCCACGTCAAGGAAATTATGTTACACAATCAAGCCTCCCTCTCAGTTTGGTAAACTGAATGAATTCCCTGTAGCAACAATCCCTGTTGCTCAGTCCCAGGCAAAAAACATGCTCAGGACACAAAAACTTCACAGTATGCAGAAAAGTAGTATCCTATGAGTATAGTAGCAGTGAGTCACAACTGGAAGCAGTCAAATCATACAAATACCTTGGTTTAACACTTTGTAGGGATATGGAAAGGCATGCTCACATAGGCTCAACCAGAAGTAAGGTAGGTGGGACACTTTCTTTTCATTAGCAAGATACTTGGAAAATACAATTAGTCTACAAAGGAGACTAGATAAAAATCATCTTTGCATCCCCCCTCAGAAAACTGGGAAGTGTGAGGGGCCAAAAAAAAGTTACATAAATGAAACCACCTGGTTATATTGAATGTATATAAATAAAGGTGGTGCAAAAACTCATAGGTTTGTCTGACCTAAGGAAGAGCATCTTGGAAGTGTTGAAAAACATAACTGGCAGTTGCCTGAATATAAATATGACAATTATCCCATAAAGCCTATTTTTAAAGTTTCAAGAACCAGCATTAAGAGACAACTGAAACACTTTGGTAAGTCTTGGCCACATTATTTATTTGTGCACTATACCTTACACATTTTGGATATTGCCATTTTCAAAGGCTACAAAAATACATAAACTGGTATTAGTGAAGGAATATTGTGGTAGTACCATAAGATGTAAATTACAGAGTAAAATAAAGCACTCACCAGAAACATATAATATCACTCATGCATATTAACTTGAATGGATTTCTCCAACATGAATATGAACTATCTAGTCAACATTAAGCAACAACAAGCACATGCAAATTGATTTTACAGTACAGTGATGGTGTAAAGTGAAGAAAGCTGCTAGGTTGCATTGTGATACAACACAATTTTTGAAATAGAAAAGTAATGCATAATTAATGAAATACTAAGCATTAACAAACATTTTCCAAGTGTTCATCTGTCAATTAAATTAACATTACACCACAAAGAAGTTAATTGGAGTCTGTTTTATATTGTCTATTGAAGGTTTCACTTGTTTCAAAGTATTTCTCGAAAAAAACAAAAACATATCCTAAGGGCCATTACCCGCGTACTTTAGACATTGGTTTACATCAAATTTAAGACATTTCTTTAAGAATTAAGTGAAGAATTTAGTTTCTTTCCATTACACATATATTTAGTAGTGGCGTAGCTACTCAAGGAATTGAAGGTTTTAAGTTATATCTTTTATTTCCCTTCAAAACGTGTAAAGTACATATCACGCATACACGATCTTAGCCCTAATTTTTCCGGTATACAAGTTTTGATTTTTGACGTTAGTTTAACTGCATTACATTACTATATTAATAGTATACATGTATATTAGTGCTCCACATAACTTTAGTGACTCTTGTGACCTGTAGTTAATAGAGTATTACTGTTATTGCCTAGATAAATTTTGTAAAAATATTGTAAACAACCATGAGCAAGAAGTGTTTGAGCTGCTGTAGAAAATTCAGTTCTGGGGTTCTGTGCAGCTGTTGTAGCAGATGGTTACATTGGGGTGAATGTAGTGGCATGGGAATTGGGGAAGTAAAGGGGTCTCTTCCATGGTATTGCAGGTTATGTTCAAGGGATAGGAAAATAGCGGAAGATTAGAGCTCTTCAGGCGGAACTGCATAGTGCTAGGGAGGAACGGATGAGGTTAAGGGGGAGTGGGAGCAAGGAACAGGTGTCACGAAAGAGAACAGTATCTGGCAGTCTCATCATTGGCACAAACAATAGATTTACCTTGATACCTCAGTCAACTAAGGAAGAGGCTCAAGTAGATGTAAGTGTAGTTAGCACTCAACAGACTTTTACTAGGAAACCAACTGTTGCAAAAAAGTAGAAAGTAGAAGGAAAGTTCTGTTGTTAGTTAGTAGCCATGGAAGAGGTATGGGCCACATCATTCAGGAAAAATTGCATGACAGGTACCAGGTCAAAAGTATTTTCAAGTCCAGTGCATATCTTAGCCAAGTGATAGAGGATGTAGGATCATTGTGCAAGGGTTTTACAAAGCAGGATCATGTTGTGGTTGTGGGTGGAGCAGGAAACAGTATTGATAGGAATCAGGGCTACAATATTGTGACCTGGTAAAAATGGCATCTGCAACAAACCATACAAATGTTGGCTTGGTTCCCTGCTTTCATGCAGTATGATCGGCCCCAATTGAAGAGCTCTATCAGGAGGATCAATATGGAGCTAGATCAGCTGATGTTGATAATTCTTCCAGGTTATATGGCCGTGGTCCATGGAATTCTTGTATTCCTTATGTTAAACTTCCAGAAGTCTAACTGATTTCAAGACATTCTCCCCGTAGAGTCTTCTAATCTAACAATGAAGGCTTTCACGAGTGGATGGTACTGTTGTTGATAATTCTTCTGGGTTATATGGCCATGGTCCATGGAATTCTTATATTCCTTACGTTAAACTTCCAGAAGTCTAACTGATTTCGAGACATTCTCCCCGTAGAGTCTTCTAATCATTCAATGAAGGCTTTCACGACTGAATGGTACTGTTGTTGATAATTCTTCTGGGTTATATGGCCGTGGTACTTTATTGACACATTCCTGGGGTCAGATACATCACATGATCACACTGACAGAACCACAGGCACATAGACACAGGCAACAGAGCATGCACAATGTCGGCACTAGTACAGTGTATATCCACCTTTCGCAGCAATGCAGGCTGCTATTCTCCCATGGAGACGATCGTAGAGATGCTGGATGTAGTCCTGTGGAATGGCTTGCCATGCCATTTCCACGTGGCGCCTCAGTTGGACCAGCGTTCGTGCTGGACGTGCAGACCACGTGAGACGACGCTTCATCCAGTCCCAAACATGCTCAATGGGGGACAGATCCGAAGATCTTGCTGGCCAGGGTAGTTGACTTACACTGTCTAGAGCATATTGGGTGGCATGGGATACATGCGGACGTGCATTGTCCTGTTGGAACAGCAAGTTCCCTTGCTGGTCTAGGAATGGTAGAATGATGGGTTCGATTACGGTTTGGATGTACCGTGCACTATTCAGTGTCCCCTCGATGATCACCAGAGGTGTACGGCCAGTGTAGGAGATCGCTCCCCACACCATGATGCCGGGTGTTGGCCCTGTGTGCCTCGGTCGTATGCAGTCCTGATTGTGGCGCTCACCTGCACAGCGCCAAACACGCATACGACCATCATTGGCACCAAGGCAGAAGCGACTCTCATCGCTGAAGACGACACGTCTCCATTCGTCCCTCCATTCACGCCTGTCGCGACACCACTGGAGGCAGGCTACACGATGTTGGGGCGTGAGCGGAAGACGGCCTAACGGTGTGCGGGACCGTAGCCCAGCTTCATGGAGATGGTTGCGAATGGTCCTCGCCGATACCCCAGGAGCAACAGTGTCCCTAATTTGCTGGGAAGTGGCGGTGCGGTCCCCTACGGCACTGCGTAGGATCCTACGGTCTTGGCGTGCATCCGTGCCTCGCTGCGGTCCGGTCCCAGGTCGACGGGCACGTGCACCTTCCGCCGACCACTGGCGACAACATCGATGTACTGTGGATACCTCACGCCCCACGTGTTGAGCAATTCGGCGGTACGTCCACCCGGCCTCCCGCACCCACTATACGCCCTCGCTCAAAGTCCGTCAACTGCACATACGGGTCACGTCCACGCTGTCGCGGCATGTTACCAGAGTTAAAGACTGCGCTGGAGCTCCGTATGCCACGGCCAACTGGCTGACACTGACGGCGGCGGTGCACAAATGCTGCGCAGCTAGCGTCATTCGACGGCCAACACTGCGGTTCCTGGTGTGTCCGCTGTGCCGTGCGTGTGATCATTGCTTGTACAGCCCTCTCGCAGTGTCCGGAGCAAGTAAGGTGGGTCTGACACACCGGTGTCAATGTGTTCTTTTTTCCATTTCCAGGAGTGTACATATTTACATTTACTAGAGTTTTCTGTCTCTGTACTTGAACTTTCTGTTGTTTCGTCATTGTTTTACCTTATGTTTCTGATTAGGTTTTACTGCACGTGTCCCTATTATATTTTTACACATTTTTCAAATTACAAGGTTTTATAAAAAGGTATGGCCAAACTTTCAGGAAACATTCCTCACACACAAATAAAGAAAAGATGTTATGTTGACATGTGTCCGGAAACACTTAATTTCCATGTTAGAGCTTATTTTAGTTTCGTCAGTATGTACTGTACTTCCTCGATTCACCGCCAGTTGGCTCAATTGAAGGAAGGTAATGCTGACTTCAGTGCTTGTGTTGAGATGCGACTCATTGTTCTACAGTACTAGCATCAAGCACATCAGTACATAGCATCAACAGGTTAGTGTTCATCATGAATGTGGTTTTGGAGTCAGTGCAATGTTTACAAATGCAGAGTTGGCAGATGCCCGTTTGATGTACGGATTAGCACAGGGCAATAGCCGTGGTGTGGCACATTTGTATCGATTTCCAGGACGAAGGTGTCCTGACAAAAAGATGTTCGAAGCAATTGATCGGCGTCTTAGGGAGCACTGAACATTCTGGCCTATGACTCACGACTGGGGAAGATCTAGAACAATGAGGACACCTGCAATGGATGAGGCAATTCTTCGTGCAGTTGACGATAACACTGATGTCAGCGTCAAAGAAGTTGCTGCTGTACAAGGTAACATTGACCACGTCACTGTATGGAGAGTGCTATGGGAGAACCAGTTGTTTCCGTACCATGTAAAACGTGTGCAGGCACTATCAGCAGCTGATTGGCCTCCACGGGTACACTTCTGCAAATGGATCATCCAACAATGTGTCAATCCTCATTTCAGTGCAAATGTTCTCTTTACGGATGAGGCTTCGTTCCAACGTGATCAAATTGTAAATTTTCACAATCAACATGTGTGGGCTGACGAGATGCTGCACGCAATTGTGTAATCACGTGATCAACACAGATTTTCTCTGAAAGTTTGGGCAGGCATATTTAGTGATGTCTTGATTGGCCCCCATGTTCTTCCACCTACTCTCAATGGAGCATGTTATCATGATTTCATATGGGATACTCTTCCTGTGCTGCTAGAACATGTGCCTTTACAAGTACGACACAACATGTGGTTCATGCATGATGGAGCTCCTGCACATTTCAGTCAAAGTGTTCGTACGCTTCTCAACAACAGATTTGGTGACCGATGGATTGGTAGAGGCGGACGAATTCCATGGCCTCCACCCTCTCCTGACCTCAACCCTCTTGAATTTCATTTATGAGGGGCATTTGAAAGCTCTTGTCTACACAACCTCGATACCACATGTAGAGACTCTTTGTGCTCGTATTGTGGATGGCTGCGCTACAATACACCATTCTTCAGGGCTGCATCAGCGCATCAAGAATTCCATGCGATGGAGGGTGGATGCATGTATGCTAGCTAACGAAGGACATTTTGAACATTTCCTGTAACAAAGTGTTTGAAGTCACGCTGGTACGTTCTGTTGCTGTGTGTTTCCATTTCATGATTAATGTGATTTGAAGAGAAGTAATAAAATGAGCTCTAACATGGAAAGAAAGCATTTCCGGACAAATGTCCACATACATTTTCTTTCTTTGTGTGTGAGGAATATTTCCTAAAAGTTTGGCCGTACCTTTTTGTAACACCCTGTATGTATGCTTTCTGAGTTGCATATAACACCATAATTTGTTTTACATTTACTTATATATTCTCAGCAATGTTTTTGGTCTCAGATACCTTCTTTTTAGAAACTGGTTTGTATATCATTCACAGTTCATAGTTTTGTAATAACTGTCCATTATGTCACACATAATTATACAATAGCATCACATAGTTCTGATCATATGCACTGAATTCCTACATTGTTTTATACACTCCTGGAAATTGAAATAAGAACACCGTGAATTCATTGTCCCAGGAAGGGGAAACTTTATTGACACATTCCTGGGGTCAGATACATCACATGATCACACTGACAGAACCACAGGCACATAGACACAGGCAACAGAGCATGCACAATGTCGGCACTAGTACAGTGTATATCCACCTTTCGCAGCAATGTAGGCTGCTATTCTCCCATGGAGACGATCGTAGAGATGCTGGATGTAGTCCTGTGGAACGGCTTGCCATGCCATTTCCACCTGGCGCCTCAGTTGGACCAGCGTTCGTGCTGGACGTGCAGACCGTGTGAGACGACGCTTCATCCAGTAGCAAACATGCTCAATGGGGGACAGATCCGGAGATCTTGCTGGCCAGGGTAGTTGACTTACACCTTCTAGAGCACGTTGGGTGGCACGGGATACATGCGGACGTGCATTGTCCTGTTGGAACAGCAAGTTCCCTTGCCGGTCTAGGAATGGTAGAACGATGGGTTTGATGACGGTTTGGATGTACCATGCACTATTCAGTGTCCCCTCGACGATCACCAGAGGTGTACGGCCAGCGTAGGAGATCGCTCCCCACACCATGATGCCGGGTGTTGGCCCTGTGTGCCTCGGTCGTATGCAGTCCTGATTGTGGCGCTCACCTGCACAGCGCCAAACACGCATACGACCATCATTGGCACCAAGGCAGAAGCGACTCTCATCGCTGAAGACGACACGTCTCCATTCGTCCCTCCATTCATGCCTGTCGCGACACCACTGGAGGCGGGCTACACAATGTTGGGGCGTGAGCGGAAGACGGCCTAACAGTGTGCGGGACCGTAGCCCAGCTTCATGGAGACGGTTGCGAATGGTCCTCGCCGATACCCCAGGAGCAACAGTGTCATTAATTTGCTGGGAAGTGGCGGTGCGGTCCCCTACGGCACTGCGTAGGATCCTACGGTCTTGGCGTGCATCCGTGTGTTGTTGCGCTCCGGTCCCAGGTCGACGGGCACGTGCACCTTCCGCCGACCACTGGCGACAACATCGATGTACTGTGGAGACCTCACGCCCCACGTGTTGAGCAATTCGGCGGTACGTCCACCCGGCCTCCCGCATGCACACTATACGCCCTCGCTCAAAGTCCGTCAACTGCACATACGGTTCACGTCCACGCTGTCGCGGCATGCTACCAGTGTTAAAGACTGCGATGGAGCTCCGTATGCCACGGCAAACTGGCTGACACTGACGGCGGCGGTGCACAAATGCTGCGCAGCTAGCGCCATTCGACGGCCAACACCGCGGTTCCTGGTGTGTCCGCTGTGCCGTGCGTGTGATCATTGCTTGTACAGCCCTCTCGCAGTGTCCGGAGCAAGTGTGGTGGGTCTGACACACCGGTGTCAATTTGTTCTTTTTTCCATTTCCATGAGTGTATAACGTAAAATTAGCTCTATTATGTAATAGCTGAACCAAAGAAAAAATTATTTTCTGTTAATGCTTAGTATTTTCATTAATTGTACATTTCAAAATCGTTGCTGCAATGCAACCTAGCAGCTTTCTTCGCTTCACACTATCATTGTAGTATAAAAATCACTTTGCACTTGCTTGCATAAGGTTGTATTCAAACTGGACAGATCTATTTGGTTTATTACACATGAATGATATTATGTATTTCTGATGACTGCTTTATTTCACTGTGTAATGTTCATCCTTTGGTTTTACTTCACTGATAGCCATTTATGTATTTTTGTAGCTTTTGAAAATGGTTAAAGCCACAATGTGGAAGCAAAAAATACTGTGGCTGAGACACATAATATTGTTTTAGTGCAATCAATGGCCACACCATTTCACAGTGCATTTATGCAAATTATAGCTGTTATTAATGAAGAACTGAGAGAATTTTATAATCCCCTATACATAATTCTCTTAAGAACTACAAAGATGAAGTTAGAGCAATTACTTAGCACACAGTGACATTTAACCAGTGATTCTTTCCATGATCCATATGCAGTTGGATTGGGATGCTATTCTAACATGTGGTACAATGTTAAGTACCCTCTGGCATGCATTTCACTGTGGTTTGTAGAGTATATACATAGATGTAGACGGTGACAGCAGTGATGATCACTGCATATCTTATGCTTCTTGTACCTTTATGTTTTTTATCCAGTTGATAAACCAGAAAAATGACAGCAGTTAAAATTCAGTCAGAAAGCCTGTATTCTCATATTAGCTAACAATCATTTCTCTGTTCGTGAAGCTGAATATACAAATAATTCCATATCAATGGTGTCTGCTAAGAATGACATATATTTTCAGGTTGCCATTTAGCACCTGGAATGTGTGTTCAAAGGGTTAGATAACCAACAGAAACAGCAACAAAATCAGAGATGTGACAAGCTACACAAAGGATGCTATTGGCACACTGCACACACCTGGAGTCTACAAAGACAGCTTGAAGTATGGGCAGATAAAACAGAAAGTTATTAGTGAAGAACATCATAATGAGTGCAGGAAAAATATACACTTCTGAGAAATTTGCTTACTAACTAGAAAGCCATATCCTATCAAGAGAAAAACATGAGAGGTGATTGAAACTGTGAAGCAGTCTGCCAACATAAAAGGTGAGCAGTAGCTGGCTTATTAAGCCAACAGTCCCTCAGTCCTTATGAAGTCTTGATACACATAATGAATGATATTGTGCCCCAAAAGCCAGTTAGGGTAATCTTTCTATTCTCAGACTGATTTCAGCCAAATGACCATTTTCAGTCTTTATGAAGTCTTGATACGCACAATGAATGACATTTTGCCCCAAAAACCAGTTAGGGTAATCTTTTTATTCTCAGACTGATTTCAGCCATATGACCATCTTCTAGCAAGCAAACATCCTAAAACATTAACAGTTTACATTCAAGTTTTTGTATGGACATTGACACAGTGAAATATCATAGGTTTAAGGAATAGGTCAAAAGTTGAACTATTTGTAGTATATTATAACTGTAGTGAACAATTGTTTATATGTATAATATCCAATAACTATTTCTGTTTCAAAATGGTGGTAGGAAGAAAGATTAGGGTATAATGATCCACCGATAAAGATGTTATTAGGGGTGGAACACAACTCAGGACATGAATTTTCTCTCAGTCTTTTCTCAATAGGAATTTCAGCCTTCAATTTAAGGAATCTAGGAAACCTAAATCTTAATCTGCATATGTGGATTTGTAACTCACTTCTTCCTAGGGTTAACTTCACTTTCCAGTAACAAAATTTAACCAAGTGTGGAGTTCTTTTCTCCTAAATGTGTGCCTTGTCTTTCTCTATGATAAAGCTGTGCTACATAATACCTTTTTCTCCATCATTCTTGCAGTCAAAACTGTGTGACTGTAAATGTTCTTTACTATATTCAGTGTCTTATGAAGAGATCATTAAAAAAAAGATTACTGAATGTTCATTATCCAGAAAACAGTATCCATAACTGTTTAGGAGTTAATCTTCCTGTGAGAAAGGTCACTTGTGATTTTTTGGACATTCACATCACCCTGACAACCTCACAAATAACTTTATCCAGTTGCATTAGTTCTCATCTGCTGTGCAGTGTCCATAAATTTCAGCTAGAGTTCCCAAAAAAGGCGAACATCGTATGTTGAAACTAACATTGCTATCTGATCGAAAAGTCCACAGATTTACTGCTAGTCCATTATTATGCACACTGTTTTGATGAAAAGACATGCTGCTATAATTAGGTAAGCTGACAGACTGACTTGGGTGTGAATGGCCACCTTACATTACATACCCAGCCCTTACTGGCCACTCCCTATGCAATCAACATCCAAAGGCTTACATTGGAGACCAACGAGGTGACTGTGTTGGCAGCTGTTGTTGATGACACTCAGTGTGGAGCCCTGGCTCTAGAAACATGGATGTAGGCACTTCATCTTCCCTGGCTGCCAGCTAGTTATGTTTGCTGGATGACTTCTTAATTGGACCCACTGCTGGATATCGAGCCTTGGTGGGACTACAGCTGCAGTTCCAGTTGACGAAACTTCCCTGGTGTGTGTCTGTAACAATGCTGTATTAGTATTTCAATATTTGTGCTAAAATTCTGGTGCTGTAGTTATGTGAGTCCCAGACAAACAGTGTTTTGTGACTACAGACTTGGCAAGATACATCAGCCAAGTGTGAAAATCACTGTCAAGAAGACCAGCAACAATAATGCACACTGTTTGTTCAACATATGTCTTGCCACAATGGCACAGAATCTGGTGTGCCCTAGCCATTTGAAAGCCAGAAACTGAGGTTCAATTGACACTATTAACTAACAGTACACCTGTGGACTGTGCAACCAATTAATATGCCAAGAGAAACTTAAGAACCACTGTGTTGCCAGTGCTTCCCAGGCAAATGCCTAACAAATGTTCATTTTCCACTTAAGTTATAGTACCGGTGAGCCCTGAAGATTTTAGATGAGATATTACTTATAAGTAATGATGCCAGACAAGCTGTACAATAGACAGTCAATAGCAGAAGTAATAAAAACTGCAGGTTCATTGGAAAAGAAAAATACTTACTTCCTTTATTTCTGTTTCCTGATGTGCATGAAAAAGAGATCAAGATATACCATTATTCAAGCAAACAGAAAAGAAATTACTATTCTCCAAGATATTTTAAAATGATGTGTTAAGTTTCTACACACACAAAAATGTGGTTTTTCAATTTACCTTGAACTTTCACATAATATGTTATCTCATCTTTCCCAAATCTGTTTTCCACAGAGCATGTGTAGTTTCCAGCATGTGAAGGTCTTACTGAGCTGATGTAAAGCTGCCATTCATCATTAATTTTCACACTGCTGTCTTGCACTGGTTTGTCACTGATTGGCAGAGAGTTACATTTTATCGTTAGTAGTAATGTTCTTACAACTAATGCAAAGTCATATACTTTGTCTTACATGGTAATATAAACTATTATGTCAAATTTGCAGTTAAAAAATATAACACTGGGTGATTGTAATAGGTTTGGAATGGTAATTCTATAGCCACATCATGTTCCTGATGTTTTTCTTTCTGTTTGAAGCTCATGGTCTGTGAGCACCTCATTACAAGCTCATTTTATCAAAAAGTTATTGAGACATAACGACAAATTACAGCAACAGAAACTAACAAAAATTGCAGTGAAACAGGTAAAACACATGCAAGAGAGGTCCAATATGTAGCTGACTATTATAAATTAATCACTATGAAAGTCACAGATAGGCACAACAAAAAGACTGTAACAAAATACGATTTCAGCCAACAAAGCCTTTGTCACAAACAGACAATAGACACACATACACTCACTAGCACACAAATGCAACTCACCCACACATGACCATAGCCTCTGGCAGCAGAAGTCACACTATAAGCAGCAACAGCAATGGATGATGGGAGAGGCAACTGGGTAAGGGTAAGGAGGAGGCTGGGGCAGGGAGGGGGAGGGATAGCAGGGTAGAAGTGGGGGACGATGAAGTGCTGCTGGGGAGCATGCAGGGACAAGGTGGAGAGAGGGTAGAGCTGTTAGGTGCAGTCGAGAGGTTAGACGGTATGTGGAGGAGTGGTAGGATGGGGGAGGGGGTAGCGGGAAAGGAGAGAAGTAAAAAGACTGTCTGTGTTATTGGAATAGAGGGATATATATTGCTGGAATGGGAATATCGTTACATTCTATCCTGGATTTTCCATTGTTTTATAAATTAATCACTCTTTGTTTCTACAGGAGTTCACATTCATTTCTGTAGTTGACGTAGCTCTTTCCAAAGAATAGATGGATTTGACATGATCTGGGTCCCTACAAGTATAAATGTGAACAATAACATGGAAGAAGAACTCTACACGTACCTATTAACAGTGAAAACCGCAGAAAGATACTTGAGAAACAAGTGTACATGATACCTTAAAACTAGAAATGTGATTTGTAAAATAAAGAGATTTCAGTACTCCATCAAAATAATAAATCTTATGTTAAAAAGTCAAACATTGAAACAACTGACAAATTAGGTAGTCAAGTTTTGCTCTCACACTCTAACACTTGGATCTTTTATGCATTAATTTATTAATTCCTCTACTAAAGAAATCAATATGTGGTGTTGACTATGGACAATTGCAAAGAATTTAAAACTAATAACATTCACACTCAGTGAAGAATTTCTTCATACTAGCAGAAGATAATTAGTATAATCATTCAGAAAGTTCAGAAATACATCAGGTCATTCTTGAGAACAAAAGTTTTATTCTAAAAGTCAGTTAATAAACTATAATACAACCATGAGAATCAATAAGGGAGAAAAGGGTGTACTTTCTCCTCAAGTTTCTGGGATACAGACGTTTTATCCTCAGGAGGATGACGGTTCAATCCCACATCCCACCATCCTGATTTAGGTTTTCCGTGGTTTCGCTAAATCGCTTCAGTCAAATGCTGTGATGGTTCCTTTGAAAGGGCACAGCTGACTTTCTTCCTCATCCATCCCTAATCCGATGAGACCGATGACTTCGCAGCTTGGTCTCCTCTCCCAAATCAACCCAATTCAACCTTTTATTCATTACAAAATTCTTATTCCTTTCCAAAAATAGCTGTCAAATATACAGATTCATCATTGGTGAATGCAACATAAAACATTGTGAGTTTAGTTAATATTAAAAAACTTGACTTTGCTTGATTGCCAATCTTTCCATGGGAGATCATGCCATTCCCTACATGTGGCAGAGATTTTGGCACTGTTTTGCAGTCATCACAGTTGGTAACATTGTCAAGATTAACCTTTAACTAATGTAGTGGCAAACATGGGACACTAACACCGTGGTGCAGTCAATCTGACCTCTTAATTATAGGTGGATGTTATGTTAACAATTTCAATCCCTTTGAAATTCTCTGTTTTGCATATGACAGAGTCTTTAATACATTGCAAATAAACACGAAAATACAAAACATTAACATTAAATAATTACTGATAAACTGGCATTCCGATATGTTTACTGCACATCTTGTAAACAATACATTTATATGTTAATCATTGGCAAATAACGAAATTAATGCTTTGATAGATTTTGTATTTCTTCTTAAAGAACTAATGAAACAAAAAATGTAACATTTTTAACCTGAAAAAGTACCTCATGAAAAATCAGAGCCCTCCAAATCACAATTTTTCACAACAGTGCTTGGAGACCTGGGAACAGTACTGCATGCACATTGGTCTCTTGCAGATGTAGCAAACATGCAAACTCTTCCTTATCTTACTGGTTAGGCAGATTCTGTACATTTTCCTATTCCTAGGACCTAATTCTGCTTCCACTACTTCTTCTGTTGGAGCATCGGGCCTATAATCCGGCAGGTCATTAGTTGTAACTCCTGAGGAAGTTGTGGGTTCTGAGCTTGTTTTTGCATATATTTCAGCACAAGACTACAGGCCAGCTATTTCAAGAAGATACCTCTGTTGACAGGAGCTTCATCTGATCCACTCTTCTGAAGAACAAATGCAATTACTGTAGAATAAATACTTTGGTCAACGTTGAGTTCTTTGACAGCAGGAGTTCATGGGGCACTTTTTGTCCAGTTCATCGACACCTCCTTTAGTGGCATTTTAGTATGATATCATTTCTGGTTTCTGAGAAGTCAAATCCTCAGTGGGGCTATAATGCATGGAAGAGACATGAAGAACTGCTTTGTTTGTCTTTGGCACAGGCAACAACAGAGTGGTACCTTGCGTAAAACCGTACAAATACAAACCAACTGGTCTATGCTTTTTTGGTTGTAAGGCTTGTGGAATCTCTCTCTTATTCTTTTTTAGAGTTACAACAAAAGTCAATTGTCTTTTCCTTAACTAACTATAGCCTGTATTGAGCTGAAAAAATTGTCAGCAGTAATGTTGCGATTACAGTTTCTTATCATTGTCTGGCAAAGTATCGCCATCAGAGCCTTTTCCAGTGTACATATACCCATTATAAAAGTGACTGGTTCTTGCATCACACAAGAACATTATTTTTAAACCATATTTACCAGGCTTCTTTGGCATGTAATCCAAAAATGAGCATTTACCATGGAAGGAAACTAGTTGCTCATTTAAAGTAGCACATGTGCCTATATTGAAATATTTTTGGGAATATTCAAAAATTTTTTTACAGTGAAATGAGACTGCTGTCATTTTGTCAACTTTGAGACCCTCTTTTCTGGTTCAAAATTCATCAAACCATAAGCAGTTCAACAGCATTAGGAAATGGTTTCTAGACATGACACGTCTGAAATTTCCCAACCTGAACCATCAGTTGCAAATATATAATTTACATTTTCGTGATTGGATTTAAAGACAGAAGAACATATCAGAAATCCTAGCAAAGTCAAAAGTTCATCCAAATCCAGGTTCTGAAGTTCAGCTTCGCTTTTGTCATATCACTTCCACCTGATGCAATCTATTTTAGCATTTGTCCATAGTAGGATGTAATTGAGAACTTTGCCATCAAAATAGAAATGTCATAATGAAAATGGGACTTTTGGATCCCCTGTAGTCAACATGGTGGATGGAAATTTCATGATGATGTTATGATGAGGAGTTCCAACAGCTCGGATCGGAAGTGCTTTGGCCCATTTGTACTGATTCTTGCTTCTCTGTTGCTCAGCACATTGATCACTACTTTCACTACTTTCATCAGAGTAATTTTCTGTTGCACTTTGTTCTGACAGTGTGTCATGCTCCCTCACAATGGGTTCAGTTTCTTCAGGATTATCATCATAGTCACTACTGTCTGATTTCTCCAACCATCTGCTCACAGTTTCCTCAATGTTTCAATCTGAAGCATTCACGCATTGTCTGCTACTTGCATCAGGTTCTTTACCTTTAGAATTACTAGGTTCTGCCATATTTCAAAAGCTGTGAAATGGAATATATTGAGAATATGTAAGGAAAGAAATTGTAGAAGAAATTACACAAACAACGTAGTATGGTCACAATGACTGTGAGCGATTTTCAGAAGGATGTCACTCACAGTCTAGAAGCTCTGGGATAACACCACATGCACTGCCAGTCCACTCACAATTAAACTCAAAGCTAACAAGCCGACAGCCATGATAATGGGTAGGGAACTGGCTAAATTGCAAACGTTCACAAAAGTGCAAGGTCAAATAGACTGCACCATGTTAGTTAAAGGTTAAGTCCCCACCTGTCCTCTGTCCCTTCCTTACAAAGCCATTAGCAATATGTCAGCCAGCACAAAGTAAAATATAGTTACAGTATACCTGCCCTGACACCCTTCCTAAAATCCCACAAGGATAGTCCCTTCATATGGTGTACAACACTGTCATCAAGTAGCTTAACTTTTGTCTGAGGACAAAGAAGACAACCAAAGCTTGCCCAGATTACTTTGTATAAGATTCTGAAGAAAATGGCTAGTTTATTTATTTTTGGTATGTTCATTTATGCATCATTTATCATCACAAAGCAACATGCAGCTATTGAGCTATGATTTCTGCAGTCCAGTTTCCAAGAATGCACAATAATTTGCCAAGCTGGTAAGATCTGACATTACTGGTGCAGTCACATCTGCTCTAAAGGCCAATTTCATGGCTATTTTGGAAGGAGTTGCATGTTCATGCTGTCAAATTTAAACCTTGGGTTACCCTTGCAAATATAGCTGCCAAAACATATTTTGTTCAAATTTTATGATATGCTCCAGCATAAAAAAATAAAAGCTGTTAAAATATTCATTTAATTAATCAACATCAGATATTAAATTTCATACCCAATAAAAGTGTTATTCTTGACATCACAGTTAAACAAACATTTATTTTTTATTTTTTAACATTTATTCTCTTACTTCACTTTAATGACTATGAATCTGTGGCATTTGTCACTAATTTTTTATTTATTTCTTTTTATTTCCAAAAGGATTTCCTGAATGAATCTGATTTTTATGTCTATTTCAGATGTTTAATTTTCAGTACATGAATAATATTTATGAATATCTTCTAGCTTTATTTCCTAACTTGCTAGGAGGAACATCAGGGCTTATTATCTTGTCAGTAACAGTTTCACTAGAGATAGAGTATGAATTCTAGCTGGGGAAGCATGGGGACTTAAATTGGCTATGTCTTTTCAAAGGAAATGTCCCATCATTCACATCAGTTGATTTAGAGAAATTACAGAAAACCCAACTCTGGGTAGGTGGATGGGGTTTGAACAACCATGAAATGGATTACCACTGCACCACTTTTCTCAGTAAACTCGTTGGATACCCTTGATTTAATTACATGAGAATGCAAAATGGCTCTGATCACTATGGGACTTAACAGCTGAGGTCATCAGTCCCCTAGAACTTAGAACTACTTAAACCTAACTAACCTAAGGACATCACATACATCCATGCCCGAGGAAGGATTCGAACCTGTGACCATAGTGGTCACGCGGTTCCAGACTGAAGCGTCCTAAAACCGCTTGGCCACACTGGCCGGCTGAGAATGCAATTTCAGATGGTTAAATTAGACTTTTATATTCCCACTAATAATGTAACAACATGTACTCTGCACAGACCAATGAGAGAAGCTTATTCTTTTAGTATCATACTAATCTACCTTTGAAGAAATACTGAATGGTAACTGTCAAATATTTGAGTATTGTGTAATTCTGTTTATATTTAGTTTGTGAGGCACAAAATGTATGAAACTTACCAAATCAGTTAAATCTAAACTGACAGTTTTTGAATCTTGTCCTCTCTTGGATAAGTGTCAGCAGACATCCATTATTACAAGTATTCTCATTTCTTTTGTTTGTCAAATGATTCAATACATTCTGAAACATATGTTACTCACAGAAACAAATACTTACTTCTTTCTCCAGTGGCGAAGTGGTGCCGGTTCTCCAACATAATTGCAAGACAGGTGCAAGTCTTCATGAAGTACAGCTATCACCTGTTGTGTGAAAGATGCTATTTGTGCAGGTACATGACTTGCTGGAGCCTGCACGATATGTCTGGACCCAGCACTTTCTCCAACTGCTGTAAATGCTGACACCCAGAATTCATAACGGTGGTGCAACTCTAAATGAGTGATAGTGTAAAAGGTCTGCTCAGCAGGAATGTCAAAGCTGTCCTTGTCCTAGAGTGTAAGATTACATATTAATCAATAAACAAATAGATATCATATCCATAAGACAAATGGTACTCAGAGTACTAGATAGAAAGGAGAGAAACTAAGTTTCTTCTTGATACCATAAATATAAAAATACAATTAACATGCTTTCTAATGAGTGATGCACACAATAATAAATTTGTAAGAAGGAGGATACTGTTCAAATCCTGCCCCAACATTTCTGATTTAAGGCTCCCACAACATTTCCAAATAAAAATCACAATGATTCTTTTTAAATCCTACAACAGCTTTTTGCCTCACTTTTCTTTTTTTCATAATTTTTCAATTTCTTTCAATTATTGCTCTATAGTTAATGACCTTAAAGTCAAATGATGTAAATTATAAGATGTAAATAACTGTAATTAAGATGCTGCTTTTGGCTTAACATTTCAAGAATAAATGGGTGATATTTGTTATCATGGATACAGATTTAATGAATGGAGGATATTGCAGTTTGATGCCCATTTACTACAGTCCTTTCATGCAACAAGGAATAATTCAGCATGAGCTATTTAGAGTAATGCACATATTGCAAATTTTTATGAGAAATATGATGACCTTTTAGGTCAGGAACCAGTGCCACAATTTTGACCACTCAGATATACATTCTCTTGTTTCGAGTTGGATAAAAACTGTCAAAAATGGTGATTATATTCAAAGCTGAAAAATGAATTCCGAATGTTGTAGCTGTCATCCTATGTATATGGTATATACTTTTCTTGTAAAACAAATACAAAATGTGTGACAAGTGTTAAATGCTAATGCACAACTTCCACTGGTTAAAAAAGTAGTTGTAGAATAAAATCTGTAAGTAATCATAGAGAGGATTCAACTTTGAATTAAATAACAATGCAATTACAAATGTAGCAACAGACAGAAATACAGAATGTAAATCTGAAAAATTTTGAGTATCACTCAGAAAGCAACAAAACTGACTTCATTATGTTACTGGTGTGAGCAGGTTTGATAGTCAATTTCTGGTGTACATAGTATAAGCTATGTCAGCAAAAATATTTATACTTCAGTGAAATCAAATTGCACCATACTAACCAAACCTATTCCATCCAGTGATCTCACATACACTTTGTACTTCTGGATTCTGCCATTTGGGTAGTTTGGAGGTCTCCAAGAGACTAGAATTGTTCTTGAATCCATTATAAGAGCCTTTATGTCTGCAGGTTCACTGGGTACTGTAACATATTTGACAAGGATGGTCAGTACTGCCACATTTGTAAAATTTATTTTACATATTGGTTGAAAGGTTGAAGGGAAAGGAGGAGAGATGAAGGGAATAAGACTTGCAGAGTTTAGTAAATGGAGATAGTCACAGACAAGTTGCTCAGAACCATGGGTCTGGGAAGACTTACTGGACAGGATCAGAAGGAAAACTGATTGTTGGTGGCTGCACCAGACAAGATTTGAAACTTGAGATCTTCAACGTACGGTGTAGGGTAATAAGTAAGACACAGGTTACTACAAAACATTGCACAACCTGCTCTATGTGTGGTGGACAAAATGTCAACACAATGGATCTCATTTCAGGGCACAGTTTTAGGCAGTCATAGCCTTGTCAAAGCAGCTGATGAATACATTTAAGAACAGGATAGTACTGACTGACAAGAGGTGAAATCCTATGTTGTTTTCTTGGAGGGATCAGTGGTAACAGTATTGGATGTGATGACCTGGGAAACTTGATTTTCAACTAGGCTGACTGGCCCCTACCCATGTGACATCTCTTATACAAGACTTGTCAAATGCAGCCTGCTACCACCATCTGTAGCAGCCCTATAACTGACAAATGAATACTACCAAAGGGAGAGTCACCTGTGAATTGACACATGTTGTGTACCAGCTATTATGTAAACACTGTTTGCCCTTACATACTGGTATGACTACCATGACGTTATCAGCTAAGGTGAATGGTACAGACAGAGGATGTATAATGGTAAAAAACTCTGTTGTGGAGCACACTTTACAACATAACAATCATGACCTTGATACCTGTTTTACCTCACATACTATCTAGATTCTCTCTCCTGACAGCAGTTTCTCAAAACTCCATAGGTGGGGACTGGCATTACAACATGAACTTGTTTCTCATCACTGACCTGGCATAAATTTAGATTAATTTCTATGGACTCAGCATTTTTTCAGTAACTATTCCTTTCCATCACTCCTTTTTATTTTTCTATATCTCTTATTTTCCAACCAATCAAATTAACCCTATCTCCCTCACCTGTTTACCACATACAATGCACTTAGCTTTCCACTCTTATTGACTCTTGCACAATGATTTTTCAGTAATCTGTGTCTTGCTTATGATCCTACTGTCAACCTCTAAATTTCCAGGTTTTCAAATCTTATCTGGTGCAGACACCAACAATCACTCATTCCTTCTCATCCCTTCCAGTAAGTCTCCCTTGACCTGACATTGTGGGCTACTTTTCCACAACTCTCTCGATCTCCTGAACATTGCTAACTACTTCTTTCATCCCTCTTCCTTTCCCTTCAACCCTCTGGCCAGGAGGAGCCACTAGCCCTGAAAACTTGTGCATTTCAATATCTTTTATATGTGTTTTTTTCCTACCACCACATGGCAAGTATATTTTTAAATTTATCCATTCTATTTTACATTTTCAAAGACTGATTATTTTTGTTTATTTATTTTACATATTGTTTCATAACAATACAAATACATCTACAAAGATCATCAACATGACGGTGGAAGGATCCTCACAAATTATTTACGCAAAATAAGCATAAGGTGAATGATTTCAAACTTAAAAATCACCTGGTAGTGAAAAAAGGTAGTGAACTTCCCTCATTTACCCTTATGGAGATTTTAAGGACATTATGTATTGAAAGATCCATATACCTCACTTGCTAACTGACATTGTATTGTATGGAACTGGGCAGGTAGAAATGACAAAGAGGCTTCATCCCCACTGTAGCCCTCAGTGGTTTATAAACCCACAACAGGCTACCACCCCACAACGTCTCACACCAGTCAAGTGTAACCCCAATGTTAATGTGGTAGAGTAATTATGGTGTACATGTACATGGAGAAATTGTTTGCGTAGTAATCGCCGACATAATCTAACTGAGGCGGAATACAGGGAAACAGCCCACATTCACTGAGGCAGACGGAAAACCACCCACAGACTGGCCAGCACACCAGACCTTGACACTCATCTGCCAGGCAGATTTGTGCGGGGGACTGGCACTCCTTCCTGCCAGGAAAGCAGTGTGTTAGACTGCACAGTTAACTGGGTGGACCTAACTGACATTACATTAATTTGGTAATTCCTGTTCTAAGATAATTATAATTTTTGTTATTTCTTTGGGTCAACAGTTTGTTACTTGAAGATGTGACTATAACATCATGATACTAGTTGTGATTAATAAATCATTTTGAAGCAGGTGTTGCAGTTTTCACCATTTCAAACTTATCTAAATCCACTGGTTTTCAAAGAATCATGTAAACATTTATGGTGTACACTTAAGGATAAACAGAGGATGAGGTCAATGTGTGTGATTCCTCTAACACACAGAAACAGATAGATACACACACACACACACACACACACACACACACACACACACACACAGAGAGAGAGAGAGAGAGAGAGAGAGAGAGAGAGAGAGAGAGAGAGAGAGAGGGAGGGAGGGAGGGAGGGAGGGAGAGAGAAAACTTGTTGTCAACAACACACAACTTAATTTAGGAATGCTTGTACATCTGCATCTACATCTACCTCTATACTCTGCAAACCTCTGTGAGGTGCACGGCAGTGTTTACGTCACATGGCACCAGTTATTACATTTCTTCCCTTTTCATTCACATGTGGAGTATGGGAAGACTGATAGTTTGAATGCCTCTGAGTGAGCAGTAATTATTCTAATCTTATCCTCATGGTTCCTATGTCAGCAATATGTAGGGGGTTGTAGTAAATTCCTACAGTCATTGCTCAAAGCTGGTTCTTGAAACCTTGTTAACAAACTTTCTTAGGACAATTTGCTTCTATCTTCAAGAGTCTTCCAGTTCAGTTCCTTCAGTATCTCTGTGACACTCTCCCAGAGATCAAACAAACCTGTGACCATATGTTCTGCCCTTCTCTGTATATGTTCAATATCCCTTTTAGGCCTATTTGACATGAGTCCCACACACTTTATCAATATTCTAGACCTGGTCACATGAGTGATTCCTAAATTCTAGAACTGGTTACATGAGTGATTCGTAAACAATGTCCTATGTAGACTAACTGCACTTCCAGAGTATTCTACCAATTAACCGAAGTCTACCACCTGCTTTAATTACAACTGAACTTATCCCTACAAAGTGTTCCACCCAGATATTCATATGAGTTGGGCAATTCCAACAGTGACAATATATTTCTGAAAATTTAAAGCAGGATGCCAATCTTTGCACCACTTTGAAATCTTATCAATATCTGATGGAATATTTAAGCAGCTTCTGTCAGACATTACTTCATCACAAATAACTGTCTCATCTACAAACAGTTTGAGGTTACTTTTAATATTGTCTGCAAGGTTATTGATACACAACATACACAGAAAGGGTCCCAACACTTCCTCAGGAGACTGCTGAAGTTACTTCTACATCTGACACTGGCAATGACTTCCATAGTAAATTCCAACTTCTTGCTATGTTTAAGAAGCAGCTTATAATATTTAGCTGATTCACTATTTATAATACTCAGTCAGAGAGGTAAGCATTTAAACCTTTTTTTCCAAATTTTATTTGCATTTTTGATGATTTTATTTCCCATCTCAATATGTGGAAAACACAGATGTTACAATGGAGCATCCACATAGTCTTAATGGTTCAACAAGGTTTCTCCTGCCTCTTTCACATTCTTGAGTCTTTCATTTCACTACATATTTCTGCCATTATTGTTTTCAGTGCCTATAACTGTATTTCTAGAAAGTCTAACTCAATTCCCATTATCCCCTATTTACACTATGTGATCAAAATTATCTGAACACATGGCTGAAAATGACTTACAATTTCATGGCACCCTCCATTGGCAATGCTGGAATTCAGTGTGGTGTTTGCATACCCTGAGCCTTGAGGACAACTTCCATTCTTGCAGGCATACATTCAATCAGATGATGGAAGGTTTCTTGGGGAATGGCAGCCCATTCTTCATGGAGTGCTGCACTAAGGAGAGGTATTAATCTTGGTTGGCAAGGCCTGGCACAAAGTCGGCATTGCAAAACAACCCAAAGGTGTTCTATAGCATTCAGGTCAGAGCTCTGTGCAGGCCAGTCCATTACAGGGATGTTATTGTCATCTAATCCCTCCGCCACAGGCCATGCATTATGAACAGGTGCTTGATCATGTTGAAAGATGCAGTCACAATCCCCGAATTGCTCTTCAACAGTGGGAAGCAAGAAGGTGCTTAAAACATCATTGTAGGCCTGTGCTGTGATAGTCCCATGCAAAACAACAAGGGGTGCAAGCCCCGTATACGGAAAAAAAAAAAAAAAAAAAAAAAAAAAAAAAAAAAAAAAAAAAAAAAAACGACGCCACCGTAACACCATCACCTCCGAATTTTACTGTTGGCACTACACATGCTGGCAGATGATGTTCACCGGGCAATCACCATACCACACTCTGCCATCAGATCACCACATTGTGTACTATGATTTGTCACTACACACAATGTTTTTTGACTGTTCAATCTTCCAATGTTTATGCTCCTTACACCAGCAAGGCGTTGTTTGGCATTTACTGGCACAATGTGTGACTTATGAGCAGCTGCATGAGAATGAAATCCAAGTTTGCTCACCTCCCACCTATCTGTCATAGGACTTTCAGTGGATCCTGATGCAGTTTGGGATTGCTGTATGATGTTCTGGATAGATGTCTGCCTATTACACTTTACGACCCTCTTCAGCTGTTGGCGGTCTCCGTCAGCCAACAGATGAGGTCAGCCTGTTCACTTTTGTGTTTTGTGTGTCCCTTCACATTTCCACTTCACTATCACATGAGGAACAGTGGACCTAGGGATGTTTGGGGGTATGGAAATCTCACACTCAGACATATGACACAAGTGACACCCAATCACCTGGCCACATTTGAAGTCCATGAGTTCCGCAAAACACCCCATTCTGCTGTCTCACAATGGAAAATGACTACTCTGGTCACTGATGTGGATTACCTGGTGGTAGGTGGCATCACAATTCACCTAATATTAAAAACTTATTTTTCCAGATATGTATGTCAATCAATTATTTGATTCTTGGTTTATTTTGGAAAATGGTAGAAATAAAATTTTATATCAAATACAACTTTTTTCCTATAGTGTTTGCCACATGATGTTATTTAACATTTTTGTGATGCTATCACTGTAGAAAAATAAACTTCTGGTGAACTGCATAGCAGTTTTTCAAACTGTTCCTATCTCCTCTAGTAAGTTCAAATGTTCAAATGTGTGTGAAATCTTATGGGACTTAACTGCTAAGGTCATCAGTCCCTAAGCTTACACACTACTTAACCTAAATTATCCTAAGGACAAACACACACACCCATGCCCAAGGGAGGACTCGAACCTCTGCCGGGACCAGCCGCACAGTCCATGACTGCAGCGTCTTAGACTGCTCGGCTAATCCCGCGCGGCCTCTAGTAAGTCCTCCTGGTGATGCTTCTACACTGATGAACAATACCCACGTTTCATCCTAACTCATTCTGAAATAATATGCATAGATACTTACAATGTAGGAAAAGACAGACTGCTACTTACAGTAAAGATGCCACATTAAGTTGCTGACAGGCACTATTAAAAGATGCTTATACATAAGCTTTCAGCCATAGCCCTCATCAAAAAAAGAAAGAGAAACACACACCACTCATTCACACAAGCAAGTACACCTCATGCACACATCACCACCAACTGGTATGTGTTTCTCTTTCTTTTTTTGATGAAGGCAGTGGTCAAAAGATTATGTGTAAGTGTCTTTTCATTCTGCCTGTCTGCAACTTAATGTGTCATCTTTAGAGTAATAACCAATCTATCTTTTCCTAATTGTTAATATTTCATAGTTTGACAAATAGATTTTTGATGCTTGTAGCTGATTTAATTGTGTTGTTCCAGTGAAAGTTTGATAAAACAATGTTGGGTCTGCTCACCTATTCACTAAAATTAAATCCACATGGCTGGTCAGCTGCCAGTCTGCACCAGCAGCTAATCATCTGAAGTTTTCCTCAATTTTGCAATTATTATCTAATGATAGAACCTTCAGTTTATAAATATTTGCAATCGTGGAACAGCTCCTGAAAGCTATTAATGTTATTATATGTGACAATATCCACAAAACTCTACTATGAATCATAAATCCACATTTTTCCTTTATTGTGTGCTCTCACACTATTTCACCTAAGAAGCTATTTTCTGTGAACTGGAAGTCTCTAGCTTTAGTGTGTACTATTACTCTGACAACAGATTCTGCTGATTGTCTTGAAAATCAAATTACACATCTGCCTGCATGTGTAGGGTCATTAACATTAGCAACACCACTCACTACACAGTTTCCATGGTGGTGTGAAGTATCTTTGAGCAGTGCTAGCAAGATAGTTTGGTGTATAATCTAGTATAATCCTGGTATAATGTGGTTGTGGTGTGCAATACTTTGTAGACACTGACCTACAAAGGGAGAAATGATCATCGCAGTAAAATAAGGGAAATCAGAGCTTGCATATAAATATGTACCGGTAGATGTTTGTTTTTTCTGCGTGCTGTTCGAGACTGGAATAATAGTGAACTATTGTGAAGGTTCTTTGATGAACCCTCTGCCAGGTACTTAAATGTGATTTGCAGAGTATCAATGTGGATGTAGGTGTAGATGTAGTGCTCTCTGTATCAATAAAAGTGTTTGCAGAGTATCAATGTGGATATAGGTGTAGATGTAGTTCTCTCTGTATCAATAAAAGTATATCACACTACGTCATGTCAGCTACATTAATGGTACATCCCTGTATACCAGTTAGGGAAATCCATCACATTGTGACCCACAATTAGCATGACAGCCTCAGCAAGGGAACTTTTCATTCTATTCCAAGTTGCTATGCACTGAAAGTGCAGACACCTTGTACTGTGCCTATATATTATACCAACTGCCTCACACGACTGTGCCTCAAGGATTCCATCAAGTGATGTGTATCTCCTGTGTTCCTAATGCCTTAACTGACAAACAGTGCTGAAATCTAAACCATGTAACATACTTACACAATGTTACTTACCCTGGCATGCTACAACAATGGCCACCACTGATTTACCTATTACAGGACTTGGTGCAACATTCATCCATGTACTTTAGTTTCAGAGTCTGGTGCTTGGCTCGCACTCATTATGACTAATCCCATGAACTGCTATTTGACAATGCAACCACCATGAATAATGTAAAGCACCAGTCTGTGCACTACTCAGATGCCATAATGGTGCCTGTAACCATGCCGTGAGTACTTCATGACACCTCCTCTGCTGTATTGCTTTGCAGCTTGTTTTGTCCACATTTGACCTGCACGTCACTTTGAGAGACTGTTCCTCATCCCAAGGTGCCACTTTTCAACCAGAACAATTGGCCCTGTGGTCTGAAAAAGTTGAATGTGTATTTTGATCACTAGGAATTTTGGGCAACAACTCTACGTTTGTGGTGTTGATTAGCCACACACTAAGCATACTGACATCAAATATGCAATGGCCAAATCTGCCTTGTTTCAGCTCTTATCTTGCATCCCTGAATAACAATTTCAACAAGCAGTCTATGATGAACACCTCACCAATAAAACACTGTCTCAGCTGTAGTGCCAGCTATGAACATTACTGGGCAAAAATTTGATGCCAGACACCGCATTATGGACACTTTGGACTGTTAAACTTTTACCTCAGCTGCAGTTTGCTATGATTGTATGTGAAGCAGAACTGCCTGCCAAGAAACTCAGCATCATCAATAGGATGTTTACTGTACTGCAACATAGGCAGCACATTAATTCCAAGGACACAATATCCCTGCACAATGTTAGATCTCTGCCACCGAGCAGCCCCAACCTGAGCCATGATGGTGATGCTGCCATTTCCAACCTAGGTGCAATCCTGTGAGCTGCATGCAGCACTACTCTCTTGGTTGATAACATCACACTGCCTGCCACCATCACCTCAAGTTTTGCTGGTATCATGCTCAGTTTGGTGATCTGCCATTCTCCGTGTGGCTTCCCAGACTACCAAATGTGGGCTACCACGGGCACTCTAGCTCGTGCTGTATGTCAAGTCGTGTTGATACAGGATACAATGTCAGCACAGTACTGAAGGACATCTTTCCAGTGCTCCCTGGCACAACAGAGTCACAGCTCCATGGCACCAACAATTCTCAGATCTCCATGTACAGAACAGCACATCATGTTTTACAGTGCAGCATGGATTTGCAGTGGCTATGGACATCAGCAAACCTGTGGTGGGGGTTCACTTCCTCCAATATTTTCATCATTCACTGACATTGGAGCACACTGCTCTTTTCACCACAAAACCCATTGTCTCATCTTGTGGCTTTCTGGTCTGATGCCACCACATAGTGCACACACCACTGACATTCCTCCTTATTTCCTAGCCACAACAATGACACATACTCAGTCATGTTAAGAGTGCATTGTGACTGTATGCTATCATATCAACATACCAGCTTTATCTGGAAGCACATAAGGCTTCTGAGATGCTCATGCCCCACACTGAAAATGCAAGCCTGTACCAACATATTCATGGCATATCTGCTGCATTTGCACGAGCTGAATGAGGGGCTCCCGTTTGTAGCTGCCATGACCTCTATGTCTATGACTCTAACCATGGCCCTGTAACATTGCCTTGATCTCAGGCAATTCTACCACTGGTGCTTTTGGCCACACCACAATCACACTCAGGTTAGTATGGCACTTTCTCCATGGTAACCAGTGCATTGCCTGAGTGTCCCACCCTCTCTCCCTTGCAAGTAAATGCTCAGTAATGAGACATCCACAACAGTATAATGCACTGCATTCTCACGACCTCTGGCTCACCCACCTGCCACAAAGTATCCCACATCACCCTAGTTCCTCTATGGGCAGTGAAAGTGGCAGTCAGGGAACTGCTGTAATCAAGTATAGTTTGCCCCTCTGACAACTCCTGGGTCTCCCCTATCAAACTAGGACCAAAGAAGGACTGCTCTTTTAGACTTGGTGGTAATCACAAGCTCTCAATGCTCAAACAAAACATGACAGTTAACTCTCCCGAACATTCAAGATCTTACACATTCCCTTGTAGATGCAACTGTCTTTAGTGTTTTTGACTGTAGAAAGGCCTACCTTCAAATACCTATGCATTGGAACAATGTTTCTAAGACTGCTAGTAACACACCTTTTGGCCCCTTCACGTTTATTTTCATTGAAAAATACAGCTTGAACCTGCCTTATTCCATAGTGATGCCTCTAATGTTTGAATCAACTGGCAAGTGACTCATGACACTCATGCCTGCATCCTCTGTGAAGTCTTACAAAACAGAATCCCCATGTCCACATGTGTCACCCAATCTTCAACCAACTTTACAACCTAGTGTTCGACAAATGGGGGATCAACCAATGGTATGGCTTGTAACTGAATGATTTGCTTGACTGAACATCAAACGTGAATGGTCACCGGCCTGTTTGGTCTGCCAGCGTAGCAAGGTCTGTCACCATACACAGCTTCCTCTCAGTTGCTTTGACATACCATGCACATGATTTCTACTTGTGCAACTCAATCTCATCGGCCCCCTCCCAAATTCGGTAGGCAACAAATACCTACTGCCAATAACTCATTGTATCTCATGCTGGTTTGAAACTATGCCTCTGAAAGATATCACAGTGGAGCCCACTGCTTGAGCTTTCATCAATGCATGGATATCTCACTTTGGTTGCCTGGAAACAATTACCATAGACCAAGGGAGACAGTTCGAATCCTCTCTATTTGATATAGTCTGCCACCTCTGTGGAATTTCCTGCAATTGTACAATGGCATACCACCCGCAGAGTAATGGGCTTGTAGTGCAGCAGCATCACACTTTGAACACTATGCTCATGTGTCATCACACACTGTGGACAGAGGCATTTCCATGGGTGCTGCTCTGCATTTGTGTGGTATTTAAGAAGGAGATATGGGCTTTTCATGAAAAAGTTCTGTATGATGAACTCCTTATACTCCCAGCAGGGTTCATCCTTCTGACACCACCTTCCAGCCTGGTAGACCTGGCATGATTAGTGCAGTGGATGAAGCACCATATCCACAATTTGATGATGCCACCACCTACCACACCCACTGCCCCAAAAACCTCAGTACACAAGGTGCTGTCAGATTGTGATTATGTGACACAATGTGATGCCATGCTTCAGCCAGCACTACAACTGCCCATTTCCGGTCTGCTTCCCATTGTCAAGTGCAGGTTCATACCTTCGACATCTTGCTCAATGGGAAAACAATGGTGGCCTCCTTGCACAGGCTCAAACTGGCATGGGTCCTCTGTGACTCTGTCACTCCAAGCCCCATGAATTCTGACCCCATCAGAGGCCAGGACTCTGGTGAAAGCAGTCATATCACATCCAGTCTCTGCTGCAGTCAATGCATATTTTTTATGTTCATATAAATAGCAACCAGCTGTCCATCAGGATGAATGGTCACTGCCAAACTGTTCTCAAGAGTAAAGTGGACCACCCTGTGGTACATCAGCTGAACACAGCATGCTTGATTACGATGATTGAATCACAGCCCAGGCTATCTAGATCCTCCCCTCCACTAGTACCTTTTCTGAACTGTACAGATGAGAGTTATCCTTACATTGTATTTCCTGCTCCTGAAATAATCTGGGCCTCAACCTAAGGTAGCCTCTTCTCCTCACACAATCCACCCAATTGTTTCTGCCCGCAATGTCCTATTACCTCCTTCCAAGTCATGTCCCCTCCCTCTCATTGTGTGTCACTCTCTGTCAAAGCACCCACCAGTCATTTCCCCTTCTCTGCTCTTCCTATTTTCTGCTCCCTGTTTCCCCACCCTCTCCATCCCTCACTGCCTCCTCATGTCGCACACAGCAGCCTTGCCTTGCCACCATCTAGTCCCTGCACACTGCACCAGGCAGTGCTGATTTCTTTCCCCCCACCCCCCACCAATACCCTGGTATCCACCCCATTTCCCACCCCACTCCAGAATGCTGCTTCCATTCAATGCAGTTGCATTCTGGTCAGAGTAGCCAGAGACAGTGGTCATATGTGCTTGAGGAGTGCTTGCTTTTGTGAAAGTGTGTGTGTTTCCTTTCTGAAGAAGGCTTTGGCAAAAGCTCAATCGATAACAGTATTTTAGTTGTGGCTGTCTGCAACACAACATATCATCTTTATGGTGATTAGCACTTTATCCTTTTCATAATATAGTTTATAAAGTAACTGTTTTTTGATTTTTTGCAGTGGTTTATATTTGCTTCATAATTTTAGGTTCTGTTTTCCAGCACGTATTATACCACTCCCTATAGCTTCTTTTATATCTTCTTTGACTGCTTACAATAAACTATATGTGCGCAGTTTTTGTTGCAAAGTACAATTTAATTTCGTTGTCTAGATGTCATTCTTTGGTTCATTGGTAGGATACCAATAAAATACAGTCACTCTGCAGTGGAGATTGCTTATGGTAGGATACCAAGAAAATACAGTCACTCTACAGTGGAGATTGCTTATATTACACAGGTGCATCTCACTTTAGAATAGTGATCAGGTGTGTAAGGCTAATACCAAACAGTATTACCTCAGGATTTTTAATGTATTTAAAGACAGGCAGCACTAATGGTCACAAGTTTGTCTGTCTCTTAGGAGAGCATCACAGAAATGATGAAAGACCTGAACTGTCAGATGCTTGAATATAGATGCCAATTATCCCTTAAAAGCTGACTCACAGAGTTTCAAGTATCACTAATATGTGAAGAATATGCATCAGACCCTTACATATCACTCCTGTAGGCACTGCAGAGATAAGAGTAGACTAATTACAGAACTTACAGAGGCATTTAAGCACTAACTGCTCACATACTCCATACCTAAATATAATGGAAAGAAACCCTAATATGTGGTACAATGCTGAATAACATCTGCCATGCACCAGACAGTAGTTTGCAGAGATGTAGGAAAATAAAATTTTCTTGTAGTTCACTACCTATCAAAAGTATGTGGACACATTGTATAATGCAGAACTGCCCACTATAAATCACAAGATGCAGACCTGTCAGTATAAAAGTAGGTGGGGAATATTTTGTTGTCAGTAGAGAAACAGTAATAGCAGAATGGGTTGGTCACGTCAGCTCAGTGACTTCAGACAAGGACTAGTCTTTTATGTCACCTAACAAAACCATCAGGGATGTTTCAAGTCTTGTAAAGCTCTGCAAGTTGGCTGTTGGTGATGTGATTGTGACTTGGAAATGTGAAGGAATATTCACAGCTACTGAAGGACACGAGTTATCGAGCATAGCAGAGTGTAGTTATAAAAAATTGCATGAAATCAGAAGGAGGAATCAGTCCACCGATGACTGTACGTAGGTAGTTTAAAGGAATTGGTTGCAAAGGTTGAGCAATGAATATTGAGATACTAGTAAGTTACTCAGGAGCCACGCATCTCTGTAGCCAGTGGTGAGTCTCACTTGAGTTAGTGCACAAAGCAGCATCAATGGATAGTGGATGACTGAAAATGAGCAACTTGGGGTCCTCCTAGTGCCTTGGGACAATGGTCATGTGTGTCTGAAGGCTGTTGTTGTGTGAATGTGTGGGATTTCTAGCTCTGAAGAAAGACCTTCTCTGAAAGCTGAAAATATTTCTAACATAATTTTTCATTGTGCCCACCTATCTGAGACTCAACACCAGCTATTTGTGGTAAACAGCAATCTATCCTTTCCATATTGTTGTTATTCAGTCTTGGGATTTCTATTGTTTAATTTATTATTTATTTATCTTTAATACCAAGATTTCAGAATCAAGCACCACCATATGACTGTAAATATCCCCTGTATTAGACATCTCTTGTATCAGTGAATTATTTTTGAGATTTATTTTTAATAAGTTATAAAGTAAGTAATACTATATTAACATTTGTACTCAAAACACTCCTGTTCTGTTGTTCACTGGCATGTGACAAAAGCTGTCAAGAATCGACCCCACATGGCAACACACTGCCATCAGGTTGGTTGCCAGCTGAGCCCCTGTGACTACACAATTTTCTGGTTCAACCATTCACAGCATGACCTGCAGAGCGGCTTTGTGTGCACCAGACCAAAGTACAGCAGGTGTGTAAATCAGCAAGAGAAGTCTCTCCTGCCATGAACCTTTTGCTGCATCCACCAAAGTCACATGCAGCCAATCAGGAGGAAGTATACCTCCATCGTGTGGAGATGCCAACCAGAGACAGTGGTCATGAGTGTGTGCGTAAGTTATGTTTGTGTGTGTTTAAGTAATGTTTGTTTTTTGTGTGTGTGTGTGTGTGTGTGTGTGTGTGTGTGTGTGTGTGTGTGTGTGTGAGAGAGAGAGAGAGAGAGAGAGAGAGAGAGAGAGAAAGAGAGAGAGAGAGACAGAGAGATCTAATTTGGAAGAAGGCAGTTTTGGCCGAAACCTTACTTGTTTGACAGTTTTTGTCATACCTATCTGTGAGTCAACATCTCCATTATATGGTGATTAGCACTCTATTCTTTTCATAATATTGTCTTTAGTCTTTATTCCATCCTGGATTTTCCATTGTTTCATTTTGCCTTAAATATTTTGTGTAGTTCATAGGCAGCTCTCTGTTGGCATTTTTCACTGTTCTCTTTATGAAAGAAGACTGGCTGTATACAAACTCATAGTGTACAATACTGTTTCCAGAAAAGCTAAAAATGACATAGGGTATGAAGGTATGACTAAATGAGGATTAATCGAAGAAGCATCATATATATTTCAAGGAGAGTGGAAGATGGTTGTCCAGTTGTTTTATTCTCCAACACCTACAGAGGACAGAATTGAAATGTCAACATGAGCACCATGATTCTTCATGCTGTAGAAACACTGAACCTCATCAATACTTCTTTGAGCTTTGCCATTCTTTAATGGAGTATGATTCAGTCCATGAAAGTATAGAAAGAGCTGCAAGAAATGTTAATATCTATGACCCTTCAGGGCAGTATACTGTGTTAAGACTGCTGCAAAATGAAGACTAGGAGGACCTCCTGGATTCTAGTGCTATGCAGAAGGAAAAGTTGAAAAATACTAAAATTGACAGTGAAGAAAATCAAATACAATGGATTAAAGTGACACAACTTTAATATCTTTTTCACACATTTCCATCAACAACAATTGAAAAGTTTAACAGTTCCCAGAAAATCCTGAAATTAAAATACAATCATCCAGTTTGGACCAAAATACTGTCGAGTACTAAAACTTCAGGAATAGAAGGTAAAAGACCTTCTGGATCCGTGCTGCACTGGCATTATCAAGGAACAGTATCACACATTTTACAAGAGTCTACAAGAAGAGAAAGCTGGATATTCGGACTGTGGTGGCAACAGATGTGATGAAGTTAGCTAGAAAGTGAACATTTACTGGTGAAGTTGGTACAAACATCCACTAATTTGCTGTTATTTGAACTGCAACTGATCCATTTTTAATGAGTTTATTAAATTTTTATATTATATTTTGGCAAACTGAGTGGGTATCTCCAAAGTGTGAAACCTCTATGTAGATTGATTCACTTAGAACAGTAGTGACGTATCTCCTTAGCACTATATTAAGCAATTACTAACAGTAAATCAGTAAGGATTATTTTTATAGGTATATTACCATCTAATAGGTTTTTAACCGTATTTTTGCAGTGTAGAAATTTTTCAATGATGTTTGTATTACATCAGTGAAACACGAAATTTACATCTTAAAATACTTTTTTTCATCTCTCCTGTAAAGTAACTAAAATGGAGCTAAATTCCTTTGATCCTCATACAGTGAAAAATTTACAGTGCATACATATGTAAATTTCTAGTAATGTTCCTCTTCTCAGTGTGCTGCTTATTTTTGTACAAAATGCTTTTTTATTTTTCTTAAAAATTTGTGTGTGCAACTTATATGTAGTGGTGCCTTATTATCAGGCTAATGAGGTATGTAGAAAGGGTTTTAGGAAACAGACAAAAATGGATATCCCATCTGTTGTGAGTGCAGAAGTCAAGATTACCGCAACATTTTTGCAATACATTCTGCAAAGTAAAAGATGCACTGGATGACCAGCAACAAGATGGAAGAGCCAAATGCAGCTGAAACAGGTCAAGCAAGGTCTAATCAATGACAGAAGAAGTAGAAAACCAATTGTAGGTTATTTTGTTTAAATATACACCAGCAAAACTAAAGCTACTCTGCAAGAGACCCTGCTCTTCCTCGCATTACTCAGTTAATGTTTTTATCTAATACTTCATATAAAAGGTTTATGTAACTTAACAAAGAATGCTATCACCTATTTACAGCATACATTAAAACATATTTCATATGAAATTTGTTGTAGAAAAGTTCACATAGAATGAAAATACTTTTGGATTAAAGGAGATCACTCATTGAAAAGCAGGAGTGCTGAGTCATCGATAGGCACACACAAAAGAAAGAAAACTTACCTGCCAGAGTTATCTGTTGATGAAACAGAGCAAAATAGGGGTATAGGAATATATCTGTGTGTGTTTGTGTGTGTGTGTGTGTGTGTGTGTGTGTGTGTGTGTGTGTGTGCACCCACACATGCATTTTAGTGTAGCTCATCAAAGGATAACTCCAAAAGCCAGCAAGTTTCTTTATTTTGTTTGTATCTGTCTACAAGTCAATGTTTCTATTTTTGGTACATGGTCTCCTTTGACCCAAAAGTATTTAATATGAAACTGTAATATTAATTATGATAGATTGTTGCTCACCATATAGAGCAATCATGAGAATGAGCACAGAGGCATTCAAGCAATCATTCTTCCTGCACTAAATACTTGAATGGAATGGGAGGAAACTCTAATAACTGGTATAATGTGATGAACCCTCTGCTGTGCACTTCATGGTGGTTTGCAGAGTATGAATGTAGATATTGGATGAAAGATAAACAAAGATGACAACGACAGCAGCAGCAATTCCTGTGTAGTTTGTGTATGGAGAT
The DNA here is from genome assembly GCF_023897955.1 of Schistocerca gregaria. NCBI lineage: Eukaryota > Metazoa > Arthropoda > Insecta > Orthoptera > Acrididae > Schistocerca > Schistocerca gregaria. The sequence goes on from NC_064931.1 coordinate 77,839,031, forward strand.
GGTACCCAGTTGTGTCCCAGGTGTGTTCAATTGGGATCATATTGGGCAAATTTTGTGGCCTAGACATCAATGCCAGTTCATTATCATGCTCCACAGACCATTGATGATTCTAGTGTTGTAACATGGACAATTATTCTTCTATAGTAGGCCTCCTCTGTTAAGCACAAAAGGATGTAGGTGATCCAGAGTAACATTCACATAGTCCATGCTTGTCATGTTGTCTTTGATTACTACCAGAAGTCCCATGTAAGGACAGGTGATTTCCCCCATAGCATAATACAGCTCGCACAAGCATACATGCTCAATGCTGTGCATGTTTCAAACAGCTGTTCACCTGGATGGCAACATCAGGCATATTTAAAAGCAGACTACGCTACTGGACAAAGTCCTTCAGTTCAAGAAAACACAAACACATTCATAGTTACCATTGTCTCCTGGCAATGAGGCCTGAATACAGTGAGTAGCACTTTCAATTGGGGTGGGTAGTGGGGTTAAGGAAGGGACATGGCACAGGGATGGAAAAGGATAGCAGGATAGGACCACCTGTGAAAGCAGCCATGTATTCTGCCAACTTAGCTGCAAACACTGTATGGTATTCCATGTCTACATCTACATCTACATACATATTCCAAGAGCCACTTTATGGCATGTGGCAGAGGTTAGCCAGTACCATTACTAGTCATTTCTTTTCCTCGTCCAATTGCAGACAGAGCAAGGGAAAAACAACTGTCTATGTGCCCCCATATGAGCCCTAAATTCTCATATCTTATCTTCATGGCCCTTACATGAAATGTATGTTGGCAGCAGTAGTATTGTTCTGCAGACAGCTTCAAATGCCACTTGTCTAAATTTTCTCAATAATGTTCCTCTGAAAGAACATTGCCTTCCCTCCAGTGATTTCCATTTGAGTTCCTGAAATATTTCCATAACATTTGTGTGTTGCTTAAACCTACCAGTAACAAATCTAGCAGCCCACAATCTCTTCCTTTAATCTGACCTAGTGTGGATCCTAAACACACAAACAGTTTTCAAGAATAGGTCACACTAGCATCCTGTATGTGGTCTCCTTTACAGATGAGTAACATTTTCCTAAAATTATCTCAATAAACCGAAGTAGACCATTCGCCTTCCCTACAACAATACTCACATGTTCGTTACATTTCATATCACAATGCAACAGTATGCCCATATATTTTAGTGATGTGACTTTGTTAAGCAGCCACAATAACTTAGATTTTTCTGCATTTAAAGCTAGCTTCTATTCACTGCATAAACTAGAAATTTTGTCAAAGTCATCTTGTATCATCCTACAGCTGCTCACCTTTGACACCTTCCTGTATGCTTCAGCATTTTCAGCAAACAACCACAGATTGAAACTTCCTGGCAGATTAAAACTGTGTGCCAGACCGAGACTTGAACTTG